>NC_091058.1:9434677-10082837 GCF_000393655.2 Nicotiana sylvestris | reverse complement strand
CAACAGCGCCGCGCGCCCTGACAATGCCGCGCGCGCAGATCCTGATGCCTCGCCAGCGCCCAGCTGCAGGCCCATTCCAACAGCGCCTCGCGCACAGACCCTGATGCCAAGCACCAGTGCCCAGCCTCAGGCCAGCACATCAAGTGTCGCGCGCGCCCACAGCAACGCGCGCGCAGACCCTGACCCGCAAGACAAAGATGCTGCCATCGGACTTAGTTTTTCCTTGTAATAATCTAAGTCCTTTTCATTGTAATCATAGACTAGTTTTCATCATTTTCATTTCAGTGTGCTTCTACAGCTTTATTAGGACTAGTCTTGTCATGTTGGTTTATTTTTTTAAGCATTATTAAGGGGGACCAAACAATCAAACATTTTCAAGCAAGCATTTTCTGGTGTCTCTCCCCCTCGACACCGCATCATTGTAATCAGCATTTTCATTCATCAATAAAATCATCATCATCATTCAAAACCCAATTCTCTCTCAAGCTTCCGCAATTGCCCACGACATTGGTTTTCCCGCACGGCACTGACAATCTAGTCTAGCGTGCGGCGAGGACCTCATTGGCGGACAGCAACCGCACTGACATCGGTTGCTTAGCCTTACGTTGCCCTTCCAAAGATCATCAGGAAGGCGTTGCGTAACAGAATGTATGACTTGGCCAGCAAAACCCACTATCCAAGCACCTAGGTGATTTCGAATGACTCCTCATATGCCGTCCGTATCAGTGTTACATGAGGTTGCACCATCCGTATTTAATTTGTAAAAATTTGGTTTGGGTGGTATTCACCTTAGGTTTAGACATACTTTATTAGGTTGTGTGGGTTGCGATGCAGCCATGTACGCAAAACGCAATAGCTTGATGTAAGACAAAATTTGGACTAGTTTTTAGGTATGTTTTGTCATAGAGATTGCGATTACGGGTAAGACAGATATTCCATAAACTTAATGGTATAAAAGTGCGAGGGGTCAATTTATGTGGGAGGTGAAGTGCCTTTCAATATATGAGTGTGTGCAGCCAAAGCTTAGGTGAGTCCATGGTTGAAAGGTTATTGATGTAACCCTGGATTCCTATGATATGCCAATACTGTTGAGCGTTTGGGCATGTTAGAAAAATATAATTTAGAGTTTCAGAAGCAGCCGTGCAGGTAGAACAATTTGCTACTGTTGCTATGCCAATAGAATGCAGGTAATGACGTGTAGGTAGCCTATTATGCTGAAGTAGCCAAAGAAATGTTTTGATTTTTGGTTGGATTGATAATACCAAAATCCATTTAAAAAGGTTGGCTGGAGTAGTGATGTGAGTGTTGGTATTGACTAGGGCCTTATACATAGTTTGATAGTAAATTGTCTGTTGTTAGTGAGGGCCTAAAAAAGTTGGTCTGATTGGTGCGTGTATATAGAAAGGTAGTGCTTGTTGATTGTATTTTTAATGTGGGGAGGAATATCAAAGGTGATTGGCCCAATTCCATCCATGTGAGGTCAGGATTGTAGAAAGTGTAAAGGTTTGATGAAACTGCAGAAGTCCTTGGATTAGACAGCGCAAAGGCGTCCCTAATTTAATCCAAGAGTCTGTCCGTAAGTTAATATTGTTCCATGTTCCAATTCTCCATTGGAGACCAAGTTGACAATGATTCCACCCATTGAGAATATTGCGCCTAGTTGGAGAGTGGTTAGCGATGGAGGTTAGAGGGAGGTATTTGTGTAATAAAGTCTTAGCCCATAGAGAATGTGGGGATTGAAAAATCTTCCAAGCCAAGTTAGCAAACAAAGCGTTATTCTTAATTCTAAGTGTTTGAATATTCAATCCTCCCCTATATGTAGAGGTTATAATATCCTTCCATTATAGAAGATATAATTTTTTCCCTTGTGACAGTTGTACCCCAAAGGAAATTGCATTGGTACTGCTCCATTTTATTAATGATACTCATTGGAATATGAATGTATTACATGACATGGTTGGGGAGAGTATTCAAGGTTGATTTGATGAGAGTAGTTCTCTCCGCCATGGTCATGAATTTTACTTTCTAGCCAGCTAATCTATTTTTGAAGTTATCCAATAGGAATTGAAAGTCACTCATTTTGAAACGGGAATGAAATATAGGAAAACCTAAATATTTACCAAATGAGTCCCCTTCCTTGATTGAGAATGATTGAAAAACAAAGTTCTTATGAGTTTGTGAGCAATTTTTTGAGAAAAAGATTTTTGATTTTTTGAAATTTATTTTTTGGCCGGAATGCTTAGTAAAGTGGTCTATTACATCTATAATAGCATGACAACTTTTGATAGTGATCTTAGAAAGCAGAATTATGTCGCCTGCAAAGAATAGATGTAAAATTTTGGGGCCCATTTTCGAAAGACGGATAGGTTGTCAGTTGAGATAGTCCACTAATATAGTAATACTGTGCGAGAACATTTCCATACACATTATGAAGAGGTAAGGTGACAAAGGATCTCCCTGAGAATGCCCCTAGAGGGATTAAAATAGGAAGTAAGGGTTCCATTTATTAGAATAGAAGTAGAAAGTAGTAATACACCACATTATTAAATTGAAGTATAGAAGAGTTTTTTTTGGATAAAGGACCATTCTAGGAGATTAAATACTTTTTCAAGATCTAATCTTAAAAACATGTTACTATTTTTTCCTTTCATTTTTTAAAAGTGTGTAAGAGTTTCTTGAACTATTATAGCATTATCCGAAGCTCTCTTGCCCTGTTGAAAACTAGTTTGGGTTGGTCCTATTATTTTAAAAATTATAGGCTTAAGTCTATTAGAAATAATCTTTGTGATACGCTTGTAAATAGTGTTACACAAGCTGCTTGGCCGATATTGATGGATGGTGTGTGCATGCTTGACTTTAGATATTAGGCAAAGATATTGTTACGTGACGCCTTCCTGATGTTCTTTGGAAGGGCAACGTAAGGCTAAGCAACCGATGTCAGTGCGGTTGTTGTCCGCCAATGAGGTCCCCTCCGCACACTAGACTAGATTGTCAGTGCCGTGCGGGAAAACCAATGTCACGAGCAATTGGGGAAGCTGAGAGAGAATTGGGTTTTGAATGATGATGATGATTTTATTGATGACTGAAATGCTGATTACAAAAGATGTGGTGTCGAGGGGGAGAGACACCAGTACAGAAAATTGCTTGCTTGAAAATGTTTGATTGTTTGGTCCCCCTTAATAATGCTTAAAAAAATAAACCAACATTACATGACTAGTCCTAATAAAGCTGTAGAAGCACACTGAATGAAAATGATGTAAACTAGCCTATAATTACAATGAAAAGGACTTAGTTTATTACAAGGTAGAACTAAGTCCGATGGCAGCAACTTTGTCTTGCGGGTCAGGGTCTGCGCGCGCGTTGCTGTGGGCGTGCGCGACACTTGTTGTGTTAGCCTAAGGCTAGGAGCTGGTGCTTGGCATCAGGGTCTGTGTGCGAGGCGCTACTATAATGGGCCTGCAGCTGGGCGCTGGCGAGGCATCAGGATCTGCGCGCGCGACATTGTCAGGGCGCGCGACGCTGTTGTCATTGGCCAGCCCTAGGGCTCTGGCGAGAGGCATCAGTGGGGCGACAGAGGCGCATGCACGCTTGTCACTTGGCGTAGCCAAGACCACGGGGCCGACCATGGCGCTAGGCATTGTGAGGCTTGCTAGGCCGCCATGGGGCGCGGCCAAGGGGTCATGGGGCATGTCTGGAAAGCAGCCCATGGCATTCTCTCCCACCTGAGTTGGCGCCATCCTCGGAGCCTTATGATGATGACGATGATGCTTCTGGTGGTTGTTGGATGGGAGGTCTGCGCCCCTCTGTTCTGTGAGCTTGCTATTGTAGCGACGCAATGATTTCATGCGGCTGACATGGAAGACTGGATGGATCTTCCACCAGGATGGAGTTTTCACCTGGTATGTGGACTTCCCAATGCGTTTTTTGATGGGTAGAGGCCCGATGTATTTTTGTTGCAGGCGGGGGTCATGGGTCCTCTCTGCAAACAAGTACCGCTTTGGGATGCATAGCATTACTTTGTCCCCTATTTGATGTTGGGCAAAGCAAAGATTTTGTTCGGTAAATCTTTTTGCCCGCTCTTGGGCTTTGACGAGATAGATCCGCACTATCCCCATGTTGTGCTCCCATTCGCTCGAGAAATTGGCAGCTCGAGGAGATTTCGGCATGGTTGATGCATTCACCGTTTGCGGGAGAAGCGGTTGCTGTCCGGTAACAATTTCAAAAGAGCTCTTGTTTGTATGATGGCTCTTTTGAGAATTGAAACACAGTTGAGCAGCATCCAGGAGCTTCACCCAATGCTTCTGTGATCCGGTTGCGAAGTTGCGGAGATATTCCTCCAGCATGTCATCGAACCGGTCTGTCTGGCCATCCGATGGTGGATGGATGTCTGTGTTGTGACTCAATGTTGACCCAAAGCACCTGAAGAGATGGGTCCAAAAGTTGCTAGTGAAGCGTGAGTCGCGCCTACTAACAATGTTTTTGGGCAGGCCCCAATGTTTGACAATGTGCGAGAAGAAGAGTCGAGCTGTATCTTCTGCTGAGATGTTTTGCGGGGCTGCTATGAAAGTTGCATAGTCTGAGAACTGATCTATGACAACCATGATGGATGCAAGATTGCCGACTTGGGGCAATCCCGTGATGAATCTGAGGGAAACACTTTCCCATGGTCTCTGAGGGACATGTAATGGCTGCGAGGGTCCCGGCTGTGATGAGTGATCCGACTTGTCCTTGTGGCATGGCTGACAAGTCTTCACACGATGATGAGCGTCACCAGTCTTTTGAGGCCGATGACATGATGACTGATTGTTGCTGCGAAGGGTAGCCTGAACCTGAGGTTCATGTCTGTTGACTACCTTCTCCAACTGCATGGCCGAGATGTTTTCAGCGGCCATCTTTATGGGAAAGCATGGTATGGTGCAGGGCTTGGCCCCGTTTTCTCCCATCATCAGGAGCATGTTGGCATATGGTACCGGTATGGTGTTGGTTTGCCTCATAAACTCCAAACCCACTATGATGTCGAAGTCATCTATGATTGCGATGCGCAGGTCGATGCTTCCTTTGTATGGGCCAAGTTTCACCGGGACATTTGTAGTTGTTCCACCCAATGTCTGGGGTGGTGAGTTGATAGCCTTGATGCGGCCTTTGTTCTTTTGCACGACAAGACCCAGGCGCTCTACTTGAGTTGAAGCCAAGTAGCTGTAGGTAGCACCTGTGTCTATCAATGCGTGAAGGGGCTTGCCATTCACTTTCAATTCGACGAACATTAGGGTCCTCACTTGTTTAGGAGGCCTCTCGTCCATCTTTTCCTTCCCTTTCTTGGTGATTGGGACTGATGTTTTCTTAGGAGGACATGCACTGGTCCCCGCTAAGGCATGGGGGATAGAGCCAACAATTGCATTGAAGGCGCCTACCTGGTCTTCTTCTGATGTATCTGATGCGTCTGACTCATCCTCGACAGTCTGATGAGCATTGACCTTTATGTTTGGGCATTCATTATTCCAATGTGCCCCGCCGCAATGACGACATTCTGAGGGAGGCTTTCTCCCCTGATTGTTGTTGATGGATGCAACACTGTTGCTGCTGGAGGGAGGAGTCTTAGTTTTGGATGCACTCCGATCTCCCCCACTTTTGCTTGGGCCACCATTGCTGGGATGGTTCCCATTGAATCCCCCTCGGACAGATGGTTGGGACCTGTCGTTCTGAGTTCCCAAATGATAATCGCCAAGGCATTCTGCAGCTTGAATGGCCTTGGGTAGGGTGTCTACCCATTGTCTCTGTAGTTCCATACGGGCATGAGGTTTCAAACCTTCTATGAATGCGAAGAGTTTGTATTTGTCCCCCATGTCGCATATGTTTAGCATGAGTGCGGAGAATTCGCGCATGTACTCCCGCACTGATCTGGCGTGGCGGAGCTCCCGTAGCTTTCCCTTGTATTGTATTCCACATTTTCGGGGAAGAACTACAGGCATATGGCTGCCTTCAATTCATCCCATGTCTGAAGAGTATCTTCACCGGCCTTGATGGCTTCGTATTTAACCCGCCACCAAAGTTTAGCATCACCCTAAAGATACATGGCAGCAGTCGCTACCTTTTTGGATTCTTCCAAGTGGCCCACGACATCGAAGTATTGTTCGATGTCGAAGATGAAGTTTTCCACTTCTTTAGCATCCCGGGATCCGTCGTATGGCTTTGGCTCTGGTATCTTAAGCTTTTGTGGAATGGGGGTGAGGTTTGCTACACCCCTGATGTGGTTGTCGCCTCCTCGAAGTAGGCTCTGTAGGGCAGCATTGACAACATTGAGCTTGCCTGTCAAGTCGTCTATGGTTTGCTGCATGGTAGTTAATCTGTATGCCTCTTGTTGCTGATGGGCTAAATCGTCGGAACGCTCCTGTTGGAGGTCCTCAAATTTGCCATGAATATTAGCAGTTTCGATGGCTGCCATTTGTCGGTCATCGTCAGAGACCCGACTGATGTTTGCAATATCATTTTCTTCCTGTCGCATTCGGCGGTCTAGGTCGTCCAACCTTTGCACTAGGTTGTTGTTTTGATCAGGCACCGTATCCACGATGGGTCGTAATCGGTCAACCGTCTCTTCTAGGGATTCTAGGCGCTCCCCATGATTCACCATGGTCAGAAATGGCGATGATGGAAAATGTGTTCCCTTGTCCGATGTCGAGCCTAGGCTCTGATACCAACTGTTACGCAATGCCTTCCTGATGTTCTTTGGAAGGGAAACGTAAGGATAAGCAACTGATGTCAGTGCGGTTGTTGTCCGCCAATGAGGTCCCCTCCGCATGCTAGAATAGATTGTCAGTGTCGTGCGGGAAAACCAATGTCACGAGCAATTGTGGAAGCTGAGAGAGAATTGGGTTTTGAATGATGATGATGATTTTATTGATGACTGAAATGCTGATTACAAAAGATGTAGTGTCAAGGGGGAGAGACACCAGTACAGAAAATTGCTTGCTTGAAAATGTTTGATTGTTTGGTCCCCCTTAATAATGCTTAAAAAAAATAAACCAACATTACTTGACTAGTCCTAATAAAGCTGTAGAAGCACACTGAATGAAAATGATGTAAACTAGCCTACAATTACAATGAAAAGGACTTAGTTTATTACAAGGTAGAACTAAGTCCAATGGCAGAAACTTTGTCTTGCGGGTCAGGGTCTGCGCGCGTGTTGCTGTGGGCACGCGCGACACTTGTTGTGTTGGCCTGAGGCTAGGCACTGGTGCTTGGCATCAGGGTCTGTGCGCGAGGCGCTGCTAGAATGGGCCTGCAGCTGGGCGCTAGCGAGGCATCAGGATCTGCGCGCGCGACATTGTCAAGGCGCGCGACGCTATTGTCATTGGCCAGCCCTTGGGCGCTAGAGAGAGGCATCGGTGGGGTGACAGAGGCGCATGCGCGCTTGTCACCTGGAACAGTCAAGACCACGGGGCCGACCATGGCGCTAAGCATTGTGAGGCTTGTCAGGCCGCCATGGGGCGCGGCCAAGGGGTCATGGGGCGTGTCTGGAAAGCAGCCCATGACAATATGTACGATTGATTTCAGTAGGAATCACCTTAGCTAAGAAAATTTGGTGACAAAACTGTTTGATCTTCGAGCCTACTTCTCGCCAGTATTTTTAGTAAAAATAAGGATTTAAGCCATTAGGTTCGGGTGCCTTATAGGGTTTAAAACTGTGAAGAGCACGAGTGATTTCATAGTCGTTAACAGGTCCATCTAGGATTTGGAAATCAGCATTACTAGGTAGGCTGGAATTTGAGTCTTGATGTAAGTGAAAGGATTGTGTGTGCTAATGTGGTAAATAAATTTTGGTAGTAAACAAAGATTTGTTGGTAGATCTCAGCAAGGTTAAAGCACCAATTACCAACAGTGTCTTTTAGAGCAATTATCCTATTTTTTCTCTCTTTGAAGTGTGGAAATATGAAAAAATTTAGTGTTAGCGTCACCATTATTGAGCCAAGTTATACGAGATTTAAGCTTCCAAAAATCTTCTTCTAGTCGAAGGATGTTACTATAATCATTAGTTAATTGATTCTCTAGGTTTTGAAGGAAGGTACTTGTAAGATAATGAACTGATGATTGGATTCCTGAGTGTCGAGCCAATATCTTACGCTTACATTGGAAGATATTACCAAAAGTATGTTTATTCCAGTGAAGGACTACCTCTTTAAAGATTTTTATGGTATCAATGAGAGTTGAATTGTTAGCCCAGACTTGAACTAATTGGTGGAACTCGGGGTGTGAAGTCCACATAGTTTCAAAACGAAAAATCTTCTTGGTAAAAGGGCGCCTAGATTCTAAAGTGAGTAGAAGAGGATAATAATCGGAGTAGGTTCTAGGCAAGTGTTGCATTGTTGCCTCTGTGTCGATATTTAACCAATCATAGTTTGCTAAAATACGATCAAGTCGTTTTAAAATTGTGTACCCATGTCTACGTTTATTAGTCCATGTAAAGCGGCTACCTCTAAACCCTAAGTCAATTGAATCACAATAGTTAAGACAATGTGCAAAGTTGTCTGCTATATTGTTACTAATAGGCCGCCCACCAAATTTTTCACGGGAACGTAAAAGTTCATTGAAATCCCCCTATTAACCGAGGACCTTGAACAGTGTCATGTAAATGCATTAAATTTTCCTAAAGTCTATTGCGAACTTGGTATGAATTACTAGCATAAATTGCAGATAGTAACCATTTAGGTGTCGTGGGACATACCCAGACTAGGCAATAGATTTCCTGTTTGGACATCCGCAGCTCCTCCACATTTATTAAAGTTTCATTCCACAACACAACCAAACCACCTATGAGTCCATTAGCAGATACCTGCTACATGTTAGTGAACTGGAAATCGTCGCCAAGTATTGTGTGATCCTGCATGTGGGTCTCTAGAAGGATATCTAAAACTAGCCTATGATTGTCTAGCAAAGACCGAAAGTGACGCCTAAATATGCATTATGAGAACCTCTACAACTCCATATTAGAAAATTCATGCTTGGATGAGAGGGGGTGACCTGATCAGTTAGGTCTGGGATCCGAGGATTGACAACGTATGTTGTTGTCTGTTCTTGATCAATCACTGGGGAAATATACCGAAGCATTGGAATTATGACTATGACATATTTCCCTGCTTCACGGTTTGTCATCACTCGAAGATTTAGGCTGCATGTTTCCAATTCTGGCGGGCATTTGAGTATGAATATTTTTCGTATTGCTCCTTGAGATTGTAGAGTTGTATACCCTTTAACCATAAGAATTTGATTCTTGTTTCCCTCATCTCTTCTAGAATCTCCGCTATTTCCTGCCTTGTTTGTGTGCCTAGTGCATTTGGAGTGGGAGGGGGTGCGTGTGGAGGAATATCCTATGGTGTCAATAGGTCGTATGCGCTGCTTGGTATGGAGTAGGGGGAGAGTGGGTTTAAAGAGTTGATGGGTTGAAACCAAGGGGCATAGATTTGTCCCTAGTGATGTGAGGATAGAGAGGTAGTAGGTTTATGGTGGGATTCACTTGAGGAGTTGAAGGGTGCATGAGGTACGTCCATTGTGGTGGGTGTGAACTGGAGGCTTGGTGATCTATTAGTAGAGGTGTCTGTGTTGTGTACCACTGAGTCTGAGCATATGCTCCATTCCTAACCTCATCCACGCTGTTACTATCTCGGCTAAATGTGTTGGATTTTGAACTAGGAGGACAACTTCCTAGTTGTTGAGTTCTAAAGTGAAGATCAAGGCATAGACCTGGAGGACCATCTCCAACCACGATTAAAGTGGTTGGTCTATTGATTGGGGTTGAGATGTGTAAATTAGTGGTATGGTCGGACGGGGAAGGTGTGGACCTTTCATGGTCATATGTGAAAGATGGAAGAATTGGTTGTTGTTGTGAATGGTTTCCCTGAGGTAAGTGTTGGTGTTGCGGTCTGGAAATATGGGGTGTTGCATGGTTATAGGTAGAGGAGGAGATGTGAGCAGAAACAATGATGGAATTGGATGGTATGTGTTTTAATGGAGTGAGAGTAGTAGTAAGCGTGGGTGGAGTCGTTGATATGGAAGTAGAATAAAGGTTTTGTAGAGGAGAAGAGTGAAGGTTGGGATTTGCATGACGATCTTCACATGGTGTGGACTGATTGTATTACATTGGAAGTGAAGATTGAGTAGATTCTTTAGGGTCGTAGGACACTGTAGCATGCAAAGTACTGTTGCTAATGCTGAGTTATTTTGGAGGATTAGAGGGAGTGTCGAGGGCGGTGGTGGAGTTGTCAATTGATGATTAGCTGTTGAGAATGACTAGTTTATTTGGTGGAGAGGGGTTGTAACGTGGCCTTGTGGGGCTGAGTGGCGTGGCCAACCTATTACTTGAAACTAGGCTTTGTTGAGCTACGTATATTTGGTCAGAAGTAGAGCAACTAGTCTTACCATTGGCAGATTTGGTCTGTGAGTCTGAGCATTGGAAACTCCCTTGTTTCATGTTAATTAGTGGGCTATATGTAGTGAGAGTATCAGTGTGTGATTTGGGCTCAGAATTGGGGCATGGAAGCATTGAGTTCGTGGAGACAAGGTCGGTGATGGCCATGTTAGGATCCATTTTGTATAGAGCATCGAATTTGTTAACAAGGTCATTATTGGACCTTGTTGGGGGAGCTGAATTAGATATTGTCAAGTGGGCCTGTTTGGGCCTGATGTGTGTCGTTGCCACCGCCATCTCCATCTTGGTGTTGCCTAGTGTTGTAAAAGGCAAAAAGCGCAAAAAGGCGACAAGGGTCATTGGAGCTTAAAGCGCGGGCTTTAGTGCAAAAAAGTGCAATATAACAAATAGTGTAAAATATATTTACAGATCACGTAATAAAAACATAAGTGACAAATATATTCAAAATTAGAGCAATATAATATTATTTTTTTATCAATGTAGCAAAACTATGGTGAAAAATATGATAAACTATCAACTAAACAAAACCAACTATTCTACTTCTAAATTCTAATCACTAGCATTATCATATGCATCTAAATTGTCATATTATTCTTCAATAGGATTACTCTCATTGGTATCACTAGAATTATAGCCTTCAATATCTTCTTCCTCTAATTCCTCAGAATTAACATCATCTATATCTCTATTAATACGTCGAACTTGAGAACTTGAAGCACCGGTTTTCAAAGTTTTTGATGGTCTCTTTTGAGTATGAATATATTTGTGCATCTTCACTTCCTGATGCTCTAGCCACATCGCCCCAAGTTAAGTCATCATCTCCCCCAAACACCAATTCATTTTCCGATTCAAAATTTTCCCCTATTTCTCCGACCAACCACTCATTACTATGGTCAATATGATCCAATGAGATTGGATCAATGATATTCCGCAAGTCAAAGAGAGTTCTTAGAGCACGATTATACTTGACATACACTAGATCATTCAATCTTGTATGCTCTAATCTATTCCTCTTCTTGCATTGGATCTGCACATGAATTATTTTATCTCATTGTTAGTAACATTGTAAGTTTGTATTAATTAACCAAATAAATTAAAATAATGGATAGTTATACGTAACAAATGTCTAATAATAACTCACATGTTCAAACACACTCCAATTACGCTCGCAACCAGCTGAACTAGCGGTTAAGCTCAAGATTCTAATGGCTAATTTTTGGAGATGAGGGGCTGAATTTCCATATAGATTTCACCATTCAGCTGAAAAAGATATAACTTAGTGGTAAGTAAATATTGAACGTAGGGCCGTGCATAATTTGGTAAATACCGAATTACCATACCGAAATCGAAATTTTTGGTATTTGGTGTTTGATATTTGGTATGGTATTTGGTTTAAATTTTAAAAATATTTGGTATTAGGTATGATATTAGGTATTTTTTTTAAAATACCGAAATACTGATACCGTACCAAAATATTGATTAAGTAATATATATATATATATATATATATATATATATATATATATATATTATTTATAACATAAATATAAAAGTTGTAAAATTTTACTTCCCTTTATCCTTAATATTTTTTTAAAAATATTTCCCACCTTTTATTTTCACTATACGTACCTTTCCTCCCTTTTTTTGGTTACCTGCTTACACCCAGTCGTTTCCCCTTTTAGTTTTAGGTTTAGAAATCTAAAATCCACCATTTTCAATCCTTACTTCAACTTAGACAGACCATAGACAAATCTCTCCAGCTCTCTTGCTATAAGTTGCGCCTGGTTTCTAGCTTTTGCCTTCTCTCGCGGTTCGCAGTAGGTAGGATCTCGATCTCCCCCCCCTCTCTATCTAGCTATCTATATTTTTCTCCTCTTCTCTGTTTCATTTCTCTCTCTCTATCTCTCAATCTTCTGCTCCTTTTCTCTGTGTATTCATCTCTTGCTCTATATATGTTTGGCAAGTTATTATTGAAAGAAGATGTGCACAAGTGGGTTAGGGTTTTTGGTACAATCAAAATTACTGAAAGAAGACAAAGGTGATTGCAATATTGTAGTAAAATTGAGTTCTGATACATTATTTTTTATGTTCTTTTGGTTGTAGATTATCATTTCATTGCTCTTATATATATGTCATATGCTTCATATTTTACTTTTTGGTACATCATTCCTTCATGTATTACTTTTTATCTTCACAGATGGCAGAGATTCAAGGTAAAATAGGTGAAAATGGGGGTTCAAATGAAACCACAACTACAAGTGAAGTTGATTCATTTTTAAGCAATAAAAGGAAAGGCATGAAAGAAAGATTTGTTGTGTGGGAACACTTTCAAAAGCTGGTTGATGGTCCTAATAGGGTAACAATTGTAAAATATAAATACTGTGATTTTACGAAAGAAGATTTTAATATAAAAAATGGAACGTTGGGATTGAAAGGTCATATGAGCAGGTGTGTGAAATTTCCCTATAATGTTGAAACAAATCAAAGATTGATAGGATTTCAACCAATTTCAGGTGGTAAAAATGATGTGGGAATGCCCGTCTCTTGGAAATTTGATCAAGAACTTTGTAGAAGGGATTTAGCTAAAATGATAATTTTTGATGAGCAACCTTTTAGCCATGTTGAAAAAGAAGGTTTTAAGAACTTTGTGAGTGCTTTATGTCCTCAATTTCGGGTTCCTTCCCGTCATACAGTGACTAGGGATTGTTTTGAGCTTTATGGTGAAGAGAAACAGAAACTCAAGAAATTTTTCAAAGAAACAAAACAAAGAGTTTGTCTTACTATAGATACATGGACCTCATTACAAAAGATCAATTATATATGCATTACGACTCACTTTATCGACAAGGATTGGAAGATGCACAAAAAAATAATAAACTTTTGTCCAATTACTAGTCATAAAGGTGATGATATGGCAAATGTTATTGCTAAGTGTTTGCTTGATTGGAGTTTTGTCACGACCCTAAATCTAATCCGGTCGTGATGGCGCCTCTCGTGAAGACAAGACCACTCGACACACCTCTAATTCACTTTAAGCAATAAAAATAATAACTACTAAGTCTTTAATCAGAATTAAAATCCCAAAATAAGCATTTAACAATATAATTTACGGAAATAAAAATCAACACAACCCGACATTAGGGTATCACTAGTCATGAATATCTAAAACAATACTACGAATCTGAAAGTCTACTCCACTACTAAATAACTGAATCAGAAAGGAAATAAGATAGAGGGAGGTTGCACTAGGCTGCGAATCGCCAAACAACTACCTAATAAACTTTTGAAGATCTACTGGAACTATCCACCCTCTGTAGCAGGACTTGTAGTGCCCGAATCTGCACACATAGGTGCAGTGAGTAAAGTGAGTACTTCCAACTCAGTGAGTAATAAAAAGAAATGAAGACTGAACGATATAAAATCATGTTAAACACAACATTTAGCTATCAGAGATATAACAAAATTAGTAACACAATTTAACAATGAAATCTCATAAAAATACCTTTTTAAGAATTCAACAATAGATAGGAAAAACAACTAGGAATGGTAAACACATAAGAACTTCCACTCGGGCACAATAATCATCAGTATCAGCCCCTCGGGCAATATCACAGAACAATACCAGCCCCTTGGGCTATATCTCATATCACAAGGGGTACCCGCGCTCACTAGGAGTGTGCTGACTCCTGGAGAGTCCCGTTACGACCCAAGCGCAATATCAAGCCATCTCGTGGCATCATAATAGGCTCTCGGCCTCATATCAATATCAATCCACCTCGTGGCGTACAATCTTAGGCCCTCAGCCTCATTATCATAATCAGTATATCACTGCTGCGGCGTGCAACCCGAACCAAAAGTATCCTCTCAATAAAGGCCCTCGGCCTTACTCAGTCAGAATCTCATAAGCCCCTCGGGTAATAGTAAAGTATGCAACTCAACTCAAAATATCTTTAAAACACCATTTAAGATTTCTAAAACAGATTAACATAGCTGAGTTTTGAAAACATTGAAAGATATGGCATGACTGAGCACAAGTATGAAATCAAACAGTGAGGAAAATATCATTAACGATCCCCTAAGGGTTCAAACAGTTGACATAAAGCCCAAATATGACATTTAGCCCAAAGTATAATAATATCAAATAATTAGCTATCAAATATACAGAAAAATAGTCATTCGGGATGGACTAAGTCACAATCCTCAATGGTGCACGATCCCACGCTCGTCATCTAGCGTGTACGTCACCTCAACATAGCTGAACGTTGTGTAATTCGGGGTTTCATACCCTCAGAACAGCATTTAAAATCATTACTCACCTCGAACTAGCCCGAAAAGCTACTCTGCAACACGCTTGCCTCTCGAACCAACTTTTGAGTGCTCCAAATCTACCAAGTTCGGATTTTTATCATCAAATTATGCTAAATAAATGAATTCCAATTGAAAAATATCGATTTTAAGCACAAAACCCGACCCCCGGGCCGACCAAAATGTTCTTCATCATCTCACGAGTTCGTACATATAAAAAGCTCGAAAATTGGAGTTCGTTTGACCCCTCAAATCATCCCTAGAAGGTCTCATAATCTCAAGCCCTAACTCCACCTTTTTCTACTGATTTTCATGAATTAAACACTAATATTTTGTTCCTTAATCACAAATAATCGAGTTTTAGGGTCCAAAATCCTTTCCTCAATGAAGAACAATGATTTCCTCTCTTCAAAATCGCCTCAAAGCTCTTTTCCTATTCAAAAATGGTGGAAGTTAGGTTCAAAGTCGCGGAATAGCCTTTTTAAAACATTCTGCCCAGGGTTCATCGAGTTGTACCTTGCGCTGTGCAGATTGTACATCCTATTACAATTTTCTCCTGTTGTACACCTTATGCTAAAACGCCCATAACAATTTGAAGATTTAGAAACTAGACTCGAAGATATTTTATTTGATAGGTTGTACACCATATGACTCTTTATATATTCCGAGATATGAGCTTCTAAAGTCGGCTCCATGCATCAGAAAATTCTGTTAAAACTGCTCCACCAACCATCTTCAATCGATCATAACTTTCTGATAAAATGTCCAAATTATGAATGGTTTAACTTTCTGGAAACTAGAATGCAAGGACAATAACTTTTATGCTTTGCAAATTTTCAAAGTCCTTATAGATTTCGAGATATAAGCTTCTAAATTTAGCTCCGTGATTGCACTAGTTGCTGTCAAAATAGCTTTCTGCAGAAAATTTCAGCAACTCTTTGGTCCGAAATTCATTCCGTTAACCTTCCGAAATCAACCCGAGGCCCTCTGGACCTTAATCAATTATACTAACATGTCCCAAAACATGATACGAACTCGCTCGAGGCCTCAAATCACATCAAACAACGTCGAAATCATGAATCGCACTCCAATCCAAACTTTATGAACTTTGAAATTTCAAACTTCTACATTCAATGCCGAAACCTGTCAAATTATGTCCGATTGACCTCAAATTTTGCACACAAGTCATATTCGACATTACGGACCTGCTCCAACTTTCGGAATTAGAATCCGACCCCGATATCAAAAGGTCAACCTCTCGGTCAAACTTCTCAATAACCTTCAAATTTCTATATTTAGCCAAATGACTTCAAAATGACCTACAGACCTCCGAATTCACTTCTGATCGCGCTCCCAACTCCAGAATCACCATACGGAGCTATTCCAAGACTCGGAATCCCAAACAGACATCAATATCACTGAAATGCACTTCAACCCAAACTTATGAAATTCCTCAAAAATTCTAACTTCCACAATAGGCGCCAAAATGTTTTCGGATTTTCCAAAACCCAATCCGGACATACGCACAAGTCCGAAATCTCCATACGAACTTGCTAGAAATGAGAATTTTCTTTCCAATTTGACTCCGAACTTCCCGTAATTCAACTCCGACAACGCCTACAAGTCATAACACCTGAAATAAGCTGCTTATGACTTCAAACCGCTGAACGACGTGCTAGATCTCAAAACGACCGGTCGGGTCGTTACAGGTTTAGATAAGATCTTTACTGTTACAATTGATAACGCAAGTTCAAATGATGTCACAGTGAAAGAGTTGTCTAAGCAACTTACCAAATGGGGAACTAATTTGATGGAGGGTAAACATCTCCATATGAGATGTATGACTCACATCCTCATTCTTGTTGTTTAGGAAAGTTTGAAAGAAGTGGGTGATTCTGTGAAACACGTTAGACAAGCAGTAAGATATATTAGACAATCTCCTGCGAGGTGGAAAAAGTTTAAAGAATGTTGTGAAATTGAAAAGATTGCATGTAAGAAATCACTATGTTTGGATGTTCCTACTAGGTAGAACTCCACCTACTTGATGTTAAATATGGCAAAAGAATTTGAGCATGCATTTGCAAGTTATGATGCTCTTGATCATGGATTGTTGCATTATCTTCTTACTCATGTGTGTGAAGATGGAAAATCAGTAGGTTCACTTGTAAGTTCTGATTGGGAAAGTGTGAGGCTCATGGTGAAATTTTTTGAAACTTTTTTTGTACTTACCTTGAAGATCTCTGGTTCACTTTATGTTACATCAAATGTTCATTTTGTTGAAATATGTGAACTTCATTATAATTTGAAAAGTTTGATAGTAGAAGATAACGTTGACTTGAGTTCAATGGTAGGAAACATGAAAGAAAAATTTGACAAGTATTGGGGTACTCCAGAAAAGATGATCTTTATTGCATGTATTTTGGATCTGCGCCATAAGTTTAAGTATGTTACTTATGCACTTGTGAGCATGTTCGGGGAAGAAACAGGAAAAAATATAGTAGGAGAAGTGAAAAACTACATGACTTCTTTGTTTGATGAGTATGCAAAGAAACACTCAAAAAATGATCATACTTTATCTTCTACATCAAGTAGCTCATCAGAGACGTCAAGTGCAAGTAGTCATGGAACTCAATCTAAAACTTCAAAGGCAACATTTTCACAACAATACAAGAGGCACAAAGCTGAAAATGGAAATTCATATGCTAAAACAGAGTTAGAGAAGTATCTAGATGAAGAATATTATGATTGAGGTGATGGTTTTGATATCTTGCTTTGGTGGAAAGTGAACAAACCTAGATTTCCAATTGTTGCCGAGATTGCTCGTGATGCTTTAGCAATTCATGTGTCTAGTGTGGCATCAAAGCTCACGTGCAAGCTCTTGTGTGTTGTCAAGATTGGCTTTGAAATGAATTACTTCCTGTTAGAGTTGAGGAAGATATAGATTATCTCATGCAATTTGAACTTGGTAAGAATATTTTATTTGTATGCACTCTATATTGATATTTGCAAATTGCAATTAGTTTTTTGTTCATATTGCATATTAAATTACCTTGAATTCTCTGTAGGCTTGCCCAATGGAACAGAGCCTTGCATTGTTGATGTATAGTTGTTAGTTGCAACACATATGGTAAGTCTAGCTTTTATTTGGTTGATAAATGTTACCAATTTATGTTGTTAGATATTGGATTAATTTTTATCCTGTCATCCTTGCAGCACGAAGTTACCAGAGAGCTTCAAGAGAATGTTTCTAATTCCATGTTCTTTTGTTAAAGCCTGTGCACCATCTATTTTTGTCTATGTAGTTAATGGATGTTACACATAATGGTTTCTGTAAACAACACTTGTGAAATACTTATTTTAGTCATATTTTCATAAACTTACTGGTGTCTGGTGCATTCTTTATGATGATGCAAGTTAGAGCTTTATAACAGATATATTTAAATATTAATGAAGGTTGTAAACATTATTCTAATCTTATGCTCCTTTTTGTAGAAGTCTCATATATGATGTGTAGTGTTGCTGTATTCATAAGATTGATTTTATTGGCTAGTTATAATTTTAATTTTGTTGGCTAGTTAAGGCGTTTTTCTCCCCTAAATATTATGTTCAAAAAGTTGCTTTAGAGCCGAACAAACCGAAGTTAGCGCACCGAATAAATCGAAACCAAAAGGCAAAAAGCCGAACCATACCGAATTTAATTAGGTAAGGTATTGATATAGCATTTTAGGAAACCTAATACCAAACATACAGAACCGAATTATCTAAATATCGTACCGTACCAACCGATGAACACCCCTAATTGAACGTGAAGACTTGAAATGTTAATTGTAAACATTGAATTTTCATATACCTGGAGATCTCGTTGATCTTGATCTTTTTTCCATGGGAAGTCCAAATTGTCCCTTAGCTCTTGTATGTAATGGTAACTCAGATACAATCTTATCTTGAACTTCAATATTTATAACTAATTTCTAAATACAAGCATATCATCCATTTGTTACTTCTCTACAATTCTCAATGGCTGGATCTTGATAGAAATAATCGGGATTAAAATAATGTCCAGCGGCATGTAATGGTTGATGCAATTGGCATTCCCATTCAATGATCTCAAAAACATATTTGTACTTCACAGATGTCATGACCCAAAATCCAACTAGTCGTGATGGCACCTAACCCAACCCGCTAGGTAAGACAATTAACAACTATCTAATTTCAATGAAATTAGTAAGACAATTAAATAAAAGAAAACATTTGAATCTTATACATTTCCCAAAGATCGGTAGTACAAATCATGAGCTTCTACGATTAGAATATGTAAAACTGGTATGAAATAAATACACCGCCTCTTCGAAATGTACATAAACAGATTGTTATAAATCTAAGGCTACAATGAACAAGAGGCAACTACGACGAAAACACAAGTACATCTTTAAATCCAGTTCCCGCCGATCTTAGTAATGCCAGTAGCCAACATCTGTACGTAGGGTACAGAAGTGTAGTATGAGTACAATCGACCCCATGTACTCAATAAGTAACAAAGCTAACCTTAGGTTGAAAGTAGTGACGAGCTGGAACAAAGGTTGGGCTCACAATGCCATGAAACTAGCCCAAAATGATGATATGATGTGTCAATAGTAGCAATAGAGATTGAGATATGATATGAAATGAATGAACATGACTGAGTATGAAATTGCAATTTAAACAAATAATTCAACAGCAATATGATCTCGGTGGGTCCCAACAAAATACGCATGTAGCCTAGACATGGTTTCTAATATGGATCACAACTCAATAGCTCTAGTACATTGAGATTTCATGGTTACAGATAAGATCAAGTAACTACACAGTACCACGGAAATAATAGAGCCATAACTTACACGATGCACGCCCACACACCTATCACCTAGCACGTGCATCACCTCAACACCAAACACAAAACACGTAATTCGGGTTTTCATACCCTCAGCACCAAGTTTAGAAGTGTTACTTACCTCGAACAAGTAAATTCCAATACCGAGCAAGCCAAGCAGCACTCCAAAATGCCATCACACGCGTACTGACCTTTGAACGGCTCAAAACTAGCCTAAATCAACTCAAGTACATCAAATAATGCCAAAAGAAACAAACCCAATTGATAAATGTCAAATCTTTAATCAAAAGCCCAAAATCGGCCAAAAAGTCAAAACCCGGGCTCGCACCTCGGAACATGATGAAACTCACAAAATCTGACAACCCATTAAATTACGAGTCCAACCATACTAGTTTCACTCAAATTCGACTCCAAATCGATGTTCAAAATTTGAAAATTCACATTATAAAAATTTAGCCTAAAACTCCCAATTTCTCTTTTGGAACCCTCAATCAAATGCCAAAAATGAAGATAGATTCATGATATAAAATAAAAAATGAGTAGAGAACATTTATCCTAGTTCACATGTGTCACGATCCTAAAATCGACCCGGTCGTGATGGCGCCTATCATGAAACTAGGCCAACCGACACAATTCCCGAATCAACCGTTATTTAGTAAAAGTCATTTTTAAGCCATTAATTAATAAATAATCTCATAATGTAAGTCTAAATGAACAGTGCGGAATAAATACACAAGCCCGACATCGGGGTGTCACAAGTCATGAGCATCTACTAAGGTCTGAAAACAACGAAGAGTCTGAAAATATACTAAAAACAGTCTAAGGAAGACAAGAGGGAGAAGGGCAGGGTTGCGAACGTCGGGTAGCTACCTTGCTAACTCTGATGACTCTACCACTGAGCAATCAACACCCGCTACTGAATTCAAAAATACCTGAATATGCACACAAGGTGCAGGGAGTAATGTGAGTATGTCAACTCAGTAAGTAATAAAAGTAAATAAAAGCTGAGCAGTAAGAAAACACATTATTCCACGTCATAACACTACAACAATTATATTACATTGCTCAAAACAGTACAGAAACCATTTTTCTCGTAGAACATCTCAGTTTCAGTAAAACTTTTTCTTTCAAAACATCTTTCAATAGTTTCAAACGAGTGATGAAAACATCTTTCCATAGTTTCAAACGAGTGATGAAAACAGTGAGAAAAAGGGTAGAAATGTAAACAACCACTCGGGCAAACATGTACTATAACCTGCCCCTCGGGCATAAAGTCAACAGAACCAGCCCCTCAGGCTACCTCACAACCACTCGTAATTAGCCCCTCGGGCAAAACATGGATCAAGAACAACCCATCGGGCAACAACATGAATCAACAACAGCCCCTCGGGCTACATCACATCACTCACACTAGGTACCCCCGCTCACTGGGGGTGTTCAAACTTCGGAGGGGCTCCTACAACCCAAGCGCTACAACACGCCATCTCGTGGCATAATAAATCAGGCCTTCGGCCTCATAACAACAAGCCACCTCGTGGCATAAATCAATCAGGCCCTCGGTCTCACAATATCATGAATCAGTACAATTTGCTGTGGTGTGCAGCCCGATCCCATAATATTCTCACAACACAGGCCCTCGGTCTTACTCAGTCAAAATCTCTCAAGCCACTCGGGCAACAGTAAAACAGGAAACTCAGCCTAAAATATTATTTAAAGTATCAAAAACGGAGTAAATACGGCCGAGTTATGAAATCAGTAAAATACAGCATGACTGAGTACAGATAATAAGTCAAAACAGTGAGGAATGATAGTAAAAAACCCCTGAGGGTCCAAAACAGTTGGCACGAGGCCCAAATACAGCCCAAAACATAGTAATAATTTTCAAAATACAATGATATCAAACATTTTTAATCAAATACGTGACTTAACAGTCGTATGGGACAGACCAAGTCACAATCCCCAACAGTGCACGACCACACGCTCGTCATCTAGCGTGTGTGTCACCTCAAAGTAGCATAACGATGTGAAATCCGGGGTTTCATACCCTCAGGAAATTTTTTTACAATCATTACTTACCTCAATCCGGTCCACACTCTAGTCCGCGATGCCCTTGCCTCTCGAATTGGCCTCTGAATGCTCCAAATCTAACCAAAATCAAATCCATACCATCAAAATATGCTAAGGGAACAAAGCCCACTCGAAAATAACCAATTTACAAAAAAAATCTCGAAATTGGCCAAACCCGACCCCCGGGCCCACGTCTTGGATTTCGATAAAAATCACAAAATTAGAATCCTTACACTCTCACGAGTTCATACATATAAAATACATAAAAATCCGACCACAAACGACTCCTCAAATCCCTAAATCAAAGTCTCCAATTCCAAGCCCTAATTCCCCATTTTTAGGCTTTAAATCCCATAAATTTCATGTTTAATTAGGTAGAAATCACAATAGAATCGAGTATTGAGTTCAAAAATCTTACCTCCAAGTGTTTCCCTTCGATTCCGTCTTCAATCCCTCTTAAAAAGTTTCAAATCCGGCCAGCAATGGTGGAAATAGACCAAAAATCGCGAAGGCCACTATTTAAACATTCTGCCCAGGCAAAAATTCCTTCTTCGCGAACGCGGTCAAAGCCTCACGTTCGGGTAGCAAAAAATTTCATTGACCAATTAATCCTCTTACGCGAACGCGAACGCGAAGCTTCCCTGGCCTTCGCGAACGCGATACACCAACGCGAACGCGAAGAACAAACTACCAGGGCCCCAGCTGCTCCAATTACTCTACGCGAACGCGGGACCTACATCGCGTTCGCGATACACACTCAGCCTTACCCTTCACAAACAAGGGACCAACATCGCGAACGCGAAGGGAAATTCTCCTGCCTCACACAATATCTCTTTTCGAACGCGAGGACCCTCTCGCGAACGCGAATAGCAAAACTCTGCAACACAGAACTGAAGAAATCTGCAACTTTCAAAACAAGAATTTGATCCGTTTAACCACCCGAAACTCACCCAAGGCCTTCAAGACCTCAACCAAACATGTCAACATATCCCATAACATCATTAAAACTTTTTCCAACCTTTGGAACGTCCAAAACAACATCAAAACATCAAATCATCATCGGATTCAAGCCTAAGAAATTCCAAAACTTCCAAATTTCGCTTTCGATCAAAAAGTCTATCAATCCTCGTCCGAATGACCTGAAATTTTGAACACACGTCACAAATGACACAATGGACCTACTCCAATTTTCGAAGTTCCAGTCCGACCTCGATATCAAAATCTCCCCTACCAACCAGAAAACGCCAAAATTCCAATTTTGCCAATTCAAGCTTAAATCTACCCCGGACATCCAAAATGCATTCCGATCACGCTCCTAAGTTCCAAATCACCTAACGAAGCTATCCGAACTATAAAAACCAAGTTCTGAGATCATTTACTCGCAAATCAACTTCCGCTTGACTTTTCCAATCTTATAATCAACTTAAGAGACTAAGTGTCTCTTTTCTCTTTACAATCATTCCGAACCCGAACCAACCAACCCAACACAACATAAAAGAGATGAACCACATAAAATGAAGCAGAAATAGGGGAAACAGTGCTAAAACTCTCGGAACAACTGATCGGGTCGTTACATTCTCCCCCAATTAAATATACGTTCGTCCTCGACCGTGCCCAGAGTTGTTCCAAAAGCCAACAAATCGTTGTATAACCTTACCATGCACATACTCGGGGGTGATCCCATGTCACCCTATCCCATATAGGTCCGATAACACAACATAACTAAAATTTCACAATCCAACCTTGCCCATTAACCTTAGAACCAAATTTCCACTTCCGAAATTATCTATAAGATCAGAATAAGTCCGAACAAATTATATCAACCATATCCGTACCCAAGATGCAATTACATGATATACCACATAACTCATACACTCGTAGCGATAACTTCTAATCAGAGCAATTGCTCAAAACAACCGAATACCGATAATAAACCTCTTATAAATCAAAGCCTCACTCCAACACTTTTGTATACTGCCAGTGATAAAAGAAACACACAAAAATCATAACCATTCTTCAGATCAACCCGTCATGGAGTTCCCTGTCCTCCGGCAAGGACCACAGAAAATTTCTAAGCCGAAACCCGATATTATCCTTCCAATCTACGGAAATCGAATCTGATAGTATTCACCCTAGGTCCAATGACCTCATCTCATCCAACACGACTACTCTACTGACATGACACATCAACGCAATCTGAAGCCATAACTCGTACAATCCGCGCACCAATAAGCAACAATCCGATCGTACTCAGGTCATGAAAAATGACTCAAATGAGAGAGTTGTACCGCAAGCTCACAAGTACCACCACAACACAATATTGAGAACCCATCACACATCGTAAAACTAGAACACACGAATCTATCCCGAAGGATCATACCTCCACATAACTTCGCTCCAATGTGTGACTTCATCCGAACACTGGTCCACATGACACACCCCAAGTCACTATGCTCAAAATTGCCAACCACACGCAATTTGATGTCTAGAACCAAAAGCAAATCATCATAACCACGACGAAGCAATGCCATAACACCACACGAACCTAATAGGACACAATCGATACGCCATCCACCGAGCAATACCCAATACTCTTCCCACTCAAATCCCACAATTAGACCCCAATAGAACTGCACCATATGCGCCTATAAACAATAAATCATAATGCCTCGCAACACAGAAACGTAACTCATAGATCACCCAAGAACACCAATAAGCTCAATAACAATCGAATCAGCACATCCCTCAACAATAGCAACTTGCTGCAGAACCCACATCCATATAGGCCTACAAATGAACCCCTTATCAAGGAGTTCCTGAAGTTGCTCCTTCAACTCCCTTAATTCTGACGGTGCCATAAGATATGGTGCCCGACACCAAATCAATACTAAAATCAACAACCCTGTCCGACGATATGCCCTGCAGCAGGATACACATTCGGAGAATCCCTCACCGCCAGAACTGAATCAATGGTAGGAGTCACTACACTGACATCCCTCACGAAGGCCAAATAAGAAAGACAACCCATTCCCGACCATCAGCTGGGCCTTCAAAAAAATGAAATCACCCTACTGGGAACATAACCCGTTGAACCTCGCAGCTCAATCCGTGGCATCCTTGGCATAGCCAACACCGCCGACTTAGCGCAATAGTCCAGAATAACACGATGCGGAGACAACCAGTCCATACCCAACACCAAACCAAAATCTAACATACTAAGCAACAAGGGATCCACTCGGATCTCCAAACCCCGATAGTTACCACACATGGCCGATACGTGGGACCCACAACCACAACATAACCTATTTATGAATACTCCCAGTCTCCAAATCCATATAGCACACGAATCACCATATCCGACCCCAATTCCACCGTCTGAATACATACCACACCTCTAATACCCAATCATTCCATGAGGGATACTCCTAAAATTCTTTTATGCCATTAAGCAAACTCGGATATCAGCAGTCGATCAAACAACAGAGTGTTGCAATACTAATGAAGTATCCATAACTCAAACACATCGCCCTTTTTGAAATTTATACCCTCATCAAGCCACACCAATCAGTACTATCATTTCCCTATTCTTCTGAAACTGCCCATGTTTTCTGAGAATTTATGACCCTTCCTTTCAGAACTGAACCGTGACCTTCACATGCAAATTTTGACCCTACACAACATATCATATGTATCATGCCATCATATGATAAATATGAGAACTTCATAACCCCTTCCGAGCCACAAGCAGCTACGTACTCAACTAGCCAAGAACATTTCATTTGATCCCATCTAGAAGAAACTCATTATACATCACATGCTCCTCACGCCCGTAGAAAATATACATCTTTAACCGTGATAGAAACAATCAAGAACTCTCTGAATCCCATTTGCACAAACCCAAACCGTCAGGACTAAATCCTTTTAACTCAACCAAGCTACGCATGTCACTAAAACCCAAGAGAACTATTGCGAAACACCTAAAAAAACTCATTACCTCATAAGCACCCAAAGAACTAATCATATCTTTTGCCATGCCGATCCGACCTACTACCAAGCTACTCCCTCTATCCAAGTTCCTTCTGATTTACCTTCAACTTGATACTTCTTCTCGGTATAACACCACAATCCTCGACCTAGACTCACCACACGAGACCCAAGCATAAAACCATACCGTCTTAAGGTTCATAAGTCGTTGACTACTCTCTCAAACATCCCTAAAAGAACCACATTCGAAATACTTACTCCGAAAAGACTTCCCGCAAATCTAAAGCCATTACCTTCACCTTCCTGATACTGATGTGTAGAATCCATAATGATATAGAAATGAGTCTTGACACCCTCCAATGCAAACCCCCGTTCCTAGCCAAATATACATCCTGAAGATTCCCAATTACTACATGTAGATCTTGAATCTTTCAAAACCATTCCCGGGAGTCATCCACTCTACTTAGGTTTCAATTAGAATAGCAACACCTGTGGAAGTTACCCCACCTTAATGCAACCAAATAGATTCTTGCTCTGTGCACCATACATCCTTTACCAATAACAACTCAAGTCATTCAGTGATTCTCATACACCCATAAAGCATAACATAGCCTTTATTAAAATTTCCTTTACTCGAACCATTCTCGATCTCAACCCCTGCAAGCCACAACTGATTCACTAGCATACCTCAAACTGAAACCAATACAACACATAACCATACCATCAACAAATCAATAGCGGACTCCCCCGCTTGGCTCAAAGCCATAGGTCAAAACACACTGAAATCACAATGCCCATACTCTACTACTGCCATAATACCGTGGTGTGATTAAACTAAATCCTTCATAAGCTTGTGCAACACGAACCCTCTAGTACTTCAAATCATCTACAAATCTCGTATTCATCCTCGTAACAGACAAGCCCACTCTCAAGCGATCCAAATTCAAATTGCAACACATATATTTCCCTGGTAATAAAGATCCTGCTACAAAACAACATAGGGATCACACAACTTTAGAACACTCCGCAGGAGATAACCCACTTGTTTTGCCTCAAACTAACATCTCTTTATACCCTTCCACCATCATAAACATCACGTAATCACTTAATGTTCCTGAGTCTGAACTCATATCGTAACATGAAATCTACTCTACTCCCCAACTAGACAACATGAAAAGATCCTTCAACACGCACACAACTCGGGCTATACATCAAGTCACGATGGAAATCACGCACCAGATAGTTCCTTCTACCTTCAAGTGGCCCCTTCTCACCACATTCAAATCATATGGACACATCTCGCAGTCACGTCATACTCATCACATAGCCATCCAGTCATCACTCCCACTAATAGGGACATTATCGAACATATAAATCCAAAAGCACGCGCTCACATAATCAACACCTATGTGCTCAAGCTACATGCACAACCAGGCCTCAAGTCCTCCAGACTGGCCCAACATCAGTACACAGAGATCACATCTCGCCCCTCGATCAGGGAATCGCAAGCCATCAATGCACATCTGATACTGAGCGTTCATGCGCGCATACGAACGTGTGGAAGGAATTTCAAGAGTTATATTTCAAGTTGAATCAATGACGCACAATAAGAATTCAAGAATGTGGGATTTCCTAAAGGTTCTACAGCCTCCCGAGGATAAGTACAGACGTTTCGTACCAATCCGCGAGATTCTAGTAAACATGATCATGACTCGTGAGACCTATGTAACCTAGGATCTGATACCAACTTGTCACGATCCTAAAACTGATCCGGTCGTGATGGTGCCTATAGTGAAACTAGACCAGCCGACGCAATTCCCGAATCAACCATTATTTAATAAAAGTCATTTTTAAGCCATTAATTAATCAATAATCTCATAATGTAAGTCTAAATAAACAGTGCGGAATAAATACACAAGCCTGACATCGGGGTATCACAAGTCACGAGCATCTACTAAGGTCTGAATATAACGAAAAGTCTGAAAATATACTAAAATTAGTCTAAGGAAGACGAGAAGGAGAAGAGAAGGTCTGCGAACGTCGGGCAGATGCCTTGCTAACTCCGATGACTCTACCACTGAGCAATCAACACCCGCTACCCGGTTCAGAAATACCTAAATCTGCACACAAGGTGCATGGAGTAATGTGAGTACGTCAACTCAGTAAGTAATAAAAGTAAATGAAAGCTGAGCAGTATGAAAACACATAATTCCATGTCATAACATTACAACAATTACAATACACTGCTCAATACAGTACATAAACCATTTTTCTCGTAAAACATCTCAGTTTCAGTAAAACCTTTTCTTTTAAAACATCTTCCAATAGTTCAGACAAGTGATGAAAACATCTTTCCATAGTTTCAAATGAGTGATGAAAACAATGAGAAAAAGGGTAGAAACATAAACAGCCCCTCGGGCAAAACATGTACTATAACCTGCCCCTCGGTCATAAAGTCAACAGAACCAGCCCCTCGGGCTACCTCACAATCACTCGTAATCAGCCCTTCGGGCATCACATGAATCAAGAACCACCCCTCGGGCAAAACATGGATCAAGAACAGCCCCTCGGGCAACAACATGAATCAACAACAGCCCTTCGGGCTATATCACATCACTCACACTGGGTACCCCCGCTCACTGGGGTATTCAGACTCCGGAGGGGCTCCTACAGCCCAAGCGCTATAACAAGCCATCTCGTGGCATAATAAATCAGGCCCTCGGTCTCATAACAACAAGCTACCTCGTGGCATAAATCAATCAGGCACTCAGCCTCACAATATCATGAATCAGTACAACCTGTTGCGGCCTGCAGCCCGATCCCATAATATCCTCACAACACAGTCCCTCAGCCTCACTCAGTCAGAAATCTCTCGAGCCACTCGGGCAACAGTAAAACAGGAAACTCAGCCCAAAATATCATTTAAAGTATCAAAAACGGAGTAAATACGACCGAGTTATGAAATTAGTAAAATACAACATGATTGAGTACAGATAATAAGTCAAAATAGTGAGGAATAATAGTAAAAATCCCCTAAGGGTCCAAAATAGTTAGCACGAGGCCCAAATTGGCATTCAGCCCAAAACATAGTAATAATTTCCAAAACACAATAATATCAAACAGGTTTTAATCAAATACGCGACTTAATAGTCGTACGGGACGGACCAAGTCATAATCCCCCAAGGTGCATGACCCCACGCTCGTCATCTAGCGTGTGCGTCACCTCAAAGTAGCATAACAATGTGAAATCTTGGGTTTTATACCCTCAGGACAACATTTACAATCGTTACTTACCTCAATCCGATCCACACTCTAGCCCGTGATGTCGTTGCCTCTCGAATCGGCCTCCGAATGCTCCATATCTAACAAAAACCATATTTATACCATCAAAATATGCTAAGAGAACAAAGCCCACTCGAAAATAACCAATTTACATCAAAAATCCCGAAATTGGCCAAACTCGACCCCCGGGCCCACGTCTCGAATTTTGAAAAAAATTACAAAATTAGAATCCGTACACTCTCACGAGTTCATATATATCAAATACATCAAAATCCGACCATAAACGACCCCTCAAATCCCAAAATCAAAGTCTTCAATTCCAAGCCCTAATTCCCCAATTTTAGGCTTTAAATCCCATAAATTTCATGTCTAATTAGGTAGAAATCACAATGGAATCGAGTATTGAATCAAAAATCTTACCTCCAAATGTTTCATTCGATTCCCTCTTTAGTCCCTCTCAAAAAACTTCAAATCCGGCCAACAATGGTGGAAATAGACCAAAAATCGCGAAGGCCACTATTTAAACATTCTACCCAGGCAAAAATTCCTTCTTCGCGAACGCGGTCAAAGCTTCGTGTTCGCAAAGCACAAAGTTTCATTGACCAATTAATCCTCTTACGCGAACACGACTTCCATCTCGCGAATGCGAAGCTTCAGCTTCCCAGGCCTTCACGAACGCGAACACGAAGAACAAGCTACCAGGGCCCCAGCTGCTCCAATTACTTTACGCGAACGCGGGACCTATATCGCGTTCGCGATGCACACTCAGCCTTACCCTTCGCGAACGTGGGACCAACATCACGAACGCTAAAGACAATTCTCCTGCCTCACACAATATCTCTTCGCTAACATGTGGACCCTCTCGCGAACGCGAAGAGCAAAACTCTACAACACAGAACACAAGAAATTTGCAACTTTTAAAAAAACAATTTGATTCGTTTAACCACCCGAAACTCACCCGAGGCCCTCGGGACCTCAACCTAACATGCTAACACATCCCATAACATCATTTAAACTTGTTCCAACCTTCGGAACGTCCAAAAAACATCAAAACATCAAATCATCATCGGATTCAATCCTAAGAAATTCCAAAACTTCCAAATTGCTCTTTCCATCAAAAAGTCTATCAAACCTCGTCTGAATGACCCGAAATTGCATACACGTTACTAATGACACAACAGACCTACTCCAAATTCCGAAATTCCATTCCGACCCCGATATCAAAATCTTCCCTACCAACCGGGAAACGCCAAAATTCCAATTTCGCAAATTCAAACCTAAATCTACCCCGGACCTCCATAATACATTCTGATAACGCTCCTAAGTTCCAAAACACCTAACAAATCTATCCGAACCATAAAAACCAAGTTCCGAAATCATTTACTCAGAAGTTAACTTCCGGTTGACTTTTCCAACCTTATAATCAACTTAAAAGACTAAGTGTCTCTTTTATCTCTATAATCATTCCGAACCTGAGCCAACCAACCTAACACAACATAAAAGAGCTGAACCACACAAAATGAAGCAGAAATGGGGAAAACGGAGCTAAAACTCTCGGAACGACCGATCGGATGGTTACAACATGATGAAAATTGCATCAAGAATTGCCTCAATCCGAGCTCCATAGCTCCCAAAATGTAAAATGGCTGAAACCCCCGAAATAGAGTATTTTATAATTTGCCTAGGTATTCCTCATACGCGAACATGGGAAGTCCATCGCGTTCGCGATGAACAAAATATACTGCCACCAGAATTACTCTTCGTGTTTGCGGTACACTCCTTGTGAACGCGACTTAAAGTTGCTCTCAGAACTTCGCGAACGCGGCTTTAACTACGAGAACGCGATGAAGAAGGCCTCCAGCTCGAGCTCCCAGCTCAACCCTAGGCGTCCGCGATCCCTCAAAACACGAATAACACGTTCGACTTGTCGCGAACGCGTTGAAGAAAGTCCCCCATTTCTATAAATCACTACGCAACCGTGGCCATTTCTTCTCGATTGCGAAGAACAACAGAGACATCAAAAACCAGCAACTCCAAGCCAACCCCGAATGATCCGAAACCACCCCGAAACTCACCCGAGCTCCTTGGGACCCCGTCCGAACATACCAACAAGCCTCATAATATAAAAAGGACCTACTTGAGGCCTCAAATAACACATAACAGCATCAAAATGACGAATCACATCTCAAATCGAAATCAATGAACTTTAAACTTTCAATTTCAAAAACTCGCACTGAAACATATCAAATCAACCCGGAATGAACCCAAATTTTGCACACAAGTCTCGAATAACATAACAAAGCTATTCCAATTCTTGGAACCAAAATACGAATCTGATATCCTCAAATTCAACTTCTGGTCAAACTTATGAACTTTCCAAACCTTCAAATTTTTAACTTTCGCTAATTTGTGCCGAAACCTTCTAGAAACATCCAATTGCAAAATCTGGGCATACGTCCGAGTCCAAAATTACCATTCAGGCCTAACGGAACCATCAAAACTCCGCTCTAGGGTCAAATTCACAAAAAGTCAAACTTGGTCAACTCTTCCAACTTAAAGCTTTCAAAGTAAAATTCATTCTTCCAAATCGATTCCGAATAACCAGAAAAAATTAAAATCGATGATTCACATAAGTCATAATACATCATACGATGTTGTTCAAGACTTCAAATAGCTGAACGATATGCAAATACTCAAAACAACCGTTCAGGTCGTTACAATAGACTTCCTCTCAAATGATTTTGCGATGGTTTCCTTAGCTTTATCCATAGCTTCATAAATATATCCCATAGCTGGCTTTTTCTCATTGTCAACTAATCGGCCATTATCTTCAGTAGATAAACAAATTGATTCCAAAATGCAGGCATCAATATAGTATGAGTTGTAACTTTTCCCTGTGGTTTTTTGACCATTTACTATTTGTCACACCTCTTTTTTCCCAAGGGATATGGAGTTTTTCCAATTAAGGTGACATTATTCAAAATGGGATTATTTATTTAATTAGAATCTCCACTTGGAATAATTTTATGGTGTCCCAAGTCACCAGTTTATTTTAAATCCCAAATCGAGGAAATTTGACTCTATTTTAAAGTCTGCGAACACAGAAGACCATGTAAGAAATTCTGTTAACTTGGGAGAAGGTGTTAGGCACTTCCGAGTTTCGTGGTTTTAGCACACTCACTTTAATCATACTTGGCTTAATTAAATTATTTAATTACGTATTTTAGAACCTATGTACATTTTACCTTTTACCGCTTTTAAGGCGTTATGGATTTATCTTTGAAATGAGTCACATGAGTGTAAACCCATTTTATTCGGTGCGTTAAAAATTATGTCACACGTACATGTACATAATTAATAATACTTTATCATTTAAGATTTATTTCGTCCAAAGCTGCACGAACGCATACCTTGATTTATTTTTGGGAACTCGTAATTATGTCACACGAACGTATACATAATCACGATAATTTTATTAATTAAAATCGTGCCTAAAGCATACTACCGTGTTCATGAGTTATTTTCTTTAACTACCTTGACATTAGTGTAAGGTTATGAATTATGAAACTATTTGTTGTGAAAAGGGGTGTAAATTAGTTGTAAAGGTGGGCTAGCTTGTAACTTTGGAGAAGAATGGGTCAGTATGTTATTTACCTTTGGTCTATTTGTTTAGAGGAGAAAAACAAGATCATCACAAATGATATTTTTTATGAAGTGGACCTGACATAATTTCAGCATATTAGGACCCAAAATTATTCAAAAAAGGTCCAAACCAATCCTTATTGTGAAGAACTAATTCTAGTAGCCCATTAAACACTCTAAAACATTCCACTGATTTGCCGATTTAAATCATCTAACAATTTAAAGTATTCATTCAAGAACAGAGGCTACATATATTACAAAATTGATAAACCAATTAAAATAACTTAAATGAAAGCTAAAACATGCTACTCAAATAAATAAAAATCACAAATCATTCAAAAGTCTCACCAAGTTATTATAACAAAGTGAAATAAGAATGAAAAATTGAGAAGCGGACCTTTTATTGATGAACAAAGTCAAAATTTGCAACTCAATCGGACTAAACAGAGCAAAGACCGTCGGACTGGAAAGCTGAAACTACGAATTAGAACCTCGACATAGAAGCCTTACTGGATCTTTGACGGAGTTTGGTCACTCGAATGTTTTTCGCCGGAATGGATGGGTGTTTTACAACTGATTTCAAGACTGTTTAGCATCAGTTTTGGCTGGTTTTTGTGATGTTTATTGTAAAGACCCGTAAAATTCTTAACCAAAACTTGGAATTTCGTGGTGCTGAGTTGGATTCCTGCGTTATTATAGTTCGGTCCTTTTGGATTAAACAATACCTTAAGGACTTAGACGAAAATGTTTCTCAAAAAGAACGCGTTCCTGCGGCCCATTATGCTGCCGCATAATCACTCCACGCACCGCATAATGGCCGCAGAGTGAAACAGAAAGTTGGCCAATTTTAAGGCCAGTTATGCAGCCCAATTGTGCGATCGCACAATTGCTATGCGGGCTGTATGTTGATCGCATATCTTCCTTGAATTTTTGTGAAGGGAAGTTTTGCGGTGCATTATGCGATTGCAGAACAGATATGCGGACCACATATCGGTCGCATAATCAGTTAGAAAACTTAACTTCCTGAGGCTCTTTCTGCGGTCACTTTGCGGACTGCATAACCATTATGTGGTCGCATATGCGACCGTAAACCTATGTCGGGGCACCCACTTTCTTAATTTAAAACTTGACCCCCATTCCGTTAAAACGCCTCCCCTTAGGCCATTTTCGGCATATTTTCTCTGATAATTAGAATAAGAGAGGAGGATCAAAGAGAGGGGAAGGGGTCTCCATCAATTGTTCATCAAATCCTAGCCTAAACATCTTGAATATTAACAAACAAGGCACATAAGTCTCCTTTCCAAGAGGTAAGCTTTTATCACCCAAGCTCTCAATTCTATATTGTAGCTAAAATAGACCATTGGTAAGGTAATTCATGGGGATTAGAGTGGTTACCTTGCATGCATGTGATCCTAATATATGTGGGGGAGTGCTAAAACAAAGATAGGAAAGAATGGGGAATGGGTTGTGGGAATCTTCCACTAAAAAGGGCCATGAGACCCTAACAAACACATAATGTTTGATATAATGCTCAAGTGAGCTAGGGCTATGATCAATTTCCTAATAATGAGTTCAATTGTGCTACATTGTTAAATAGATTGAAGGTGCTAAAGGTTCCGGAACTTGTCGTAAGAATTAGGGAAAGACTCAATTAAGGTATGTATGGCTAACCCTCTTCTTCTTAGAATTGAATTCTTGGTGTCCGAATAATTGGCATAAGTTTCGAGTTGATCATACTAGGTTGATTGCCTTAATATGTTGGGTTGAAAGATTTATGCTCCATAATTGTTCTAAGTGTTTACCCTGAAAGCATGCTATTTGAAAATGTGATTATGTTCTCCAAGCTTTTTCTTTCCTTATGTGCGCATGCCTTATATGATAGCATTTATTGACATGGATGATGACGTTATTTGAACAAATAAAAAAAGGAAGACTTGAATTATAAAATGTGAGTGCGAAGAACTACTTAATAAATGGGGTTGTATGTGCCATGTAATGGAAGATGGAAAGAAATGTGAATTAAATGAATATTTGAATGGCTTAGCCGATCGGGCCGAGATCGGACACCATGTTGTACACATGGTTGCATTTATGTTTAGATTTATGAATATCAACGTGAATTTGGTTATGTCTCACTTGGGATGGCTTAGCCGGTTGGGCCAAGACTGGACTCCGTGTAAAAATACGGTGGCATTATAGATTGTGGCACTTGGCACTAAAGATTATTAACCTAAAGAGATGGAAAAAATGAATCGGAATATGTGATCCTTATTTGGTGTTTCTTTGTAATCATGTGAAGTACTTATTGATTATTATAACTGCCTTCTATTTGTCTCACTGTTCATCCTACTAAGAATTGTGTTTGCCTTACATACTAGTACTATTCGACAGTACTAACGCCCCTTTTGTCGGGGGCGCTACATCTTTGAATGGATGTAGGTGGTTCCATCGCATATAGCGCCGATCGCAGATAGTGGTGCTCTCTTTCTCTCCTCGCAGCAGTCTTGGTGAACCCCCATTTCTTCTGGGGGTTATGTAGTTCTTCTTTTGTATAAATTTTCATATTTTGAGGTATAGCCGAGGCCGGCATTGTCATGTTGGTCTTTTGTATCCTTAGAGGCTCCGTAGACGTTTATGTGGGTCATGTATAGGTGTCGGGGTGGTCATTGGATCATGTTGTATTTTGAAACTCTTCTCCACTAGATTGTCAACTGTATATAATTTTGGGAACTTAACCATGGCATATTGTGTTTAAGTAAAAATGAACTAGCAACGTTTACATATTTGTATAACTGATCTCTCCCTTGTTTAACAAATGGTGATGCATTTCCTTTTCAGATTATGAATTAGTCGGGTAGGAAAGGCTGGATAGGCTTACTCGACCGGGTTCATTCGGTTGTACTCCGATCGCGCTCCCCGAGGTTGGGGCGTGACATTTATGAAGTGTTTTGGAACAAGTTTGAGCTGGAGTATTCGGCTGGGATTTTGGTGGTCTTGTAGAGGTGTTTCCATGTGGTTTATAAACTATTTTTTAAGCTGAATTTGGGACTGTTTGGTACTGTTTTTCAGCGGAGTTTTAGCTAGGTTTGAGAGCTATTTTGCTGCATTTTTAACAGCTGTTCAGCTGTGTTTTGAGGTCGAATTTGAGGTGAAAATGGTTGGTCTTTTAGAACTCTTACATGGCTGGAAATAGAGGAAAAAATATGGTATTTGGAGTGATGTTTTATTGGTTTTATGACTGAGTTTTCATGGTTAGCTTTAGAGCTCTTTAATGGAGGTTTAAAAAAGAAGGTGCGATCGCGTTTTTCCTTCGCTGCTCTTTGTTCTAATGGTGTTAATAGTGAGAAAATCAATGGAATCTTCTGTTTTCTTCTCGTCTGAAACTCCTCCTCCTCTCTCTCTCTCTCTATTTTTGCTCGTCTGTTTCTCTCTGTGTATTTGTGAGTGTGTGTGTTTTAATTGTGTAAGTGAGTGGAAGATATATAGGTGTATGTATAAGGATTAATTGGTGGCCTAGAAAATAAGAGTGTGTATATGCATGTGAGTTTTGAATGAGAGCATGTGAGTTTGTTTGGGAGTGGATAATGGCGAATCTTTGCCACGTGGCCAAATGTGATTGACTCTTTTTTTGTCTTTTTTTTTTTAAAATAATCTAAAATTAAAAATACTACACTAATATTTTAAACTATAAAAAATATAAGAAACTACTAAGAAAAGTTATAAAATTGTCAGTCTTACAAAAATTAGAAGAAAAACATATTTTTTTGTGAATTTTCTTTTCTTTTGCAAATAAAACACAACTATTATCTAAAATATGAATGTGATTTTTAATTTTATCAAATAAACCTACTAAAAAGTGAAATAAAGGCTAAAATATCAAGATTAAACGTAGCAAATATTTACATACTAAAAAGTGATAAAAAATTCAAATATAGTAAAAAATTAGGTGATCACACTATTCACCCAACGCTTAGATGTAATCATGCTTTGCAAGTCAGTCTTTTGATTATACAACCTCTGCAAAGTTAGAAAACTCGTAGCAAATCGAGTACTTTTACATTTCACCAATTCTTTTTTTTTTGTGAAGTCTCTCATCATATTAGTGACTCTTGTATGACCATAGATGAAACCAACAATTGCAATTGCTCTTTTGAGGGTTCTCGTAATGGTTGGAACCTTGCTTATGTCTTCTAGAAAAAGATATATACAATGAGCTGCACAAGGCATTCAGTATATGTGTTTTCTCTTTGTTTGTAGGAGTTGGCCTAAAATTTAAAAAATACTTAAATATATTATATACTATAATATATGAGAGATCAAAACTTGAGCATTCCTAAGTAAATACTTACCAGCCAATATAAAGTTGTTGTCATTATCACTTACAATTTGAGTTATGTTTTGATCTCCAACACGCTCCACATATCTATCAAGTAACGCACATAGTTTCTCTCCATTTTTGACAAATGAGGATGCATCAATGGACTCCATAAATATTGTACCATATGGAGAATTCACCAAAAAATTTATTAATGTTCTTTGCTTCCTATATGTCCATCCATCTGCCACAATGGAACATCCATGTTTTACCCATTCTTCTGTATGTCTATTTAAAAGTTCATTAGTCAAGTATATCTCCTTATTTAGTAATGGAACCCTTAATTCATGATAACTTGGAGGCTTCAAATTGGTTCATACCTTCCAATAGCATCAACTGCCTCCTTAAAGCTTTTCAGACGAGCAACATTGAATAGTATGCCATCATCGTAAAGAAACGAGTAACTTTTTGAATATTCATTGCTCTTGCTTCTTTGTCATATGAATCTTTGATACCTGCCTACCTAAATTGTCCTTGACTTTGCAAATATACATCCACGGGGCCTTTTCCTTTACCCTAACCTAATTTCTTATTAAGACCACCAGAAGGCTTACCCCACTACCTTTTCTTTTAGGAATGATTTCCTGAATTTCATCCTCTTCACCAACATCTTGATAATCAAACTCATCATGTTCAACATAATCTCTAGCATAAATATCTTCCTTACTTTCTTTTCCTTCATGTAAGCTTTCAATTCTTCTCGAACTTCATGAGGGCATTTCATACACTTTGTTGTATTTCTGAAATTCCCAACTAGATGTTGTTTTGCCCCGATTTATTCTACCTGTAGTTGTTTTACAGTAAATATTACAAGTAACTCTCGTGGTATTATTGGGATTGATCAAGTGATTATATTTCCAACTGGGGTCCTTTCGATTACCATGGGGTAAACCTCTGGCATTTTGTTTCTAATATAAATCAAAGATATAAAGTTAAGTTAATTGTTATAGCATAATCAACTTTGGAAGTATGCTAATTATATTTTCTCTGTAAATAGTAAACAATTATTTCAATCTATAATTCTGTAAATTGTAATCTATAATTTGAACTTTGTAGTTTTGTTTTAAATATGTATGTTACCTTAAAATGTTCTTTAATGTACTATTCGTATATTCCCAAAGCAAAAGAAAAAGAAACTTTAATGTAACTCAAGATAATAAGCAGTAAAGTAGATAGCCATGCAAGTATTCAAGTATACTTATTACTCTCTCACAACTTTTTATTTTTCCAATATTGTCTCCCACTAAGTCATTAAGTTGAATATTTTAAAGAGAAGATGACATATACACTACATTATTAATTATGACAAAAGCACAAGTGGGCCATGTAATCATTACAAAATCTTTGCCAATACTATTAAAATAAAACGGATCTATTTAAAGAATAATAAATATTACATGCTTCGGAATTCAGATAAAGAGTACTTCTATCTCTTAAACAGAGACAGAAATATAGAGCACCAATATTTCAAGCAAAGTTTCTGAGTTTAGCTAAGATTTTTTGATTTGCAAAAAAAAAAAAGGAAAGCAGAGTAAGAAGAAGAAGAAGAAAGAAGCAGAAAGAAGAAGATAAGAAACAACGTACCAATAAAACTTGAATATAGATTCCTTCTCACTTCTTGCGTCTTTTTCTAGTGGATTGCATCTCCATTTATAAGACATTGGTGTTTCCTTTTCTTTGGGGATTGGGTTTTGATTTCTGATTTTTTTTAAAGATTCTGATTTTCCTCTTTCTATTTCTAATCTTTTTGGGTTGGGTTTTGATTTTATTTCCTTTTTAAATTAGAATTCTGATTCTCTATTCTGAAAAAGTTACCAATTTTTAAATGTTTTTAAAATCTCGGAAAAAGCCCATGCTTCAAGAGCTTTGCACTTTTCCTGAAACTGTGCTTAAGCGGCGCTTCACTACTTGGGCTTCGCTTGAGATGTGGCGAAGCGGCAAACTGATTTGGAGCCTCACTTGTGGGTTTAAGCGTGCCCGAGGCGCGTCTTTGACAACATTGGTGTTGCCTGTGACACGATTGATGGTGCGTGAATGTGATTTCTTAGGAAAGGTGACAGTTTTCCATTCCGTTTCTAGTGAAAGTCGAGTTGTTGTTGTTTTTAGAGGAATAGGGCAGGGATTTCGTATCAAGAGTAAAAGGTGAGGGTTGTGTAACAAAGTAGCAGTTCTAGGTAGCATGACCAAAACGATCGCATTTGGTGCAAAGTAGGTTGAGGCCTTCATAAAGTAATGTTTGCTTATGGTGGCCTATATGTATATGAGGTTTTCAATGGTTTTCCTAGTGGGACCTCAATACCAATACGTGAGTACCGTCCCCTTGTAGTTGTGAGGTGCAAGTATCTACTTTTAATAGTTGTCCCAATTTTGAGCCTACCCTTTGTAAGATTTCTAAATCGTAGAACTCAGTAGGAAGTTCAGGTAGGCTTACCCATATACTTGAGCAGGTGAGTTGTGTATTGGAGGCAATAAACTTGGGCTCCCACTTGCGTACAGATAGAAAGTGATTTAGTACAAACCGAGGGCCTCCATGAAGAGTTGTATGCGTGTTTTCTTCTCTTTGTAGTTAATGGTATGAAAATGTCTTCATCTTTATCAATAGTAGTACTTTCATCAGAAAGAACAAGGGTAGTGTGGATAGAATGTTGAGCAACAGGGATGGGTGAAAAGGATTTGTTTGAGATCAGAGTCTATAGGAATGTCGCAGGTAGTGCAGACGGGGAAGGGTTGTCTATTTGCATGGTACCAATGTTAGGTGGTTCATTAGAAGAGTTGTGTGAGACATGATCAAAAATTTTAATATATATTTTTATTTTATATTTTAATTAAATAAAAATAAAATATTAATTAAATTCTTTTGTAATAAATATTTGTATTTATTTTTCTCTTTTAAATAATATTGACTCAAAAGTAATTTTTGAAAAGATTGGCCAAACATCATTTGCTTATCAAAAATTTTAAAAAAACACTTTTCAAATGAATTTGTCAAATACAAATTACAACTTTCCAAAAGTATTTTTGAGAAAAACACTTTTCAAAGTTAGCAAATTTTGATAGTTTGGCCAAATGTGCTCTTAATTTTGATAGCAAACACGCTTGTCTCTCTCTTCGATAACGCATGCCTGTCTCTCTAACGGTAACACTGCCATTTCCACCGGCAAATCTCAGCGCCGGCGATTCATCCAGGTGAACCAGGCAAGTTCGACCCTCTCTTTCTCTCTCCCGGGTCTCTCTCTTCCTTTCCCTTTCTTTTAACCCTAGCAGCAGCTAGGCCGGTGACCCACCGACGCAAGCTATCTTCTGCTTTTCCGGCCCAGCCACACCACTCTCCCCTGTGTTTCCCCTTTCTTCAAACCTTGCCTCGGCGTACCTCTAGTTCTCGGACAAGCACTGTTTTCCGGCGACCGTTCCGGTGACAGTCCTTCCCCTTTTCTTGGCCTCGGGGTTTGCTGTGTGTGTTGTAGGTAGCGCTTTTGGTGGCTGTTTGGTGACGGGTGGGAGGTGCACGGACAAGCATAGCGGAGCAGGCCATTTGACAGTCACAAAGGGCTGGACGTCGGGTTCCAAAGCACCCAGGTTATATTTGCGGGAATTGTTGCAGCTACTGTGAGCACGTGCTTTTTGCTTCCACGACAATTATTCCAAAAGAAATCGAAAAATAAAACAAATTGTCTTTGTGTATAATTTTGAGAATTTGCGTGGAATTTTTTGATAGTTATTTGTAGTTTTTGTCTTTGATTGTTTATTTTTATTAATTAAAAATACAAAAAATATGTTGCGTGTAAATTTAGGATCTTATTCTATTATTAGGAATTAATTAAATCGTATTTGGTTTCTAAATGAATGAAAATCACAAAAATATTATTTTTGGTAATTTTGTCATTTTGTTGTTTAAATGGTGTGATTTTGTTTAATTAATGTTTGATCTTGTGTGAGTCAATTAATGTCTTTTTGATATGATTGTAGTTTTACAACTTATTTTAGGATTTTTGGTAGATTAGTATTTAGAAAAGGAATTAAAAGAAGAAAAGAAATGAGTTAAAATTGGACAAATCGGAATCAGACCAGGCCCAAAAAATCAGGCCCAAATCTCACCCCCACCCGATCCAGTCTAGCCGGCCTCGAAGACATGCGAAACGACGTAGGGTAATATTGAAACTGCGTCATTTCTCCATCAAAGATCACAGCCACTCGACCTGGATCAATCCAACTGCTCTCGTATCACAATCGTAACCCACCTCAGCCAATCCGACCCATCACCATCCTCGACCCAGTCCCCACTGAGACCAAAATAACCTCGTTTTATATAAGTGAAGTGATCCAAACCGTTGAACTCATTAGATCTAACGGCGCGGATTCATTCACCCATCACATATATATACTCTCCAACGCACCCCACACCCCCTAAGCTGCCCCCCTCTCTTCGTCTCTCTCAACAAACCAGATGACCCCCAAGAACCCTAGCGCTGCCACCTTACCCCATCGCTTGAAACCCGGCGGCATCGACGCCGTCGGTCACCAGATTAACACCCCTAAACCATCTGACCACCCCCGTTCCAAATATGTTACTCCCTTGTCTCAAATCTTCCCCCATCGTCTCGAATCTTCATTTGAAGATTCGAGCCAAACCTCAACCTATGCCAAACCACCCCAAATCCATACCAGTTACTCCCCTGGCCTCCCTCGTGACCAAACCAAACTTGGTTTGGTTCGAATCTAACCAGAAAACTCCAAGTCCCAAATCAACTGCATGAACACTAGAAATCCAGAACCTGAGGGTTTTGTCCAATTAAACGAAAGGGTTGGGGTCTAATAGACCTTAATCGAGGTATTCTCAGTTAAGAACACTTCGATTAAGTCCGTTCGACCCCAAAAAGAGGTCCGAGTCAGAGTCCAAGATGGGGTCGTCTAACCTTCAATTTCTTAAGGTATTTTCTTTTCCTTGTCAGTTCCATGTTGTTGTTTGTTGATGTTTGTTTATGTGTTTAAATGTCAGTTTGAGTTGTTTTCAATTGTGTCGACTATTCTGTCCATCTTGCCCGGACCTTTTTATTTGGTCGAATTTGCTTCTGCGTGTTTTATTGCGTGTAATTATTGTTTGTGCAATCGAGTCGAATAGGCTCCGTCGATTAGTTAAGTTTTTCGTAAAATCATTGTGTCTATCAGTATGAAATCACCCCCGCGCCTGTTCGAGTTTGATTATTTGTTATCGATTGTATACGTTGTAATATATAGTCTGTTAAATAAGTGTCGTCGAATAGTTTCGCAGTCTTGAATGTTAAAATAACCTGATGACAATTTGATTCATATTGCTTCAATTATGATTGAGTCAATTTGTACCATTTATCTATTAGTCTAGGAACTGTTTTAACTAATGAATTGGATTTAATTCGCTGCTTTAAACTGTTAGTGGAAGTCATGTGTGGACAGATGCTTTTGAATTAATCAATTCATTTAACCATACTTAATTAGAATTAAATATTATTTGAAAATCCACTAATGGCCTGCAGAGAATAACAGACCTTTCAGACTTTAAAAAACTGAAAAGAGTTACATCCGAAAAGGGGTATAAAATGAGTGCTTTTTAAAAATTTAGAATAAGGAAGCATGGGGGGTCAGTTTTTAATTGGTTTTAACAGGCTGGAATGGAGGTCAGTTTGGGTTATAAAAGGGGAAGGGTTCGGGACATTCGAGGGAGGAGAAAAAAAAACTGGAAGTGAATGGAGCTTTTGGAGAGCAAAAGAAAAATACTGCTTGATTGCTTTCTTTTCTTTGAATTTGTTTTCAATCTCCCATTGGAAGTTTAGCTCCTATATCTCTTTTAAAAGACCAGAACATAGTTTCTTTTGTTTTCGAAGGAGAAACCCTATCCAGTACTAGAAGTTTGGAGTCATTGGACTCATTCAAACCTTAGTAGCGAGTCATTCTATTTGTTTCTGTTTCATTTGGGTTTGGCTTGTGGGTGCTGGATTCATTTTGTTGAGCATATTGGTTTGTTTGGAGTCATCTCTGCAACCTTATTTGGTTCTCGAAACCATTCTGAAATTTGGTTTGGCTCGCCTTTGCTGCTTGGAATTTCTGTCACTAATCTCGATTGATTCAGAGTATTATTTTGGGGTCATACTTCGATTTCCTAGGATTTCATTGTGTTGCTGAACCTGTTGTCGCTATACTACCGCTGCTTCTACTGATCTTCATCTTCTTTCCTTGCTTTCCAATATCAGGTACACAACTGATCCACTGGTTCAATGTAAGCTGAAATTTGAAGCATGAATGAAAATGAAGAGTTGAAGTTGTTTTGAATATCTTTTAGTTGTATATTGAACACTAAGCGGTATACATATAATAGTTCATGTCTTCTACTAGAATCATGTAGGTATGGGCCATGTATGACTGAACAATGTTTTGTAGTAGTTTAGTTGTAAACTTCCTCCGTTGTGCGCTTAGTTAAAAATGGATTGATGTTGTAGAAAACAAGTTCTGTTGTTTCAGTATTATTTGTTAAATAGTATATCTAAAAAAAAAGCCTGTTAGGCCTCTTAGACTATTTCTAAAATACTTAATAGTTACCTCATGTAACAAAAAGGTTTGTTTTGAAACTTATAGGAACATTGCTTAATTAGATAGCACGAGTTCACATTTCAGCCCCCTTGTAAATGTCAAACATATATAAAATAAGTCAACTAGGCCCAATTGGAATAAGGATGGCCCAAGCCCAGTTTCATGCCATGCACATTAGGCCTGAGCCCATAACTATCAAACGGACTGCTCTTACTACGTTCATTTTAGTTTTAACGAATCATGTTCGAAACTTAACTATAATAACTCGTAAGTATGTAAATAAAGTAGGACATTTTCTTCATTTATTTTAGAGACAAACAAAAATAGAAAACATAGTCATTATAGGACGACCTTTAAAATAAAATGAGGTGCGCCTCGCCAAATAAATTACAAATCGCGGGGCTCCCAATAAACGTATACAATAATTGATTAGACTTCGGAGTTGGCCGTTTAGCGAATTTTCACGGCCTCTTCCTAAAATAACAATACGTTAGTCTCTTTAGGACGTGCCTTAATTTATCTTACCTTCTTAAATACGGGTGTGCATTTATGTGACCCAAATCTAAATCTCAACGGAGTCGGAACGTATTAATAACCACGGGTGCATTGATTGTGACGTGGTTCGAGATGCGTTTTCACGACGTTGCAATTCCATAAAAAATAAATAATAATAAAAGCGGTTTAAACCTAATAAAAGCACACAGTTATAACATGTATTAAAATCAGATATTTATCCATTACAACAATTTAAGCGACCTGCTAGAACCACAGGATTCGGGGGTGCCTAACACCTTCCCTCGGGTCAACAGAATTCCTTACTTAGAATTTCTGGTTCGCAGACTTCATTTGGAAAGTCGAATATTTTCTTCGAATTGGGATTCAAGATAAACCGGTGACATGGGACACCAAAAGCCAAACCTTTCCCAAGTGGTGACTCTGAATTAAATAAATAATCTCATTTCGAATATTGTCACTTAAATTGGAAAAACTCCCTCACGCATTTATCCTTCGGGGTTGGCACGCAAAAAGGAGGTGTGATAGCTCTGGCGACCCTGCTGTGGAAAGAACCCAGAATCTCTGGTTCAGGGTTCAAGAATGCGAGCTTAGAATAATTGTTATATTTGGCTTTATTATCTGATCTTTATTACATGTTTGGGCATAACGTGCTAAATGTTGCCTTTTACCGCTTTGATATTATCTGAACTGTATATAAACTATGTCGAAACCCTCCTCTTCTCATCTTCGGGGATGTGCTTGCTGGTCGAGACTCCCTAATAACAACTAGGTCGGGAATCCAAATTAGAGTAAGAATTTGAGAAGTAAATGCGGAAGTAATAACAACAAGGAATTGAACAACTAGAATTAAAGAGATGAAAATAAAGGATATGGGAAGAATTCAAGGAAAGAATTCCAAGAACTTCCAAGAACGCAAGTTCTATAGCCTTGACAAGATCAAAGTAACAACGTCTTGATTTATGGAAGAAATCAAACGCCTTTACTTAAAAAGCAAATCAAAACAATAGATTCGGATCTTGACCACTTTACGAGTAACTTGAGACAACAATTAATAACTAGTATTAATCGCCTTCTAAGAATACCACAAAGGAATCAAAGATATCATAAAAGAGAAGTAATCTTACTACCTTGAACTAAGAACTAGTAAAGGTTGAAAGATAAATCTCAAAGCACAAGTAACAAAGGTTCAAAAGAACTCTCAAAGTATGATATACTTAATCAATAAATGTTGTGTCTTATGAATGAGAAGAACTCCTTATTTATAGGAGTTAAAAGCACTTAAAATAATGTAGGGGGTTGCTAAAAAGTCATCTAAATTAGGTAGGGGGCTGCTAGGGGTCACAATAGCCATCAAACTTAGGTAGGTGGCTCCTAAGGGGTAACAAAAGCCATCAAAATTAAGTGGGGGGTGGCCAAATCCTTTTGGGGCAGATTTGGGCCTTAAAACTATTAGTTTGGGCCATTGGTTTGGACTCCAATTGGGCTCCTTTTGAAACACCCCCTTTTGGACCTCTTTTAAGGTCATTTTGAGCCCTATTGATGGACTTCAAGGGCTAATTTGGTGACCCAATCTTCCTCCTCTTGGACTTCAATTTGGACCACCATATAATTGTAAAATTTGGACAATTTATTTCCTTTGGTCTTGAGCTCTTCCTCTACAATTGAAAGCTTCTTTATTTGCCATTGAAGTCTAGCAACCTTAGTTTGCAACTCTTTAGCTTGAGATCTTGTATATGGCCTTGGAGCTTCCAAAACTCTATCCTTGTCCTTGATGCTATCACCTAGCCAATTCACATCCTTTATCCTTGAGCTCTTCCTCCCAATTAATAACTTCTTCATTTGCACTTGAAGTCTAATGATCTTGTTTTGTAATTCTTTAGCTTGAACTCTTATTAAAGGCCATCTTTGAGATTCAAAAGCTTCATCCATGTCCTTGAATAGAGTTGAGCTTCCTAGGATGCTATCATTCCCCTCTTCTTGAAGAAAATTCGTCCTCGAATTTTGACCTTGCAAGAAAAAGAAAACACGCACTAGTAAATGGTATCCACTAATCTGAAAAATGGTAGGAATAAAATAAGATAGTGACAATGTGTCCATTTAACCCAATCAATCCTAATAGGTATAAATACTCCCTTATAAAGCATATGGACATCATCATCCCAATAAAATTTATGTCTACCTAGATTAATACAATAAAAACCTCTCTTAGATGCACCATGCAATGGAACTTGCAATTCGATCTTGTCGGTACGGCAGTCCATGAGTATACATGACAAAGAAATTATAAAAGAGTGACTACACATCCATTTAATATAAGTACCTTTACCACATTTATCAAACAAGATACATTCATGATATAGACTACTAACTACAATTACAAATCTCATGGATTCCTCTACATGAAAGAGTATTTGATCACCAGTATTACAACAATCATGCATATCCTCTTTACTAGAAACAAATACTTTTACAATCTTACAATGAACATGACTTGAAGAATGACTCCCCATCACATAACAAAGATCACATTCTTTAGCACATGAAAACTCATTAGCCACTTGAATAAGATAAGAAGAAATATTTAACTCATTTGCAAGCCTCTTCACAGAAATTCCATGCCTCTTTCCACCAAGTTGGAATAAGTAATCATCTATGTCATACACAATTTCAAAAGGAAGCGAATTACTCTTACACATTAACTTAGATATTATAGTTAATGACTTGATGTGCATCAAAATATCATCATCTACAAAAATTATAAAGTCACCAATATAAGAAATAAGAGTGTAATTCATTACCTCCAAAAATACCTTAGGTGTTCTAGAAAGACCAAGAATGCAAATAAACCAATTATACATACCATACTTGGACTTATTTACCAATGGAACATCATCACCTTGTATTCTTTTATGCAATGGCTCCACCTTAGCAATGCTTTTAGGCAACTCCATGTCATAACCCTGTAAATAAGAATCGAAATAGTCAAAAGGTTTAATAACAAAGAATTTAATCAAGCTTTTGTCTTCCACCATCCAACAAGAATTGATATTGCCGAATTTATGTTGGAATCCAATTGGATCTTTTGCCACCATCTCTTGCGCCTCACCACTCCTTTCAAAAGGTATTTCATCACGTGGCTGCACAAAATCACAAGAACTAAAACAAGAAAGAGTTAATGGGTTAGGAAGTAAAGAAACTTTTTTCTTGCTTACACTCTCTTTGGCTTTTATCGCAAGACTAATGTTTTCCTCACCCTTAGCCTCTTTTCTCTCACTAAAGAGTTCTTTTCCTTCACTCAATCTCTCTTGTTTTTCTCTCTCTACCTCACAGACTTTGTTTCTCTTATTGCTTTCTCTCTTTTCTTTTTTCTCAAGATCATTGTTTACCTCACTTGACATCCCACTCTTTTTACTCAAGACAACCTCTCCTTTTTCCTCTCTTGGAATGTCAACATGCACTCCCTTACTCCTCTCATTCTTTTCTCTCTCGTATTTTTCCATATTCTTTTTAACAATCTTTTCATCTGCACAAATTTGTGAGGGAGTCAAAGGTCCAAGACTGAGTTTCTTCCCATTAACCTCAAAAGAGTATCTATTTTTTTCGATACTATATGAAGCACTTCTATAGATATTCCATGGCCTTCCCAACAAGATATGAAAACGATTCATGGGAATGACATCACACCAAATCACATCCTCATACCTTCCAATAGAGAATGGTAATAACACTCTTTTATCTACCTTTACTCCTTTCAACATGTAGGGATCAATATGTTCAACACAAGGCAAGTTCAATTTCTCAACCATATAAGTGCTAATTAAGTTATAGTTAAATGCTTTGTCAATTCTAAGGGTATAAATTGTAGACATCACTTTAGCTCTTGTTTGAAAAATAACTTTACCATTGTCTTCTTTCCATTCGATATATTGTAATATCGACCTTTCAAGTTGTTGAGTCATAGATCTACTCCTTCCACTGCAACTACCTATTTGAGATATCTTGACATAGATTAAAGGAAATATGTATCTCTCAAATTTGGCTTCTTTGTTTTTTTTTTTCCAAATGTTCTCTCACACACTTTACCCTCTTTTTTTTCTCGAAATGACCTTTGAACAAAATACTTTGTAGATTTATAGTTAAACCAACTCGTATGAAGTTCTTAGTAGTAAAATTCAGATTTTTGGGGAATTAATGAAAGAAAAACCAAATCTTAGAACTATTAGGCTCGGTTGAAACATGACGCGAACAAAAACGAAAGGATTATATGTTTAGATTAGAAAGAGTAAGAAAATCTAGGATCCCCTCTTCTTGTTTCCTTTGTTAATTTTTGGTAACAAATTAGATACAAAAGAAATATCCCGGAGAGCACGCAATTCTATTTTTTTGTTCTAAAAACTAATTTTCGTTTTTTTTTAATTTTTTTTCTTTTCTTTTCTTTGCTCTTAGTATTCAAGAAATCTCAAGACTTACCAAGAACGAAATCTTGATAAAACCGCTCTGATACCACTTGATAACAACTAGGTCGGGAATCCAAATTAGAGTAAGAATTTGAGAAGTAAATGCGGAAGCAATAACAACAAGGAATTGAACAACTAGAATTAAAGAGATGAAAATAAAGGATATGGGAAGAATTCAAGGAAAGAATTCCAAGAACTTCCAAGAACGCAAGTTCTATAGCCTTGACAAGATCAAAGTAACAACGTCTTGATTTATGGAAGAAATCAAACGCCTTTACTTAAAAAGCAAATCAAAACAATAGATTCGGATCTTGACCACTTTACGAGTAACTTGAGACAACAATTAATAACTAGTATTAATCGCCTTCTAAGAATACCACAAAGGAATCAAAGATATCATAAAAGAGAAGTAATCTTACTACCTTGAACTAAGAACTAGTAAAGGTTGAAAGATAAATCTCAAAGCACAAGTAACAAAGGTTCAAAAGAACTCTCAAAGTATGATATACTTAATCAATAAATGTTGTGTCTTATGAATGAGAAGAACTCCTTATTTATAGGAGTTAAAAGCACTTAAAATAATGTAGGGGGTTGCTAAAAAGTCATCTAAATTAGGTAGGGGGCTGCTAGGGGTCACAATAGCCATCAAACTTAGGTAGGTGGCTCCTAAGGGGTAACAAAAGCCATCAAAATTAAGTGGGGGGCGGCCAAATCCTTTTGGGGCAGATTTGGGCCTTAAAACTATTAGTTTGGGCCATTGGTTTGGACTCCAATTGGGCTCCTTTTGAAACACCCCCTTTTGGACCTCTTTTAAGGTCATTTTGAGCCCTATTGGTGGACTTCAAGGGCTGATTTGGTAACCCAATCTTCCTCCTCTTGGACTTCAATTTGGACTACCAAATAATTGTAAAACTTGGACAATTCATCTCCTTTGGGCTTGAGCTCTTCCTCTACAATTAAAAGCTTCTTTATTTGCCATTGAAGTCTAGCAACCTTAGTTTGCAACTCTTTAGCTTGAGATCTTGTATATGGCCTTGGAGCTTCCAAAACTCTATCCTTGTCCTTGATGCTATCACCTAGCCAATTCACATCCTTTATCCTTGAGCTCTTCCTCCCAATTAATAACTTCTTCATTTGCACTTGAAGTCTAATGATCTTGTTTTGTAATTCTTTAGCTTGAACTCTTATTAAAGGCCATCTTTGAGATTCAAAAGCTTCATCCATGTCCTTGAATAGAGTTGAGCTTCCTAGGATGCTGTTAGTGTCAATACCTGAAATAAGAAAGAGGCCGGACAAGTTACAAAGCCGGACGATCTCGCGGGTCCCCGGTACGTAGCCCCCTCCTCGACTCGAGTTGTCCGCTCGGGTACACAGTCTAGAACAAATACCCAGGATAAACCTAGTATAACAAAACCTCATGCCGGATCTCTAGTAGGAACGCTTATTTGCATCATGTTGCATTTGACATAGGGGACTCAACATAGGGGTTGAGTCCGTCTAGGAAAGCAACCTGAAATGAAAAAAGATCATCCTGCTGCATCCTGTTTGTTTTGCACATTTATTTGTTGCAGACTTGCATGTTGACCGGTTTCGGAAAATACTTATTGAACAAAAAATAAATAAAAAAGTAGTTTTAAAACTAAAAAAAAAGGGTTTCCTCCTTTCTAATATCTTTCATACAAAAAAAAAGAAGAAAAAAAATCAATAAAAATCAAAATTTAAAATACAGGTTTCCTTTATTTTGAAGTATTTTCCCCAAAAAATAAAAATAAAAACAGAAAAAAAGAATCAATATATATATATATTCGTTCTTTTAAAGACTTTCTTTCTTTAGAAGACTTTCTTTCGTAAATCTCATAGAATTAAAAATTAAAATCCAAAAATATTTTTATTTTTCTTTAGAAGTACTTTTGTAAATTTAAAAACAAAAAAAGGAAAAAAAAAACTCGAAAATCCAAAATATTTTCTTAAAAGTACCTCTTTCGAAAATTAAGAGGCGACAGCCAAAATCCAAAGCAAATATTTTCTTTCTTATTTAGAAAAGAGAAACAAATGAAAATTCAAACAAAAATATTTTTTTTTTCAAAAAGAAAAAAAAGAGTTAGCTTACTTACTCTATTCACGGTCGCCCGAACTACGCCGGTTTGATTCTCACAGGGTGTGAGATACGTAGGCAACCCTCATCGGGTCCAACCTCCCCTTTTTCAGAAATAGCCAAAATGTCAGAATTTTAATTTCATCATAAATGAGTCGGGGATGCCACTTTTGTCAAAAGTAGCCGACGGTTCTCGAAAGGGACGCGCCGGAAGGCTGACTTTGCATAAACAGCCGCTTTTGGTCATTTTCTGAATTTTGACCAATTTGCCCAACAACCTTAGAATCCTCGTCCTCGAGGCTCTGTGAGGCCGTGCTCCCAATGTCGGGATACTATTTAAAAAAAAGTCATAAATAAATCAAGTGATATTGCTTTGTCAAAAATAGCCAAATGTTCCCGAAAGAGACGGCGGAAGGCTGACTTTGCATAAACGCCCACTTTCGATCATCCTTTAGAGTTTTTGATCAGTTGACCCTCATAGCCTTAAAATCTTCATCCCCGAAGTGCTGAAAGGCCGTGTTTGAAAATCGGATCTTTCTTTCTAAAACATAGTCAAATCATCTTTGAGTCAAATAATCTTTTACTTAAATCACCTTAATAAATGTGCAGGATGAGCACAATGCAAAATAAACACTTTTCGATAATGGCTAAAGTCCCTGTCAAGTTGCGGCTATGATGGATGATCTAGGTAGTGAAGGGCAAGATGAGGTCAAGAAATATCTGAAAAGTCTCACGGGTTTATTGGAAATCCAGCCTCGGGGAGATATCATAAGAGCTTTGGTCACCTACTAGGACCCGGCACACAATGTCTTCCACTTCTCCGATTTTGAACTCACCCCAACTCTGGAGGAAATAGTCGGGTACATCGGAAATGCTGAAGTTCCATTAAGGCAAAAATACCTGGTTGCCCCACGAGCTGTCACTGTGCATCGGTTTCTAGATTCATTAAAGATACCCAGGACGGTCCATAACCGAGATTTGGTCGCAGGTTTTTGTAGTCCGCGCTTCATATACGACAGATACGGTCATGTAGGAGGATTCAACAATCCGGTTAACAAGCTATGCAGCAAAGGTAACCGTCAGAAGTGGGATGAGCATAGACGAGTGGCTTTCATGATAACATTTTTGGGCCTTTTGGTGTTTCCGAGGAAAGACGGAAACATTGATCTGAAAATATCCGGGGTCGTCAGTACTTTGCTCACTTAGAATGAAAGCACTCTCGCGCCTATGGTAGTATCTGATATCTTTCGAGCTCTCACAGCCTGCAAAGCCAGAGGGAATTTTTTCGAGGGGTGTAATTTGCTGCTACAAATATGGATGACTGAACATCTCTGCCACCGTTCCGAGCTTTTGAGTTATGGTTCCTCGAAGAAGACTTGCATAGAAGAGTTTTACACGAGAATCAAGGAGGTCAGTCTACCTGAGGGAGTTACGGCATGGACGTCATTCTTTCGAACCCTCACCACCAGCCAAATACAATGGACACTGGGATGGTTGCCTGTTGATGAGGTCATATATATGCCAACCGCTAGGACCCACTTTCTATTGATGGGGCTTAAGAGCATTCAGCCTTACGCGCCCTATCGAGTTTTGAGACAACTCGGGAGATGCCAGATAGTGCCACACGAGGAAGATATTAGTGCTCAAGCAATTGAGATTAGCCCTGACGGACAATTTCCTGAAGCAAAAGTCCGCCAGATCTGGAATGAATGCCAATGTTTAAAAGCAGACACTTGCGTGCAGGATCGGGCCAAAGGTGAAGTAGCACCAAGGTACCTTGTGTGGTACAGAAGAGAACTTGAGCACAAAAGGCAGGCTAAAAGACCCCATATCCTAAATTTTGCCGAGTCATCACAGGAGCAATGGGATTGGTTAGCAAAAGAAAAAGGCTATCGGTTTGAAATCAGCAAGCTGAAACAACAAATTGAAGGTCTAAAATTTGAGCACAACGTGCAAGTTGCTACTGATCTAGGAGAAAAGAATAGGTTGACCCAGGAAAACGAGACGCTTAGGGCCCAAATCCAGCAGATAAGGATAGCCGCTGATAACCAACAAAGGAGCCGGTCGGATGAGCGACTGATAAAAGGTTTAAAAATGGAAATTGGTGAGTGTCGGATTGAGTCGGAGAATCTTGAGAATACCATAGCAGGACTCGAGACACGCTGGGCAAAATGAACAGAAGAGCGCAAACGGTACCTGCAGCAGTTGAAAAGGGATCATAAGCAAACCATTGCCAATTTGAAGAGAAAGGTGGCCGCTCTTAAGGGCAGAGCGGTTGAGCAAGCCCGAACCTTTGAAGTTGAAAATAGACATTGCTATGATTTACTGGCCCAAATGGAAGTAGAAATTCAGCAGTGGCAGAATCAACATCTCCAGGATTGTCGGGTTTTAAAGGCCCGTAATGATCAAATAGAGCGCCTACTCATAGAAAAGAGGCAAACCAGGGATAAGATTAAGACCATTGATCATGCCATCATTAGGAGGTGTCTACGATGCGAAGATATGACCCGCATTACCTTTGTCTCGGCAGTGATGATTTATGTCAAGAAGACCATGTATGAGCTGGAAAAACTTGAAAGGGACCTCGCACCTAAGCCCGCGGTGAGGCCGAACGATGCCCCGCGGGCACCAATTCTTAAAACATTAATGTATTAATAGGTCGAGTCTGTATTTCCCGTCTTGGCGTCTTTTGTTTGTCTTTTCACATCAAGGTGTATCAGTAGTTGTTGAGTTTGTATTTATTTCAAGTCTGTTATTCTCCCTTTTTCAAAAAAAATATTAGTTTGTAATAGATTGTTTTAGTATTAATAAAAATGTTTCTTTATTTTTACACTTGTTTGTCTTGAACTACGTAATGATCTAATTTGCGCGGCGTCGTGATACGTAGGCAATCCTTATCGGATCCGGTCACGTTTTTTTTCTTCAAATAAAAAAAATATAATAAAAAATAAATAAAGGGGAGCATAAAGAGAAGTCGGAATGACGCATGCCATCGATGCAAACATGTAGAAATTCACTTAACTGTATAGGTGCATCACACCCCAACGTGAGATTACATGTCTGTTATTTGTTTCAAACTAACCATTTACTTGCTGCTAAGTCCAGGTTTTTAGAAAGGTGGTTTGGTTTTGGTGGAGGTCTGGTCTCACATTCATACTTTACGAGGTCGAAAGGGAGTGTTCAGCTGCCGGTCACTAAGTCGAGAGGAAGTATTCACACTTAGTTCACGAGATCAAAGGGAAGTGTAGAGATGTCTTCAGAAATTCCTTTGCCAACAATTCCTGTCTCCGAAGAGAGTTCAATCTCGGCCATCCCAACTTCCGAATCAGCAACTGCTGAAGAAAACAGAATCTTGCGGCTTTGCATGTTGGAAATGTTGGATGACTGGAACAATGGAAAAGAGTCGCCGAGTGTAATCCCTGGATTCCCCGAGCTGTTCTCTAGGACAAGTGGGACTTCCAACGTCCCCATAAGTTATCCAACTACCCCATTCGGGTACCCTACCATTCTGGCCCACTCCGCTGGATCACCCTCTGATTCTTATCCCCGGATGTCAATGACAGATGTGGCTACAAACATATTCACTACATCGCCATGTTCAATCGCGGCACAACCCGCTACACACAGGCCTAATTTTGACTCTTCCTCATTCACATTTCAAGCACCATCCTTCTCGCTGGAACCAACTTGGTTTACCACCAGCACTCACCCTCAGCAGCCTCAATACGAGCTTAGGCCTGGGCAAGACCAAAATCCCAAAGCTCTTGAACAAGATGAAATGGCAAAAAGAATGAGGAGCCTCGAGCAGAGTTTAAAAAATATGCAACGTTTAAGCGGGCAGAAGAGTGTTTCCTATACTGATCTGTGCATGTTCCCTCACGTGCACCTGCCCGTAGGGTTCAAAACACCGAAGCTTGAGAAATATGATGGCATGGAGACCCCATTGCTCACCTCAAAAGGTATTGCAACCAATTGCGTGGGGCTGGCGGCAAATAAAAATTGTTGATGGCATACTTCGGAGAAAGCTTGGTGGGCATAGCCTCGGAGTGGTATATGGATCAGGACATATCTCAATGGCACATTTGGGACGATCTTGCCAGAGATTTTGTAAGGCAGTTTCAGTATAATATTGACATCGCGCCAGACAGGAATTCTTTGTCAAACTTGAAGAAGAAACCCTCAGAAAGCTTCAGAGAATACGCTATTAAATGGCGCGAGCAAGCATCAAGGGTAAAACCTCCCATGGATGAAATAGAAATGGTCACTACTTTCCTCCAGGCTCAAGAATCAGATTACTTCCAAAACATGATGTCGGCCACGGGAAAACCTTTCGTAGAAGTAATTAAGATCGGAGAAATGGTAGAAAATGGGCTAAAACGGATTGAATTCTAATCCAATCTGCTATCAGAGCTACCTCCCAAGCCATTCAGGGTGGGTCTGGAGGAATAGCAAAGGGAAAGAAAAGGGAAGAAACGTTCATGGCATCGTCGGGTACAAGGAGAAACTATACTCCCGGACTCCTTTTCTCAGAGAGGACCCCGCAACACTATTACCCTCACCAACATTTGGCCTATACTCCTCAGCCATACTCGGTCATGAATACTCAGCCTTATGTTCGACCACCGCAATAAGTCAATCGGAGCCAACCTCCACCTCCCAAAAATCAGCCTCCTTACCGAAACCACTATAATCCACAACTACCCCAAAATAGTTTCCGTCCTCAAGAACCACCCAGAAGACAAACTTTTACACCCATTGGTGAACCGTATTCTACCCTATTCCCAAAACTAGTCCAGATGGGTTTCCTGCAACCAGTCCCTCAAACAAGGCACAATCCAGCATCACCTGCTTACAAAGCCGATGTCAGGTGTGCTTATCATTCGGGAGCAGAAGGGCATGATACCAATGATTGTTGGACTTTAAGAAGGGCGGTAGAGAGCTTAATAGAACAAGGAAAGATAGTATTAAGGGACGAGGAGGTCCCAAATGTGACCAACAATCTGTTGCCTGCTCACAATAATGGGCCGTTGATTGGGATGATCTGTGAGGACAAGGAGTTTGATCCTGCCCTAAAAGCTATAATCGCCATTGTCGATGCAGAGAGAAAGCCTAAAGCAGCCCCGAAGCAAGAGAAAGGGGAAAAGAAGATTAATACTGTCAAGGCTGAGCTCGAAAAGAAGGCTGAGACAAAGACAGAGAAGATGGTGCCTTCGAAGAATGAGGTTCTCTATATTCCACGGGGTCGATCAGAGAAGCCACAGAGATTCGAAATAAAAAGGGCAATACCGATGTACGTGTCAAAAGGGGCCTATGTGATCCGGAGGATAATTAAACCACCTCGGCTGAATGAGCCAGTGGTTATCGGACGCGTACCACAGAAGCCAATGACAGACCCGTCTACGGTACTATGGAATTACCAACAAACATTGGTTACATACAAAGGCAAAGAAATCACGGTAGAACTGCCAGAAAATACTTCTGCTGGAAAATATTCAGACACTCAAGAAGTGAACAACGCCACACGGAAGCGCTTCCCACCCAAGAAGCCTGTAAGCGCTGAAGAAGCAGAGGATTTCTTCCAGAAGATGAATATGCCTGACTATGAAGTGGTGGATCAGTTGCGTAAATACCCTGAACAAGTGTCTATGCTATCTTTGCTAATGAGGTCCGTCGAACATCAGAAGATCCTGCTCAAAACCTTGAACGAAGCGTATGTACCGGCTGAGACTTCACTTGAACAACTTGAAAGAATGATGAAAAGGTTCTTTGCGGTTAATCAAGTTTCTTTTAGCAAGAACGATTTGCCTCCGGAGGGAGCAGCTCACAACAAGGCTTTACATCTAACAGTCAAGTGTGAAGACTACTACGTCAAGCGAGTAATGTTGGAAGGGGGTTCGGGTGTTGACATTTGCCCGCTCTCCATGCTGCAAAGAATGGAAATTGGGACCGGAAGGATTCGCCCCAATAATGTTTGTGTAAGAGTTTTTGATGGTATCAATAGGTACACCCTCGGAGAAATAGACCTGATATTGACTATCGGGCCGGTGGAGTTCAAAGTAACCTTCCAGGTACTGGATATGGACACATCTTACAATTTTCTCCTCGGAAGACCTTGGATTCATGCTGCGGGGGTTGTACCCTCCACTCTCCACCAAATGGTGAAGTTTGAAGATGAAGATCGGGAAATTTTGGTCCACGGAGAAGACGAACAGTCTATTTATCGGGACCTATCCACCCCATGTCTTGAAGCAAGAGAAGAGAGTGAGCACACAATTTATCAGGTTTTTGAAGTTGTGTTGGCGGAGCAGTATGAAGAAGGAGCCCTTGTCCCCAACCTTTCTTGTCCAACGCTTCAATCATGGTTGCTAAAGAAATGGTCCGACAGGGATTCAAACCGGGAAAAGGGCTTGGAAAATTGCTGCAAGGAATAACGGAACCTATCACCTTACCTTCCACTAAGAAACTCTTTATGATAGGTTTCCAACCTACTCCAAAAGATGAAGATTGGGCGAAGAAGAGAAAAAATGAGGGATGGAAGTTGCCTCGACCATTTCCATATTTGTACGAAACTTTCGTCAGACCAAGGTACATCGAAAAAGAAGATGACGAGGCCTTTACGGCCGAAGAGATTGAAGAAATATGTGGGCCAATGAGAGAAATGTTTTACGAAACTCATGGTTCAGCTGGGAGAAGGCACAAGCACCGCTGAGGTGCTATACATGGGGCCAAATGCTAAGCTTCAAAATTGGGAGGCCACACCGTTCCCAGTTAGGCAGGTGTCCGGGTAGACCTGTCCTGCCACCTTTCCTGCATCACGAGTTTTCCCAGAGTGTAACTCGGATGTTTTTCTTTAGTTTCCTGTTTTAATTTCCTGAGATATAAACCCTGTTATCTTCCCAATTCCAAGGAATAAAATCAGTATTTCATCATTTTTTCTTTATTCTTTCTGATTTTGCTATTTTTCTTTTATCTTTTCCTTTCAGTTATAATAATGCGGCTTTAAATAATATGACATGCTTGCGGACTTCATGCCCAGATCCAAACGAGCTGTCTAATTGTGAAATAATGAACCAAGAACCGTAATATGACGAAGAAGAGGCTTTTAGGGAAATAAATCGAGAATTGGAACACTTTGAGAATAAACCTAAGCCGAATTTGAATGACACCGAACTGGTTAATTTGGGAACTCCTGAAGAAATCCGAGAAACCAAAATAAGCATTCACACAGATGAGAAAACGCGAGATGCAATAATTCAACTCCTCTTTGAATTTAAAGATGTGTTTGCTTGGTCATACGATGACATGCCAGGATTAGGTGTTGATCTAGTGGTGCAGTTGAAGCAGAGGAAGTTCAAGACTGATATCAGTGATAAGATCAAAGAAGAAATCACAAAGCAGTTGAAAACAGGAGTAATTCGGGTAGTCCAGTATACTACGTGGTTGGCTAATATAGTTTCGGTACCGAAGAAAGATGGGAAAACTCGGGTGTATGTGGATTATCGAAATTTGAATAGGGCAAGTCCCAAAAACAATTTCCCGTTGCCCAACATCCACATCCTTGTTGATAACTGTGCCAAACATGAGATACAGTTTTTCATAGATTGTTACGCTGGATATCATCAGGTGTTGATGGATGAAGAAGATGCCGAGAAAACCGCCTTCACTACACCTTGGGGTACTTACTATTATCGGGTTATGCCATTCGGTTTAAAGAATGTCGGGGCAACTTACATGAGAGCCATGACTGCCATTTTTCATGATATGATGCATCAAGAGATAGAGGTGTATGTAGACGACGTGATAGTCAAGTCCAGGACTCAGGACGATCATGTCCGAGACTTGAGGAAATTCATTAAGAGGCTGAGAAAGTACGACCTGAAGCTGAATCTAGCTAAGTGCGCCTTCGGAGTCCCATCGGGCAAGCTTCTGGGTTTCATAGTAAGCAGGAGAGGTATAGAGTTAGATCCAACAAAGATAAAGTCTATCCGAGATCTACCTCCTCCAAGAATGAAGAAAGACGTGATGAGTCTATTGGGTAGGTTAAACTATATCAGTCAATTCATTGCCCAACTGACTAGAACATGTGAGCCCATATTCAAGCTATTGAGGAAGGATGCAGCAATCAAATGGACGACTGAGTCTCAAGAAGCTTTTGACAAGATCAAATAATATCTTTCAAATCCTCCAGTTTTGGTCCCGCCAGAGCCAGAGAGACCCTTGTTCTTGTATCTGACGGTCTTGGAAAATTCCTTCGGTTGTGTCCTTGAACAACATGACATAACTGGAAAGAAAGAGCAGGCGATCTATTACTTAAGCAAGAAGTTCACCGGTTATGAGGTCAAATACACTTTGTTGGAAAGAACGTGTTGTGCTTTGACATGGGTCGCTCAGAAATTGAGACATTATCTCCAAGCTCATACTACTTACCTCATAACCAGGTTGGATCCTTTGAAGTACATATTCCAGAAACCGATGCCTACTGGGAGATTAGCAAAGTGGCAGATCTTGCTTACTGAATTTGACATAGTCTATGTCACTCGCACGGCGATGAAAGCCCTGGCATTGGCAGATCACTTGGCTGAGAACCCAGTTGATGAGGAATACCAACCATTGAGTACTTATTTTCCATATGAAGAAATAAACACCATAGAAGTAGTCTCGGAAAACGCTCATGCTTGGAAGATGTTCTTTGATGGGGCCGTAAATGCCAAAGGTGTAGGAATTGGGGCAATCTTGATCTCCCCCACTGGTCAACACTATCCGGCTACAGCTAGGCTTCGTTTCTTTTGCACGAACAATACATCTGAATATGAAGCCTGCATCATGGGCATGAATATGGCGATCGATCAAGATGTTGAAGATTTGTTGATTATGGGGGATTCTGATTTGATTATCCGACAAGCCCAGGGTGAATAGGAAACTCGAGATTCAAGTTTATTCCTTACCGGCAGCACGTGGAGGATCTCAGCAAGCGATTCAAATCAATAGAGTTGAGGTATATCCTGCGGTGTCACAATGAACTAGCTGATGCACTTGCCACCTTAGCTTCAATGTTACCTTACCCAGGCAATGCCCACATCGATCCCTTGGAAATCCAAATTAGGGAAAGACATGGTTACTGTAATGTAATCGAGGCAGGACCAAGTACCCAGCCATGGTACCATAATGTTAAGAGGTTCTTGAAGACACAAGAATACCCCGAACATGCTACTGGAGATCAAAAGAGAACTATTAGGCGGCATGCGAGTGGATTCTTTTTGAGCGAAAAGGTATTGTATAAAAGAACCCCGGATCTCAACTTGTTAAGATGTGTTGACGCCGAAGAAGCAGGAAAAATCATGCATGAAGTACACGCTGGAGTGTGTGGACCTCATATGAATGGGTATGTCCTGGCGAAGAAAATCCTTCGAGCTGGGTATTATTGGATAACCATGGAGAAAGACTGTTTCAGTTTCGTCCGGAAATATCATCAGTGCCAGGTACATGGAGATCTGATTCATGCACCTCCAACAGAGCTGCATCCCATGTCTGCACCTTGGCCATTTGTTGCTTGGGGCATGGACATCATTGGGCCAATCGAGCCAAAAGCCTCAAATGGACACAGATTCATATTGGTCGCTATTGATTACTTCACAAAATGGGTCGAAGCTGTCACTCTCAAATCAGTCACTAAGAAAGCCGTGGTGGATTTTGTACATTCAAATCTTATCTGTCGTTTCGGTATTCCTACAACTATCATCACAGATAATGCGGCAAACCTGAATAGTCACTTGATGGAGGATGTATGCGAACATTTCAAAATAACGCATAGGAACTCCACTCCTTATCGGTCCAAAGCCAATGGCGCTGTTGAAGCAGCAAACAAAAACATCAAGAAAATTTTGAGGAAGACGATCCAGAGTTCTAGACAATGGCATGAACATTTACCTTTTGCCTTGCTAAGATATCGCACTACAGTACGCACATCAGTAGGGGCAACCCCATACTTGTTGGTTTATGGGACCGAGGCTATGATACCGCAGAGGTAGAAATTCCTTCGCTCCGGACCATTGTCGAAGCAGAGATTGAAGATAGCGAGTGGGTTAAGACTCGATTGGAGCAGTTGACCTTAATTGATGAAAAACGAATGGCTGCGGTCTGTCACGGGCAGTTGTACCAACAAAGAATGGCCCGTGCTTACAACAAGAAAGTGCAACCTAGGAATTTTGAAGTGGGTCAACTGGTGTTAAGGGCATTCTTCCGTATCACCAGGAAGTGAAAGGAAAATTTGCTCCTAATTGGAAAGGTCCATACATCATCAGGAAGATATTACCAAGGGGAGCGTTATATCTGGGTGATATTGAAGGAAATGATCCTAAAACAGCTGTGAATGCGAATGCGGTCAAAAGGTACTATGTTTGAGTTTACTTCAGTGACGTCTTGGAACATTTGAGATGATGAAGTCTTTTTATTCCCGCTACCCAAACACTATCAACTATTTTTACAAACCTTTGAGCCGGTTACATTTCTTTGGCTACCCTTTTTGGAATCCAAAAAGCACCGTTGAAAAAAAAATGATTTGCTTGAACTACGTCTGACTTGATTCCGAAAGGATATGTAGGCAGCCTCTCTCTGGGGTTCAGTCACACCAAAATAAAAATCCAAATTTCCTCAAAAATGAAACTGGGGCAGATGTGGTAATGGTCCCGCGATAACCCCGTTTTGAATGGTTCCAAAGTTGTAAGTCAATCCAAGTTATTTTTTTATGAGAGAAATAAATGAGAGAGTCTTATTGGTGAAAATCCACACGGGAACCATAAGGCGAGGGTGAGTAGAGAAATTGGAAATGAGAGAGCTTGTTTAGTGAAAACTCGTAAAGAGTGCTATCAGGCGACGGTGAGAAGAGAAATGAGAGAGGTCGACTAGCGAAAACCCGCAAAGGGCGCTGTCGGACGAAAAAATGATTTCACTACAGAAAGTTCTGACAAGGTTCCCTGGTAGGGAAATATAGATCCGTTTTTGGTTCATGAGGAAATGCAAGTTCGTGAGATTCAGGCATCCAGTCCAAAAGGCATGTCATGTCAGTTTAAAGCCAGCATGCACCTCAGATAAGTCCTTCTTTTCCCCGAAAGGGACGCTTCTCTTTTAAATTCATTTCTCCGCTCTTTGTTTACCTTTCATTGAATCCCTTTCGGTCTAACCCTAAATTCCAAATGTGTTAGAAAGAAAAGGTGGCAGGACCGGTTTCACAGAGCTCCATCTAGCAAGAAGTGAAGAAAATACCCAGCCTCAGTGGTGCGTCAGTCCAATCCTGACTGATATTGATGTTGATTACCTCCAAAGAAAGGCATTAAAAAAAATCCCCAATGAGATCTGCCCCAGTAAAAATCCCCAAGCAGAATGAGATGGAAGAACCAAAGCCTTACACGGGCGAATCATCATGAAATCCTGAAATCTGAGTCTTATCAGTTCGGAAGGGGGTCACCTTCGAAGCCAGTCAATGGCAAAGTTTCTCAACAGAAATGAGGTTGGGACCAAGCAATTGGAATGATCAAGGACACCGAACCAACCACCGTTTTCAAACTGACAATTGTTCTTTGTTTGGAAAATTGAAACAGGTGCAATCCAAAGCAACCGGGCAAGAAGAAGGTGCAACAAAAAGGGAAAAGAAATGCACAAGTGCAGAAAACAGCTTTGCAGCAAGGAATCAACCCAAAAGGGAAGTTTCCTCCAAATTCTTTCCTGCATTTTTTACTGAACAAAAAAATAATAATTAAAAAAAACGAAAAGAGAAATAAGAAGAAAATTCCAAAAAAAGGGGGTTAGTTTTGAATCCCCAATATCAACCTATTTTCCATTAGCCAACATTAGGGCTCCAATCCCTGAGTTGAGCAATTTTTTTTTAGCCGACATTAGGGCTCCAATCCCTGAGTTGAGCAATTTTTCTTTAGCCAACATTAGGGCTCCAATCCCTGAGTTGAGCAACTTTCCTTTAGCCGACATTATGGCTCCAATCCCTGAGTTGAGAAATTTTCCGTTAGCCGACATTAGGGCTCCAATCCCTGAGTTGAGCAATTTTCTTTTAGCCAACATTAGGGCTCCAATAACTGAGTTGAGCAATTTTCCTTTAGCCGATATTAGGGCTCCAATCCCTGAGTTGAACGATTTTTCTTTTAGCCGACATTAGGGTTCCAATCCCTGAGTTGAGCAATTTTCCTTTAGCCGACATTAGGGCTTCAATCCCTGAGTTGAGCGATTTTTCTTTTAGCCGACATTAGGGCTCCAATCCCTGAGTTGAGCAATTTTACTTTAGCCGACATTAGGGCTCCAATCCCTGAGTTGAACGATTTTTCTTTTAGCCGACATTAGGGATCCAATCCCTGAGTTGAGCAACTCTCTTTTAGCCGACATTAGGGCTCCAATCCCTGAGTTGAGCGAATTTTCCTTTAGCCGACATTAGGGCTCCAATCCCTAAGTTGAGCGATTTTCTTTTAGCCGACATTAGGGCTCCAATCCCTGAGTTGAGCGATTTTCTTTTAGCCGACATTAGGGCTCCAATCCCTGAGTTGAGCAAGTTTCCTTTAGCCGACATTAGGGATCCAATCTCTGAGTTGAGCAATTTTCCTTTAGCCAACATTAGGGCTCCAATCCCTGAGTTGAGCGATTTTCTTTTAGCCGACATTAGGGCTCCAATCCCTGAGTTGAGCAATTTTTTAGCCGCCATTAGGGCTCCAATCCCTGAGTTGAGCGATTTTTCCTTTAGCCGATATTAGGGCTCCAATCCCTGAGTTGAGCAATTTTTCTTTAGCCGACATTAGGGCTCCAATCCCTGAGTTGAGCAATTTTTCCTTTAGCCGACATTAGGGCTCCTATCCCTGAGTTGAGCAATTTTCTTTTAGCCGTCATTAGGGTTCCAATACCTGAGTTGAGCAAGTTTCCTTTAGCCGACATTAGGGCTCCAATCCCTAAGTTGAGCGATTTTCCTTTAGCCGACATTAGGGCTCCAATCCCTGAGTTGAACGATTTTTGTTAGCCAACATTAGGGCTCCAATCCCTGAGTTGCGCATTTTAGACTTGAGGTTTCCAATCCCCTCATCAATTCTGTAGATTTTTATGGCAAGTAACTCACAATTTTTCCTAGTGAAACTGGGGCAAAAAAAAATTCCGTTCGTTTGTTTGTTTTGTTGTCTGAGCAGGTTTGACCTCGAGGCAAGGGATCGAGATGACCTACGGAGTGAGTCCCAATCCAGAATAAAGAAAGGAAGAAAAGAACAAAAAGAAGATGTTCCCAAATATTGGAGCAATAAAGTGCAGATCGCTCAAAATCTGATCGAAGTCACGAGCTCCGTCAATCCCGCTTCAAAAATAAACAAGCGCCTACAACTTGTGAGCATCAAGATTCAGATCGAAGTCTACAAGCAGAATCAGCTAAGACTCAAGATCAATTTGCGAAAGAATTATAGATAGGAATCTTGTAACTAGTAGTTGATAGGCATAACTAGCTTAGTTTTAATTCTCCTTTGGTGTAATAAGGAGGTCGGTAAAGCAGTAGTAACAGCATGCAACAACAGAAACAGCAGCATTGCAGTTCCATGGTAGTCCCGGCTACCAAAACTTCCCGAACTACATTGACCTGATTCCTGTTTAGCCCAGGATATGTAGGAAACCTTTGAAGCAAAGGTTCGGTCAAATCTTTCTAAAAAAAATAAAAACAATGCTTCACACAGAGTATTCCAACGGGCAAAAATCGCTCGTATCCGCTCACTTTATCTTTGCAAGAAAACTCTTCGTGTTTTCGGACAAAGAGGGGCAGTTGTGAGCACGTGATTTTTGCTTCCACGATAATTACTCTAAAAGAAATCGAAAAATAAAATAAATTGTCTTTATGTATAATTTTGAGGATTTTCATGGCATTTTTTTTATAGTTATTTGTAGTTTTTGTCTTTGATTGTTTATTTTTATTAATTAAAAATACAAAAAATATGTTGCATGTAAATTTAGGATCTTATTCTACTATTAGGAATTAATTAAATCGTATTTGGTTTTTAAATGAATGAAAATCACAAAAATATTATTTTTGGTAATTTTGTCATTTTGTTGTTTAATGGTGTGATTTTGTTTAATTAATGTTTGATCTTGTGTGAGTCAATTAATGTCTTTTTGATATGATTGTAGTTTTACAACTTATTTTAGGATTTTTGGTAGATTAGTATTTAGAAAAGGAATTAAAAGAAGAAAAGAAATGAGTTAAAATTGGACAAATCGAAATCGGACCAGGCCCAAAAAATCAGGCCCAAATCTCACCCCCACCCGGTCCAGTCTAGCCGGCCTCGAAGACATGCGAAACGACGTAGTGTAATATTGAAACTGCGTCGTTTCGCCATCAAAGATCACAGCCACTCGACCTGGATCAATCCAACGGCTCTCGTCTCACAATCCTAACCCACCTCAGCCAACCCGACCCATTACCATCCTCGACCCAGTCCCCACTGAGACCAAAACGACCCCGTTTTATATAAGTGAAGTGATCCAAACCGTTGATCTCATTAGATCTAACGGCTTGGATTCATTCACCCATCACATATATATACTCTCCAACGCACCCTACACCCCCCTAAGCTGCCCCCCTCTCTTCGTCTCTCTCAATAAACCAGACGACCCCCAAGAACCCTAGCGTCACCACCTTACCCCATCGCCTGAAACCCGGTGGCATCAACGCTGCCGGTTACCAGATTAACACCCATAAACCATCTGACCACCCCCGTTCCAAATATGTTACTCTCTTGTCTCAAATCTTCCCCCATCGTCTCGAATCTTCATTTGAAGATTCGAGCCAAACATCAACCTATGCCAAACCACCCCAAATCCATACCAGTTACTCCCCTGACCTCCCTCATGACCAAACCAAGCTTGGTTTGGTTCGAATCTAACCAGAAAACTCCAAGACCCAAATCAACTGCATGAACACTAGAAATACAGAACCTAAGGCTTTTGTCCAATTAAACAAAAGGGTTGGGGTCTAATAGACCTTAATCAAGGTGTTCTCAGTTAATAACACTTCGATTAAAGTTCGTTCGACCCCAAAAAGTGGTCCGAGTCAGAGTCCAAGACGGGGTCGTCTAACCTTCAATTTCTTAAGGTATTTTCTTTTCCTTGTCAGTTCCATGTTGTTGTTTGTTGATGTTTGTTTATGTGTTTAAATGTCAGTTTGAGTTGTTTTCAATTGTGTCGACTATTCTGTCCATCTCGCTCGGACCTTTTTATTTGGTCGAATTTGCTTCTGCGTGTTTTATTGCGTGTAATTACAGTTTGTGCAATCGAGTCGAATAGGCTCCGTCGATTAGTTAAGTTTTTCGTAAAATCATTGTGTCTATCAGTATGAAATCACCCCCGCGCCTGTTCGAGTTCGATTATTTGTTATCGATTGTATACGTTGTAATATATAGTCTGTTAAATAAGTGTCGTCGATTAGTTTCGCAGTCTTGAATGTTAAAATAACCTGATGACAATTTGATTCATATTGCTTCAATTCTGATTGAGTCAATCTGTACCATTTATCTATTAGTCTAGGAACTGTTTTAACTAATGAATTGGATTTAATTCACTACTTTAAACTGTTAGTGGAAGCCATGTGTGGACAGATGCTTTTGAATTAATCAATTCATTTAACCATGCTTGATTTGAATTAAATATTATTTGAACATCCACTAATGGCCTGCAGAGAATAACAGGCATTTCAGACTTTAAAAAACTGAAAAGAGTTACATCCGAAAAGGGGTATAAAATGAGTGCTTTTTAAAAATTTAGAATAAGGAAGCATGGGGGGTCAGTTTTTAATTGGTTTTAACATGCTGGAATGGAGGTCAATTTGGGTTATAAAAGGGGAAGGGTTTAGGACATTCGAGGGAGGAGAAAAAAACTAGAAGTGAAGGGAGCTTTTGGAGAGCAAAAGAAAAATACTGCTTGATTGCTTTCTTTTTTTGAATTTGTTTTCAATCTCCCATTGGAAGTTTAGCTCCTATATCTCTTTTAAAAGACCAGAACATAGTTTCTTTTGTTTTCGAAGGAGAAACCCTGTCCAGTACTAGAAGTTTGGAGTCATTGGACTCATTCAAACCTTAGTAGCGAGTCATTCTATTTGTTTCTGTTTCATTTGGGTATGGCTTGTGGGTGCTGGATTCATTTTGTTGAGCATATTGGTTTGTTTGGAGTCATCTCTGCAACCTTATTTGGTTCTCGAAACCATTCTAAAATTTGGTTTGGCTCGCCTCTGCTGCTTGGAATTTCTGTCACTAATCTTGATTGATTCAGAGTATTCTTTTGGGGTCATACTTCGATTTCCTAGGATTTCACTGTGTTGCTGAACCTGTTGTCGCTATACTACTGCTGCTTCTACTGATCTTCATCTTCTTTCCTTGCTTTCCAATATCAGGTACACAACTGATCCACTGGTTCAATGTAAGCTGAAATTTGAAGCATGAATGAAAATGAAGAGTTGAAGTTGTTTTGAATATCTTTTAGTTGTATATTGAACACTAAGAGGTATACAAATAATAGTTTATGTCTTCTACTAGAATCATGTAGGTATGGGCCATGTATAACTGAACAATGTTTTGTAGTAGTTTAGTTGTAAACTTCCTCCGTTGTGCGCTTAGTTAAAAATGGATTGATGTTGTAGAAAACATGTTCTGTTGTTTCAGTATTATTTGTTAAATAGTATATCTCAAAAAAAAGCCTGTTAGGCCCCTTAGACTATTTCTAAAATACTTAATAGTTACCTCATGTAACAAAAAGGTTTGTTTTGAAACTTATAGGAACATTGCTTAATTAGATAGCACGGGTTCACATTTCAGCCCCCTTGTAAATGTCAAAGATATATAAAATAAGTCAACTAGGCCCAATTGGAATAAGGATGGCCCAGGTCTAGTTTCACGCCATGCACATTAGGCCTGGGCCCATAACTGTCAAACGGACTACTCTTACTACGTTCATTTTGGATTTAACGAATCATGTTCGAAACTTAACTATAATAACTCGTAAGTATGTAAATAAAGTAGGACCTTTTCTTCATTTATTTTAGAGATAAACAAAAATAGAAAACATAGTCATTATAGGACGACCTTTAAAATAAAATGAGGTGCGCCTCGCCAAATAAATTACAAATCGTGGGGCCCTCAATAAACGTATACAATAATTGATTAGACTTCGGAGTTGTCCGTTTAGCGAATTTTCACGGCCTCTTCCTAAAATAACAATACGTTAGTCTCTTTAGGACGTGCCTTAATTTATCTTACCTTCTTAAATACGGGTGTGCATTTATGTGACCCAAATCCAAATCTCAACGGAGTCGGAGCGTATTAACAACCACGGGTGCATTGATTGTGACGTGGTTCGAGATGCGTTTTCACGACGTTGCAATTCCATAAAAAATAAATAATAATAATAAAAGCGGTTTAAACCTAATAAAAGCACACAAGTTATAACATGTATTAAAATCAGATATTTAGCCATTAAAACAATTTAAGCGACCGTGCTAGAACCACGGGATTCGGGGGTGCCTAACACTTTCCCTCGGGTCAACAGAATTCCTTACTTAGAATTTCTGGTTCGCAGACTTCATTTGGAAAGTCGAATATTTTCCTCGAATTGGAATTCAAGATAAACCGGTGACTTGGGACACCAAAAGCCAAACCTTTCCCAAGTGGCAACTCTAAATTAAATAAATAATCCCATTTCGAATATTGTCACTTAAATTGGAAAAACTCCCTCACGTATTTATCCGTCGGGGTAGGCGCGCAAAAAGGAGGTGTGACAGCTACCCAAGCAAGCACGAGGCATACGGGCGAGTAGAGCGGAGCATCTCCGGGTGCATCAAGTCATATTTCCAGGTTCTTTCTATCGGGAGTTGGTACCTCCGGTTTTCTTGTCTCTTTCTCTGTGTTAGATAATTTGTGGCTATCTAGTTAGCACCATTTTAAGCATATTTTTAGTATACTTGTAGTTGCAACCGGCTATTTTCTGGTTTGGGCCCGGGTTAGTGCCTTCCGAAGTCTGTCGTAGGTATAGTGGCCGTGGTGTGGGATGGTAGAGTAAGGTCATGTCCTCGAGGGGTGCCGGGGGTGAGAAGTTGGGTGGGGAGGGGGTCAGGGGTTGGGACGAGAGGAAAGGAGGGTAAGGAAAAAAAGGGAGTCTATAGATTGAGGATCGAGTCGTGGAACATAGGCACGCTGACAGGTAAGTCTATTGAGTTGGCAAAGATTCTCCAGAAGAGAAAGGTTAATATAGCTTGTGTCCAGGAGACTAGGTGGGCAGGGTCAAAGGAGAGGAATGCAGACGGGTATAAGTTGTGGTACTCTGGAGTCGTGAGGAGTAAGAATGAAGTGGGTATCTTAGTGGATAGGGATCTTAGAGGGTCTGTGGTTGAGGTTAGGCGAGTGAATAATAGGCTAATGTTTATTAAGTTGGTCATTGGTGAGTGCACCCTCAATGTAGTTAGCGCTTACGTGCCGCAAACGGGCTTGGATGAGGAGGTTAAGAGGCGCTTTTGGGAGGGTCTGGATGAGATTGTGCGTAGTATTCCTCTTACTAAAAGGTTATTTATTGGAGGGGATTTTAGTGGCCATATCGGGGCGGCTGCTGGTAGTTATGGTGAGGTGCATGGTGACTTTGGCCTTGGGGATAGTAACAGAGGAGGTACTTCGCTGTTAGATTTCGCTAAGGCTTTCGAGCTGGTGATTGCGAACTCAACTTTTCCGAAGAGAGAGGAGTATCTGGTTACTTTCTGAAGTTCGGCGGTGAAGACTCAGATCGATTACCTTCTCCTCAGAAGGTGTGATAGAGGGTTGTGCAAGGATTGCAAGGTTATCCCGGGAGAGACCCTCACGACTCAGCATAGGCTCTTAGTGATGGACATCGGCATTATGATGAAGAGGAAGAAGAGGTATGCTCGTGGCCGACCAAGGATTAGATGGGGAGCTTTAACCAAGGATAAAACCCAAGAATTGGAGGGGCGGTTATCTGCTATGGGATCTTGGAGGAGTAGTGGATACGCGAGCACTATGTGGTCAACTACGGCGAACTATGTGAGGAAGGCGGTGAGAGAGGTGCTAGGTGTATCGAAGGGTTTTCCTGGCATGCACCAAGGAGACTGGTGGTGGAATGACATAGTTTAAGATAAAGTGGAGGCGAAGAAGGTAGCGTACGCGAAGTTGGCAGGGAGCTCGAGCGAGGAGAAGAGGAGAATGAATAGAGAGAGGTACAAAGTGGCTAGGAAGGAGGTGAAGCTGGCGGTCACGGAGGCTAAGAATGCAGTGTTTAGCCGTATATATGAGGAATTAGGGGAGAAATAAGGGGATATGAAGTTGTTTCGGCTGGCTAAAACGAGGGAGAGGAAGGCCTAGGATCTGGACCAAGTGAAGTGCATCAAAGATAAGGATGGTAGAGTATTGGTGGGAGATCCCTAGATTAAGAAGAGATGGCAGACGTACTTCTATGGTCTTCTAAATGAGGAGGGGGACCGAGATACAGCGCTAGGGGACTTGGGGCATTTGGAGAGTCTCCGAGATTTTAGGTATTGCAGGCGTATTAGGTCGATGAGGTCGTGGTGGCTTTGCGTAAGATGAGTAGGGGTAGAGCGACCGGGGACAGATAAAATTCCAGTTGAGTTTTGGAAGTATGTGGGTAGGGCAGGATTGGAATGGCTGACTGGGTTGTTCAATGTAATTTTTAGGACGAAAAGGATGCCAGAGGAATGGAGGTCGAATACAGTGGTACCGTTGTACGAGAACAAAGGTGATACCCAGTGTTGTAACAATTATAGGGGTATCAAGTTACTTAGTCATACCATGAAAGTTTGGGAGAGGGTGGTGGAGGTGAGGGTGAGGAAGACGACGTCTATATCCGACAATCAGGTTGGGTTCATGTTGGGCCGCTCCACTATGGAAGCTATCCACCTTGTTAGGAGGTTGGTGGAATAGTATAGGGATAAGAAGAAGGGTCTGCATATGGTGTTTATTGACTTGGAGAAAGCGTATGATAAGGTTCCTAGGGAGGTGCTCTGGAGATGTATTGAGGCAAAGGGCGTGTCGGTAGCCTACATAAGAGCGATCAAGGATATGTATGATGGAGCTAAGACTAAGGTTAGGACTGTGGGAGGCGACTTGGAGCATTTTCCGGTTGTTATGGGGTTACACCAAGGCTCTGCGCTTAGGCCATTCTTATTTGCCTTGGTGATGGATGCTTTGACACATCATATTCAAGGGGAGGTGCCATGGTGTATGCTATTTGCTGATGACATTGTTCTAATTGACGACACGACGACATGTGTTAACGAGAGATTGGAGGTTTGGAGACAGACTCTCGAGTCTAAGGGTTTCAAATTAAGTAGGTCTAAGACAGAGTACCTGGAGTGCAAGTTTAGCACTGAGTCAAGGGATGTAGGCGGGGACGTGAGGCTTGGGTCACAGGTCATCCCCAAGAGAGATAGCTTCAAGTACCTTGGGTCGGTGATTCAAGGGGACGGAGAGATCGACGAGGACGTCACTCACCGCATAGGGGCGGGCTGGATGAAATGGAGGCTTGCATCTGGAGTCTTGTGTGACAAGAAAGTTCCACCGATACTCAAAGGTAAGTTTTATAGAGTTGTGGTTAGACCGGCAATGTTGTATAGGGCAGAGTGTTGGCCGGTTAAGAACTCTCATATCCAGAGGTTGAAAGTAGCAGAGATGCAGATGCTGAGGTGGATGTGCGGGCACACTAGGTTAGAAAAGATCAGGAATGAAGATATTCGGAGAAAGGTGGGCGTCGCCCCTGTGGATGACAAGATGCGGGAAGCGAGGCTCAGATGGTTCGGGCACGTACAGAGGAGAAGCATCGATGCTCCGGTGAAGAGGTGTGAGCGGTTGGCCGTGGTGGGCACGAGAAGAGGTAGAGGCAGACCTAAGAAGTACTGGGGAGAGGTGATCAGGCAGGACATGGTTCGTCTACAGATTTCCGAGGACATGGCCCTTGATAGGAAGGCCTGAAGGACTAGCATTAGAGTTGTAGGATAGGGGTAGTGGAGCTTTCCTTACTGCATGCCGGAGGTGAGGCGGGGTTGGATTAGGGTTGATCTTAGATGGTTTGCAGTTTATGTTGAACCCACACTATTCTTGTTGTTTATCTTAGATTCCTTAGACTCTGGTTACTGTTATTGCAAGTCATTCATCTTTTGATTTTTATGATTCTGTTACTATAATGGTTTTTACTGGAGTTACTAATGAATTCTCTTTTCTTTTCTTGTTTTCCTTGCTTTTCTTTATTTCCGTCGTTATGAGCCGATGGTCTATCGGAAACAGCCTCTCTGTCCTACCGGAGCAGGGGTAAGGTTTGCGTACACATTACCCTCCCCAGACTTCACTATGTGGGATTTTACTGGGTAGTTGTTGTTGTTGTTGTGCTCTTAATTGAAATAAACTTTCCCTCGTCTCATTTTATTTGATGTAATTGTTAGAGAATAATCCTTAATTATTACCTCTTAAAAGACAAACTCAACTAGCTGATCGACCAGCTCCAATCCAGGAGCTAATATGTCAATGAATTTAATCGATTGGCACAATATGTTCTTTTTTACAAAAATAAAAATTGGAATTGAATATAAAGATGACAAATCCAGTCAAACAGTTTTTTCCCCTTCAAATTAGATACTCGTATCTTCTTTTGTGGTATTAAGTAATGTTTTATATAGTAAAAAAAATATTTTTATTTTCTTTGGCAAGACGTCTTTTTAGTGTTATTAGTGACCTTAGGTTGTTTGAAAAAATATTTTTAATAAATAGGTGATATTCATCACTTGTAGAAAGAAATAATTTTCTTTAAATACTTCAACTTTGACACCCTATCACTTGTTGTCATATCTATCTATAACTATAAGTAAAAGAAAAAGTAATCTCATTCATGTGACATCATTCTAGTATGCCACTTGGCATTTTAAGACTTTGCTCCAACTAATTACGAACTAAAAGTTTATTTGGGAGAAAAAGGTCCTACAAGATGCCGGTAGAAATTTCAGAACATTTTATTTTTTAAGAATGAAATGGTTTTACATGTAAAAAACGTTTAATCTACAATATTATTTAAAAACTTTTTATCTTCCACGTGCCCTAAATTATCTATGCAAAATAATGATAGTCAGAGTGTCCTCAACCATCTAAACCACGATTGAAACTGATGTTTGAAATCCACTACTCGGTAACAACTGCTCAAAACTGCAACTTATATTTCTTTCACTGATACACGATACTTCAATTCTAATCTTCCTACTACTATCAAGAATTCAAGAAAACATACGGCTTATGCAAAGAATGGCTACTCACAGCGATTTCATCAAGGATATAATAATTTCAAAAATGCAATGAAAGTTGAAAATTCGGATTGTCCGTATGTGGGAAGTACCAGATCGTTATAATTCACACACTACATTCCCCATTGAATTGGTTCTACAAGATAAAAAAGTCTTTAAAATATTTTATTTTATTACTAATTAGTTTTGCTATATGTTTCTTAAGTTTTAAATTTGAATTTGTATCTTTGTATATTTGAGTTATTTATTCGTTCAAGTTTACTCGATAAAAGTACTATTAGTATAAATTAAGTTTTAAACCTGGAATAGCATCTCCGTTTATGTGATTTACTAAGTCGTCCAACTCTAATGTTGAAAAGTAAAAATTTTGGAGTTGTTGCTCTATTTGTTTGACTTACTAATTCGTTAAACTCTATTATTGATAAATAGTATTAGTATAAATTTGTAACGATCCAACCGTTCGTTTTGAGCATTTGCGTTCCGTTCAGCTATTCGAAATCTTGAGTAACTTCATATGATGTATTATGAATTGTGTGACTCGACGGTTTTGGTTTTCAGGTGATTCGGGATTGATTTAGAAAAATGATTCTCAATTAGGAAGCTTTAAGTTGGAAGAGTTGACCAAGTTTGATTTTTGTATATTTGACCTCGGATCGGAGTTTTGATGGTTCCGTTAGATCCAAATGGTAATTTTGGACTTGGCGTGTGTCCGGATTTGCATTTAGATTTTTCTAGAAGATTTCGGTACCATTTGGCGAAAGTTGGCAATTTAAAGGTTTGGAATGTACATAAATTTGATCGGGAGTTGACCTTGATGATATCGGGTTCGAATTGTGGCTTTCGGAAATTGGAATAGCTTCGTTATATCATATGTGATTCGTGTGCAAAATTTGAAGTCATTACAAGTTGATTTGATATGGTTTGGAACGAGTTTTGGAAGTTGAAAGTTCAAAAGTTCATTAAATTTGATTTGAGGTGAGATTCGTGTTTGATGTTGTTATGTAGTATTTAAGGCCTCGAAAAGTCCGTATTATGTTTTGGAACTTATTGGTATGTTTGGACAGGGTCCCGAGAAGCTTGGATGAGTTTCAAATATGTTTAAATTGTGTTGCACTTGTTTTCTTACCGATAGAAATTATCATAAAAAATTGTTCTCATAGTATATCATCCCCCACCTCCATGCTTTTAAACCCGATCAAGTGAGTACTAGAAAACTAAAAATATTTTCAGTTTACAAGGACGACTATACTAAGATTCCGGTTATACAAAGACACCATAGTTATTGCGAAATTAGCTACCCAAAAAAATACATTGTGCTCTGTATTTTATTTGGCTTATCATAAAGCATAGGGGACTCTGTTGTAAGAAGTTTAAACTAGAGAGGAAATCGTGTAATATTTACAAATTGGAGAGGATGTCGGCACGTATCCGTAATCTGCGGAAGAAAAAGACGCGGAGTCGATGGAACGACGCCGTTTCGTTCACATATCGAAGTATGCTAATTACAGCCCAAGATATAGGGAGAGATCTGCTACTTACAAAATATCAGATCTAAGATTTTGAAAAGAATGCAATTTTGAAGCTATCAGAAAATCCCAAACAACAACCATGTCTTACTACCCAAAAGGCTACCACGGGGAAGATGACGACGGAGCTGAATTCGACGAGTACGATCCAACTCCGTACGGCGGTGGATACGACATCGCTTTGACTTACGGTCGTCCGCTTCCACCCTCTGATGAAACCTGTTATCAGACTTCTTCAGCTTCTGATGAATTCGACTATGATCGTCCTCAGTACTCTTCTTATGCTGAGCCTTCTGCTTATGGTGAGGAGGCTCTTGAGACTGAGTACCAAAGCTATTCTAGGCCCAAACCTCGGCCCACTCCTTCTTATCATCGCCCATCTGAGGAAGAAGGCGAAGCTTATGAGCAGCCTCAGGCCGATTATGGGTTTCAGCCTGGGATGAATCGTCCTGGCGGTGGATATGGTGGGGAAAGTGAATACGGATCCGGGTATGGGAGAAAGACCGAGTATGAAGAACCCAAACCGGAATATGTAGAACCCGCTTCCGAATACGGATCTGGGTATGGGCGAAAGAGTGAGTATGAAGAGCCCAAACCAGAATATGGATCCGGGTATGGGCGAAAGAGCGAATATGAAGAGCCCACATCAGAATACGGATCTGGATATGGGAGAAAGAGTGAGTATGAAGAACCCGCTCCAGAGTACGGTTCGGGATACAGGAGGAAGAGTGAATATGAGGAGCCAAGATCGGAATACGGGTCGGGTTATGAGCGTAGGACCGAGTCCGAAGAGTATGGATCTGGTGGATATGGAAGGAAGCCCAGCTACGGGCAGGAGGAAGAGGGGGAGAGGAGGCCCAGTTATGGGCGTTCAAGCTACCAGACTGAGGAGGGAGAAGGGTACGAGAGGCCTCGCTATGGAAGGTCTGAGGAGGACTACAGGAAGCCTAGCTATGAGAGGCGTGGTGATGACGACGACGAGGGCTATGGTCGCAAGAAATATGTGAGTATTCTCTTCTTTGTTTTGATTGAATTTTTATCTCTTGCTCTGAATCCTTGAAGTTTCTCTATTAGTAATTCCCTGGCTTTTGAATAGCAGCTTATTAGAGAGTTTATATCTATTGTTTCATTGAGATGTTTCAGTCTGTCCAATAGAACAACTAGAGATTAATAGAACAATTTCAATGGGTTGTGTACAGATTTGAGAACACTGGATAAATATTAATTTAAGCTTCAGCTGTGTGTACTTATTTGATGAGGCTCTTGAATGTGCACCCAATGTAGCTATTAGCCTACTACCCGACGTCTCATTTTATTACCTTAGATGAACAAGGGAGGCATGATACTGTGTCAAGAAACATATAGGCAATCCTTTGATTTTATAGAAACCGCTGCTTGTTAAATGAGTAGTTCTTCACTTTGCCCACATTTTGGTGCGAGGAAGATATTATCATATAGATGCCTGACTTAGCTCATTGTAAGTAGCTCCATGTTGTGTGCATTCACTCTTAATCTACACCTTTGTCAAAAGAAAAGGAAGAAAAAGATTGTGGTTAGCCTTCAAGCGTTTAATGGACTAAGCACGCAATGGTCGCCTAATGATTCTAACAAGAGCATTTTAAAACATGCAAGAATGCCACATTTAGGGTTCAAACTTGTGACCTAAAACAACTCTTTTATCACCTTTGCCACTGCTCTAAAAGCTTGTCTTACATCAAAGGTATTCAAAATCTTTTATATTACTCCTATATACAAGAGATTTGTTTTTACCCAATTTGCAAAGCATAATTGTCCAGCGAAGAGGCTTCAATTAAACTCCCTTCATTATATTACATATTTCATTAAAAAGGAATAAAATTAACCCCCTTAATTATATATGTAGCTTCGTCACTGCAGGCATGTATTCACCATATTATAAAGTTTGTGATTGTCAAGGATGTGCACTATGCAAAATCCGCACGCATGTTAATTGTATGATGAATTGCATGAGGCACTGTGCTTTAAGCTTGTCTGATGGAGTTTGTTTTGATGTTAAGGTTTGACCTCATTTGAACTCTTCTCTGATCCATCTAATCTAATCTGTATGAATGGCAGGGTGATGACAACTCCGATGATGACGAGGAGAAGAAACATCACCACAAGCACCACCACCGCAAACACTATGATGATTGAGCAGTGTGCTTTAATCATCTGAACCAGATTTATGCCATACTAAGAACTATTACAAAATAAAAGTTGGCAAGTTTGAGATACATTTTGTTTGTGAATGTTTGCTATGATGGCTGGACTGTCCAGTTATTTATGTGATGTATTTTGATCTTCTGCAAATCCCAGACATTTGTCAGGGTTAGTATGCCATGAATGTGTGAACTTTATGATCATGATGACTCTTTATATCTATCCCTAGTTCTTATCATACTCATAAATTTCAAAAATTGATGATGACAACTTTGCAAATTCATTCGGCTGGAATGAATGAATGTACTTTTGTAATTTACTCATGGTTTGTGATTGACTTGGGTATCCCTATATGCTAGCATCTCTCTATTGAGAGTGCAGAGATCTTCTGATTGGTGCTGCACGTCATGTAGCATATTTGCTACTATGACCGGAATTGTTAATTTATCTTCTTTTCTTTCCTCTTTCCTTTCTTGAATAGAAAGTACGGAAAAGGGTTAAAAATGCCCCTAAACAATTGGAAAAGGTTTAAAAATACCTTTCATCTACCTATTGGGCTAAATATAATCCTTCACCTACCATTTTGGTTCACTTATGCCTTTTAACCATTAGATTAATGCTAAATTAAAAGTAATTATAATTATTTAAATTTTACGTGGCTACTTCTTATCGGGTAAAACTAAACCATCTAACTCATTAGAAAGACACGTCCATATCTACCAACTTTTCAAATACTCTGACCAGAACAAAAAGTTAAACTAAGAAAAAGAGGTGCCGCTTCTATCAAACTCCTTGGAACAAAAGCTCAATGGAAGTTGCAGCGAACATATAGAAGCAAATTTACTACGTAATTTTCTTTTTCTTGTTATGGCATCAAATTCAAACACGATAGACACAAAATGTATATATTGAAGATGAGTTTAATTTAATCATTTTCACATAACGAAAAGATCTCAAAGTGATTGTTTGGAAGATACCATAAATCGTTGGACTACCTCTAGTTTTCCGTCCCACATTATTGACAAGAAAATCATGCTCATTCATGCTAGGCTTTTCTTGTTTGTTTAATTTGTTCATGAACCTTTATTGGATGATAATGCTATACATGAGATTAATCAAGAAAATGAACACATGTAAATCCATGATGGAAGTGGGACTTTTTTTTTTTATTTGAACTTTTATTCGGGTCAGGTTAGTGTTTGGGGAGGGTTAGTCCGAAAAATGGTAGATGTGGGTGGGTCTTTCTGATAAGTTAGATATTTTAATTTCGACCAATAAGAAGTTGTCACGTGGAATTTAAATAATTATTTTTAAAATTCAGTATTGATCTAACGGTCAAAGGGCATAAGTAAACCAAAAAGGTGGATGAATGTGCATTTTTAACCCCAGTAGGTGATTGGAGGATATTTTTAGACCCTTTTTAATAATTACGGGACATTTTTGGCCCATCTCCGTAGAAAATATATACTTTACTCAAAAGCTATCGTAGCGATTGGCCACTTGGGCTTACGACTATGTTGTAGTTAATGTGAATAGAGAAATTGGAGCATTTTCCCTAGTTGGCTACAAATGTTTTTCGGTAGTCCCACTTAATGACAATTCTCAAAACCCGGTGTTATACCGAGTATAACCAATTCTCCGATGATAAACTAGGGAGAAATTCAAAATATAGCCTGATTTACAACTGGTCGTTTAAAAATAGTCCAGTTTAAAAAGTAATCGGATTTTAGCCACTTTTCATGTAAAGATAAATTTGAGCGAAAACACTGTTCAAAACCCGGAAAATACGCCAGTATATTATATTGGAGTTCCAGCATAAGTATGCTTGAACTCCAGCATATTATACTGGAGTTCCAGGATAAGTATGTTGGAACTCCAGCATAATATGATGGAGTTCCAGCATAAGTACACTAGATCTCCAGTATAATATACTGGATTTCCAGCAAGTATAATTGTCTAGTATAATATACTAGAGTTTGAAGCACCGGTGCTCCAATATATTATACTGGAGTCAGCAAAGTATATCGGTCCCACATAATATGCTGGAGTTCATACACAGGTGCACCGAACTCCAGTATATTATGCTGGACCGGTCTCTGTTGCAGCAAAATAGTGGCTATTTTTCATTGACTTCGTAAACACTGGCTATTTTTGAATGATCAGTCCGAAAACTGACGATACCGTGCTATTTTTACGATAAACTACTAAATTTCAAGTAAACAAGTGTCGGCTATATGATATTTCATTTCGTTTCATTTATAAGCAAAATAAGTATTAGACGGTTTTTATATTTACTATTGGCATATAAAATTTCTATTAGGAACAAAAGACTCCAAAGAAATATTGGACTTTAAGGCAAACATAGTAACGTGACTAAAAAATTTATCTCAATGGTATTGCCGGTATTTATTTTTTTCAATTCTCTGGTGATAACATTGAGGAAAATAGTTGGAACTTTCTAATAGAATTGAGGTGAGAATTGCATAGAGCAGCACGATTTGTTAATGGACTTAAATGATAACCTTGCAGAAAGCAATAACTATAACTCTAGCTATTTATCCATTTTTCTAAGCGCTGGACATGGGTGACTCAATGGATCTCGTGGCCTAAATCAACCTTTAAATTTATTTTACAAATTTGTACATTAACAAAAAATTTACTTTCTAAACAACAAAATAATTACTTAAGACAAAAATAGCGAATTTCAAAAAAAAAAAAAAAAAAAGAATAAAGTGGTGAATTATCGGATGTTGAAGTTCGAAACTCAAAGTGAAAATTTTGATTTGGCTATCATCACGAACAAGAAAAAGAAATGAACGCACATAACGTAATAGTTTAAGTTCTGAGTATTGACAGTGTCAAAACTATTTACACTTTCTAATCAATTTAAACGATAATTTTAGTTTATTCTATTAAGTAGCACTCATTGATAAATATCTAAATTAAATTGTAACACAATATAATATGTTGAATTACACTAAAAAGAAATATGTGTATGAATACTTTTGTGTTCATACAGTTTCATAGAAGATTGTAAAAGAAATTCATTATGTTGTCGATGTATTTACTTAATTCCAATATAAAAAGGATAAAACTAATATTAAAGAGAGAAGCAACTATACTAATTAACTGGTGAAGAAAATTATCATAATTTATGAACTTATTGGTATAAAATAACCTCAACTAAACAAATAAAAAACATATTGTTTTACTTTTATTTATAATAATTATTTAAATAAATTATACAATAAAAAAATAATAAAAATTTAAAGCAAATTTGGGGCCTTTAAATTATGGGTGCCAAAGACAATGACTTCACTGACCTAGCCTTAGAGCCGCCCCTGGCGCTGGGCATAAAACATGTTTTCCCTCATAGCTAAGAAGCAGTAATAGATGTCACAGATTTGTTCCGAAAAAATGTATTTAAACATGTATTTTGATACGAAAAAATGACTAAATTTTGATTAATTTTAAAAATATAACTCATTTTTAATTAATATTATTTTCTATTTTATACAAATTTTTGGCCACAACATCGGATTTTCAATCAAACTCGATTGATTGGGTTAGTGCTGACCTGTTTTCATTTCATTTTCCATCGTAATAAAGAGAAATTTGGACACACTTCCGACTCAGGAGCTGCAACTTTGGGGTCCTTAAAATTTAATTTTTGTCATAATCATCATTGTTCGTAGATCTAGTTGACCGCACACTATTTGGTTAGGAAACTCATCCACTTGATGAAGAATTGATTAATAATATGTGAGTTTTCTCGCCAAAAAAAAAAATTAAAATAAAGTTTATATAAACTTTGCCCTTTTACCCTTTAGAAGACGAAAAATTATCTATTCCGCTTTTCCTTTAGTCGTACCAATAGATACAAATTCTTTAATTGAGTAGCCATGAGTTCGCACGTCTATGTTTCCACGTTTATTAGGTATGGCCGTACGACATTAATGGTAAAAATAGCACGGGCTAGGCTGTTTTTGGACTAGTTATTTAAAAATAGTCAGCGTTTGTAAAGTCATTGAAAAATAGCCACTATTTTGCTGCAGCACAGAAAGTTCCAGTATAATGTACTGGAGATCGGTGCACCTGTATATGAACTTCTAGCATATTATGCTGGAACTCCAACACGTGGAAAATTTCAGAATAATATACTGGAGATTGTAGCACGTATGTATGAACTTCCAGCATATTATGCTGGACAAGTATATTATACTGGAACGTCATTATATTATACTAGAAGTTCAGTATATTACACTGGAGTATTTTTCGGATTTTGAATAACATTTTCGTTCAGATTTATCCTTACATGAAAAGTAATTAAATTCCGATTACTTTTAAAATTGTGGCTACGTTTGAAATGGCTATTTTTGAACTTCTCCCCATTTAATGTGAACAAACAGCTCAACAAAAATAGAAAAAGAAAACCTACCACATAAAAACTTTTTTTAAAAGGTAGTGTAGTTTATTAGCTGTATAATGTAATTATAGTTTTCGTACGGCGTTAGTTATACCAAACAAAAATAAATAAATAAAGTATGAACGATGCAAGCTCTTCACTTTATACAATTTTCTTCAAGAACACAAGATTTGAATAGAAAATTCTTTTCTCTGAAGATTTGAATAGAAATGAACCCTATAAATACATGTAAACCAAATCAAACGCCAATTACGCGTTTGGTTTGTTGCTTTGTTCTTTTCTTCAGTATCATTCTTATTGTAAAGTAGGCCACTAAAACCATGACCTTAAACGAAGGATATTATTTGTTTATAACCTCTCTCTCTCGTATGAAGCATTAAAAGGAATACTTTTCGAGGGTGGCTATAGTTCTTTCAATCCAGTTGATTTTTTTTTACTGACGTTGAAATATTCACAAAAGAGAAAAAGGAAAAAGGAAAAAGGAAAAAGGAAAATGGGAATAGATCTTGGGTCATTTTATGACAATAGAGGCATGACGTTAGTGACAGCTTTTATGCAGAGGGTTCAATGCAACCAACTATTTTCGACACTACTTAATGAAAAGTCACCAAGATTTATACAGTATTAAATATTAAAAGTAAAATAAGCTTAGTGTTAGTATTTTAAGGGGTGGTTTGGTAGGGTATAAGAATAGTGCAAAATAAGGTGTATCAGAAATGCCGAGATTAGTAATGCATGGGTTAGTAATGCAAACATTAGTTATGCAGATATTATTTCTTATCTATTATTTGGTGTGATGCATTAAAAATTATAATGCATTGCATAATTTTTTTTTAAAAAAATAGATGTTTACAAAAATGTCCTCCATAGTCTCTAGCTTTAAGGGACTTTAAGGACAATTTTGTATTTAACTGTATGAGTCCAAATTTGACCAACCACGACCAACGACGTGTACGACAAACGACAGGGTCTCTTTGAGTCTGCGTCCCAAGGGAGACGACCTTAAGACAAAGAAGAAACTGTACAACCCTTGTAATAGTGGAAACCCATTAGGGGACATTAGGAATATTCCGTCGAATATTCCTTGTATTTTGTCTTTTACAATTTAGAAGAGTTTCTCTCTTAGTATAAAAGGGGAACAAGTACCTTGTAACAGGGGAGGGGGATTTTAGAGAGATTATTATTCTTGAGTGAAAAGAAACTTAACGACTGTCTTCTCTTTATTTGTTATTCTTTCTAGAAATTATTATATTCAGCTAAGATTTACCCCTTCATCTTTGATTGATTTGTTCAAAAAAGTTTTAATATCTTTTGAGTCAAATAATTTGGCGCCGTCTGTGGGGATTTCTATAGCTGGAATCATAGTTTTCACCTAGATTCTTGAAGGAAATAATCACCTTTCTCCAGCTCCATAAAAGACAACGATGGCGGGAAAGGGAGAAGCGAGGCTAAAAGCAAGAGAGAGTGTCAAAAATAACCTCCTGAATTCCCACAACGAGGCCAGTGGAGAAGACAACGAAAATGCAACACCAAGTGTTACACCTGAGGGTGAGATTTCACCTCCTCCGCACGGGGATCTAATGACCTTGCGCGAGAGAGGAACCTCAACATCCTCAGTAGGAGAAGCACCACCAGCAGTCAAAAGGCTACTACAAGAATAGTTAACAAGCACCTTGAGCAACATGCTCGAGAAACCCATTCAGGGAGGTGTCAAAGACGCGCCACCCATAGAAATCGCAGCTGCTGCCGATGAGCCAACCGCTACATGAATAGGAAACACCCGCACTATTACTGATGCAGGTGACGATGCACTTATGGTCATCTTAAAGAAAATGAAAGAGATGGAGAATGAGAACAAAACACTCCGCGACCAGATGAAGGAACATCAGGAAAGGGTCGATAAAATACCAGGCGGTCCGAAGCTGTCGAACAACCATATAGTGAAGGGGCAGCTACCCATTATATTCCAAAGACCTTCAAAATGCCGCCATATTTAAAAATATACGATGGCACCATGGACCCGGAAGATCACCTAATCCATTACGTTACCGCAGTAAAAGGTAACGATTTATCAAAGGAACAGGTGCCGTCTGTACTGCTGAAAAAGTTCGGTGAAACTCTGACAGGGGGAGTGCTGATGTGGTATTCCCAACTACCAGCACGATTGATATCCACGTTCGAAGAGATGGCAGACAAGTTCGTCAACGCGCACGCTGGAGCGAAAAAGGTAGAAGCTAGGGTCAAAGATATCTTCGCCGTCTGGCAAACAATGGGCGAGGGAATTCGGGATTTCCAAAGTTGTCAGAAGGGATGACAGTAGCAGCCTTTCAAAATGGGCTAAACAGAAACGGGTCAAAAGCAACCAAAAAGCTACTTAGTAGACTCATGAAGTACCACCCTACCACGTGGGAGGAGATCCACAATGCCTATTGCGCCGAAGTGAGGGCAGACGAGGATGACCTGAATGGCCCACTTCAGCGATTAACGTCAGTCCAGACCGAGACAAGGAGAGATCTCCGCCACGACGGGCGAAGAGATCATCTACTACGTTTCAATCGAGAAAGACACCAACCTTACATCCGAACAACCAATCCTCCACCTCCACGACATGCGGATGTCGCGCCTCGACTTACCGCACCCTCCCAAAATGAAAGAGGTATGCCTTCACTACTATCTGCTCATAATTTTTGTGTTTTCCCCTCAAAAATAGTGTACGCATTGGAGAAGCTCGGTACGAAGGTGCAATGGCTGCAAAAGATGAAGTCGGACCCAAGCACAAAGAGGTCAAACTTCCTGTGTGAGTTCCACCAGGAAAGAGGACATAAAACCGAGGACTGCATAGGTCTGCGACAGGAAGTAGTAAGAATGCTAAATCAGGGATACCTAAAAGAACTATTGAGTGACAGTGGATGAGCCAACGTCACTCGAGGGCGCGATCGACCTCAAGGACCTCCAAAGCCACCGTCACCAGCTCGTACTATACAAATGATCATTGGCGGTGACGACATGGTAATCAACTATGTGAAATTCACCACCACACATAAACTCAAACGGGCAGTCGCCCACGAACGATATGATGACCTCGAAGATAGTATCATCTTCGATAAGTCAGATACCGACGGTTTGTCTTTCCCTCACTATGATGCTTTGGTTATAACTTTACGCATTGCAGATACCGATGTAAAAAGAATACTGGTGGATGATGGAAGCGGCGCGTGTATTGTTCACCCGCGAGTTCTCATACAAATAAGGCTCGATGATAAAATAATACCGTGTTACATAACACTAACGGGTTTTAATAATGGAGTAGAGCGGACATCTGGAGAAATAGTGCTACATGTCCTGGCAGGAGGGGTTACCCTGGAAATGACATTCTACGTCATGAACCAGGAAACGGCCTACAATGCCATCATAGGACGACCATGGATACACGTCATGCGAGTCGTCCCTTCAAGCTTCTATCAAGTAATCAAATTTCCCACCCCATATGGGATATTCAGCATCCGGGGTGAGCCACGTACCGCTCAAGAAAGCTACCGGATCACCCAAGATTGCACACACACCAAACAACTAAAAGGGGCAAGTGCGGAAGCATAGCAATCAGCCATGTCGGGAACCAAACCCGACGTACAAATAGAGGCCATCAAAGGCTCGGACATCGTAGAAGCTTGCAAGGCAACCATAGAAGATCTCGATCCCATCCACTTGGATAACATCAATAGCACAAAAAGGCTTATGTTGGACACAACCTCTCGAGCTAGGTAAGTATCGTGAGTTTTTAACTAACAACGCCGATTTGTTTGCTTTTTCCCACTTAGATATGCCAGGATCCCAAGGGATAATGCCACACACAGGCTGAATGTCGATCCACTTTATCCGCCGGTACGATAAATAAAAAGAAAGTTCAATGCCGCAATCAATGAGGCGGTCAGTAAGGAGGTTGATAAATTACTCGCCAATGGTTCCATCAGAGAATCGAAATATCCCCAATGGGTCGCCAATGTGGTCATGGTCAAAAGAAGAACGGGAAATGTCGAATGTGTGTTGACTTTACCGATCAAAATAAAGCATGCCTGAAGGACCCTTTTCCACTACCTCACATCGACCAACTTATCGATGAAACAGCGGGGCACGAACTGCTGAGTTTCTTGGACGCCTACTCCGGCTATAACCAAATCATGATGGCTGAAGAAGATAAAAAAAAGACCACTTTCATCACTCATCAAGGAACGTACTGCTATAAAGTGATGTCGTTCGGGCTCAAGAACGCATGGGCCACGTATCAAAGGTTGGTCACCAAAATGTTCAAAGAACAACTCGGTAAGACCATGGAGGTTTATATTGATGACATGCTAGTGAAGTCGACAAAGAAAGAGGATCACATCGGTCATCTGAAGGAAGCCTTTGAGATATTAAGGCAGTACAGGATGAAACTGAATCCTGAAAAGTGTGCCTTCGGCGTAACTTCAGCAAAGTCCCTCAGTTTCCTAGTGTCACAAAGGGGAATTGAGGTCGACCCTTATCAAATCAGGGCCATCGATGCAATACCAGAAATACTGACCAGCAAAAATCAGGTGCAGAAATTAACGGGGTGAATAACCGCCCTATCAAGGTTCATTTCACGATCCTTGGATAAATGTCACAAATTCTTCAATGTGCTAAGGAAAGACCGCGTGCTGCAATGGAATGAAGAATGCATCGACGCCCTGAGAAAACTGAAAATGTATCTATCCTCACCACCACTACTCGTCAAAGCAGACCCGGGTGAATGTCTACTTGTGTATCTAGCAGTTTTTGAAGTTGCGGTAAGCACAGTCTTGGTCTGTGAAAATAAAGGTACGCAATCTCCGATTTACTATATCATTAAAACCTTAATCGATGCCAAAACAATGTGCCCTCACCTTGAAAAACTAGCTCTGGCATTGGTCGTAGCTTCACAGAAGCTTAGACGGTACTTTCAATATCACCCCATATAGGTGGTGACAACCTTCCCCCTAAGAGGTATCCTACACAAACCCGAACTATTGGGTATACTAGCCAAGTGGGCCATAGAACTGAGCGAGCATGACATAACGTACTAACCGCGAACTGCCATTAAGTCGCAGGTGCTCACCGACTTCGTCACTGATTTCAGCACTAAAATATTGCCTGAGGTAGAACAGGAAGCACTCTGCACTTTCACACATACTAACCTTGGGTCCTCTAAACCGACGGTGCCTCTAATGCCTCGGGATCGGGACTGGGACTCGTCCTCAAAGTCCCTACAGGCAAAGTAATTCTCCAGTCCATACAATGCCCCAAGATGACTAACAACGAGGCCGAGTATGAAGTTGTAATTGCAGGTTTGAAGTTAGCCCTCAAATATAGTGCTCGACGACTCGTCCTCAATTGTGATTCCCAACTCGTGGTGAACCAAGTCATAGGGACTTTCCAAACCAAAGAGCAGAGACTACAAAAGTATCAGTCAGAAATCCAAAAACTACTGCCAGAATTTAATGAATGACGCCTCGACCAAATACCCAGGGGATAGAATATCGAAGCAGATGGCCTCGCCAAACTAGCTGCGGCCACAAAAAATATCAACAAGGAAAACGTGGTCACCCTCCTCCATTCCGCAATAGACCACGTCGAGGTACATTCAACAAACTTAACTCAGTACTGGCGTAACCGCCTCGTAGCATATTTGCAGGATGGAACGCTCCCGCAAGATTAAAAAGAAGCCAAAAAACTCCGGGTACAGGCAGCCCGACACAACCTTGTAAACGGTGATCTCTACAAAAGAACGTTCGGCGGCCCCTAGGAAAATGTCTTGGGCCAAATAAAACATGGCGAGTACTGGAAGAAGTACACAAAGGGCACTGCAGCGCCCACATGGGAAACCGCGCCCTCGTCTGATGCCTCATCCGCGCCGGGTACTACTGGCCCACCATGAAAAAAGAAGTTGCGGACTATGTCAGGAGATGTGTACAATGTCAAAAGTACGCCCCTATAATACATCAAGCAGGGTAACTCCTTCATTCCGTCACTTCGCCATGGCCATTCATAAAGTGGGGAATAGAAATAGTCGGCCCCCTCCCAGCAGGATGAGGTAAGGTGTGCTTCCTTTTAGTTTTAACTGATTACTTTTCTAAATGGGTGGAAGCAAGTTCATACACTCAGATACGTGAGTAGGAGGTCATCGCATTCATATGGAAAAACATAATATGTTGTTTTGGCATCCCCAAAGAAATCAGCTGCGAGAACGGACCTCGGTTCGTCGGAAAGAGAACGACTGAGTTTTTCGAAAAATGGCATATCAAACGAACACTCTCTATGCCATATCACCCTGCCGCCAATGGTCAAGCTGAATCTTCCAATAAAGTAATACAAAATATATTGAAAAAGAAGCTTGAGGATGCTAAAGGGCTATAGCCTGAACTACTACCGAAAGTATTATGGGCATACCGCACTACGCCAAAAACTAGCACAAGAGAAACACCATATTCACTGGTCTACGGGACTGACACAGTTATACCCGTCGAGGTCGGAGAACCCAGTTTGAGATACTCCAACGAGAGCGGTCCAAGCAACGACGAAAGTAGGCTACAAGATCTGGATGAAGTCGAAGAACGGAGAGGCATGGACCATATAAGAATGGTAGCCCAGAAGCAGCAAGTAGAAAGATACTACAACAAGAGAGCCAAGGTGCGACCGCTCAAAGTCGGAGACTACGTCCTCAAAGCTAAAACACAAGCATCGAAAGACCCTAATGAGGGAAAATTGGGAACGAACTGGGACGGATCATACAAAATCATAGTTGCAGCAAATAAAGGAGCATTCCAGTTAGAGAAAATGGGGGGAAAACTACTCCAAAACAACTGGAATGTCGCCCATCTCAAGTACTTCCACTTCTAAAAGAAGGCATCACCTAAGTCATACTCTTTTTCCCTCAACCGGGTTTTGTCCCAATTGGGTTTTCCTGGGGAGGTTTTTAACGAGGCAGCAAGGGAAACGCCTCAAGGATCGAAGTGTTGTTCATTAAATCGACCCGACGACATAATCTCCGGAGCGAAGTAATGAAGGGACTGGATATAGATAATCGAATCTCCATTGTATGTGCAGAGTCGACATGTGATTCTCACATGAATTTAATCAAATATCCATCGTATGTGCAGAGTCAACATGTGATTCTCACAAAAATTTAATCAAACCTCCATTACATGAACAAAGTCGACATGTCTTCCTATGGGAATACGATCAAATCTCCAACAAGAAACGGCCAAGGCCATCGACGATAATATGAGTTCGACCTCGTTCGAACTATGACGGGATCCTACTTCGACGACAGTTCGAACAACATCCCAATGGCCTAGGCCATCGACGATAATATGAGTTCGACCTCATTTGAACTACGACGGGATCTTACTTCGATGACAGTTCAAAGCAAAATCCCAATGGTCAAGGCCATTAACGATAATATGAGTTCGACCTCGTTCGAACTACGATGGGATCATACTTTGACGACAGTTCGAAGCAACATCCCAATGGACAAGGCCATTGATGATAATATGAGTTCGACCTCGTTCGAACTACGACGGGATCCTACTTTGACGACAGTTCGAAGCAACATCCTAATGTCCAAGGCCATCGATGATAATATGAGTTCGACCTTATTCAAACTACGACGGGATTCTACTTCGACGATAGTTCGAAGCAATATCCCAATGGCCAAGGCCATCGACGATAATGTGAGTTCGACCTCATTCGAACTACAACAGGATCCTACTTCGATGATAGTTTGAAGCAACATCCCAATGGCCACAACCATCGACGATAATATGAGTTCGACCTCATTCGAACTATGACAGGATCCTACTTTGACTATAGTTCGAAGCAACATCCCAGTTGCCAAGGCCATTGACGATAATATGAGTTCGACCTCGTTCGAACTACGACGAGATCCTACTTCGACGATAGTTCGAAGCAACATCCTAATGGCAAAGGCCATCGACGATAATATGAGTTCGACCTCATTCGAATTATGACAGGATCCTACTTTAACGACAGTTCAAAGCAACATCCCAATGTCCAAGGCCATCAACGATAACATGGGTTCGATAAATGCAAGAAAGAACAAATTGACAAAATAAATTTTACATTACATCAAAACATTATTTACACTTGCCCTTACAAACGGGCTCAAGTATGCCCCCGCAAAAACCCCAAAACAAAAACAAGTATAAACAAAGATTACACATCATCCCCAGTGGGGTAAGCATCTTCGTACCACGAATCCAAAGCAAGGCGGTTCGCATCATCAGAGTTGATATCATCCCCATCAGGTGTAAGGGGGTCGTACCCACATACCTTACGAGCTACACGAGCTTCGGTGTGCACGGCCTGAAGCTCCGCCTCAATAGCCCTACCTTCGGCGTAAAAAGCCTTATACATATCAAGTCGAGCCTTCGTAAGGACCCACAACTCATATAAACGATGGGGCACAACCGGATCAGCTGAGGCACGAGACGTAGAAGGCTAAGAACGTCGACTTTCATCCTCCGCCCTCAGCAAGGCCATTTGTCCATTTAACACAGCCAGCTCCGCCTCCAGTTCTTTGACATACCTCTCGAGCGCTGCAACCTTACGACCAGAGGTCTCCCTCTCTTCAGTCAGCTCCGATTTGCAAACGCGGAGGGAATTCTCCAAAGATGCGGTTCCAGAAATAGCTGCCGCCAAAGCTCAGCTCGCCCTTAAGCCCCTCTACCTCTGATGCCTTTGCATTTAACTCGGCGGTCAAACCGGCCAACTTTGCCTACATGTCGGCATTTTTGGCCATCACCCCCTAGTCAACTCAAGTTCGTCGTCCTTCACCTTGAGTGAAGCCTCGAGCTCACTATTGTGAGAAACAGCCTTCATGAGCTCCTCATCCCGCTCCTTCAACTCTTCTATCTTACGCTCCAGTTGGTCCTCCCGCTATTTGAGCCCCTCACGAAACAACTGAAACTCAGGGTCCTGATGATAAATATTGGCCATCGCACGGTGCTTAGCACGATACTGTTGACATTTGGACAACATCTTCTCATAAAGGCCCATCCTTTTTCTCTCCTTACGCTCTCGCTCAATCTCCATGACGAAGGTCTGACAAAAAAGGGGAGAAGTTAGAAACAAAATGCAGAACAACGATCACCACACAAACCCAATAACGAAAAGGGGAGGAGAGACACCCACCTGTAAATCCATACAGGCTATCTTCCGAGACAACTCTACGTCGCTTATCGCCCTAAGCACCTCGTTCTCAAGGGCATCACATAAAGGAGCTTGAGCAGACGCCATTTGCTCGCAGTTCAGAAGCAAGTTGTAGCCCCTCAAAACGACTATGTGACGATCAGACCCTTCCGTTCTGACCTCCATATGAGTATGGCGACCCACGAACTCATTGACATCCTTTGGGTCGACATCCGAGCCTAAGTCGTCACCCTCCAACATTAGATGATGCACCGCCCTCAGCCGAGCGCACCGAGCCGGCTCTTGGGTAAGATCCTTCCACTTGGGGAGACCTCCCCGACAAGATGGCATCAGCCATAAAAGTGGGCACGGGTGCCATCTGCGACGTCCTACTTCTGTCAGCATCCATGGCCATGCCCTTCCGAAGCTACATCCTTCTCCTTTTTCTCGATAGCGGCTCATACCCCTTAGAAGACTCGTCCAAAGGATGCGAAACCGGTACTGAAGAAGCCTCATCCCTCACGACCATGATTCGAGAGGGACCTTCTAATTGAAAAATTGAGGATGGCCCTCTCGGACAGACTCACTCAAAACAAATTGCACGTCTGCGACAGTAACGACCTGTCGAAATGCAGGGACTGTCGCCCTCCGCCTGGAAGCCCCACGACCTGTCATCACGAAGGGTTGTATTAATAAACAAGGTCGTACGGACAACGAAGTGGTCAGGAAAGTATTTACTAGAAGAGACTCTAGGGCCGTAACGCTTCACGAAGGCGAACCAATCATGAGTCTCTACTGCATGAGGTAACAGACGGGCTACCCAACCCTTGATATCCTCAATAGGGCAAGGCGGATGTCCTAGAGCTGCGAACAGGAAACAAACAAACTTTAAAATGAATACAGATGAAGGAACAATAAAGTGAGCGGTGACACTTACGAGTCTCATTCCATCTCTCCGGGAATCTGGCGGAATCAGAAACGACATGTTCAGTTTTGACATAGAAGTATTTGTGCCAAAACTTGCGACTTGCCCGGTCATCTATTCCGACCACCAGCCCTTTCGTGCCGCGAAGCCTCAAATGCACCATGGTACCCCTGTGGAAGCCGGGCGTGAACAGGTGCAAAAGGTGGTGGACAGAGACGTTACACTCCGCCAACTCTACATACTTGGTCAGCAGTAGAAGTACCTTGAGCGTATATGGCAAAAGTTGTGTTGGACAAACTTGGTAGAACCTGCAGAATTCTTCCGCTAAGGGGAAACGAGAAAGAGTATAACCGATCATAAAAGGGTACTCATAGAAGCGCAGTACCTAGGTCTGTGGACATCCACGTAATCTCTCCCCGTCGGAACCATTTCTACATGAGCAGGAATGCCATACTTTACATGAAGAGCATCAATATGAACTTGCTCTGTCTCAGAAAATACGGGGTCCGGAGTAGGAGGGGGATCTTTGAGGAAGTCACTCCAGGATGAGGGATGCCTCGGTAGTAACTCCTCCACTGTAGGAAGGATGTCACCCTCTTCTACCACCGTATCTTCACCGCCAGAAGGGGCGTCATGGACAACGGGGTGGCTTCTAGAATCTCTTCATGAGAATGACGAGGCCTCGACATAATATCGTTAAAAGGAATGTTAACACAAAAGGAAGAAGGAAGAAGAAGCTTCGAAAGAAGAACGTAAGAAGAAACAGAAGGATATGAGAGCAAATTAGAAAGAGTGAAAGAAGTTATCAAGAGTGAAATGGCCAAAGGTTTTTGAAAAATCAAACCCCTCACCTATTTATAGGGTTGAGTAGTGCCAGAATCGAGGCGGCAAGTCACAAATCAGCACAAGAATCGAAGCATCAAGCCATCAATTCCTACCTTGAAAACCTGCATGATGATGACGCACGTGAAGCTGACATCATTTCCCGGTAAAGTGTATCACTCGATGTCTTGCCGAACACGTTGATCGTCCCTCGTTGGCCACGTCGTAACGTTTCAACGGATCAAATTTCTCCATAAGAACACATGAAGTCCGCTCATCGAGGACGCACCCGCTTGCAACCCCAACAAGCGGGGGGACTAACTGTATGGGTCTAAATTTGACCGACCATGACAAGTACGACAAACGACAGGGTCTCTTTGAGTTGGCGTCCCGAGAGAGACGACCTTGTAAGCACGTGATTTTTGCTTCACGGACAATCACTCCAAAACAAATCAAAAAAATAAATGACAAATGACCTCGCTGTACATTATTTCGATTTTACGTTACATGTGCTGGTAGTCATTTGTGGTTATGTCCATTTTTCATTTAATCTTATCAAACGAAATACAAAATATGTATGTCATGGTAATTAAACCGTAATTCGGTCATTAAAAGAAAAATTCACAAAAAATATATATGCATCTTTTAGGTGGTGATTTAACCTATTTAAATATTTTAATGTGTGTGTGATAATTGTGTTAAAGTGTAAGATTAATGGTTGTTTTAATTTCATTTCTTATTAGAAAACAAAAGCAAAGAGTAGGGAAAATCGGTTTGGGCCAAGAAATGAAACAAAAATAGGCCCAAGACCAGGACACAGATCCAGTCCGAACACAGGCTGCCCGGACACGTCCCAAACGACGTCGTATCAGCGCCTCAATCTGAGCCGTTGATTCATGGCAATCAAACGGTCCAATGCAGCCCCTGCTAAGTCGAAACGACGTCGTTTCAGGGACAGTTAATCTGAGCCATTCATCTATATTGATCCAATGGCCTTTGTTTTCCCTCATGACCCGACCCATTCCCATTTAAACCGACCCCTTACTTAACCAAACGGTACCGTATTGTTAAGCTTCCCCAAATCCTGGCCATCAACTGTAATCGATCCAACGGTCAGGATTGAACCACCCTCCCCCATATATAAACCTAACCTAACACCCCACACCCCAAGCCACACCCCCCTCCTCGGCCACTATTCACCATCGTCCCAGGATCCCTTTCCTCTCAAACCCTAGCAGCCTAGGTTTCCCACCATAAGCCTGGCAACCACAGTTCCGATGACCACCAAAATAACACCCCCGATGCACCCAACCACCCTGAACACGAATCTGTTAACCGTTCACCTCGAATCACCCCGTAGCTTCTCGAATCGTCAATTGAAGATTCGAGCAAAAACCAGATCTACACTGACTGACCCCAAACTCACACCACAGCCCCTCCTGACCTCCCTCACCCCCTGAATGACTTTGGTTTCGTTCAAATTTGACTGGAACTAAACAGATCCTAAATCGAACCTCAAAAACCCTAGGATTCAGGTCTATGGGTTCTGTCCGAATCAGCAACAGGATCAGGGTCCAATAGACTTTTGCCGAGGTGTTCTCAGTTGAGAACACTTCGATTAAAGTCCATTCGACCCCAAATTATCTAGTTCGAGTCCAAGCTTTTTCAGTCTTAGTTTCATTTCCCTGAGGTATTTTTCCTTTTTTCTTTCGTCCTCCTAAATTCTATCCATCGTTCATGTTCTGGTTTGTTTTGTGTCTGTCCATGTCTGTGAGTTTTGAGTTAAATGTTTAGTTTGTTTTACAGTTTTGATGATTGTTTGTTGTATATTATAGTTCGTATAGTCGTCTAAATAGGTGTCGTCACCTAAATTCCAATTAAAAGATTAGAGAATCAGGAGTTGAATTTCAGTATTGATTACTATGACTGTTTCTGTTTGGTATTACTTGTATCAGCATGACCAACCCGTACCCTTTAATTGGCACCCTTGTTTGATTGAATTGGAATCATTGGCTGAATTTAGGCTGAAAATTGATTGTTAGCTATGGAAAACTAACAGATCCACCTGAAGTGAGCATTGAGTTTCAGTTAGGTAATTAGTAGTCAGTAATTAGCTAAAATCAGAAGGATTTATATACTAACTGTTAGGAGTTAGGGCAATACAGTAATATGCAAAGGTTTAGGGGTAGTCTTGGCATAAGACAGGGTCTGATTAGGGATTTAATTTAAGAATATGTCAAGTGGTAATTAAAATACCATTAGCCTAATAACAGTGGGGAACAAAGCATAAGAGTATGGGGGTCAAATGAATACTTTAATGCACCCATAACTCTTGATTAGAGCAATAGGACAGGCATGGGGAGCAGATGCCATTCACTTCAAGAAAGTGCACTTAGGCATGGGGAGTTAAGGGGTATGGGCAGGTTACAACCTGGGGGAGATCCGGGCAGTATGACTGACCTACATTGGCTTATAAATAGAGTTATTTTTAGTTAAGAAAGGGGGACATTTTTTAGTCTTGAGAGAAAGAAAGAAACATAAAGAAATTTTCAGAATATTGTAACCAAACACTGTCTGAAAACTGCTTAGGAGTTCAAGTTGGCCAAGCTGTCTTTGCTAATTGTTGTTGGTTATTTGCCGAGCTGTTTGTGATTGTTGAACTGCTGGTGCTGTTATATTGAATACTCTGGTTTTCTGTTGGTTCATCATTCTGTTTCTGGGACTGCTTGTTTGTTGCTCGACCACTTGTGAGCTTCATCATTGTGGCTGGTTGTTGTTGCTGTGTTGTTGATGTTTATCTGCTGTTGCTGTATTTGCTGCATACTACTCAGCTGACCATTCTCCTTCTTCTTTTTCTTTGCTATACCAGGTACACGATTAATAGTGTCAATGTAACTTGAAAGTTGAGCATGAATATAAAAGAGAAGAGCTGAAGATGTTTATTTCATACATAGACTGTTATATTAAACTTCATGTAATGTATAATAGCTTACTTTCTTGTCTAGATACTGAAGCTAGCCTGCATGCCTAGTAGATATCAATGTATGGTGATAGAATGTTAGTTTGTATATGTGGGCTGATAGATAAAAGTATTCCCAATGCAATAGGTTGTATCTTAGACTTTATCTAATTACGTTTAACATGTCTTTAAATGCATAAAACCGTCCATGTTAGTTAATTTCATTTCCTTTTGATAAATTGCCTCCTTATAATTGGCAAACCATTGCTTTAAAACAAACAGCGCAAGTCTGCACTTCCCAACCTCACGGAGGTCGAGCCCGAATCAAACGAACCCAGCAGGCTTTCATCAGAAAGGCAGTGGCCCAGGCCCAGCCGATACTGTGTTGGCTGGGTTTGGGCCCATAATGTTCGATTAGCTGCCCACGTGCAGGGCCATGTTTTCTTATTCTGCAAAGGCACTCGGAATTCCGTTATGAATAACCTGCAAGCGTGTAATTAATTAGGACTATCTACCGTTTTCAATTGATAGAGACGAACACGACAAGAAACGTAGTTGCTATAGGATATCCTTTTAAAATAAGAACGAGATGAGCCTCGATGAAAATAAACAAAACACGCAGATGCGGGGCCCTTGTTAAATGTAAATTATTGAAGCATTTAGTTTCCAGGACGGGTTGTTTAGCAAATCTCACAACCCTCCTAAAATAACAACACGTTAGTCTCTTTAGGACACGCTTTAATAAACCTTACCTTCCTAAACTTGGGTGCACATTTATGTGACCCAAATCCAAATCTCGACGGATTCGAAATGTATTTCTAATCACGGGTACATTGATTGTGACGTGGTTCGAGATGCATGTCCATGACGTTGCAAATTCATGTTAAAAAATAAGAATGAGATGAGCCTCGCCGAAATAAAATACAAATTGCGGGGCCCTCAGTAAATATTTGCTTTAAAAATTATTTGGACTTCGGGATGGACCGTTTAGTAAAATTCCACGGTCTTACCCAAATTAAATACGCTAGTCGCTTTAGGCGCGCCTTTAATAATTTAATTTCCTTAAACTCGGGTGCACATTGATGTGACCCAAATCCAAATCTCAACGGAGTCAAAGTGTGTCGACGACCACGGGTACATTGATTGTAACGTGGTTCGAGATATATTTTTATAACGTTGCAATTCTTGATAAAAATAACAGTAAATGATAAAAGCGGTTGAAAGATAAAATTTGCACATAAGTTCATATTGTATTTAAAATCAGATAAATAAGCCAAATATAACAGTTGAGCGACCGTGCTAGAACCACGGAACTCGGGAATGCCTAACACCTTCTCCCGGGTTAACAGAATTCCTTATCCGGATTTCTGGTACGCAGACTGTAATATAGAGTCATTCTTTTCCTCGATTCGGGATTAAAATTGGTGACTTGGGACACCCTAAATCTTCCAAGTGGCGACTCTGAAATAAATAAACCAATCCCGTTTCGATTGTCCTTTAATTGGAAAAAACTCCCCTGCGCCCCCGCGGGCGCGGAAAAAGGAGGTGTGACAGCTCTGGCGACTCCGCTGGGGATTTAGTGCCCAGAACCACTGGTTCAGGGTTAAGAATTCGAGCTTAAAATAATTGTTATTATTTGGCTTTATTTATTATCTGATTTTTACATGTTTGAGCCTAATGTGCTAAATGCTGCTTTTACCGCTTTGATATTATTTGGACTGTATATAAACTGTGCCGAAACCCTTCTCTTCTTACCTCCGGGGAGAAGCTCGCTGGTCGAGACTCCCTATTCTGTTAGTGTCAATACCCGAAATAAGAAAGAGGACGGATAAGTTACGAAGCCGGACGGCCTTTTGGTTCCCGGTAAGTTGCCCCTCCTCGGCCCGAGTTGTCTGCTCGGGTACACTGTCTAGAACACTGACCCAGGTTTTGAACATAGAATAACGTGACTTCATGCCGGATCCCTAGTAGGAGCGCTTATTTGCATCATGTTGCATATGACTTAGGGGACTCAACACAGGGGTTGGGTCCGTCTAGGACTAGCAACCTGGTATGAAAGGACCATCCTAATGCATCCCATTTATTTTCCGTGCATCTATTTGTCTCGAGCCCGCATGCTGACCAGTGTTTGAATAATGGAAATCGAAAAAAGGGGAAGGAATAGCGGTTAAGGAGTTAATTGTTTATTTTTGAAAAAAAAAAGCCAATGCCAAAATACCGTCAAAACTCTGCCGAAATTTTGAGAAAATGAAAGGAAAAATGTCTTATTAGTTTTGTTTTATTAATTGCAAAGGAAAAATAGAAAAGAAGAAAAAAGGGGTCGTCGTTCTACTTTTATATACTTTTAAATATATATATATATGGTTTGTCCTGTCACAAAAAAATGAAGATGGAAAAGAGTCTTATTTTTTATATATATATATATCTCTACATATATATATATAAATATAAATATATGTCTTTATTTGTGGCGAAATTACTGGTTTTGCCAAAAGTCATGAAAGTAATAAATGTGCAGGGTTTTTCATAAAGTTTTATAAAAGGTATACGTCTAAATAAAGTTTTATTATTATTTTTATAAAGTTTTATTATTTTTTTATTTTTTATTATTCACTTAGGCATAATCACCCCAATAAATGTGCAGGATGAGCACGGTACAAAACGAACCCTTTTCAGTAATGACCAGGATCCCGTTTGAGTTGCGGTTATGGTGGAACGACTTAGGCAAAGAAGGGCAAGACAAAGTAAGGAAATATCTGAAAGGTCTCCCGGACCTACTAAACATTCAGCCTCGGGGTGATATCATCAGATCATTGGTCACTTGTTGGGATTCCGCACACAACGTGTTCCATTTTTCGGACTTCGAGCTCACCCCGACGTTGGAAGAAATAGCAGGGTACATCGGGATTGATGAAGCCCCTTTTAGGTTCAAATACTTGATTGCACCTAGAGCTGTCACGGTACACAGGTTTCTGGATTTCCTAAAAATACCTCGGACATTCCACCATCCAAGATCTTGCCAAAGGATTCTGCAGTCTCCACCTCATATATGCTAGATACGGTCACGTGGGCGGGTTCAATAAGCCGGATTTCAAGCTATGCAGTAGAGGCAACCGACAAAAGTGGGACGAACACAGGCTAGTGGCTTTTATGACAGCCTTTCTGGGACTTATAGTGTTCCCTAGGAAAGATGGAAACATTGATCTAAGGATAGCCGGGGTTGTCAATACTTTGCTTACCCAAGATAAAAGTACTCTGGCGCCTATGATTATGGCTGACATTTTCCGGGCTCTCACTGCTTGTCGAGCCAGGGGCGACTTTTTCGAAGGATGTAACCTACTGTTGCAAATGTGGATGACCGATCATTTATGCCATCGCTCCTCACTTTTGGGTTATGGTTCGCCAGAGAAAACTTGTATTGGAGAATTCTACACGAGAATCAAAGGGTTCAATTTACCTGAGGGAGTCACATCATGGACCGCATTTCTCCGAACTCTCACTGCCAGCCAAGTCCAGTGGACGCTCGGATGGTCACCTATCGAGGAAATCATATACATGCCGGCAACCCGGCCTCACTTTCTGTTGATGGGACTGAAAAGTATCCAACCCTATGCACCATATCGGGTTTTGAGGCAACTTGGGAGGTACCAAGTGGTACCGAAAGATGAAGATTTGAGTACCCAAGTGATTGAAATCAGTCCGAACGGTCATTTCCCTGAAGAAGAAGTCCGCCAAATATGGAGTGAATGCCAACATCTGACAGCAAACACTTGTGTGATTAATACGGCACAAGGGGAAGTCGCCCCAGAATATCACGCTTGGTTTAGAGGTAGCCTGTCCTACGAAAGACCGGCTAAGAGGCCGCATCTCAAAGATTTCGTAGAATCATCCCAAGGGCAATGGAACTGGTTAGCAAAAGAGAAGGGTTATCGGGCAGAGATTGGCGATTTGAAGCTACAAATGGATAGTCTGAAATTCGATAATAGCGTACAAGTCGCGGCGGATCGAAGCGAAAAGAATAGATTGATCCAAGAGAACGAAGAGCTTAAGGCCCAAATCCAAAAATTGAGATTGTCTCTCGACGAGCAGCCCAGAAGTCGATCAGACCAGCGGTTGATAAAGGGTTTGAAAAGGGAGATCGCGGAATGGCGAGACAGGTTAGAAGAATCCGAAAAGGTCATGACAGAGTTCAAGGCACGGTGGGGAACAAGAGTAGATAAGCATCGCCGGTGTTTGAACCAATTGAAACGTGACCACGAGAAGACTGTGGCCAAAATAAAGAGGGAGATGGCTACACTCGAGTTTAAAGCAGTTAAGCAGGCCGGGGATTTCCAATCGGAGAGTAGATACTGTTACGACTTGTTGGCCCAAATGAAGGAAGAAGTGCGGCAGCTGAGGGATCAGCATATACAGGACTCACAGGTATTCAAGATGTGCAGTGATCAGATAAGACACCTACTCATAGAGAAGAAAAAAACCAGAGACAAGATCAGGGCCATTGCCCATGCCATCATCAGAAGGTGTCGACGGTGTGAAAACATGACCTGCGTTACCGTTCTCCCAGTAGTGATGGGTTATGTCAAACAGACCATGCACGAGTTGGAGCAGCTCGAAAGGGATCTCGCACCTAGAACCGCGAAAAGGCCGAACGATGCCTCGCGAGTCCCTAAGTTGGAAAATTAACCTCTGGTCGAGTCTTGTTTTAGTTAAGCTTTGATGTTTTCCCATATGTTGTTTTCCATTTTTCCTTCAATCAAATAGGGTCAAAGAACCATGGAGTCTGTACTGTTGCTATGTTGTTTGAAGCAATGTGTAATAGCAAATTTTGATAATGAAATTAAGTGACTCCGGAAGAATTTCTATGTGTCTTTACTTTGGGGCAGAACTACGCCTGGTCTGATTCACGCGGGGACGTGATACGTAGGCAATCCCCATAAGATTCGACCGCTTTTAATAAATAAAGAAAAGAAAATGTAAATAAAATAAAACGCGGGGTTTCGCAGAATACTCTAAAAAGAGACGAATGAACAAACCGGGATGACGCATGTGGTTTGAAGCAAAGCATGTAGAAACGGTTAACTGCCTAGGTGCATTGCATCCTCTATGTGTTATGATCAAATCTGTTAAGCTCTAACACTAACAAAGTTTGTTGTTGTCTGATACCAGACAGTTAGTTGTTAAAGAATTCTGGCAACACATTCATACCAAACCAGATCCAAAGGACCGGTAGCAACAAGCATGACTACTTCAGAGAATAGTAATGAGGAAGAAAGGCCGATGAGCCAGTTGCTAAAAGAGGCAATGGAAAAGATTGAAAGGATGGGACTAGAGATGCATGCAATGCAGCTAGCCCTGGCCAAAACACAAAAGAGCCCTGAGACACTGGGACACATGCCGGAATACCCTCACTCTGGCCCCTCCACAAGCCGCCCAAATCCCCTCTATCATCAAGAAAGAAGCCCTCATGATTCCCAAGCTCCACCACCCCATCAACCTCTCCCAACACCCAATATTCCCATTTTTGTGGGACCTGCATCAGCCCCTTTGCAGCGAACGACCAGTGAGCCATTGTTTCAGGCTCACGATACACAATACTATCCCCCTGAGCCTACATTCCATGCACCCGAACCACAGGCTTACAATCCCCATTTGGAAGTTCCGGCAGAGGTTGAAAAGCCGGTTAAGGCCCCTGAACAGGATGAAGTGTTGAGAAAGTTCAAAAGCCTGGAGCAATCCTTCAGGAACTTACACGGGCTGGGCAACCAAGTCAGCGTGGCATACAAAGATCTGTGCCCTTTCCCAGATGTCCAACTACCGGCAGGGTTCAAGATGCCCAAGTTTGATTTATACGAAGGGCACGGTGATCCCATGTCACATTTGCGGGGGTTCTGTAGCAAAATGAGAGGGGCAGGAGGCAAGGATGAGCTTTTGATAGCTTACTTCGGCCAAAGTCTGAGCGGATCTGCACTGGAATGGTATACCAGGCAGGATTTCAGCAGGTGGTACACGTGGGATGATCTGGCACAGGCTTTTGCAGGTCATTTCCAGTACAATCTAGAGATAGTCCCTGACCGTCTCACGTTATTGAGAACTGGGAAGAAACCCGGGGAAAGTTTTCGCGAGTTCGGATTCCGCTGGAGAGAACAAGCAGCTAGAGTCGATCCTCCCATGAGAGAGGGAGAAATGGTAGACTACTTTTTGCAGACATTGGATCCAACCTACTTTGGTCACTTGGTGACAACGGTTGGAAAATCTTTCAACGAGGTGGTCAAAATAGGGGTCATGATAGAAGAAGGTTTGAGGTCGGACAAGATCTTAAACTATTCGGCACTTAAGGCCACAACCCAGGCTATTCAAAGCGGCACGGGAGGTGCGCTAAGAAGAAAGAAAGAAGAGGTTGCCACGATCGAGGCAGGCAGTTGGTCCAGGGCTGGCAGGCCGCACTACAACCAACCCAGGCCTCACAGGTCAAACTACCCATACAACCCACCACAAAATTTCTATCCACCTCGAGAACCACATTGTTCCGTACACCAAGCCCAGGTATACACTCAGCCTCCGGTTCGCCCACAATGGCGCGCACCGGCTCCCCAGAACATATATGCACCACCACAAAACACTTACCCTCCACCAAGGGCATATAGAAATCCTTCGGGGGCAGGTTTCCGGGGAAATCCAGATGCCAGAAATGATAGGTTGCGGAAACAAAGAACCTTCACCGAACTGGGAGAAACCTACACCGCTGTGTTCCACAAGCTGCGGCAATTAGGTTTGGTTAGTCCCGTCCATACTCGGGAACCAAATCCCCCGCCTCAGAATTTGGATCGTTCAATCAGTTGTGAATACTGTTCAGGGATGCTTGGGCACGATACCGAGAAGTGTTGGAAGTTAAGGCATGCCATACAGGATCTTATTGACACCAATAAGATCGAGGTCCAGACACCGGAGGCTCCTAACATCAACCAAAATCCGCTGCCAGCGCACCACGAAGCTCACATGATTGAGTTGGTGTGTGAGGGAGGTGAATTAAGAAAACCCTCACAAACAGTGATGATGATCCAAGCTGCCCCAAAAGAAGTCTTAACCAGGGGAGGAACAAATGTACAGTCGCAGGGAGAAGGTGTCAAGCCGGTAGTATTATGGGGGAAGAACCCGTCCGTCATAGCAAGCAAACCCGAGCCAAGCAAGTTGGTAATACCAGGGATCCTGCCCACACCGGCGGTCGTGTTGATAGGGGTATGTAGAGAACGGGTAACCATAAAGCCGGTGGTCCAACTGCCAATGCTTGACAGCAGGGCTGTCCCCTGGAAATATGAAAAAGCAGTGGTAACGTACCAAGGAAAACAGGTGGAAGAAGTCAGTTGTGAAGCGCAAGGGCTGACTCGATCAGGTCGATGTTTTGCTCCGATGGAGTTAAGGAAAACCAACCCAGTGGCAACCAAGAAGCCAGTGTCAGAAGAAGAGGCCGAAGACTTCCTGAGGAAGATGAAAGTGCAAGACTATTCTGTGGTTGAGCAGCTGAGAAAAACGCCTGCCCAGATCTCACTATTGTCATTACTCCTCCATTCTGAGGAACATCGCAGGGCCCTGTTAAAGATACTGAACGAGGCCCATGTACCCAGTGAGATTTCTGTAAACCACCTGGAAACCATTGCTAGCAAGATTTTCGAGGTGAACAGAGTGACATTCTCAGATGATGACCTGCCGGTGGAAGGTACAGAGCACAACAAAGCTCTATACCTAGCTGTCAAATGTGAAGACTCGGTGGTAACCCGAGTATTGGTGGATAACGGCTCAAGCGCCAATATTTGTCCATTATCCACCCTGGACCAGTTAAAGATTGACCGTGGAAGAATCCGGGAGAATAGCATCTGTGTCCGAGGGTTTGACGGAAACGGAACAGCCACTGTGGGGGATGTTGTACTTGAACTAACCATTGGCCCGGTCCTGTTTACCATGGAATTCCAGGTATTGGACGCCACGGTATCTTACAACTTGCTGTTAGGACGACCCTGGATTCACGCAGCTAAAGCGGTGCCTTCCACCCTACATCAGACAGTGAAGTTCGAGTGGGAAAGACAAGAGGTCGTGTTGCACGGTGAGGATACAACATGCACCATGGGCGGAACCATTGTGCCTTTCATAGAGACCACTGATGACAAGGGTCCTTGGGTCTACCAGATTCTCGATACAGGGTCGGCCAACAAAATCTCTGAAGGAGAAATCATCCCGCACCCTAGGGTAGCTGCCGCAACAGTCATGATGGTATCGGAGATGCTGGGTAACGGATTTGTGCCGGGAAAAGGCCTGGGAGTTGAACTTCAAGGGATAGTCCAACCTGTTTCCCTTCCTAAGAATCTGGAAACCTTCGGGTTGGGGTTCAAACCAACCGCAGCAGACAGGAAGGAGGCGCGAAGAATGAAGAAGAGGGTCTGGTTTCTGCCTAAACCAGTGCCACGCCTCTCAAGGTCTTTTGTTAAAGCAAGTGCCAAGGGGTCAGCGATCCCAAAGGTTCGAGGACCTTTGATCGGCATAAATGAAGACCTGAATCAGAGTTTTGAGAGACTATTTGCGGATGTCAGTATGGTGGAAGCTGGAGAGGTTTCCAGCAGGGCAGAGATACAATTTGTGGGGCCCGAGGCCAAGACCAACAATTGGACGGTCACTCCTCTTCCTGTCCGAGGGGAGTCTTGGTAGTAGGCTTTGATTAATGTTTTGTTTGTTTATTTGCTTGATCGGATTATTCAAGGGTGTAATCCAAATTTTACTCCCGTTTTGTAAAAGTGTGAACCCTTTTTATCCTGCAAATTTAATAAAGTTCTTTTCTTTGTCCCATTTTAATTTCCGGTTTTGTTCTTTTTCTTTCTGAACAGTTCTCTTTTTACTGGTCCTGATGACATGGCATGCACAGCGGATCTTCGACCTAGTCTAATAAATCAATCTGAATCTGACTCAATGATACAAAAGGTTTTTTGTGATGATGAATCCGAATGTGACGAAGGGGAAGCCTTCGAAGAAATAAACCGAGAACTGTGCCAGTTTGAAGAGAAACCCAAGCCTAACCTAAACGACACTGAGGCTGTGAACCTAGGAGACGCTGATAACATCCAAGAGACCAAAATTAGCATCCACATTGAGCCGAATGTCAAAGCAGAATTGATCAAAACTCTCAGGGAATTCAAAGATGTTTTTGCATGGTCATATGATGATATGCCTGGATTGAGCACCAATTTAGTGGTTCACAAATTGCCCACTGACCCGGCATACCCTCCGGTCAAGCAAAAACTAAGGAAATTTAAAACAGAAATGAGTGTAAAGATCAAAGAAGAAGTGATTAAGCAGTTACAATCGAAGGTCATTCGGGTCACTCGGTATCCCGAATGGTTGGCCAATGTGGTACCAGTCCCAAAGAAGGATGGAAAAATCAGGGTGTGCGTCGACTACCGCAACCTTAACAAAGCAAGTCCCAAGGACAATTTCCCGTTACCCAACATTCATATCCTGATCGATAATTGCGCTGGGCGCGAGATTGGATCCTTTGTGGATTGTTATGCGGGTTATCATCAGATCCTAATGGACGAAGAGGATGCTGAGAAGACAGCGTTTATTACGCCATGGGGAACCTACTGCTATCGGGTAATGCCGTTCGGTTTAAAGAACGCTGGGGCAACGTACATGCGAGCAATGACTGCTGTGTTTCATGACATGATACACAAAGAAATAGAGGTGTACGTCGATGATGTGATCATCAAATCTTGGCGTCAGGAGGACCATGTGGCAGACCTAAGGAGATTTTTCCAAAGACTCCGGAGGTATGATATCAAGCTTAACCCGGCCAAATGCGCATTCGGGGTTCCATCAGGAAAGTTGCTAGGATTCATCGTCAGTCGACGGGGGATTGAGTTAGACCCATCCAAAATTGAATCCATCCGAGACTTGCCACCGCCAAGGAACAAAACAGAGGTAATGAGTTTGCTGGGTAGACTCAATTACATCAGCAGGTTCATCGCTCAACTCACAGCAACTTGTGAACCCATATTTCGGCTACTGAGAAAGGATGCTGCAGAAGGTTGGACGACAGAGTGTCAAGAGGCTTTCGACCAAATCAAAGGGTATCTGTCTAATCCACCCGTATTGGTCCCGCCTAAGCCCGGGAAACCCCTAATCCTTTACCTGACGGTCTTGGAAAATTCATTTGGTTGTGTACTGGGGCAACATGATGACACAGGGAGGAAGGAGCAGGCCATCTACTATCTTAGCAAGAAATTCACAGTGCATGAGGTCAAGTACACTCAACTCGAGAAAACATGCTGCGCCCTAACTTGGGTAGCTCAGAAGTTGAAACACTACCTGTCTTCATATACTACTTATCTCATATCCCGCTTGGACCCATTGAAGTATATCTTTCAGAAACCTATGCCCACGGGGAGGTTGGCAAAATGGCAAATTCTGCTCACAGAGTTTGATATCATCTATGTGACGAGGACGGCCATGAAAGCCCAGGCGCTGGCAGACCATTTGGCAGAGAATCCCGTTGATGAAAAATACGAGCCCTTAAGAACGTATTTTCCTGACGAAGAGGTGATGCATACAAATGAGTTGGAATTACCCGAGGAACCGGGTTGGAAGCTTTTCTTTGATGGAGCGGCAAACGCAAAAGGGGTTGGAATAGGGGCAGTACTCATTTCTGAAACAGGACGGCATTATCCTGTTACGGCCCAACTGCGTTTCTACTGCACTAACAATATGGCCGAATATGAGGCTTGCATTCTGGGTCTGCGCTTGGCTGCTGACATGGATGTCCAAGACGTCTTGGTCTTGGGAGACTCGGACCTCTTGGTACATCAAATTCAGGGTGAATGGGAAACACGAGATCTAAAGCTCATACCATACCGACAATGCTTGCATGATCTGAGCAAGCAATTTCGATCGGTGAAGTTCAAACACATCCCGAGAGTTCACAATGAGGTTGCAGATGCCTTAGCCACCTTAGCATCAATGCTGCACCACCCTGACAAAATGTATGTTGATCCTCTGCATATCCAAGTCCGTGATCAGCACGCCTACTGCAATACCATAGAAGAAGAAGCAGATGGCGAACCCTGGTTTCATGATATCAAGGAATACCTCAGAATGGGGATATATCCAGAACATGCCTCGGGAGACCAAAAAAGAGCCCTTCGGCGTTTGTCGAATGGTTTCTTCCTCAGTGGAGGAGTATTGTACAAAAGAACCCCGGATTTGGGATTGTTGAGATGCATAGATGCCGGACAGGCAACAACGGTTATGGCAGAAGTACATGCTGGAGTTTGTGGGCCGCACATGAGTGGATATGTATTGGCAAGGAAAATCCTTCGAACAGGGTGTTATTGGCTCACCATGGAACACGACTGTATCACTTTCGTGAGGAAATGCCATCAGTGCCAGATACATGGAGACTTAATTCATTCTCCGCCAACAGAGTTACATACGATGTCAGCACCTTGGCCGTTTGTGGCCTGGGGCATGGATGTCATTGGGCCCATCGAGCCAGCAGCGTCCAACGGTCACAGGTTCATTCTAGTGACCATTGATTACTTCACCAAATGGGTTGAGGCTAAAACCTTCAAGTCGGTAACCAAGAAGGCAGTGGTGGACTTTGTTCACTCCCATATCATCTGCAGATTTGGGATCCCAAAAGTGATCATCACGGATAACGGTGCGAATCTTAATAGCAGCTTGATGAGAGAGGTATGCCAACAATTCAAGATTACACACCGCAATTCCACCCCATATCGTCCTAAGGCAAATGGAGCAGTCGAAGCAGCCAATAAGAATATCAAGAAGATACTGCGAAAAATGGTGGAAGGGTCCAGACAGTGGCACGAGAAATTACCCTTTGCTTTATTGGGGTACCGCACTACCGTCCGGACCTCCATAGGCACAACTCCTTACTTGTTGGTATACGGAACTGAGGCCGTGATACCAGCGGAGGTCGAAATTCCGTCCCTCCGAATTGTCGCTGAAGCCGGAATTGATGATGATGAATGGATCAAAGCTCGCTTGGAACAGTTGAGCCTGATAGATGAGAAAAGATTGGCAGCAGTGTGCCATGGTCAGCTGTACCAGAAGAGAATGGCTAGAGCGTATAATAAAAAGGTGCGCCCCAGGAAGTTTGAAGTAGGGCAGCAGGTATTAAAGAAGATCCTCCCACATCAGGTCGAGGCAAAAGGCAAATTCGCCCCAAATTGGCAAGGGCCTTATGTCGTGACCAGAATATTGTCCAACGGTGCTTTGTGTTTGACAGATGTCGAAGGTAGATGTGTCGACATGGCTATCAATTCAGATGCAGTCAAGAGATATTATGCGTAATTTTTTAATTACGGCAATTATTCGGTTTATTTGTTTGTATTTGGCATTTGTTGAATAATGAGATGACGGAGGCAATTCTTTCTTCTATCCAAACACTTTTAACCCTCGCTTCCCCCTTTGAGCATTAAGCAAATTCTTTCAATACCCCTCTTTTGGAATCACTAATGGGAAAGATACGAAAAAAGAGAAAAGAAAAGAAAGGAAAAGAAAAGAAAAAGAAAAAGAAAAGGAAAAGAAAATGAAAAGAAAGAAAAGAAAAATCAAGGAATATAAAACCGTGGGAACTACGTTTGACCTGATTCCTCGAAGAGGATACGTAGGCGCCTCACGGCTCGGTCATAGTATGCATCATAGTAAATATAGGATGCATAATGTACATAGTGTGCATAATAGGCACAATGTGCGTAAACGCACATAGCTCAGCATAAGCATAAAAAATAAATTCCCCCAAGCAAGAAAACTGGGGCAGAGGTTATGTTTTAAGTTCCAACAAAGGTTTGATTCCAAAAGTTGTAGCACATCACCCTTCAAGTTGTTTTCATTTTATAGCCTTTCTTCAATCCCACACCAAAACCAACATCGACATCCAAAAGACCTCCCGATCAATGTTCGAGAGATGCCAAATCCGGCAAATAAGGCCGAGAATAATACACTGATCCCCAGCAAAGAAAAGGATCGTAAGACTGGGAATGAGTTGATAGTCAAAAGAATCCCCGGAAGAGAGGGTCGTATCTACAACACACCGGATTCTCGAAAGAAATAAAATGAGAGAGTCTTATCGGTGAAAACCTTCACAGGCACCGAGAGGCGATGTAAGATGAGGGATGTGAAATGAGAGAGTCTTATTGGTGAAAACCCTCACAGGCACCATAAGGCGCCGGGAGATGAGAGAAAAGAGAGAGTCTCATTAGTGAAAACCCCTCGAAGGGCACTATGAGGCGACAAGATAGAGCAGCAAAAGCTACCACATTCGCAACAAGATGAACATCCATTTATCATCCCCAGCAAGTCAGACCGTCGGACAAATCGATTGATACAAATAGACTGGGTCGGGAATCTATGGTGCACGTCATGATCATGGGGACCAGTTGTGTCCTCTAGATAAGTTCTTTGGATTGTCTCCTCCCACAAAATATTGGTTCAGAAAGTTTTTCTTTTTTTTCCATATCTTTATTTATTTTCCTAAAATGTGTCTTGAAAGGATTTTTCAAAGCTTACTACCAGGAACCAAAGGGGAATTCATCCAGTGCAGGATAATACAAACAGTCTTAAAAGACCGGCCCCAGGCAATGCAGGGATTGTGCTCGGAAATGTTGGAAGAAGTAAGCTCCAAAAGGGAGTGGTTTCGGGAGTTAGAAGCAGACTCCCACACCATGTGTTTAAAGAGAAAGCAGAAAAGGGGATAAATTGAAAACCAATCCCCAGCAGGCTAGAGACCCCCAACAGGCAACTTTGCCTGCCAACCAATTATGGGGACAAAGAGCAAGAAAAGGGGAAGAGAGAAAAATTGCTCGCCAGGAAGGCACCCTATACCACCACGATTAAAACTGACTAAATCCTTTTGTCTTTTGCAGGAGAGCAAAGAATTGATGACGGCAACAAGATGCAATGCCATGGAAGTTACCAAAAACCGGGGCAGAAAATTTTCTGCCGATTGTCGAAAATTTTCTCGGAAGAACGGGGAAACAATTTCAATACTTTTAAGTTCTAGGTCGCCCACCAGTATAATGCGGGAATACTTTTAAGTTCTAGGTCGCCCACCAGTATAATGCGGGAATACTTTTAAGTTCTAGGTCGCCCACCAGTATAATGCGGGAATACTTTTGAGTTCTAGGTCGCCCACCAGTATAATGCGGGAATACTTTTAAGTTCTAGGTCGCCCACCAGTATAATGCGGGAATACTTTTAAGTTCTAGGTCGCCCACCAGTATAATGCGGGAATACTTTTGAGTTCTAGGTCGCCCACCAGTATAATGCGGGAATACATTTAAGTTCTAGGTCGCCCACCAGTATAATGCGGGAATACTTTTAAGTTCTAGGTCGCCCACCAGTATAATGCGGGAATGCTTTTAAGTTCTAGGTCGCCCACCAGTATAATGCGGGAATACTTTTAAGTTCTAGGTCGCCCACCAGTATAATGCGGGAATACATTTAAGCTCTAGGTCGCCCACCAGTATAATGCGGGAATGCTTTTAAGTTCTAGGTCGCCCACCAGTATAATGCGGGAATGCATTTTAAGTTCTAGGTCACCCACCAGTATAATGCGGGAATACTTTTAAGTTCTAGGTCGCCCACCAGTATAATGCGGGAATACTTTTGAGTTCTAGGTCGCCCACCAGTATAATGCGGGAATACTTTTAAGTTCTAGGTCGCCCACCAGTATAATGCGGGAATACTTTTAAGTTCTAGGTCGCCCACCAGTATAATGCGGGAATACTTTTAAGTTCTAGGTCGCCCACCAGTATAATGCGGGAATACATTTAAGTTCTAGGTCGCCCACCAGTATAATGCGGGAATACTTTTAAAGTTCTAGATTTTGGAATCAGTCACCCCACCTGAAGACAGAAGGTTACAACAGAGATCCCCAAACGGGAAACAATAAAATCCCCAGCACCAAGAAGCAGACAACTGCAAAAGCAAGCGCACATTCAAAGGGAAGAAGGAACGCGTCTCATAAGAAGTAGTTTGGGAACGTTGTAGCATGCCAGTATAGCAATTCTGATGAAAAGCCGTACCACTGAAGAAACCATTGGAAGATCTAAAGAAGAAAGCCGTGTCCCCAGCAAATCAAGCAAATTGATGAGAACTGACATTCAGAAAAGGTGAAGGACCAGCATCATCTCCAAGTTCACAAAAATAAAGGCGTCGGAGGAAAGCATTAGCCGACAAGAAAGCAAGGCAACAAGAACAAGTTGAAGATGGATGAAATTTCAGGATCCTCAGTTTAACTTAGCTTCTTGTTTTCCTTTTAGAGCAATGTAATAGGGAGATCGGTTGAGCGGTAGCATCCTACAGCAGCATGCAACAACGCACAACAACAACAAACACTACAGTCACACGGTAGTCCCAGCTACCAAAAAATTTCCCGAACTACATTGACCTGATTCCTGTTTCAGCCCAGGATATGTAGGAAACCTCTGAAGCAAAGGTTCGGTCAAATCTTTTTCAAAAAATGCTTCACACGGAGTATTCGGACGGGCAAAAATCGCTCGCTTATCTTTGCGCGAAAACCCTTCGTGTCTTCGGGCAAAGAGGGGCAGCTGTAAGCACGTGATTTTTGCTTCACGGACAATCACTCCAAAACAAATCAAAAAAATAAATGACAAATGACCTCGCTGTACATTATTTCGATTTTACGTTACATGTGCTGGTAGTCATTTGTGGTTATGTCCATTTTTCATTTAATCTTATCAAACGAAATACAAAATATGTATGTCATGGTAATTAAACCGTAATTCGGTCATTAAAAGAAAAATTCACAAAAAATATATATGCATCTTTTAGGTGGTGATTTAACCTATTTAAATATTTTAATGTGTGTGTGATAATTGTGTTAAAGTGTAAGATTAATGGTTGTTTTAATTTCATTTCTTATTAGAAAACAAAAGCAAAGAGTAGGGAAAATCGGTTTGGGCCAAGAAATGAAACAAAAATAGGCCCAAGACCAGGACACAGATCCAGTCCGAACACAGGCTGCCCGGACACGTCCCAAACGACGTCGTATCAGCGCCTCAATCTGAGCCGTTGATTCATGGCAATCAAACGGTCCAATGCAGCCCCTGCTAAGTCGAAACGACGTCGTTTCAGGGACAGTTAATCTGAGCCATTCATCTATATTGATCCAATGGCCTTTGTTTTCCCTCATGACCCGACCCATTCCCATTTAAACCGACCCCTTACTTAACCAAACGGTACCGTATTGTTAAGCTTCCCCAAATCCTGGCCATCAACTGTAATCGATCCAACGGTCAGGATTGAACCACCCTCCCCCATATATAAACCTAACCTAACACCCCACACCCCAAGCCACACCCCCCTCCTCGGCCACTATTCACCATCGTCCCAGGATCCCTTTCCTCTCAAACCCTAGCAGCCTAGGTTTCCCACCATAAGCCTGGCAACCACAGTTCCGATGACCACCAAAATAACACCCCCGATGCACCCAACCACCCTGAACACGAATCTGTTAACCGTTCACCTCGAATCACCCCGTAGCTTCTCGAATCGTCAATTGAAGATTCGGAGCAAAAACCAGATCTACACTGACTGACCCCAAACTCACACCACAGCCCCTCCTGACCTCCCTCACCCCCTGAATGACTTTGGTTTCGTTCAAATTTGACTGGAACTAAACAGATCCTAAATCGAACCTCAAAAACCCTAGGATTCAGGTCTATGGGTTCTGTCCGAATCAGCAACAGGATCAGGGTCCAATAGACTTTTGCCGAGGTGTTCTCAGTTGAGAACACTTCGATTAAAGTCCATTCGACCCCAAATTATCTAGTTCGAGTCCAAGCTTTTTCAGTCTTAGTTTCATTTCCCTGAGGTATTTTTCCTTTTTTCTTTCGTCCTCCTAAATTCTATCCATCGTTCATGTTCTGGTTTGTTTTGTGTCTGTCCATGTCTGTGAGTTTTGAGTTAAATGTTTAGTTTGTTTTACAGTTTTGATGATTGTTTGTTGTATATTATAGTTCGTATAGTCGTCTAAATAGGTGTCGTCACCTAAATTCCAATTAAAAGATTAGAGAATCAGGAGTTGAATTTCAGTATTGATTACTATGACTGTTTCTGTTTGGTATTACTTGTATCAGCATGACCAACCCGTACCCTTTAATTGGCACCCTTGTTTGATTGAATTGGAATCATTGGCTGAATTTAGGCTGAAAATTGATTGTTAGCTATGGAAAACTAACAGATCCACCTGAAGTGAGCATTGAGTTTCAGTTAGGTAATTAGTAGTCAGTAATTAGCTAAAATCAGAAGGATTTATATACTAACTGTTAGGAGTTAGGGCAATACAGTAATATGCAAAGGTTTAGGGGTAGTCTTGGCATAAGACAGGGTCTGATTAGGGATTTAATTTAAGAATATGTCAAGTGGTAATTAAAATACCATTAGCCTAATAACAGTGGGGAACAAAGCATAAGAGTATGGGGGTCAAATGAATACTTTAATGCACCCATAACTCTTGATTAGAGCAATAGGACAGGCATGGGGAGCAGATGCCATTCACTTCAAGAAAGTGCACTTAGGCATGGGGAGTTAAGGGGTATGGGCAGGTTACAACCTGGGGGAGATCCGGGCAGTATGACTGACCTACATTGGCTTATAAATAGAGTTATTTTTAGTTAAGAAAGGGGGACATTTTTTAGTCTTGAGAGAAAGAAAGAAACATAAAGAAATTTTCAGAATATTGTAACCAAACACTGTCTGAAAACTGCTTAGGAGTTCAAGTTGGCCAAGCTGTCTTTGCTAATTGTTGTTGGTTATTTGCCGAGCTGTTTGTGATTGTTGAACTGCTGGTGCTGTTATATTGAATACTCTGGTTTTCTGTTGGTTCATCATTCTGTTTCTGGGACTGCTTGTTTGTTGCTCGACCACTTGTGAGCTTCATCATTGTGGCTGGTTGTTGTTGCTGTGTTGTTGATGTTTATCTGCTGTTGCTGTATTTGCTGCATACTACTCAGCTGACCATTCTCCTTCTTCTTTTTCTTTGCTATACCAGGTACACGATTAATAGTGTCAATGTAACTTGAAAGTTGAGCATGAATATAAAAGAGAAGAGCTGAAGATGTTTATTTCATACATAGACTGTTATATTAAACTTCATGTAATGTATAATAGCTTACTTTCTTGTCTAGATACTGAAGCTAGCCTGCATGCCTAGTAGATATCAATGTATGGTGATAGAATGTTAGTTTGTATATGTGGGCTGATAGATAAAAGTATTCCCAATGCAATAGGTTGTATCTTAGACTTTATCTAATTACGTTTAACATGTCTTTAAATGCATAAAACCGTCCATGTTAGTTAATTTCATTTCCTTTTGATAAATTGCCTCCTTATAATTGGCAAACCATTGCTTTAAAACAAACAGCGCAAGTCTGCACTTCCCAACCTCACGGAGGTCGAGCCCGAATCAAACGAACCCAGCAGGCTTTCATCAGAAAGGCAGTGGCCCAGGCCCAGCCGATACTGTGTTGGCTGGGTTTGGGCCCATAATGTTCGATTAGCTGCCCACGTGCAGGGCCATGTTTTCTTATTCTGCAAAGGCACTCGGAATTCCGTTATGAATAACCTGCAAGCGTGTAATTAATTAGGACTATCTACCGTTTTCAATTGATAGAGACGAACACGACAAGAAACGTAGTTGCTATAGGATATCCTTTTAAAATAAGAACGAGATGAGCCTCGATGAAAATAAACAAAACACGCAGATGCGGGGCCCTTGTTAAATGTAAATTATTGAAGCATTTAGTTTCCAGGACGGGTTGTTTAGCAAATCTCACAACCCTCCTAAAATAACAACACGTTAGTCTCTTTAGGACACGCTTTAATAAACCTTACCTTCCTAAACTTGGGTGCACATTTATGTGACCCAAATCCAAATCTCGACGGATTCGAAATGTATTTCTAATCACGGGTACATTGATTGTGACGTGGTTCGAGATGCATGTCCATGACGTTGCAAATTCATGTTAAAAAATAAGAATGAGATGAGCCTCGCCGAAATAAAATACAAATTGCGGGGCCCTCAGTAAATATTTGCTTTAAAAATTATTTGGACTTCGGGATGGACCGTTTAGTAAAATTCCACGGTCTTACCCAAATTAAATACGCTAGTCGCTTTAGGCGCGCCTTTAATAATTTAATTTCCTTAAACTCGGGTGCACATTGATGTGACCCAAATCCAAATCTCAACGGAGTCAAAGTGTGTCGACGACCACGGGTACATTGATTGTAACGTGGTTCGAGATATATTTTTATAACGTTGCAATTCTTGATAAAAATAACAGTAAATGATAAAAGCGGTTGAAAGATAAAATTTGCACATAAGTTCATATTGTATTTAAAATCAGATAAATAAGCCAAATATAACAGTTGAGCGACCGTGCTAGAACCACGGAACTCGGGAATGCCTAACACCTTCTCCCGGGTTAACAGAATTCCTTATCCGGATTTCTGGTACGCAGACTGTAATATAGAGTCATTCTTTTCCTCGATTCGGGATTAAAATTGGTGACTTGGGACACCCTAAATCTTCCAAGTGGCGACTCTGAAATAAATAAACCAATCCCGTTTCGATTGTCCTTTAATTGGAAAAAACTCCCCTGCGCCCCCGCGGGCGCGGAAAAAGGAGGTGTGACAGACCTTAAGGCAAAGAAGAAACTGTACGACCCTTGTAATAGTGTAAGCCCATTAGGGGACATTAGGAATATTCCGTCGAATATTCCTTGTATTTTGTCTTTTACAATTTGGAAGAGTGTCTCTATTCGTATAAAAGGGGAACAAGAACCTTGTAACAGGGGAGGGGGATTTTAGAGAGATTATTATTCTTGAGTGAAAAGAAACTTAATGACCATCTTCTCTTTATCTGTTATTCTTTCTAGAAATTATTATATTCAGCTAAGAATTACCCCTTCATCTTTGATTGATTTGTTCAAAAAGGTTTTAATATCTTTTGAGTCAAACATTAACCATACTAATTCATACAGTAATAGTCTTGGTATTACTAATGTCATAATTTTCTATGCATTACTTATACATAGGATAATACCAAGTATGATGTATAACTAATACAAATATTAGTTATACACATTATCAAACAAGGTATTAGTAATGCACAAAGCTAATGCTTGCATTATTTTTTCTAATACCTTCTACTAAATGATCCCTAAGGGTTGAACCGGTCAGATTTTAAATCCTAAGTTCCTTTTTTATGAATTAGCATATAGAGGGAATAATTAAGAGAAATCAACGAAATATGTGCTGGGATAAAAGGTCAGCGGGCGTGACCGTTGGGTATGTTGAAGCAAATACATACACCCATGAATAGTAGTATAAAATATTCTTGAATATAGTGAAGAGAAAAGCATATGTTTGTAAAACATGGAATTAAAGAAAATAAGGATAGTTTAGAAGAAATAGAGAGGTATAATTATATTCCCTAAGTTTCTTATACCAATTGGATTAGGTGAATGGAAAGAAAATAAAGAAAAAAACAAGAAAAGTAAATATACACTCCTATAAAAGTTTTGGGTACTAATTGGGCGAGGTGAAGTGAAAGAAAGAAGAAGAGTGAAGAAGAAAGGTTAATGTACAAGTCTCTTAAAAGTAAGTATTGTATGGGTCAAAATCTATCTCTAGAATATAAGTCAAAATGATATCGGTAAAGCATCTCCACGCCGCCATGAGTCGAAGTGATCTAATCAACAATGAAGGCCGTGATCGAAGAGTCAGCAAAGATCAAAGTTGAGGAGTCGTCAATAATTGATGTCGAGGTCGCATGCCCTTGACAAAGTTATAACGGTTAGCTTTAAGATGGGACTTGAAGGAGAATATTCTAGTGAATATTCTCTGCACTTGTACTATTAGGGTTTCTAAAAATATGTTCCCTATAAAAAGAAAGAGACACAATGACAGGGAACATGTGATATTCATTTTGTAAAAGACACTTTTGACTTGAGAAAGAGAAAATTGTGTTTCAATCATAAGCATACAAAAACAGCCTTTTTTCCTAAGATTTTGGCCTACACTTTCCCATCGGATCCGAGAATATCTCGGGCACTCAAAGATTTATTCATCATAGAGAATATTCATTACTTCCATCTTGCCTTGGATGACTCCTTTGCATTTGTTTAAATAAATGTCATTTATTACTGTTCATCAATATTCAATATTGCATTACTTCTATTTTAATTCTTGACTATCGACTATTGCAAGGGCAGCTAGAGGGTGAAGCCACTAAAGCGGGGGCTTTAGGCCCCAAAATTTTAGGGGCCCATATTTTTTTTCAATCACTATCCGATGTTCGGTAATTGATTTAGGGCCTTGAGTAAAATAAAAATGACACCATGTAGCCACTCTAAAGGGATGTATTTAAGAATTAGCCAACTGGATTTTACTTTTTCGGTTCAAATTTTCAGGACAAAAATATTCTGAGTTGTCCCGAAGTTAAGATTTCTTGTTTAAAATTTCAGGACAAAAATAAGTACTGGCTAATCCCTAAATAGTATCCCTAAGAATAGTTGTATAGCACTTGCCCTCTTGAGTGATTCGTATTCGTACCATGTAAAGTCTATTACATTGGGGACTACTCCTTAGAAAGAATGTTTTTCATTCTCAAGACTTGAATTGAATACCTCAAGGAAGGAAAGATCCTATACATCCAACTATAACTCTTCTGGTGAGGCTCCAACTTTTTTAGAAAATTTAAGTATTTCAACGTAAAAAGTAAAATGTTTTATATAAAGAAAAGATTACATTTATCAATTAGAAAATTAGTAATACACTTTTAAACTCCATCTTTTTATTTCTTGTTTTTACTCAGGTTTCCATCATTTCAACAAGTATATTGAAATATCAAATAATTATATTGATATAAAGTTATTGTATGCGGCGAATCCGAGGGCCCGATTTCCCCGTCATAAGGTCGTCTCGCGATCATGCTCCTCGAGGCCCGAAGCCAAGGTCGAGACTCACCCTCGGGGGTCGTCGGGTACCAGCCTGGAGGGCATTACGTTCTAACGACTATAGCAGGATATAGCATGCGAGAGGGGAGTTCCCTAGGCACATGGCTTAATCTAGCAGAGCTGACCTATCCAGAGCTTGTGTTGAGGCGTCACGTCTAGCCGTCCCATGTCCATGATTTTATAATCGATATATGTTGTACTCTAACCGGTTTCCCCTCCTATATAAAGGGGATCTTCACCACCTTGTAAGTGGAAGCGGCTGCTCCAACCTTTCTACACCGGATCAATAATCTCTCTCTCTCTCTTCTCTCTAATTCATCTGCTCGAGGCTACTCTTTCATTTCTTGCTTTCATACTTGTTCTTCATTTATTATTCGATATTGGCCGTAAAGAGCCTTCTTTAATTATACCTTAAATGTTATCCCATTCTCGACTATCCTCGATAGCTCGGGCTCGAGCCAGATATCGACCTCGAGGCCTCCCGCCGATCAGTCTGAAGCCCGGGCAGCAAGCCCTTCGGTTTGATTACTGCCTCGTTTTAGCTTGTATCTCATAGTTAAACTTCATTCGCCTAGCATCAACTGTTCTAACAACTAGCATAAAAATAGATCACGTATTTTTAGAGTCCCATTTACAAATTTAATTGTTGTTACCATTTTTACTGTGAGCACGTGATTTTTGCCTTACGAAAACTACTCCAAAATAAATCAAAAAATAAAATAAATTTCTTTTACTGTGTAATTTTTGAATTTGCGTGGTGTTAAATATTTGTGTTATGTCCGTAAATATTTACTTTGTCATAATGAAATGAAAATTAAAATAAAATACATGTTGCATGCATATAGGATTTAATTATGCATTTGAAAGATAATTTAAATAAAAAAAAATATGCATTCGTTCTATTTTTAAATATGTTTCACTATGTGATTAATTTTTTTTTATTATGTGTTAATAATTGTTAAAGGCTGATTAATGTTGTAAAGTTAATTCTTGTTTTTATAATCTTAATTAGGATTTTAATAATTAAATTAAAAGAAGTGGAAATTAAGAGGGTAAAACGTATCTGGGCCAAAAATCTTAAACAAAAAATCAGGCCCAAACAATTTTAACCCTCCACAGCCCAATCCAAACAAGCCTGTCCAGTCCAATTCAGCTACGTCAAACGACGACGTTTCATCATCCTTCATCAAGGGCCGTTGGATTAAATCCATCCAACGGCCGAGATCTCATCATCCTAACCCGAGACCCTTACCCGATCTAATACCCGGTTCAACCCGTCCCCTAACTTAAACCAAACGACATCGTTTGGTTAAGTGAATAGATCTTAGCCGTCCATCCTGCCTAATCCAACGGACAATGTCAATCCACCCCACCCTTATATAAGGCCCAAACCCTTACCCCGGCCCCCTAGCCAAACACCCCCCCTCCTTCCATGTTCATCATCCCTTCCGAAACTCACCCCTAACCCTAGCCGCCCTAGGATCCCACCGCCTGAAACCCGGCGGCATCAACACCGCCGGTCACCAAACTAACACCCTAAAACCCCTTGAACATCCTCTATCCAGATATGCTAGCCACTTGGCTCGAATCTTCCTAAAGGTTCTCGAATCTTCATTTGAAGATTCGAGCCGAGCTTAGATCTAAACCAAACAACCCCTAGTTAACACCGTAGTACCACCTAGCATGCCTCGTTATAGATCTGATGTTTGTTTGGCTCGAATCATTTCCGAGCTTCTCGAATCTTCTTTTGAAGATTCGGACCAAACAAGAACAAACTCAGATCTATTCTAAACTGACACCAAATGACCCCTAGGCTACCCTCACCCTTGTGTCGTATTTGGTCCCCCTCGAATCTGACCAGAAATGGTTAAGTCCCAAATTGAACCTTCAAGAACCCTAGAAATACCAGACTTTTGGATTCTGTTCAAATTAAATAGAAGATTGAGGTTTAATCGACCTTAGTCGAAGTATTTTCAGTGGAAAATACTTCGACTAAGGTCTGTTTGATTTCAAACAAAGTCCAAATCCAAGTTGAGTTGAGTCCGGTTGAATTTGAAGGTTCAGAGGTAATTTTCTGTTTCTTATGTGTATTCTACGTGTATTCTATGTTCGTTTCATTAGTTTGTTTAAATTTTCATGATTTTCTAGTCAATTCTGTTATACTGTCTCCTACCCGTCTACTTGATTCCAAATGTGAATTGTTTCTGTTGATTGTGATTATGTACAATGTGTGTAATCGACTCGATTAAGTTCGTCGATTAGTTGTATTGTGAATCTTGTTTCTAAAAATGTTAACTGAAGCAACCTATTTCGGATGGATTATTTTGTTGTAATCAGTTGTTTCTTATTTGATAATCAGTTTGATTAATACTCGTTAATTAAGTCATCTTTGTTTATAGTTCAATAAAATCCATCAAATGGATGTTGTATGTGTGTTGATTTCTGAGCATTAAGTTTCAGGGCATTGTCAGTATATTGACAATGCTCCTGTATCTGTTTGATCCTAACTCAGTGTTGAAGTTCTGTTTAAATTGCTATGTTGAATTCAGTGTGATTTTACAAATGTTGATTAGATGTAATTGTGTTAGAAGGTTACATCCTTAGTTAGGATTCAGTCCAAAACTTTAGGATTGGTTATAGCTGCTTAAACAGATTTTAAAATCTGTATTGTTAGATTCTGAATTTAAGGCAGTAATAACAGTAATTACAGTAGGAAATCTGGGACATTTTTTGGGACAGAATAGTGAGGGTAATGTGATAGAATAGTGGACTGAAAGTGGAATGTTGGTTGGCTATAATTTAAGATACCTAATGGGAAACAAAGGGTAATGGGCTGCTTAAAATCAGGATAGGATCATTTAAATTATTCAAAAGCAGTTTTTAATGGAACTTTTTGATTTTAAAAGAAGAAGGGGGTCCAAGAAGCACTTAAAAAGATAGGACCAGCCCTGTATAAATACAGGGAGCTGGATAGACTTTAAAGGGGGCAGATTTTAAGAGAGAAAAAAGATCAGATTGAAAAGAAGAAAGAAATAGGAAGAGACAGAAAGAAAAGAGAGAAAATTAGTTTTTTCAGAAGTATTTAAGGAGAGTTAGATCAGATTTTGAGAGAGATTTTAAGAAAAATACACCTAGAGTGAGGTAAAAAGAAAGAGAATCAAGCAGAAAACCAGAAATGATTTTCTGAAGAAGAGAAGAAAACAGAAACAGAAAAAGTCAGAAATAGGAATCCGAAAGAGGAAAAAACTGAAATCTGAAAAAATGTTATTCTTCTAGAATCTGTCCGTTGTTTGTTGTGGATATTATTCAGTTTGAATCTGAAATCTTTCCCTCAAGTTTTTGTCACTGTTCATCTGGATTAACGGGTCTTGTTCAGACTTGCTGTGTTATTTATATTCTGTCAGTATTTTACTGCTGCAACTGCTGAAATTCACTCCTTCTACCTTCATTTTCAGGTACATATCTCTTAAATTCTATGTTGGAAAGAGATTCAACATGACAAATAAATAAAGTTTGAATTACAATACTATCTTTTATTCATTTGAGCTCTTTAGTTAAAAATTCAGTTTTGTTTCTTGATCAAATAAGTAGTATATGTTGACAGGATGACTGTAAGTTAAATGTCCTTTATTGAAGACTGTATAAGTGTTGTAACAAGGTTAATTTCTAAATTTTCATTAAAGTATAGTTATGATTGAATTGTTAAGATAGGGAACATGGCATGAAGTTGGCTATTAGTTAAGTCCTATGACATTGTTAGTCAGGTATAGAGTATTCTGAAATATCAAGAAAATGCATGGTTAGTGTATTTCGATTGTTTGGTTGTGGATTAAGGTTAGATGTTGTTAGTTGAATAAAGAGTAGTATAAAAATGTCAAAAACCATATTGCTAGTTTATTCTAATACCTGATTTAGTTATGGATTGAATGATGTGAGTTATACGTTCATATATGGCATGATAACAGGTATATATATAACCATTAATGGATGATGAGTTGATTATGATGTTAAAATGCTATGAATGTTTTAGACGTACATTTATATTGCATGTAAGGCAATATTATTAATCGATTTATAATTCCCTTTCTTATCAATTTGATGCCTATCTACCATCGTAAATAAATTAATTTCGCCTATTAGATTAAAACAAGTATATGAGAATGAGATGAGATATATAAACACGAATCGCAACACTTTATATCAAGGGTAAGTAGAAATAAAACTTGCACGAAATAGAAATAATAAAAGTTCTTGAAAAATATTCTTCCCTTTATAAATCATTTTTAGTTTCATATACAATTCATTATTGGGCATATAGATATATATGTTGTATTTGCCGAAAATAGTGTTAATCATATTTTTATTCTTTTCTTTGAATTTGAATAGTCTGGCTGAATATAATTTATATCCGGAAATTATAATCGACGGGCAACATTTAATAAATTATGAATCCTTTTAAAAAATAATTTAAAGGCATCCTTAAAATGTGAATTTCTCAGGATTTTCATATAAAACGTGTAGATATAATAAACAATTTGTGGAAAATCCATAATACCATTATAAATATTTTGCACAATTAGGGATGCGTTCGCGTACCCTGATTATATTTTAAAAGCAAATTCGGATTATGCGTACGCGCAATTCCGAGCGAATATTTAATAAAAAGGATTTCTCCGCAGATGTCAAAATAATTTCATATAACCCGAGATGTGTAGTTCATTGTCTAAATACAAGGGTGATGATGTTCCTGATTTTATTTTAAATTTCGAACATATATTTTTTTTAATAAAAACTATAACATGGACAATTTTATTTTGTACACGTATGCGTGGCACGATCCTCTGTAATTATAAAAGAGATATAATACGAATATACGTACGCGTAATTCGTCATAAACAATAAGTAAAAGCGGTAGTTAAAATCATGCAATAAAAACGTATTTAGTAAAAATCAAGATAATTAAGCCAATAATAAAAACAGTTAAGCGACCGTGCTAAAACCACGGAATTCGGAAATGCCTAATACCTTCTTCCGGATTAACAGAATTCCTTACTCAGGATTTTTGGTTCGCAGAATAACAAACAGAGTCATATTCTCCTCGATTCAGGGATTTAAAAATTGGTGACTTGGGACGCCTTAAAATTCCCAGGTAGCGACTCTGAAATAATTAAATAAATCCCGTTTCGACTGTCTTTCAATTGGAGAAAACTCTCCACGCGCCCTGCGGGCGCGGTAAAAAGGAGGTGCGACATTTACGATAAACAGTTTGGCGCCCACCGTGTGGCTAAAAATAATAGTGATTATTTTCTTGCTAGTTTCATTACACAAATGCAAGTTATATTTCACACTTTTTCTTGTCCAAGATCTTCGATTTCAGGATAGAGCGCCTAGCTCGGTGAGCAAAATGGGGAACCAGATCCTTGAAAACAACATAGAGAAGGACACGACTGCCCCAAATGTCGGTACACCACCGAACTCAACCCGTGCGGAAGGGAAGGTTCTCCAACATGGCGTCCACATGATTATTGGGGGAACCGACGTTCCCCAAGGACCCATGTTCAAACGAATGAGAACGTCCACTACGGAAGAAGGACTGACACGAAACCGTGTGCCCGAAGACACCTTCGTATTCAGTGAGGAGGACCTCGAGGCCATGATGGAACCACACAACGATGCGCTAGTGATCTCGTTTCTCTTAAACAATACTAGGATAAAATGCATGCTCGTGGATCCAAGTAGCTCAGCTAACATAATTAGATCAGAAGTAGTGGAACAGCTGGGGCTGCTCAATCAACTCGTTCCCGTCCCTCAAGTCCTCCACGGCTTCAACATAACCGACAAAGTAACGAAAGGAGAGATCACCTTCCCGGTCAACATGTCTGGCGCGATCTAGAACACCAAGTTCCAGGTCATCAACGGCGACATGAGTTACAATGCGTTATCGGCAGGCCTTGGATACACATCATGAGGGCAGTACCCTCAACCCTGCATCAGGTGATAAGGTTTCCCACGAGGGATGGCATCACAACCATACATGGAGAACAACGGGCATCGAAAGAAATGTTCGCGGTCCACCATGAGGCGTCAACCCCCACATGCCCGGTCTCGGACGGGGAGAGAAACATACAGACCTTCGAAGATGATGAAGAAGATTTCTTTGCCCCCCGAACCTTCGTCGGCCCCAAAGAATCGGATGCGACCAAATCAACAGTCAAAGAATTGGAGCAGACCATTTTAATCGAGCACCTCCCAGATTGTAAGGTATACCTGGGAACGAGGTTGACCCCCGAACTCATGACAAGGTTTATTCAGTTTCTCAGTAATAATATCGACTATTTTGCCTGGTCCCACCTAGATCTGACAGGAATCCCGCCGGAAATAACCTCCTACAAGCTGAGCGTTGATCCCAAATTCAAACCCGTAAAGAAAAAGAGAAGACTGCAGTCCGAGGTAAAATATGCCTTCATCAAAGAGGAGGTAGCAAAACTTCTTAAAATGGGATCCATCAGAGAGGTAAAGTATCCCGAATGGTTGGCTAACGTAGTAGTAGTACCCTGAGAGCAGAACAACGAGGCCGATGCTCTCGCGAATTTGGGATCTTCTGCTGAAGAAGAAGACCTACTCCCCGGAGCTGTTGTCCAATTGTTCAAATCAGTGGTCGAAGAAGGTCACGCAGAGATTAACTCCACTAGTCTGACACGGGATTGGAGAAATAAATATATTGTTTATCTAAGAGACGGGAAACTGCCCGTAGATTCAAAAGAATCAAGGGCCCTGCGAACCAAAGCAACTCGATTCTCGCTCGACGAAAATGGGACTCTGTACAGGAGAACTTTTGATGGCCCCCTGGAGGTATTCTTGGGACGGGGAGATACAGATTATGTACTCCGAGAGATCCACGAGAGCACCTACGGAATCATTCCAGGGCCGATTTCTTAGTCCGAAAGGTAATAAGAGCGGGCGATTATTGGGACAACATGGAAAAAGACACTAGAGAATTCGTCCGAAAATGCGACAAGTGCCAAAGATTCGCTCCGATGATCCACCAGCCCAACGAGCAACTATATTTCGTTTTATCACCATGGCCATTTATGAAATGGGAAATGGACATCGTAGGCCCTTTGCTGAAGGAACCAGGTAAGGACAGATTCATTTTGTTTATGACTGATTACTTTTCAAAATGGGTTGAAGCGCATGCCTTCAAGAAATTAAAAGAGAAGGAAGTCATCAATTTCATATGGGATCACATCATATGCCGGTCTGGAATCCTATCCGAAATAACATGCAATAACGAGCGACAGTTCATCGGGAGCAAGGTAACACAGTTCCTTGATGACAACAAAATCAAGAGAATCCTGTCAACGCCTTACCATCCATGTGCAAACGGCCAGGCCGAATCTACGAATAAAACCATCATTCATAACTTAAAAAAGAAACTGGAGAGCACCAAGGGAAAATGGAGAGAAACACTGCCTGAGGTGCTATGGGCATATCGAACAACTTCAAAATCGAGCACCGGGGAAACACCCTTCTCTCTAGTGTACGGCACCGAAGCATTGATATCAGTGGAAGTCGGGGAACCAAGCGCCAAATTCCAACACACTAATGAGGGCTCGAACAATGAGGTCATGACAACGGCCCTCGAGCTACTCGATGAAAGGCGAGAAGCCTCGTTGATTCGGATGGCTGCCCAGAAGCAGAAAATCAAAAGATACTACAACAGAAGAACAAATCTCCGATATTTCGGGATCGAGGACTTGGTCCTAATGAAGGTTACTCTCAACACCCGAAACCCTAATGAAGGAAAGCTAGGCAAGAATTGAGAAGGACCTTACCGTGTCCTCGAGATAGTTGGCAAGGGATCTTATAAGCTTGGCACCATGGAAGGCGAACAACTTCCGAGCAACTGGAATGTATCGATGCTTAAGCGGTATTACTGCTAGGGCATCCGATCGGAAAATCCCGCAAATATTCTCGAGCAAGCATTGCACTCTTTTCCTTTGACCGAGTTTTTATCCGAAATGGGTTTTTGCCGGCAAGGGTTTTAACGAGGAAAAGACCACGCACTTCCTAAGAAGGACTTAACAAACCTACTGGGTTTTCTTTGCAATCAACCCTGTGCCGGGAAACGTCAAACGGGGTTCCAATAGGAAATGATGTACCGGTCCAAACGGTCGGCCGAACCGTGTCCGCATAAGTCGTGCTTACAACAACACAATGACATGTATTTACGCCAAGCAATCAAAGAATATATTTCGCCAAAGGCATCTCGTACTCCAAAAAATATCCAGCGTGCTCATGACAAGGATCCCCCCGTCGAATACGTCCTGAGCTACTCGGAGACTTAGCATCAACAATTTGGCACCCTCACGACCTCAGGGTCGGAACTCCGGGCTCAAAAGGCCCCAACAAGGCAATTTCAAGCTCACGAGTAACGGTCTTCGGGCCTAAGCAAACTCGATGACTCAGATACTACCGTCAATCACCATTCACTGGAAACCTGAGGCCTGTAAGACCTTACTACAGGCATAAAATTCAATACCGAAGTTTAGGCTATACATCGCATTTGTAATATTTCCAAAAGGGCATACCCTCGATGTAGATGCCTCAACTATCACTCGAGATCAAAAATGGCTCTGGTCAAACACATATGACTACGGTCAGAACGACTGCACTAGCCAAATTAATACGACTATGGGATGCCCGACCATCGCTAACAATATCACAGGCCATTACTTCGAATCTACTTCGAAAAGAACCAGTTAAACCAGGATACCCTCAACAGGCAAATGAGCTTCGACCATGTCAGCTCCAAATCACAAGGCTTTGAGCTACTCAGCCTATGAGTCAAACCTTCCGAGGTGCTCGAACATCGCCGCTAACGACTTGAAATCGAGGTTTTCCCGAACCGATAACGGGTCAGGCAAAATCATTTCAAAAAGTCCTTAACGAGAGGAAAATAAAGCCTACATATGCCTACGGGAAAAAGCGTAAGAGCCATTGTTGCCAGCCAAACGAGCCTCAGGGCCACACACTAAAAGGTCGCAACGACCAAAAACGTAAGAGCCATTGTCACCAGCTTAAAAAATTGAAAACTTAAGGATTAAAATGAGCTCGAGTCGTAACCCGATTCGGAGACCGGATCCAAAATAGTTAACTATACATGCCTAAGGGCACAGCGTAAGAGCCACCGTCGCCAACTTCACGAGCCTCAGAGCCACATACCTAAAAGGTCGCTTCGACCCAAGGCATAGAAGAGCCATTATCATCCGCCCATGCAGGCACAAAAGATTGAAGGTCGAGTAGGCTAGAGTCAAAACCTGACTCGGAGACTCAACCTGAAACAATTGAGTAAAAGTATAAGGGTTCTGACAGCAGTTTACATTAAAGGTCGCATCGACCAGGCACGTGAAAAACCCCGAGCTGGCCTAAACAAGTCACAGTGCCATATCGCGGGTCTAAGGTTTCTAACCAATTCTTGCTGAATTCAGGACAGAAAGGGGAATAAGGGAAACAAATCCGCAGGATTCACTTTATACATATGCCAGAATGAAAGTACTATATACAAACAAGAAGATCAACAGGAAAATTAAATAAGATCCTAATCTATTGCAGAACCGGCATCCTCAATGGCTCCTCAAGGGTTACACCCAGGCAATTACGAGTCCCCCGACGGCCCCTTCTCAACGACACCCTCTCTCCCCGGGAATCCATCCCCATTTTTAGCACCCCTTAGGCTGCGCTCCAACGCGCCCCCAACGGTCTACTTTCGGAAATCCAGCCAGGCATGATCCGCAACTCGAGGTAAAATCGGGCCATCCCCCTCAAACGTCCTCTCAACGCAAAAATCTACGACAACTGCTCCCCCCTTATAAGGATACAAGCCACTCGGCCTTGATCCAAAACAATGCAGCCACCAGTTCGGAATGGAGGCCCTTGTACTTGTCACTATCCTCCTTCACATCTTGGAGCTGACGCTCGATCAAGGTTACCTTCCTTGTAGGATGTCTCTCTCGGAAGCCATCTCGCTCAGGTGCTAACTAAGCTCGGAGATTTCAGCATCTCTGACCCGAAGCTCCCTTCTCAGCAGCACATTATCCTTCTCAAACTACACAAATTAGGCCTGAGAAGTTAAAAGTGGTAGAATCTCACAAGGGCTCAAGTAATAGTAAAAACATGGGATGAATAACCTGCTCAGTAAGATAGGCTTTCTCGCATTCGTGGTGGCTCACCTCATCTTGATACTGGGTGAAAGCCTGGTTATAAAGTACTTTAGCCTGAAACCTCATAAAAAGACAAGTTAGAAAAACAAAGAGCGGAACAGCCCAGAGCGGCGAACATGGTTAGCAAAAATTACCCGCTCATGAAGTCCGTCCATCTCGCCGAAATGAATGAAGCATCAACCTCGGAACCGCACTCGAGAATAGTCGGCGATCTCTCGAATGCATCTTCGCCTTTGACTGGTGCTCATGCCTCAGAAGGCTTTTCACGAGGGATGCCTTGCACTTCGTGAGACGGAAGGATCTCTCCCTGAGTAGAATCGACAACAATCAATGGGTTAAAAGGATCAGCTAAAATCTCAGTCCTTTGTTCACCCTGAATCCCAAATATGGACCCCTCCGAAATGCCCGCCAAGGGCGTCCCAGCTCAGGAAGAATTTCGACCACTTGCCAACTTGGGGGTAGTGCTCGATACTCCATCCATTGCCTCACCGCACAAAGCTGGGCCACGACGGCATTAGACTCCGGTCCGGGAGCATCCATTCCTACGGCCCGAGGGTCGACCAAGTCTATATGCTCTTCGGGGGCTGTTGAGAAGCTGCTTTATCCCTCACCTTCAGCCCGAGGGTTTCCCGTCACCTCGGAGGTCAGAAAGGCTGGGTCAACCTTGGAATCTTCCACCTTAACCCTCTTGAGCTCCGAAGGCCCAACCGGTAGACTCCCCTGCCTTTTCTTCTCCTAGCCGAGCACCAGAGCGTCCCCTCTAACGGACGGTGCCTTCTTCGTCAAAGAGATTTCCCCCAGACCTACATAAATGTAGAGGTTAAATGCAAAGGATGAAAATGCTAGCAATAGCAATCTACGTCAAAATATGCGGATGCAACAAGGCTTGGGGCTCACTATGGTCGTTGGCTTCCCACCAAGCTCGGGACAAATCTCGCCACACTCGTTCGGTATACAGGTAAATCGAATATATGCGGCCGACCCAACCCTAGAGATCTGACACCGCACCAGGGTAGATCACTACGGCTCAAAAGACAAGAAAGGCAGAGTTAGATGTGTGGGGAGATATCGTCAAAAAAGAGCAAAGACGTCACTTTTACTTATGCCCAGTATTCCACTTCTCAGGGAACAACATCTTTTCCATTGGAATAAGGTCAGACGTCCTCACTCAAACAAATCGGATTACCCATACCCCATCCCCGAGCTCCTCAGTGCAGGAAAAAAGGGATCTCGGGGCTCGGCAATGAAGCTTGATTAAGCCCCCACGAAGAAGACGGGGACTATACATCCGGATCAGATGATTAAGAGTGAAGGGCACCTCCTCTATCATGTTCGAGTAATGCCTGATCATATAAACCATCCGCTAGAACAAAGGATGAATTTGGCCCATAGTTACTTGATAACTCTGGCAGAAGTCGAGACTCACGGGGTCGATCGGGGGCGAAGATGGCCCCACTGGCCCCAAGGTAAATGAGTAGGTATATACACTAAGAAAACCAGCTTTATGAGCCGTAATATCTTCCTCCCGAGCAGGAATCTCCACGAGCACGGTATTCCTCCAGCGACAGTCGGCCCTCACTTTCTTGACATCCGTTATAGAGTTGATATACCGAGTTACAGGCTCACGGCGCCCTGGCTTCGAGGAAGGTCTCTCGACCTTGAAATAGGAGGTCATCGCAAAGGATCCTAGGACGCATTCCTCAGCACAAGGGGAAGTGGCCACTTTGCCTTGAGAGAAAAATGAAGAGGATGAGCCCGCAACCTCCTAGAAAGCAGAAGTGGAAATTTTCGCCATCCTTGGGAGATTCTAAAGGAAGAAAAAGAGTTGCGTTCCTAAAAGAGAGCTAGAACGAGGGAGTAATAAACCTTATTAGGGTTTTTTGGCACAAAATGGGGTTTAAAAGGAAAGAGGGGAGTATTTATAAAAGCACCGTGTAAACATTAAAGGAATCCAACCGCTGTAGTCAATGCAGAAACCTGTAGGAACAATGCACATGCTGCATCTTGGCACCTCGCAGCCGTTGCCGATTGCAAGAACATCGAAGGAAGCAGAAGCTCAGGATCGTTTCTTACCACTTTCACTCTAAAAAGCGCGGAGACTATATGTATGCGGCGAATCCGGGGGCCCAATTTCCTCGTCATAAGGTCATCTCGTGGTCATGCTCCTCGAGGCCTGAAGCCAAGGTCAAGACTCACCATCGGGGGTCGTTAGGTACTGTCCCGGAGGGCATTACGTTCTAACGACTATAGCAGGCTATAGCAGGCGAGAGGGGAGTTCCCTAGGCACATGGCTTAATCTGGCAGAGCTGACCTATCCAGAGCCTGTGTCGAGGTGTCACGTCTAGCCGTCCCATCTCCATGCTTTTATAATCGATGCATGTTGTACTATATCCGGCTTTCCCTCCTATATAAAGGGGATACTCACCACCTTGTAAGTGGAAGCGGTGGCTCCAACCTTTCTACACCAGATCAATAATATCTCTCTCTCTTTTCTCTCTAGTTCATCTGCTCGAGGCTACTCTTTCATTTCTTGCTTTCATAGTTGTTCTTCATTTATTGTTTGATATTGGCCGTAAAGAGCCTTCTTTAATTATACCTTAACTGTTATCCCATTCCTTTGAAATATTTCTTATTTCTTATCGATTCCTGTAAAAAAGGAACTGTTGGAATAGAGGATTCATATCTTTTGTTTTTTTCTTTAAAAAAAAGAAGTTTTTATGTTATTTCGTACTATACAATTCTTTTCTTTGTGGTATCTTTTTCCCATGAGAGGTAATGAGAAGAATTCTAGAATGGATTGCTACCTATGCCTAGATCACGGATAAATGGAAATTTTATTGATAAGACCTTTTAAATTGTAGACAATATCTTATTACGAGTAATTCCGACAACTTCAGGAGAAAAAGAGGCATTTACCTATTACAGAGATGGTGCGATTTGATTATTTTTTTTATTTCATATTTATTCATTTCTCTCACTCTTACGAGGAGAAAAACACGTGATTCGAGAAAATAATTGAAATGGGATTCCAACTCAGCACCTTTTGAGTGAGATTTTGAGAAGCGTTGCTCTTTGGAGAGCACAGTACGATGAAAGTTGTAAGCTGTGTTCGGGGGGAGTTATTGTCTATCGTTGGCTTCTATGGTAGATTCAGTCGGGGGACCTGAGAGGCGGTGGTTTACCCTGCGGCGGATGTCAGCGGTTCGAGTCTGCTTATCTCCAACTCGTGAACTTAGCCGATACAAAGCTTTATGATAGCACCCAATTTTTCCGATTCGGCGGTTCGATCTATGATTTATTATTCATGGACGTTGATAAGATCCATCCATTTAGCAGCACCTTAGGATGGCATAGCCTTAAAAGTGAAGGGCGAGGTTCAAACGAGGAAAGGCTTACGGTGAGACTATCCTCGATAGCTCGAGCTCGAGCCGGATATCGACCTCGAGGCCTCCCGTCGATCAGTCCGAAGCCCGGGCAGCAAGCCCCTCGGTTTGATTACTGCCCCGTTTTAGCTTGTATCTCATCGTTAAACTTCATTCGCCTAGCATCAACTGTTCTAACAACTAGCATAAAAATAGATCACGTATTTTTAGAATCTCATCTATAAATTTAATTGTTGTTACTATTTTCACGGTAAACAGTTATTAACTTTTTTTAAAGGGTTCTACTACTTAAGATCAATGACAGGAGAGATTAAATGGTTTATGCAAAAAATTTATTAAATTTTTTATTCTGAAAAAGCTAGAGAAATCTACTTCTAACAAAAATATATAGTATTTTTTTTTTAAAATAAGGCCTCTCATTAAAGTTTGGCTTTAGGCCACCAAACTTATTGAGTTATTGCACATTGTCATATTTGTTGGAACAAATATGCGCATCATTTGTTACGCTATTAGGATTTTCTTTTTAGGATATTATTATTAACAAAGATTAACCTTTATTTATATAAATTTAATTAGTTAAACCAAGATCTACATTTTTGGTCAAACAAGTATCAATTGAGAAAGGTGAGTGGAGAAAAAAGAAGAAGAGAAGAGTGAAGAAGAATAGAAAAAGTTTCAAAATTCTCTAAGTTGATGTACCAATTCGGGTGAAGGTGAATAGAAAGAAAGTAAAGAAAAAATGTAAGTGTAAAATTTATGTAAATACTAATTGGATGAAGTTAATGGGAAGGAAAAAGAAGAATAAATGCAATTGTATAAAGAAATGGAAATGTATAACTCTCCAAATTTGAAGTTATAATTGGGTAAAGTGAAAACGAAGAGATGAGTAGTTATCTGAGAACATTTTTCCCCCAACATGTAACTAATAAATTTTCTCCTACAATTTTGTTTATTCCTTCCCTTGACCTCTTTAAGGCCCCGTTTGGACTTAATTTTTTATTTTTAATTTTTTCGAATTTTTTTTTTATTTTTTTCGGAATCAGTGTTTGGTAATAAATATTTCAAAATTTTTTGAAGATTAGAAAAATTCCAAAAAGTTATTTTCAAAATGTTTACCCTTAAATTGGATAACAATTGAATTTATACGCGGCTTTAAGGATACGTGATATATCTTGATACAAATTAAGAAAATAGAATAATATTGAAATTAACGATAATAAAATAGATGCAAACAACAAAATTGAACAACCTTAACTTCTAAGTTTGACTACTTCGAGCCAAGAAATGCCTCAACTAGTATTAGAATTGAACAACAAGATGATAAGAACTAGAAATGATCAGTATATTGCTTTCTTTTTGCGTGTTACAATGTATCATACAAATAATCAGAATCCTCCTTTATATAGTGGGGGTGTTCTACTTTTGGTACAATTCTATACAGGGTAAAAAATCTCATGATTTGCTAATCAATCGGCCTCTTCTTGATACGTGCCGAGATTTCCGCCGTGATCCTTGACCGATTGCGGATATTCGGCTTTTCGTTATTTGGCTCGGTAAATTTTCCTCGATCTTGCTCGGTCTCTAGGTCACGAGCTCGACGATCTAACTTTACGCTTTGGTTCGATATAACCCGAGCTCGAGCTTTGACCTGCCATGTTTCAGCCCCCATTGGACGAACCTGGTTTCGATCGTATACACAAAAATTTCACTTTAATTACTCACAAAAATTTAAAAACAACTCCAAATTGTATTCATGTCCAAACACAACTCTTATTTTCCAATACCATTTTTACTTGAAAATTTTGTTCACTTTTTTCCGAAATTTCACAATTCTTATGTCCAAGCGCCCACTTTTTTGCACTCCCAAACATGAACAAGTAAGTTCCATGTAGTTTGTTTACTTATCTTTTCTTTGCCAATTTTTTTAAAAAGAAAGCTGAAAGAAAGAATAGAAATACGAAAATGAAATGAACCAAAAATAGAATCATCAACGAATGTGATGCGATGAATATAATCTCTTTACTATTATTTAGAGAGGTTTCTGGTTTCAAGTCTTTGGCAATAGACAAAATGCTAATAGGAAGGGTTCTATTCTACAGATGTTACAAAGTAAAAAAACACTAAAATTTGCCAAGAAAGACCAAGTCTAAAGTAAGGTTCATTGACGACCGTGCAACAAATGTACTATCATTTAAAAGCCAAAGTTGACCAATGGTCTTGCCTCCAACTTGTATCTTATGATACTATTAACATTAAGATGGTGGGGAAAAAAAAAAAAAGAGGTAAGGATTAAGAAGCAAATTAGATCATGGATTTTATTGTATGTATTTATTAGTAATATTTTGAATATATTTTCTGAAAGGACTTCCAGAAAATAAATGGTTAAAAGATTTAATTTGAACACATTATTGCATTTCTTGACACATATTTATTTAATCGAGCATTTTTCTTAATCAATGAGTATTTTACAATGAAACACAATCTTTCTTCTTTTTTGTTGGTTCAAAACACAATCTTTCTACAGTTGGTACGCTTTTGTTTTCAACGACAAGGATGGCTTATGTCATCATTGGTGTTACCACTAAACTCCAAGATGATTAACAATTTTAAAACTAGAGACATTTTATGTTAGAGCGATGTGGCCTAACAGTTTAAATTCTTGAGAGATTTAAAATAAACGTAATATAATCTCTCTCTATCTGTCTAAGAGCCTGTTTGGCCGACTTTTTAAACAATTTAAGTTGTTCAACCAAAGTAAAAAAATGCTTTTGAGCACGAAAGTTATTTTTCTACTCTTAGAGACAAACTATAAATTCTAGCTTCTTCGAAAAAGCAGAAGCATGAGCAGAATATTAATTTTTTCAAGACAAAAATAATCTTACAATAAATTTATATTTTTCAAATTATCCCTCATTAATTTAATTATTTTTCTTTTCCTTTTTCTTTTTATTTCTACCATACAGTTATTCTCTTTTTTTATTTTAATCATATTTTTATTTCTTTCTCCTATTCCTAAGAGTAAATTTTAAATTTATATTGAATGATGTATTTTGAGATATTTAAATTATCATGTAAATAATACGTAATACCAGAAAATTAATATTATTGCTTTAGAATAACTATAGTTTATATTAATTAGAATTTTTAATTTATATTTCTTTTCTAATGAATGTTCAAATTGAAAATTTACTGTTCTTTTTCGTAATTTGATACTTAAAGTGCTTTTTTAAAAGATTGGCCAAACACAAGATCTTGCAAAAAGTAATACTCAAACGAATTGGCCAAACACAAACTGTTATTTTACAAAAGTATTTTTTTTAAAAGTACTTTAAAATAAAAATATTTTTTAAAATAAATAATTTTTGATAGCTTGGCCAAACGGGTTCTGATTAAATCTTTAGCAGTAGAATTTCCTGATTTTTGTAATGGTAAAAGATAAACACAAATACGTATCATTGAATAGTCAAATGCGCGGGCCCGAAACACCACAATTATAAAATAAAGAAATCGCTATTTGATGCTGCCATATTCCTTTAACTGCCACAGCCCCACTTATCTTACATGCAATTTATTAAGTATTAAGTATTAAGAGACGCAGTTGAGATATTGATTGATTGAGTAAACAGTGATATTTCTGGGGTGGTCCTGCCATTTTTATTAGGGGGAAGAAAATTTCTTTGAGTCTTAAACTATCTGAAGAAAATACAACACGTTGATTTTACCAAGACATTCAAAAAATTTGTACTTTTTTTTACACGTTCTAGGAAATTAACTAGTTTTGGCTACCCTTTTAACAACTTCTTGTTGATCATTTCTCCAATCACAGCTCAAAAAATAAAGTCTCATTGGTGGGGTTTGGGTAAGTAAGTGTGTAGGCACACGTTATGCCTGTGTCGAACGATTAGAGAGGTTGTTTCCGAAAGGTCAAAGTCAAATCCAACAATCTTATTTATAGACCAATCTTTTCATTCTAGATTTGGTAAAACAAATAAATTTCCATTTTTTCCTCAAGAAAAGACATAAGAGTAACCAGCTTTGATAAAAGATGAAATTTGGGAAAGAATTTGCATCTCAAATGGTCCAAGAATGGCAAGAAGCTTATATGGATTACAATTATTTAAAAGGTGTATTGAAAGATATCTTGAATTTCAAGAAGAGGAATGCACCTATAGCAGAAGTTGCAGCCACCCCAAAAGGTTCTTTAAAAAGAAGGTTATCTATGTATAGAGCATTTAGTGGATTACAAAGTAGATACAACAGTTTCAAAAGTTCATCTGCGAGTAATAATAATGACAAAGATGATGAAGTTATATTAGTGAATTCAGTACAACAAGAAGGATCTGAAGGTCATTATCAAACTATGTTTCTTATGTCATCTGAAAATGGTGGAGAATATGAAATGGTTTTCTTTAGAAGATTGGATGAGGAATTTAATAAAGTGTTAAATTTTTACAAGAAAAAAGTAGGAGAAGTTAAGGCTGAAGCTGATGAGTTGAGTAAACAAATGGATGCACTTATTGCTCTAAGAATTATGGTTGATAAACCTTCAATTGAAATGGAAAGTGCCCAAGTCAATGATCCTACTCATTTTAGAAGTCCAAGTAAGTCCAATCTCATCTGCTGTTGGCACTTGCTTTGTTTATAATTCCATGATTTGCCATTTAATTTGATTGAATTCTTGATTTTACACTGCCGGAAACAGCCTCCCTGCCTTTTTAAAGGTAGGGAAAAGGTATGCGTACACCCTCTCCAGACCCCACTTGTGGAAATACGCTTTGTTTGTTGTTGTTGTTATTGTTGTAATTCTTGATTTTACACAAATATAGGTAGGTTACATATGGAGGCAATTCAAGAAGTAGAGCTGACAAGTGAAGAAAGTCTGGAAAAGGAAGCAACATCAGAGAGAAGAGATACAGCAAAGATGAATGAATTTAGGCCTGCTCCACTAGAGATTTTGGATCATGTAAGAATCAATGTTGAACCCGAAACACCTGTTTCGACTTTAAGAAAAGTTATAAGGAGTTCAAATTCGAACTTATCATTTAGCAGAGAAGAGCTCAGAAAAGCTGAGGAACAAATCAGAAAGGCCTTTGTTGAGTTTTATCAAAAGCTTCGACTTCTAAAAAGCTACTGGTAATGGAACATTTTTTTCCCTCAAATGAAGAATTATAGTATTGTTTTTGTCTTCAGCTCAACTCATACTTAACTACTTAATGTGCCAGTTTCTTAAATATGTTGGCATTTTCCAAGATCATGAAGAAGTATGATAAGGTACTATACTGAAGTTGATCACTATTTGGCAATAGAAAGTACTCCTATGAAGTTTGGCCTTTTAATAACCTTGTAATTTATTGATACAGGTAACCTCAAGGAAAGCTTCTAAATCGTACTTAGAGATGGTCGATAAATCTTACCTTGGTAGCTCAGATGAGGTATATTTTCCTTCAGTTTCAGAAACTGCATGTTTTCTTCTCAGTTGCAACTGTAGTTTGAACTTCTCATTGATCTTTGCTATCTTAGGTTTCTAAGCTCATAGAAAGAGTCGAGGCCACGTTCATAAAGCATTTTGTCAATGGAAATCGAAGGAAAGGAATGAAAACTTTAAGACCACAAGCTAAAAGAGAAACACATAGAGTAACATTTTTCATGGGTAAGCATGCATCCTTATTAGCATTAACTGAATCCATTGCATTCAGTTCGAACTATGTAATATATATGCAAAACAACAACGTTCAGTTTTAGTAACTGATGTACTTTTCACCTATAGGTTTGTTCTCTGGCTGCTCAATAGCATTAGTGGCAGCTATTGTTGTATCGATACGTGCAGGAAACCTTCTACAGCACAAGGGTCGTGGGCAGTATATGGATAACATATTTCCACTCTACAGGTGAACTAACCATCTGTCTTTTACAAAGTTGTATTGATTCTTTCCCCTTGTCGTTCTACATTAAGCGAAACCATGTTTTAAGCAATACATATGAGTAATAAAGTTGTATCGTTGCAGCCTATTCGGATTCATTGTCCTCCATATGCTCATGTACGCGGGGAACATATACTACTGGAGGCGTTTTCGGGTCAATTATCCCTTCATATTTGGCTTTAATGAAGGAACAGAACTAGGTTACAGACAAGTTCTTCTCCTTGCTTCTGGTCTTGCAGTACTTGCATTAGCTGCAGCATTGGCCAACCTGGATATGGAGATGGATCCAAAAACAAGAAGTTTTGGGACAGTAACTGAGCTAATACCACTTGCCCTGGTGGTTGTAAGTCTAGAAAAAACATTACTTCTTCTTCTACTTTCATTCTACAACTGATCTATATACAAAATGTTCAAAAAAATTCAAACCCCTTAATGATCTTCACTTTTTTTCCAGGTTCTGCTTCTAATAACTTTTTGTCCTCTGAACATCATATATCGTTCAAGTCGTTTCTTCCTTATAAGATGTGCCTGGCACTGTCTATGTGCTCCCCTTTATAAGGTAACAGCAGCTTATTTAATCGATATACAGATTCACGCGCATTAGTAATATCACAGGAAGTACATAGATACTGAAATGTCTTACATCACTTTGTAGGTTACTCTACCAGATTTCTTCTTGGCAGATCAAATTACCAGCCAGGTTTGACACCAGGCTTTTTCCTTTTAAATTGATAATTCAGTCACTGTAGTGTGCAAATTCTGCAATACTTATCAGAAAGAACTATAATGTGCTCTTGCATTTCAGGTTCAGGCAATTAGAAGTTTGCAATTCTATGTTTGCTACTATGTGTGGGGCAACTTCAGAACAAGATCAAATAAATGTCAAGATAGCAGTGTTTACCAAATCTTATACATAGTCGTTGCAATTATTCCCTTTTGGTCTCGGTTTATTCAGGTGTGAGGATTTTTGCACATAAAAAGATGACCATTGTGACAATAGATATATTGAAAATTATTTAATATGGTGCATTGTATGATTCATGATATATACAGTGCCTTCGCCGCCTATTTGAAGAGAAAGATTCGATGCAGGGGCTTAATAGCCTCAAATATTTTTCAACCATTGTTGCTCTTGTTATGAGGACACTTTACGATCAGAAGAGAGGAACTTTTTGGAAAGTAATGGCTGCATCAACTTCAGGCATTACTACAGTTGCAAATACTTACTGGGATATTGTCATAGATTGGGGTCTACTGCAAAGGAACTCAAAAAACCGTTGGTTGAGAGACAAACTACTTGTGCCACACAAGATTGTCTATTTTGTTGCCATTGTAAGTGCAGAAGCAGGTTTAAAATATATTACAAACTCTTCTACTGAAATTAAGCTTTTGATGATTGAATTCTAAATGCAGGTTCTTGACATTATTCTGAGACTAGTATGGATGCAGTTGGTTCTTGATATTCAAGAACTACCATTTCTGCACAAGAAAGCATTTGTTGCAGTTGTAGCCAGTTTGGAAATCCTTCGCCGTGGCATGTGGAACTTTTTCAGGTCAGACACATTACTTATTGAGTTTAACTTCTATGCACTAACACCATTATAGATTACATTTTCAGGTCACCTAAAAGATAACTACCGTCCATAAAAAGTGGTGGAGTAGTAACCTGAAAAATAAGACATGTTACCTGTTACAACATATTTGTATCTGACAGTAGTTGTGCTGTTTTCATTGTTCAGGTTGGAAAATGAGCACTTGAATAACGTTGGAAAATACCGTGCCTTCAAGTCCGTACCCCTGCCGTTTAACTACGATGAAGACAAGAGTATATAACTATGTTTAATTAGCTGATACAAGGAAGTTGGAATCCAGAGTACTCAAGACTCAAAATATTTTCTTTTCTCTTGTACAATTCTTTGAATCATTCGTTAATGGTGTTTATAATATAGTTTTGTTCATGAAAATTGAAAGTGAATGTATAGGACAAAAAGAAAGTTGATTCAAGACTCTTGATTAAGGATTCCATACGTATTAAAAATAAAAAATGACAACAGTACACATCTACCGCAAGCAGCCCGGTGCACTAAGCTCTCGCCGGGAAGGGCCGGACCACAGGGTTTTCTGCAAGAGGCTTGTAACCTCCTGGTCACATCTACTGCAACACTCCAGAAGAAAAATCTATAATCAAGAGGCTGAAATGTTCTTTTTGTTTTTGCTTCAGATTTCTACGTTCTAAAAATTGTTGTGTTTGAACTTAATGCACCAAAAACTGGTTTAGATCCAAAAGATACATTCTTTTAGTCTTAAAGTTCTTGCTCATGAAAAGTCTCAATTGAATCGTGCATGATAATTGGTTGACTCTCTCTACCAAGACGTGCTACAACCCAATGCAGCTTTTCTGGAAAAAAATTAGCATTTTCTTAGGCCCATAATTGATGCATGGAATTAGCATAACCACGCGAAAACAATAGCTGAAGAATACAGCTAATAATATACACGAGTCCAGGTTTCTTCGTCGAAAGAGTTCCAGCTTCAACAACGCAATGAATGTTCCAACTGCAATCGGATACACTTGCTCATGAATAGTCTAAATTGATTCGTGCTTGATAATTGGTTGACTCTCTCCACCAAGACATGGTACAACCAATGCAGCTTTTCATTAAAATTCTTATCGTTTTCATAGGCCCATGATTGATGCATGAAGTTAACAAAACCACGCGAAAACAATAGCTGAAGAATTAATACAGCTGACAATATTACACGAGTCCAAGTTTCTTTAACAAAGCAATGAATGTGTGAGGTCCCATATATTTTCAAAATACACATTAATCAGTAAAGACGGCCAACATAATACCCTTGCTCTATACGAATAAAGTTTTGAGGCAAAATATATAGTCTACCCATCAACCTTGTAGCGAAATCTCTGTTACACCCCTCTTTTACGAGAAATCTTTTACGCACTCAATCTTTCAAAAATGTGTCTAAGACACACTACTTTTGACCAAACAGCACTTATGTGTTTACACACACAAAAACATGTGAAGCCCATAAAAAATCATATTTTTTGTCTCCCTCCCCACAGGAACCCCTCCCCCTGCCCCTGGTCTTCTTCCTCAGACCACTCTCCCCCAAATTGAATTTTCGAAAGAACATATAATTTTAGATCTAAAATTGAGCGGCTTTCGTTGGTTTATTGTTCAAATATTGTAAAAATTATTTATTTGTGATAGATTTAAAAGTTTTAACAGTAGTAATAAAGGTTTGGTGAAAAAATCGGTATAGAAAAAAGCTTGAAAATTCAATTGGGTTTTGTTGAACTCAATTTGTTGCTCGATTATTTTCGACTAGTTGTTTAGACAGTGTAGTTGGATTTTGGTATTGTTGGAAACTTTCTCACAAACAATCACGATGGCAGCAACAATGGTGCTTAAAAAAGAAAATGGAAAGAGGAAGAAGATGGGTTTTAATTGTAATTTTTAATATTTTTCCCCCTTGTTAAAGTAAATGACACGTGTCACAACCCTATTAGGATATGACTTTCACGTTATCTAAAAATTGGTAAACACAAAAGTAATGTATTTAAATTACTTTTAAAAATTGGTAGACACACTTTTAAAAATTTGACAGAACCCAAATTAGATTGACAGAAATTTTGCCAGAAGTGAACCTTTGTGGTATTGAAAGACCTGATTTTGTGGTTCTTGGATTAAAGCAGCGAGCTTTCTCGAAGTAAAGCAAACATTAAATAAACGGTTTCAAAATTAAATGGGTCGAATTGGAACTGAGAGAAGCAGCCATTGCTTGGTAAATTCTGCCATTCCTCCTCAACCCAATTTCTCACCATTTTCTCCAAATTACACCCTATTGGTAATTACGTCAAACACCTAGTATGCACTCTTTTCCTACCCGTAATTCACCACCCTTTCTCCATCACAGAAGTAGCTAAATCCTCCCTTCATTTAACCAACTCCAACCTGAAAACCTCAAAACCATCAGAATCATTAGTATCCATTTGACAAATTTGAAAATACGCAGAAAATTCAGGTAAAAGGCTCAAATATAATCATGAGGCAAACCCTAATCAAACTTGAACCTTCCGATAACACAAAAAGGAAGTCTTTTAGCTCTTGTGAGCATCAGTAGCTTCGCTTATCTTTCTGCTAAATCTTTACAGTAATGTGAAAGATTAAGAAAAGGGTCTCATCTGTATAAAAATTGTGCATTAGGAGTGAAAACAAAAGAGGTAATTTTGAAGGAATTTGAGGGCAGTAGTGGGAAGATTGAGAGGAGAAATGGTGCGAAGATTTATTAAACCGTGCATTTGCTTAATCAATACTTATTTTACAGTGAAAAACAAATCTTTCTACAGTTGATATGCTCTTGTTTTCAGCGATAAAAGACGGTTTATGTCATCATTGGTGTTACCACTAAACTTCACGAAGATCTAGGGAACTTTCCTGTTAAGTGGTGTGGCGTTCAACAAAGTAGGTGAGAATCATGAAAGCTCAAAATTTTAATCTTTGCATAGACAAAAAAAACATAATGTGATTTATTAGCATATTGTCTAAGTCTTGATAGATAGAATTATCCGATATTTTTGCTAGTAAGAGACAAGCATGTACCCACTGAGTAGTCGCCGGGACCAAACATCACAAGTTGTTATTTGTTGGGACGTCGGGTGCCTTTAATAGCAGTTCAAAGTAGGCCACCTTTGTAGTTCTGTGCATGAGAGAACAAAACCAGCTAAGACATAGTCCCTTTTAACAACTTGATTCTTGACCATATTCTCTTATGATGGCTAGACGCCAAATCCTCTATAAAAGACCAATCTTTTCATTTTTGGATTTGGTAAAGCAAATAAAGTCCCATTTTTTCTCTCAAGAAAAGGCATAGAGTAATCAATCAGCTTTGATAGAGATGAAATTTGGGAAAGAATATGCATCCCAAATGGTCCATGAATGGCAAGAAGCTTACATGGATTATAATTCTCTTAAGAATGAGTTGAAAAAAATCTTGAAATTCAAAAAGAAGAATGCACCATTACCACAAGTTGCAGTCACCCCAAAAGGCTCTTTAAGGAAAAGGCTATCTATGTACAGAGCATTTAGTGGACTACAAAACAGTTTCAAAAGTTCTCCTAGGAAAAATAATGAAGATGAAGTGATAGTAGTGAATTCAGAAGGTGATTTTGAAACCACTTTCTTTGTGTCTTGTGAAGAAGGTGGAGAATGTGAGCTGGTTTTCTTTAGGAGATTGGATGATGAATTCAACAAAGTGCTAACCTTTTACCAGGAAAAAGTAAGAGAAGTGAAGGTTGAGGCTGATAAGTTGAGTATACAAATGGAAGCACTTATTGCTCTAAGAATCAAGGTTGATAAGCCTTCAATTGGAATGCACACAGCCCAAGTGATGGATCCTTCAAGCAATGATAATAGTAGTACCTTGTCTCCAGCATCAGTGGATCCTATTCATTTGACTAGTCCAAGTAAGTGCAGATACTTTGGCTACTATGTTCCTGTTCCATCTTTTTTGGAAAATATTGGGGGGAGGGGATTACCCCTTGCTATATTGAGTATCTTTATTTTATCCTTCGTTATATTTAGGGGTGGAGCAAGCATGTTAAATACGGGTTCAGTCGAACCCAATAACTTTGGTCTAAACCACATATTTGTCTTAAAAAATCCTTAGTACAATATATTAATTTAGAATCCAGTAGCTTAAACGAACTATAATCCCAAACCCCATAAACTTTAAATTCTGGTTACGCCTCTGGTTATATTTGGGGTCATTCATACCTCTGTCGCAACAAAATCATTCCGCATTTGCTTTTGAAAAAAATGGAGCTTCAACCTTTTAGTATAATGTAGAGTGACTTTAAACCATAGTCAAAAGTAGATGTACAGTTTGACATCCCAGCTGTTGGCACTTGCTTTATTGCTAACATCCAATGATTGCCCTTTAATTTGTTCGAATTCTTGTTTAACCCCAATGTAGATAGGCCAGAAATGGAGGCAATTCAAGAAGTTGAGATGAACAGTGAAGAAATTCTGGAAGAGAAAGCAACAAGAAGGGAAAGAGATAAATCAAAGATGAATCCCATGGGTTTTAGGCCTGCTCCACTAGAGATTTTGGACTATGTAAAAATCAATGTTGAACCCGAAACACCTGTCTCGACTTTAAGAAATTGCTGCATGACTTCAACATCAGAATTATCATTCAGCAAAGAAGAGCTCAGAAAAGCTGAAGAGCAAATGAGAAAGGCTTTTGTTGAGTTTTATCAAAAGCTTCGACTTCTAAAAAGTTACCGGTAATGGTGCAATTTTTTCTCCCAAATGAGGACTTATAGTTTTGTTTTTGTCTTGAAATCAACTCACACTTAAGTATTTTAATGTGCCAGTTTCTTAAATATGTTGGCATTTTCCAAGATCATGAAGAAGTATGATAAGGTACTACACTGAAGATTTGGCAATATAAAGTACTCGTATAAAGTTTGGCCTTTTTAACCTTGCAATTTATTGATACAGATCACCTCAAGGAAAGCTTCTAAATCATACTCAGATATGATTGAAAAATCTTATCTTGGTAGCTCAGATGAGGTAAATTTTCTTTCAGTTTCAAAAGCTTTTTCCCTCTCAGCATTATTCCACTTGCAACTATAGTTTTAACTTCGCATTGATCTTCACTTTTTTAGGTTTCTAAGCTCACAGAAAGAGTGGAGGTCACGTTCATAAATCATTTTGTCAATGGAAATCGAAGGAAAGGAATGAAAGTATTAAGACCACAAGCTAAAAGAGAAACGCATAGAGTAACATTTTTCATGGGTAATTATGCATCATTATTAGCATCAACTTCCTCGTCCTATGTAATCAGAGGTCAAAAGGAGGATTTAGGGTGGATTCTGCCGGTTCAACTGAACCATTGTTCAGTTTGAACTATGTAACCATATGCAAAATAAATTTGTAAATGTATACATATAATTATATCATACTCATTTGAATCAATCAACTCTAGATCCTTGATCGCCTCTATCAGAGGTTACAAAAAGTTGGCTTAGTGCATCATAACCAGAGTTTTAAGAGACATCTGGATTGACCTGTCATCTCACTTTCATCAGAACCATATGTTCATTTTAGTGGCTGATATACATTTTACCTATAGGTTTGTTTTCTGGATGCTCAATAGCATTAGTAGCAGCTATTGCTGTATCAATACATTTAAGAAACCTTCTAGAGCACAAGGGTCGTGGGCAGTATATGGAAAACGTATTTCCACTGTACAGGTGAACTGATTAACATCTGTCTTTTACAAAGTCGTATTGATTCTTTCCCCTTGTGTTTCTACATTAAGTGAAACCATGTTTTAAGCAATAAATATGAGTAATAAAATTGTATCGTTGCAGCCTATTTGGATTCATTGTCCTCCATATGCTCATGTACGCGGGGAACATATACTACTGGAGGCGTTTTCGGGTCAATTATCCCTTCATATTTGGCTTCAAGCAAGGAACAGAGCTCAATTACAGACAAGTACTCCTCCTTGCTTCTGGTGTTTCAGTACTTGCATTGGGTGCTGGACTCTTCCACCTGGATATGGACATGGACCCGAAAAAACGAAGTTTTGAGACAGTGACTGAGCTGATCCCACCTGTCCTGGTGTTTGTAAGTCTAGAAAAACATTCTACAACAGATCTATACACAATGTTTCAAGTTACAAACCCCTAATGTTTGTAAATCTTATTTTTCCAGGTTCTGCTTCTAATAACTTTTTGTCCTCTGAACATCATATATCGTTCAAGCCGTTTCTTCCTTATAAGATGTTCCTGGCAGTGTCTATGTGCTCCCCTTTATAAGGTACCAAAAGTTTGCGTGAGAGATATAGAGATGCGCATTAATATCACAGGAAGTACATAGTTACTAAAATGTCTCTCATCATTTTGTAGGTTACTCTACCAGATTTTTTCTTGGCAGATCAACTTACCAGCCAGGTTTGACTCAAAATTTTTCTTTTTAAATATGAAACTTCTATATTATACCTAAAGAGGATTCAAGAAGTTGATAATTCAGTCAGTGTAATGTGCAAAATTTGCATTACTTATAGGACTATAATGTTCTCTTGCATTTCATTTTCAGGTTCAGGCAATTAGGAGTTTGCAATTCTATGTTTGCTACTATGGGTGGGGCAACTTCAGAACAAGATCAAATAAATGTCAAGAAAGCAGTGTTTATCAAATCTTATACATAGTCGTTGCAATTATTCCCTTTTGGTCTCGGTTCATTCAGGTATTATAATTTTTGCACACAACAAATCATCATATTCCCATTTCCCACTATATATATCTTGACAATTATTTAATATGGTGCATTGTATGATTTCATGATATATACAGTGCCTTCGCCGCTTATTTGAAGAGAAAGATTCGATGCACGGGCTTAATAGCCTCAAATATTTGTCAACCATTATTGCTCTTGTAATGAGGACACTTTATGATCAAAGGAGAGGAACCTTTTGGAGAATAATGGCAGCATCAACTTCAGGAATTACTACAGTTGCAAACACTTACTGGGACATTGTCATAGATTGGGGTCTATTGCAAAGGAGTTCAAGAAACCATTGGTTGAGAGACAAACTACTTGTGCCATACAAGATTGTCTACTTTGTTGCTATTGTAAGTGCAGAAACAGGTTATATCATAAAGCTCTTCCGGTGAAAATTAAGTTTTTTAATGATTGAACTCTAAATGCAGGTTCTTAACATAATTCTGAGACTAGTATGGATGCAGTTGGTTCTAGATTTTCAAGAACTACCGTTTCTGCACAAGAAAGCAATGGTTGCAATAGTTGCCTGTCTAGAGATCCTTCGTCGAGGCATGTGGAACTTTTTCAGGTGGAAAGCATTATCTATTTGAGTTTAACATATATTCAATGACAGTGTAAAGAAACTTTTACATAATCAAGTCATCTAAAAGATAACAACAACTAACTGTCCATAATAGTATAGCAGCTATTTGATGAGTTAGCCAGCTACTTGTGTATTTATTTGACATTTTGTAAAAGATAGCGTGCTTCTATCTAACAGTAGTCTGCTGTTTTCATTGTTCAGGTTGGAAAATGAACACTTGAATAACGTTGGGAAATATCGTGCCTCCAAGTCCGTACCACTGCCTTTCAACTACGACGAAGATAAGAGTCTATAGCTATGTTTAGCTGATACAAGTCAAAGGAACCCAGAGTACTCAAGATAAAATTATTTTCTGTTTTCTTGGTTGCCCTTTTCTTGTACAGTTCTTTGATGCATTCATCAATGGTGCTTCTAATATTAGTTTAGTTTTCTTCGTGAAAATGCTATAATATAGTTTAGTTTTCTTCATGAAAATGCTCTTTACGTTCTGTATCAAAAACATGAAAACACACCAGATGATCCACACCACTTCACATCTATTGATCAAAAATTATGACACAGAGTCAAATTTACAAATAGGACACGTAATAAACTAAACACACAATTAATAGAAATGGTAGCACGAATAACTAGAGTGCTCGAGATTTGTAAAGACTAACTTTGATGATCCTAAACATCTTCCGCTGAATGTATATCTTTAAAGGTTTTGCCCTCTAAAGTTCCAAACAAGAATTCTAGATAATCAAGCTTTTGCAATGTCACGTTAGTGCTAAAGTTACAGATGGAGCGAGCAATTTATTCCAGAACAGTCGTATACAATGAAGAAGCAAACCATTTTATCTCCCTCGGTTAACAACAAACCACTGAGCAAAGACCAATAAGCAAACTACAAAGGTGAATTCTATTCTGGTGGATGGGAATCCTCTTGATCTGTCTCTTTATCATTCTGAGAGGCAACCAACTGGTCTGAATCAGAGTTCTCTGCCGTTATAGCGCCCGTGCTATCATTATCTTGGTCACCAAAGATATATGAGAATGATAGTGGATTATATGTGGAGCTTGCCTTTTTCAGCCCCTGAATGGCTTTGATTGCAGCAAGTGTACTTCGATATATATCCACATTTTCTTCCCCAAGTGGCAATGCCGGAGAAATGTTTGAAGCATAAGAAGTAGTTCCTCCTGTTGGCCCTTCTGCAGTAGCATCTGATTCAACAACTTCCGCTTCCAAAGGAAATAGGAGTTCGAGATTTTCCTCACACTCACGGACTAATCTATTTAGAGGCTCCGTTGTAAAGAAGGGTTGATCAAGAGCAAGTTGTGTGAAAGGAAGACGCAACAATCCCCCAGTTCGTTTATCAAACTTCTTCAAAATCTTAACAAGACCTAAGTGAACAAAACAATTTGTTTTAGAAGGCTGACGGTACCTACCTTCATAAAATTGGAAGAGACTCTACTTCAGGTTGTTATTCTGCAAAAACTAGCAATACGACACTTGAAACACAAAAGCCTGAGCAGTGATAACTAAAATGTATGCATAAAACAGTGTAAAAGCTACAGTACCTGCAAAATTTAGAGAGCTGTAATTTTTCAGAAGAACCATCTCCCCGTGTATGGCAACAAAGTCTCTACGTATCCCCATCATCTCATCACTAAATTCACTGTCTTTTGCGAGAACTCCATCTCTGCCACTCTTCTCCTTCACTCTTTCAATTCGCTCCTTCAATTCCTGGAAGAGAAGTAGATGAAATTGGATTAATTCCCACACTAAAACAATTACGATTGATACCCACATATTTGAATATTTAATTTATTTTTCCACTTTTGAAGCTTCACGTGCTTACTTTTGGGCATATTTTCTTGACCAATCCTTTCCAATCCCTACCTCTTCACCACCAAGAAAAGAGAGAGAGAAACAAAAATACAGTACCTATTTTCAGTCCCCTTCTGAAACCCCATTTGAGAGATTCAATCCAAGTTCAAATGAAAAGAAGTCCCCTTAACAATTTCAGACCAAAATACATTTCCTCACTCCTCATCTACCGCCACAGTTTTTTTCAAGTGGACACCGCAAGCGTCTTCATCCTCCACAACATAACAACAAACCCAATTCCAAACTTCAAAACATCATGAAACCCCTTAAATCGACCATATTACTGTATCGCTACCTCCACAGAATACCAGCAGTGCTATTATTGTTAGATTGGTAACCAACATGTTTTGCTAGCACAATCTAAAGCATATATGATGATCAAATAGGCAGAAACTTTTATATAATCAAATATTAAAAGTTAGAGTATGGTTCACTGTTATTGTTCAAATCAGTGGTACTGTCACTTTAGTTGAGATCTTATAGCAATCTGTTATTGTGTTATCATTGAGGACGGGTTTTTTTTTCACTTAGCTTTTCATGTTCCACCTTCTGTTAGGGATTACTTTGTCTTATTTATTTCCTTTTAAGAAGCTCTTGATAGACAAAGAATCAGGACTCGCATATATTATTTAGGATTTGGGTTCTCAGATTTCTCTTTGATAGAGTAGATTTGAACTTTGTAATCATTCAACCATTTGTTATTCATAACATTATGCCATTTAGCTTTCAAGTTCTTTTCAAGAACTTCTTAGCACAATGTTATTTCTGACTTGATGGGCACAAAGGCCGGAAGAATGGGGCTACTAGAATCATGCATAGGGTACTGGAAAGTAAAAGAATGAACCATCAGCATGCTAAAAGCACAATACATGCACATGTATAAATATCATATATCATTTTTTTTGGTACATGAATAAATATTATGTATCACATAACTCCTTAGTCCTTTCACCACCAAACAATCCACATAAAAGACTAAGGTAGGTATCAATTTTCCACCCAAAGCGTGAAACAACTAAGAGTAACTAGGGAAATCAACTCCATCCTTCCAAAATTAATCCTATTCTGCTTAATACAAAGAAAAAGGAAACAACTAAGCTCATTATGACATCCCACCAAAAATCGTTATCCAGACAAAACATAGCCTCAGCTTGTGACAACTTGTAAAAAGCTAGCCTTATGGAAACTGAGAGACACAACTTAATCAAATTAAAGAAAAAAGGGAGAGATTGACAAGCATTAGTTATAAGAGACTGCAAATGAGGAAAAATCCATCCCAATTAATTGATGCTCATGCAAATGATAAAGACAGACTTCAAATGTCTAGCGTATGGCTCATACTCTTCACCTTGAGTTCTTTTTCTCTACGACGAGTGCTTCAATTTTAAATTTCAAATGTTTACTTCTCACCCTACAATAGTTTTATATAGGCTGAACACATATGGAGGCACTTAAAGTTGGCCTAATTTTTCGTTTAGACAACTAAACTTAGGGGTGTTACTATTAAGTACTTACAGTACCAGAAATTTGTTCTGGTTAAGCACTTCTTGCTGAGTTGGCACATCGAGTGAGTTTAACTCAATATAAGCGCGTGAGGACCCCAAAAAACAGATTCTTTTTTTTTCCTTTTTTTCTCTCCACCACCACTTCCACCATTGTCTCCCCCATTTTTACCGTTGTTGTGCCTCCACCATTGATTTAGCTCGAAAGTTTGAACCAACAATTGTCCCTGTTGATTGGAATTGAAGTGAAACTGTGTTCTTTCTTTGAAATCAAACACCATTAATGGGGCCTTTAGAAAGCCTGAAGGTTTAAAATGGGTCACTTGATTTGATGAAAATTTGAGAAATTAATGTTAGTGTTGTCTTCGGGTCTTCGTGGGGAATCTTTAGCTGAAGTTATAACAAATTTGGAGGAGTTTCTCTTGAAATTTTGGATTAAAAGCGTGGCTCTGGAACAAGAACACGCATGAAGATAGTGAAGAACACCAACAACACTGATTTCAAGAACACCAATGTGTCCTTTTCTTTCTTCTCTTTTTAGTTAATAATGTGTCCTTTTTCTGATGGGCGTAAATTATGTTTTTTTTTTCTTTTTGAGATTTTATTTTTCTTTTTGTTTATTAAATAGATTTTAAAGTAGTTTTTCTTTTTCTTAAATTCAAAATAATATATGTCCTTATTTAATTCATCATTTGTCATGTCAGCAACAAGTGTATTGCACACACTTGGTAAGTTTGGCCAATTGTCAAAAAGGTGTCTAATTGGAACAAATTTCGGGGAGTTTACGTGCTCATTAGAAACACCCCTAAGCTTAGGTGTCTAAATGAAAAATACTCCAACTTTAAGTGTCTCCATGTGTTTAGCCTTTTATATAAAGAATAGAAGTTGATAGATGCAGCTTTTAACTCCACAAGTTGTGCTCAACTTTAATGTACGGCAGCAAACTTGTAGATTTAAATTGCCAGTACAAGTATCCAGGGACCAACTAGTGTATAAAAAAGAATCTGCTAGACTGCAACTAGCATTGACTCTTAACATGACTCATCACTGACTTTTAATATGGGTTTAAAAACTAACAGTGACAAGCCATTAACAAATGTAAGCAACTTGACCATAAATTTAAGCCATCAAAACATTGATACAGTTGCTAGTATATTCATGTGTCAATTGTTTCGAGTATATTGAACTTTACAATAAAGAAGCATTGGCAACACCTAAAGAAGCGAAGTCTACAATATAGACAGCACCATCCCATTGTGATTGAATTGAATTCATAAGCAAGTTCAAATTGTATATTCAATATTTAGGTGTCTATCATTCTTAATCCAATACTTGTGCCCACCTGAGACCCATGCTTATTAACAAACAAAAATTACAGTTGAAAATTGGATAATGAACAGGCATATGTGGGAGTGGGACAAGAGAAAATAAACCGCCAATCCCTTGCCAAACTGGGCAATATCATACAACGATGAAACTAACTAGTAGAGGCAGATCTACAATTTGAAGTTTATGGGTTCATACAACGATCTCGAGTTAATATATAGTAATAATTGAGTTCACGACAAAATAATCAGAGGTATATATATATATATATATATATATATATGTATGTATGTATATATAAAAATTCACTAGGTTCCAATGAATCCATATGTCGTACTCTAGCTCTATGCTAACTGGCAGCACAATCAAATTTGGAGGAACTTTTCTTAGGCAACCAAAGTTTAGGGATGCATGTTGCACCCATTTGCAACACATGGAATTTCCTATTTCCAAGTCCTCCTTTTTGGGAGAGGTAGTTGTGAGAGGGGGAAACCATATGAGTGGCTCCATCAAGTAAGTCACCGGTTTACTCTTAGAATTTCGTGTCTTTGGTGTTGGATGAATACTTAACATTTGGGACCCAGTGGCGGACCCACCTTATAGGAAGGGGAGTCAAATGACACCCCTTTGCAGGGAAAATACACTGTCTAGGTAGATAAACAAAATCATATGCATATATATTATGTGTTGACGCCCCTTAATTTTCTCGTATGTTTACTTTTATATATTTTGATACCCCTTAATGAAAATTCTGGCTCCGCCACTGTTGGGACTAAATTCATTTTCTGAACAATCTGGTCATGCAAGTTCATAATTCCAGACTTCTTGTGGTAATTGATGCTAAACCAGTGGCAATAATGTGATCTACCTTTTTTGTTTGGTTTGCCCAAAGAAATGCTGAAATGTTTTCGTAAATGAAAGTTTTGTCTCCAGAACGCAAACTAATATAGGCTATTATGTGATACTGCTTCAAACTTTCTGTGCATCTTACCGCTAATCTTTCCATATTACCAAATGTAAAGCAATATTTTTAAATGCCTTTTGGTCAAAATCGGTATAACAATTTGTTCAAACATGTTACTTTAACAATTAGAATAATATGCACCTGAATAGAGTAGAATGATATAGATGATTCATACACCTGATTTGAGAGAAAGGCACAGTGAACGATGGATTGACCGACTTATTGTATGCTAATTAACTACATAAACCAAGGTGGGTCATGTTGATTAAGCACCCAAGGACGTGGCCAAGTGATCAAAGAAGTGAGCGAAAACCTTGGGGTCAGGGTTCACTTCCAGCAAAAACAAAAAAAACTAGGTGATTTTTTCCTATTTACCAAAGTTTTGGCGGGTAGAGTTATATATATTTGTGCTGGTGGAAGCTACTAGGTATTCGGTGAAATCAACGTGTGCGCCGACTGTTTTGGACACCACCTTTATAACATACAAAAAAAAGGTAGGTCGTGTTGACTAAGACAGGAGGAGTGTATAATTTAAGACATGTAGGGCCATTTCCTGAAAACAGTTCAACAAATTGGAAAGGCACTTAGGTGGAATATGCCATCAATATGCTCTTATGCTTCAGCTTAACTAAGAATATTCCCCAGGTAGTTCCTACGATACCTTCTCCCTACACCACTAATTTATTTGTTTCTGCACATATATATCTCCTCTCTCTTGCTGCAGCTATCTATGGCAGGAACACACTATTAAGTTCTTGTCACCCCTCTCAAGCTTTTCATGATCCCATTTCCATCTATTTCTCTTTTTTGTACTTCAAAGTATGCCATTAATTTTCCATAATTTCAATTGATTGAGCCTTTGCTGCATTCAAGCTTTTATTTTGTTGCATTCAGATGAGACCTCAACAATAATGATTTATCATACTCTTGGACCACATAAAACTCCATTGTAACAAGCAGTACAAGTAAAACCCTACTTGACACCTAATCATTCTTCACATTCATGATCCATCAAAAGTTAGAATCTAAACTCAATAATGGAAACTAAATAGTAAATTGAGATAATCTGCAGTAAAAAGAAATAATTCCTTCCAAATTTAAAGTAATCACGAGTAAACAGTAAATATCACACCTAATGCGAACGATTACAGCATTACTAATGTAAATCAATAGGTAAATAAAATTCAGCAAACAGAAATTCTAAAGAACTACAAAGAAATTGGAGCGAGAAGAGCACAAAACAGAGGATTCATATAGCCGATCTCAATTATTAATTGACTGACATACTAACATACGTATCAGTAATTAAGAAGAAAAAAGAAATTAACCTGGAAGCGAATAATAAATTCCTCCTCTTTATCGACGTAGAAATCGTTGAATTTGTCGAGTTCCTCATTCAGAATTCTAACGAACCAGTCCTGCAAGTGCGGCGGAGGAAGAGGAGGGGGATTGTCACCGCCGTCGGGAAGATTATCGCCGGTAGCCGGGATAGAACGGAGGTGGTGCTTGAGAAGCTTCTTCAAGGGCTTGTAACACAAATACTTGTCCCTCCATTCGGGTAGGGTTTCTTCTAAATGCGTTGTAAATTCTTTCCCGAATTTCATAACAAGATTGATCACTCAGTTTTTTTCTCAAACACAAAACAATCAATTTTATTAAACAACTGATCGAATAATTTTATTGGGAATAATCTGATGTGATCATGTGATGAAAGAATAAAAGACGTTACGAATATTTTATTGAAAGATACAAAGGGTATGTAGCAGAGGTAAACGCTGTGATTATATTTTGGCTTATTTTGATTTGCTTTTTGGATTTTTAAGAATATAATCCAATAAAGATAACTATGAATGATACCCAGATGCGAGAAATTGTAAAACCTTTGTTTATTCTGTAGGCAAGTTGTGGAGTTGGAATCTTTTCTTTTCACAACCAACCAATGAGCAAACTGAAACTATTATTTTCTAGTATTTTCATTTTTCAGTACTGTGACGAAAAAAAAAAGGAAAAAAGAAGCATCTGAGTTTTCAAAAGGAAACCAAAACGCAGATGCTTCGTGTTGGAAAGTCAACTTGGGAATTTCGTACTGGCTTTTTATGTGCAAGAAAGAATGTTCATTGTATTCAAATGAAGATTCAATTCAACAACTATCCTGGCAGTTTAGCCGTGTTTTTATCCTCTCAAACGGGGCAACCCATGTTTCTATTTTCCTTTTTTTTTCATGTTTCTATTTTCGCTACACCATTTATCAAATTTGTTATGTCACATCAATTGAGGAGTGTCCAAAAAAATGCTGGAGTTAAAATTATTTCCATAAAGTAAAACGAATTAAATTAATGGATAGGTCATAATCTAACTAGTAGTACAAAGTTGGTTCAAGATGGTTTGAACAATGAGTCATAACTAACTCAACTAACTTTTAAAAAAATCCTTTTCTTATCTTTCCTAACTTATGTAAGTACACTATTGTGTAGCTCCATAATTGAACAGAAACCTTAAGACGCTGATATGGACTATATAATTTAATTCTTACAGTGGTTTAATTTGGAGAAGTAGTTTTAATTCAAGCTGATACAATCCGTTAAATGGGTTGATTCGAAGTTTTGAACAACCTACTTTATTCCTTGAATTAAATTTGTGTCAACGAACTTTTTAGTCTTTGCTGGTTGACTTAATTTTATCTGAATTTCTTTAGCTTGTTTAGATTCCTGTTCCATAGATATTTGGGATTTCAAAACAAATTGACCTGCTTCATTAACTTTATAACATATAAAAATGTGCAAAGGGAACACTTAGCGCCTGGCATCTTCTTTCATAATGTCTTGTTTAAACCACCTAGCATCAAACACTTATGGGAATTTCGGTAAGCTTCAACTTCCAACATCCTAGCGGCAAACAGGTATGGTCTAAGATTTTCAAAGCGAGTCTATATAGAGACCTTTCCTTATTTATTTATTTGAGAAATTAATTCCAAAAATCAGCTTAATGGTTTTCTCATGTTGCTAAGACAAGTACCTAAACATGTGTTTTCATAATGACTGAAGCCAACTTTGGTTGGTTAATTCAATCAGTTCATCGATGGTTGGCGCAAATATGATCGTTTTCCTCCTTGTTAGTACAACAGCAAACTCTGGAGAATCAAGAACCCGAATGGCACGAATAAAAAACAATAGAACACATCAAATTGATTGATCACCTGTTTGATGATCCTTTCATTACACTTTCATGATTGTCCGAATAACTCAACAATTAGAGATGACACGGAAGTTCAAAGAATAAAAGCTAGAGTAGAAAGAAAGCAAAAGAAAAGCAAACTGCGTTGCAGGAGAGACAGCCTATATTGAGTCCAAAGCCTGAAGAATATCGGCTTTCAAGTCATCAAAATCTTCCACACCAAAGCTGAACCTAACCAAATTGTCCATGATGCCATACTTGGCTCTATCTGACTGGCTAAGATCCCTGCTTTTCATGTGAAAGAGCACGTTATACACATGTATGAAAGTCTCATATTGAAGGACTGTTTGCTGTAATATAACTACTCTGTTTTGGTTCTACTTTAGCTTGCTTTCCCCAGTATATCGAATACCACATGGCAGGTAAGGTAAAAAACCCTAATTGCCACATGATGGACCTTTTAGGTGTATCAATTCTTGAATGTCACCACTTCCAAAGTATCACTAAACATATTCAAGAACAGTACCAGGATAGGGAAAATGCAACACAGACAACCACAGAATAAAATATCAACATACCAGTAAGACATTATTGCTGGTTGGTCCACAATGCTCTCACAACCTCCAAATGATGGAGCAATATACGGAATTTTCAGAGCATCCACAAATTTTGCGGTTGTCAGCAGGTCTCCGTCAACCTAATTGTTAATAGACTTTATCATGAACAATCCAGAGTACAGGACTTGAGAAGAACATGGTTGCCATCTTAAGGTAATAGATTAGTAGGATACAGACCTCAAAACTGACCACACCACCAAAACCTGTCATTTGTTTCTTTGCAATGTGATGTTCTGGATGACTTTGCAAGCCTGGATAATAGACATGTCTCACCTGCAATTCATTTTCCTTAGATATGACAGAAGTTGCAACAGCAAAAAAGATCACAATGAGACAGAAAATTCAAGGCTAATGGATTCTATTTAACTACAAGAAGAAAAGCAAGAAGCATAGTGTATCATTGTTTCTGTAATCCAAAAACCAGCAAACAGTATAGTAGATATTCATTACCAGATGTCTTAAGGATGGATAATGAATATAAGAAGAATAAAAGATATCCAATTGTAGCCAAGCAGGAAGGGAGAGGTTCAATGACCAACCACTGACCTGCACTATCTGTATGCTTTTTTATCTTCCCTTTTCTTTCGCATATCAACTTTTTTCTTTGTGACTGTGGTGTTCGGACCAGCTTACGCACACGTCAACTGTTCCACTGGGTGCATATAGTTTTTTTTTATAGGGAAAGGATAATAAATCTTCCTAAAGTTGCAAAATGGATGCAACATTTTAAATTTATTTATCAAAGAATCAAAAGAATTATAGTGACATCTTTCTGACCCAACAAGGACGCAACATCTTTATCCATATTAACCAAAGAATTAAAGAAAGAACACAGTATAGTTACATCTTTCTGACATCAGAAGTACATTCTCAAGGTGCATAAGTGTCAGAAAGAACTGTCCAGCTTATATGGCCTAGAGAAAATTAATCACTACAAGGGAGAAAACAAGAGACTGTGGCCTTGTTGCTTCCATGTCTTGATTATTTTCCGCATGCTTTAACGTCTAAACCAGTAAGAAATTACCAATATCTAGACCATGCTGCAGGTAACAGGCTTACCATAAGCCTTTTCAATTTTAACACAGTAAGTTGAACCTCTTCATTTCTCTAGTAAATACAGAAACTCCATTAGATTAGTTTGGTTACTGCTTTGCCTCAGATGTGATTCGTAATCATGCCAGTAAAAATTATGGCAAACTGAAACTACCTTGGGATGAGCCTCTAAAATCTCGGCCATCCTCAATGCAGTTGAGTTTTGTTGCTGTACACGAAGATGCAACGTCTTCATGCCTCGGATAATCAGATATGCGGCATTCTGATACATGCAAGGATTAAATTAGATTTGACAAAATACAAGCTCAAATATAAAAAACAAATGTCTCCAAAATCAGCCCAAATTCCATGATTTTTTAAGAGTCCATCTTATTTTTAAAAGAAAAAATATTCACTTCACCAAAATTGAGCTAAAGCATAGAACTCTAGAAAACATAGTCAAGCAAAACATCAAAGACAACTAACCGGATTGAGAGCACCACCCAGGATGTGATGCAGGTTACGTATTTCTGAAACTAACTTTAAAGGACCACTAATGCAACCTGCGAGAACCTGCATAAATAAAATAGCCTGTCAGTTCGATTACCTTTAGTAGGAGCATAATTGTTTGAATTGCCGAAACACCAGTTATGGTTACCATACATCATTATGGCCACCAAGGAATTTTGTTGCAGAGTGCAGAACGAGGTCAGCCCCAAGGGCAAGGGCCTTTTGATTAAGAGGAGTTGCAAAAGTCCCATCTATGCAAACCAAGGCTCCTTTTTCATGACAAAGCTTTGAAACCAGCTCAATGTCTACACATCTGAGGAATGGATTTGTTGGAGACTCGGTAAAGAAAAGATTCACCTGCATGGAACAAAGTTGCGAGTTGAGTAGTCCCTTCATTATTCTGTCATTATTAGTTCAATATGTATAGACTAACAGTAGCAAACTCACTTTCTTCTGATTTAGAGCCAACTCCAGAGCTCCAACATCGGCTGGGTCAATGACCGTGGCCTGTGAAATGAATAAAGGAATGAAAAGTTATAACCACTAAGAAAACACCTTGGTATCATTTTATTTCCTTTGACTGAATAACAAACAAGAAATGCTCTAGCCGGAAGAAATCATCACTGCGTGTTATCTCCATCAAAATCAAAATTCATTAATATCATTCACTTTCATTAACAGAGCAAAACAATAGCAGACTTGCGGGTCCCATTTTCTTAATATGTCAAGAAATCCCGTAATATATGTAGATATGCAAACTAGAAACATCAGCTATATGAAAAACTAGGATTAGCGCAGTTACCGTAATCCCCATTTTAGGAAGTATAGTTTCAATAAAGATCCGGGTCTTCCTATAGCAGTCTGTGGTTGTAACAATATGGCCTCCAGCAGGAACCAACGCCAACAGCATTACAGTACTGGCGCACATTCCAGATGCCATTAACAAGGTTGATTCAGCACCCTCCAGTGCGCTGTTGCAAAAACAAATAACACATTATCTCTTAAGTACCTACCACAAAACACAAGTGGAGAAACAAAAAAGAAAATACAGAAAAACATCAAAACCAAAAACCAAAAACCAAACTCGCCTTATCTTCTCCTCTAAAACAACAGTAGTTGGGTTCCCATAGCGCCCATATTCAAAACTTGCGCGTCTTTTCTCCTGCCAAGTTATAACAGAGAAATCAGAAACAACAATATAGATAAACCTAAAAGAAGTACTTTGCATGCTCTTTCCAATTCAGTGAAACTACACAAGCACATATATGATAATTCATCCAGACAACGGATGGGTAAATCACCTCGCTTACCATAATATTATTATGTTATTAGCCTTTCAGTTAGGATCTTCAGAAAAACAAACTGAGCAAATCTACATTGTAGCTCATACACCATAAGAAAGTACTTACTCAATGGCCATATGCAAATGTAACTATAGCAAATACCTTAAAATCAATGAGCTCAGAAGTCTTGTTGAAGAAATAAGCAGATGTGTTAACTACTGGGGTAGTAATTGCATCCGTAACGATGCCACGTCCCAATCTTTCACCTGAAAGAAAAACAAATGAGGCCTCGGAATTCACTGAGCAATATATAAACATTCATAAGAAATCAAATTTTAGAAACTTGACTAGCTAAAGGTGGCAGGTTCGGAAATATACCGGCATGAATAGCGACACTCCCATCAGAATTCAAAAACGAAGCGTATTTCATACTTGGCAAACTGTCAAACTGTACATTTTGATCATTACAAGTCTCATTTTCCACCAACGCCACGTCCTCGTTAACTACCGTGGTATCAACAGGAGCAATAGCGGCGGCGGCGGCGGCATCGACGGCCTTAGCCACCGGAGTGAAATCAGGAGATGAGTTATTGTTAGACCACGAAGCCGCCACAACTTGAGCCACACCGATGTTGCTGCAGTTCCTCCGAGCCTTAATGCTCAACTGCCTAACAAAGTTCGGAGGAAACCTATAAATAAGAGAAGACAGACCGTGAACGGACGATCCGTGACTCAAAATGCTGGCCTTGCCGGAGTTAGGAATGTCGTGGCGAGGAATACCGCCAGAGAATTCGGCATCCGAACGGCACTCAAAGGATGGAAAAGCCCTAGCACAGCTTGAGACCGCCATAGGGTTCCGATGATGTGACGGCGAAGGCCTGCCTTCTCTGGAAAAAAAAAAGGAAAATGAAACAGAGAAGCCGGAAATGTTGGTTCAAAGAATTTGCGTCCTCTGAACTTTATGATAAAAGGAATCTGTTAACACGCGGGTTAGATTTGTCGTCTTCTGCAAGCTGGTCCACAACTTTAGAATTTGAACCGTGGTTAATGTTTACCTCTGGTTGGATTCTTATGGTTAACAGAAGTTCGGATTGCCTACGTGGATACACATCAGTATAGATAGACTGACGCCAACTCTGAACTTAGTCCAACGCGGGGAGCAAGTAGGTATTGTACTGTGTGCTTTTGGTACTTGTACTTCTTTTAGCATTCAACTTAAGTTCTTTTCTTTTCTCTTATAGAGTACTAATTAACTTTTGAATAAGAAATGAAGAAATTTTCAATTGTGATTAAGATGCAACGGTGTGATTTATATATCACATGTTCAAATCGTGAAATCAATATTAATATTTGTATTAGGATAGGTTATCGTCACTCTTTTTGGGTTGCGGCCCTTCCCCGACCCAACTTTTGCTATTAAGATGCGTAAGAAAATCAAAGGAGAGATTATTGAAATCACATCATTCTAAATTTTCATTAAGTATTTAAATTAGCAAGAGAAAGAAGTTGCTAGAACTTCAATAAAATATACACTTATCAATCAGTCTGCCAGAGGTTGGGCCCCTTTTATGTTCTACTTTAAAGGAAAATCACAATATATACGACAAGTTGATGCCTACCCCGGAGTAGCTAGTGGAAACTAACATATCAATGTAGCCATTTATGTTGCTACCTTGTTCTGTCCAGTTTGTAGCCAATCATTATTTTTATTTTTTTTTCCACGTGGTGTCCAGTACTTGCATTGAGATTCGATTAAATTCGGATTTATGTCGGGAATTCTCATATTGGGGGATAAAGTGCTCCCTAACAAAGGCTACTTCATGCCAGGGGCTTGAACCCGAAATCTCTAGTTAAGGATGAAGGAATACTTATTACTCCGCCACAACCACGTTGGTTGCTATTTCTATCAGTAATGTTGCTCTCTTCTTTGTGCATTTCCGAATTCTTAAAGTCGTTGGGGGAGAAAATGGCAAGGAAAAGGCCCTGCCTAAATGGACTCAATGATGGAGACATTAATAGATAAAGGTAAGAAAAGAAAAAGGAACTGTTTAAATGTTTGGTATACAACATATAATCAAACTGCCTTTCTATAAGTGTTAAACAAAATAAAATAAACAACACCTTGTCCTATTAAGATTGCTTTTTCCCCTGAAATTAGTATTTCTTTTCTACACTTCACTGTCTTCACTTATATAAATATAATGCGGAAAAATTGACACCAAATTAAACATTTGATAACATGCGAGTGATGTGCACCTTTTAAAAACTATCAAAGGTGAGCGCTTAGTTAATTGGCGAACTTCATTTAACACATTACATGGCAAAATAAATTACGGATGGATTGAATTCTTTGTCCTCTAATGAATGAGTCCAATTAACGGTGTTAATCGGGTGCCGTTCACAACCTGGTTCGACCCGATTTAGCCCGGGTCAGTCCAGTACTGTAGCGTTTGGGGGCGGGCTAGGACGAGTTGTGCGGGGAGCAGGTTTTAGACAAAAATTTTCTGGATACCGGTGCACAGGAACCCGCTAAGCTCGATAACCCGTTAACAGGTATTTAACGGGCTACAGCCCGTTCCAACCCGGTTTTCGTTACAATTTTTTTTTTAATTTTCTGGATCATTGTCAATGGTCAAATTCAAAAATGATTGTTGGCCAACGGCCCTTTTTTGCATAAATGGCTATTTCGGCCTAGCCCCTTAAGAAAATAGCCTCCACACCCCCTAATATTTGATAAATTATAATTTTAACCTTTTAAAAATCATAAATAGCCCCCTCCCATTCTTCTTCATTTTTTCTCACAAATCACTCTCTTACTACTCTAATTCTCTCTTGATAATATTGACTATTATTCTTAAATTCTCAATTACTTATTATTTCAAGTTTCATCAAATATTTAGTTTAGCCATTACAAAATTATTATTATCAAATATTAAGTATTCGAGTGAAGTGTGGTATCAAGTATCGGTCTATCAATTGAAGTTTGATTTTTTATATCAAATTTAGTACGGCATCCGGAATTCCGGTACACTCGTTCCATTTCTTTCTCTTCTTTGGTGTATATTTTTATGTTATTATTTAGAATTATTAATTTAATTTTATAATTTAATTTACATAATGGATATATTAATAACAACCAAAAAAGCGTGCACTAGTAGAGGTGGTTGTAAGAAAACTTCCAAAAGATCAAGAGGTGGTGTTGGTTCTTCTAGTAGCTTTACACATATTTCTGAAAGTTCACCTGAAAATTTAAATGTAGATTATGAACGACTTCAAGAAAGTTATGGTATAGATGGTGATTTAGATGATATTCAATCACCTGATAATCTTGAAACACCACTAGCTACACCTGGTAATGCTAGTCAAACTCAAAATATTAGGGGTGGAGGTCGTGGTAATACAAGTAGGTCTCCCCTCCCTATTAAAAAGATTGAAGATTAAGAAGTAAGTGTTGGAATTTTTTTGACAGACTAGAAGAAGATAAAAATTATGTAAGATGTAGAATTTGTAAGAATGTTTATAAACATAAGACTGGTAAAGGAGGGGGAACGGGTCAACTTCGTAGGCACATGGTAGAGCTCCAACCTCTTGATTGAAGAGTAGATGAGGAAGATGGGTAACAAAAACTTAACCCGGGTACTGGGGGGTTAATGGCTAAATACGTTATTAAGAAAGGTCGGGAAGAATTAGCTAAAATGATTGTTTTAGGTTGTTTACCTTTTAGTTTTACTTCTTCACCATATCTTGTTACTTATATTCAAAGAATTTATAACCCTTTGTTTAAAGATATTCCTAGAAGTACTTGTAGAACAGATATCTTTAGGCATTTTGGATAATATCAGACATATATATATGTTATTTGTTCGTCAGTCTTTCTTGTAGAGTTTCTCTTACTTCTGATATTGGTCGTGTTGTAAATGAAAATGATTATTTGACTGTTACATGCCATTAAATAGATGATAATTTTTGTATGCAAAAACGTATTATTGCTTTTAAATATGATGAAGATCAAAGTCATACTGGTGCATTTATAAGTAATACTATCCATGAAATTGCTATATTTTATAATCTTGCATAAAAAAATTGTGTATGTCATTTGATAATGTTTCTAACAACAATGTTGCTATTACAATATTAAAATTGCATCTACACCCACCACTTCCTGAAATATTTCATGTTAGATGTGCATGTCATATTTATAACTTGATTGTGAATAGTGACCTTGAATTATTTAGAGATGATATTACTTTAGTTAGAAGAGTTGTTTGTGTAATTCAAGAAAATAATAGAAGCTCTAGATTAAATGCATTTAAGGAAAAATGTGTACACTATGGACTAAAACCAAGTCTCATGCCCGAAGAAATAGTTACTAGGTGGAATTATACTTATTTATTCTTAAGATGTTGTTATAAATATAGAATGCCTATAACTGAAGTTGCAAATTCTCATTGTGCCGATCCTAGCCGTTTGTTAACATCTAGAACTTGGGATATCATTGAAGATGTTGTAAAATTTTTAAAAATTTTACAAAAATTATATATGGCTACACTTGAGTTTTTTGAAACTTATTATCCTACTATTGAAAATGGTTTAGTTCATATTGCTGAAATTTCTCTTTTACTATATAATTTGAAGAAGAAAGAAGGATATACTTCTGTTGTTGAATCTATGCTAGATAAGTTTAAAAAATAATTCTACCCAATTCCCCATATTTACCTAATTGGTGCTATTTTAAACCCTTATATCAAAATGGTCATTTGTCGCCAATTAATCAGTGTTTTATATACTTATATGGATATTGGGCCAACTGAAACTCCTGATATTGACACTTGTATTTTTGATCTACACAAACATTTACAAATTTTATATAATTATTATGCTAACATTGTTTATGTTCTTTTTGTTGTAGATGCAAATATTCCTTCAAGTTCAGTTTCAACATTTGGGACCGGTGCTTTGGATAATAATAATAATGGTATTGAAGATTATTTGATTTGGTCTACACTAGGAGAGCATCAACAAACAAGTAGCAGGAATATTGATGAACTCCAATTCTACTTGCAAAAGTTACCAGAGCCCCGCACAAAGGAATTTCTACCGCTGGATTGGTGGAGGAGCAACTCAAATCAATTTCCTGTTCCTTCGACCATGGCTCGAGACGTGCTAAATGTGCCGATTTCAACAGTCGCATCAGAGAGCGCATTTAGCCAAGCAAGGCAGCAACTAGGAGATACCCTTCATTCATTGGGCAGCAACGCATTAGAAATTCTAGTGTGCTTCAGAGATTGGATAAAATCAGAACTGCGAAATCAAGGGCGTGACGAGGTAGATGAAGCGGAGGACCAAGAAATTGAAGATATAATAGTTTATAGTTCTGATTCAACCAATGTCGGAAACCACGAACCTTATGTTAACATGGATGAACTTACAAAAATGATGCAAAGCATGTGATGTACTATTTCTTATTTTTTATAATTGTGTTAAATTTTTAATTTGCAAGTTCAAAAATAAAAAAATAAAAAAAGAACTTGCAAATTAATTTGAATTATTATATATTATTCAATAAAAATATCAAATAAAAGCCTTCGGAGTTTGATCCTTACATATTGCCTATTGGTCTTATTAAATAATTTTTTGTAGTCACTTACTTTCAAATTTCAATTTTAAAATTTTAAAATTCAAATTTCAAATTTGAAAGCTGAAAGTTGAAACTTTAAACTTCAAAGTTTAATTCTAAACCTTGAAAGTTTGCAAACACTTAAGTATCAATAATATTGAAGAAATTTAAGAAATATTGCACTATGTGGCATACAAGTTAAACAACTGAGGGAAAGCGTTACAAAATAGGCTATTTACTTCACTTAGACGTCACAATTCAAACCAAATACACCGAAAGATAGAATGTATGTTATAGCCTAATGTGACAGCATCAACCATGTCAATGAGTATCTCAGAGCGACTCAGTTTCTTCCTAAACTACTCCTAAAAAAAATAAAGTACCCGGTTCGAATTACATCCTTGGAAAAGAACCGGTGCCCAGAGAAAAACCAAGGAATACTACTACTGTTTTTGAAAAAAAGAAAAAAATCTTTTTGGTGTTTTTAATAGATCTTTATCCCCCAAGAAAATTGTCCAAAAGATCCATCGTCGGGAAAAGTTCGAGGTTTTTTAAATTTTTTTTCTTTTTTTTTTATATATTTTTTATACTTTTTTCTATTGTTTAAAGCAACTAGACTAAAAAACAAAATAGACTAAATAATAATAATAAAAGAAACACATTAAAACTACTAAAAAAAATTAAAACAATTTGATACAAGATATACAGATACAGCACAAGTAGTATTTCTTCCACCCCACACTTAAACTATGCATAGCCCTCGATGCATATAAAAATGTAAAATAGAGTAGGGTGAAAAGAAAAACTCCCTGTCAGTCGGAGTCCTCCTCCGCAGCATGCCCTCCAGCAGCAGCTCTAGGCTCATCATCATCCGGTCCTAGAGGCACCAAAGCCATGGGCCCCGTAGCACCATCCCCATCCTCGTCCTCAGTGTCTGAGCCCTTGACAGAGCTGGCGTCCTCCGATGAGTGAACGGGGCTGCCAGGTGCAATCCCCAACATCTTCTTGGATGTGCTCGACAAGTCATTGCGTAAATACATACGTTCCTCGTCTGAAATATCTGCTCTACTCATGAGTAAGTTCAACGAGTTATAGAGGTACCTATTGAAGTTCTCATCTCGTTCAATCTGTGCTGCGGGAGTGAGTTTTGACTATGTCTCCAATAGAGATGTGATGTCCATAAGCCCTGACGGAGCCTCCATCACCTCTCATATCCGGGGTACTCCGGCACTCCTCGGAATATCATATACTGGGCGAGTAAATTGCCGAAGAAGAACCGCTTAATATGTAGCCCAAATCTCGTGCAGGCGATCTCACTGGGAATAATCTCACCCATGTTAATGGGTTTGTCGGTCATTAAAAAGAAGATGACACACACTCGAGCTCGAGTGCGGTCATTGTTGTGCTCTGCCGGTATGAGTCTGGCTTGCACAAAATTCTACCACACTTTGTCAGTCTTGTTGAAATCAAAGCGAATCATAGAAAGGTGAATGTTGCCTTGCTTCCTGGTCCACTTAGCGTAGGAATCCACGACACAAAGAGTGTGACGTATCAGCAGATATTTCGGGCTTCTGACAAATCGTTGGATTCTCCTCGGGTTAGCATTCTCAAGCCCCAAATATGTACATAAAGACTCTCTATCCATCGGCACGTCCTTCCCCCCTACATGTGCAGTTCCCCATCCAGCATCCCAATTAGCATAAATTTCTCGAACCATGCTCAGGTTTTCATGCCCTGGGCATTCGAAGGACTTGTTCATATTTAGTGCACGTAGCCTGCCAAGTACCTCCAGGAAGTTTCTTTCGAAAGCCTTGGTATTAATCCCCATCTCGGAGATGTACCATCCAGATGGCACGAAGTCCCTGTGACATGCAATAGTCGCATTATCGACCAAACCCAAATGAGGCCACAGTCTCAATGGCGCCTGTTGAGATCCCTCGGCAACCTGTTTTCCTTTGGATTGTTGTGAAGATCCTTCTCCCTGCTTTCGCTTTTTTGGGAACTTGGGAGGTGGTGGATGTCACGCCCCAAACCTGGGGAGGCGTGTCTGGCACCCGATACCGTAGTGGCCCGAACGAACCACTCTATAACTCATTCATTCCTTTTGTAACTATCATGGGCCAACATGGCCACAACTTGTAATGTACAATTATAAGTGGAAAAATATTGTATCATTGAATCACTTTTTGTTTAAAATATGAATACATATGGGTAGTCAAAGCCTTTAATATACTATACAATTTAAATCTCTATCTACAAAGCCTCTACGATTATTTGACATCAAATGGGACAGGGTATCGGCCTACCCATAAGTCTGTAGCAAAACTCTGACACGATGACTCATAGGCTCGGCTATACTCCAAATAAGGTGGAGCCTTACCGATCCTTCGCTGAATGCTAATCTCGTCTACTATGAGGGCTCATAAACTGATTATCTATACCTGCATGCATGAATGCAGCGTCCCCAACAAAAGTACGTCAGTACGAATAATGTACTGAGTATGTAAGGCGTATAAATCAGTATATAAAGAACATGGAAGAAACATGGAGTAAAGGACTCAACCTGTAAATCTTGATAGCTCTATAAAACATGAAATATTTATAATGTCATGTAATGCATAGGTCTGTACATACATAACATCATCAAGTCCCTGAGGACATCCCATCATATCATCTCGGCCACTATGGGCAAATAATCAACGTATACCAGCTGATCAGGTGGTGGTGCGTATATAACGTCATAACCTTTCCCATATACCATATACATATATACGCTATATAATGTTGTCTGAGTCGTGGGTAAATGCACATGTATAAATGAATGCAATGCATAATGAAGTAAGACAATATGATCTCTTGGAATGTTATGAGATCCGTAGACAATACTGTAGTAGGACATATGGGGAATCAGGAACATATTTAGACTTGCTTGAATATCACTTTATAGGAATGAATAATGTAGATATCCTTAACTTCTAAGAGTAGAACTACTTATGGAATAGCACTACATTTATGTATCGTTATTTGGATCATGCCAAAAAGAAGGAAGGATTAGCCTTAACATATCTGAGTCAATTCTCTTGACAATCCCTCTTGTTAAAGTGTAGGGCACAATTGCAGAAACTCCCAGATTAGGTGCCATAACGTACATATGATATTTTCTAATTGAAGAGGCTTTAGCATCTACCCGTACTTGTTTATTTTTGGGATCTTTTGAAACAATGAGCTCCTCAACTAGTGATTCCACTATATTGATGTGTGTTGATCTTGCCATTACCCAACTTTGTGTAATTGAAATGTAGTTGGCTGATGATGTATCTTTACAATCAATTGACATTTCATTTAAGAAAATTATGATGCGGATGAATTGTTTGATGTGCCATAAAGAAAATACAATATATTTCTAAGATAAGTCAAGGGAGTTTATATCTATAGACTATAGGATAAACATGCGTAGTGTAGAGCTCAGCGTCTAATTTGAGATTAATGTGAGAACTAAAAACCATAGCAAATCATTCTAACATTCAAAAGAAGAATTTTGCAGATAGCAAAATTAGTAAGTATAAAGAAAAAAAATATTTTGGACAATGGGAGAGCTTAAGCAATAAAGTTACCTATTTCAAAAACAACACTGATTTACTCAACTCAAGGAAAATATAGGGAAGTATATTCTGTTATTTTTTTCTTGTTGGAAAATATACTCAAAAGGAGGGTCACAAGTTGACAGAGAGCGTATTCAACTGGATGGCAAAAGCTAAAGGCTCAAATTTTCATCTCAAGAAAATAGTAACATGGGAAGGAACAACACTTGTATTAATAATGCATGAGTAATAATTGTTTAAGGCAAAATTGCCACGTTATATTCTTATCCAAAATATTTTGGATAATTACCAATTACACGCATAATCAAGAATTATCTCAAATTACTTAAAATATTACTCACTTTTAATACACTTTATACACCTCACTATAATATACTTTACTATCGTGGTCATGTGGTACCATATAAAATTAATACATACATTATTATTTTATTAAAATATCCATAAAAAATACACATATTTTCTCAACTTATAATTTTTCTAATCTCATAAAAAGAGTACAAACTTTCCTATGCTTAATTCTTAAAATGGTAAAAAGGTAACCTTCTTTTAATGTGGGAAAATAATTTATATCTTTACAATAAAGAAAATCTCGCAAACTTTCTTATATTATGAGTATAATTTACCATATCCGAAAATATTAATAATGGTAAGTATAAAAAATTATACTTATAAAACTTTTACTAAAATACTCCACTAAAAGAAAATACCACACTAACATAATTACTAACAGTATCAAGGTTGTTAAACTTACGGGGTGTAACATCCTTCTCCCCTTTAGAACATTCGTCCTCGAATATTAACTCTTAGAGATTTTTAAATTTTCACTAGGGTACTGGTCGAAGCCAACCCTACACCACTACGAAGTGGCGAGAGAGGTTGAAGCAGCTTTTACCCGAGATGGTCGGGATCAAATCCACAGGGAGCTAGAAGTGGGAATTAGATTCCTATCTAAACTAGAGATGCGTAGTGATCTTAATTACTCTTCCAATCATCTTTTGGTCGAATATTACTTTTAATATTTATGCTAATGATAAGCTAAATTAAACTAAGAATGATTGCTTGTAGAGTTTTCTAATTAGTTAAAGAGGCACTAGGGAAGTGACTTTATCCTAGGTGAATACTTGACGGGATCTAAAGCCTAAGGCAAGGACGTTATGTTGGGGATTGTGATATAGCCAATGCACAGAATTACTCACTCTATACCTCTCGGTAGCTTGAGTGACTTTGCCCTAATTGACTTTCTCAAGACCAATTGGGTGTCAAAATTATGCAAGCAATATAGGCTCAAGTCGGGTATTACTATCTCTAGGTTTAACCATTTAATTGGGGCTATCAATCTCTTGATTACACCCCAATTCCTTGTTTGACTGATTTTCCTAGACTTAAGCTCTCTTTCTCAAGAAGAGCCCAAGTCAAATAGGCACAAATTAGTGTTTGTAACCACTAATTCAACATGGAAAACACAAATCAGTCCAAATATCAACTACCCATAAATATTTAAGCCTTAAATCAAAAGACATATCAAATACCCACACTAGGGTTGAGCCACAACCCTAGCTAATGGGTCTAGCTACTCATAATAATGAAAGAAAACTTATAAATAGATGAAGAATAACCCATAAGATTTAATTACAATCTAATAATTGAATATTCAATGATAAACCCACTATAAAATTACTCAAAATAGTCAATAACCACTATTCATGTGCTCAACTCAAAGTTAGATTACAAAAGATGACCTAAAAATAGGAAAAGAAAGTATTTATACTAGGCCGATTTTTCTGGACAAAAATACCCCTGTGGGGGTACCGCGGACCGCAAGAAATGGAGTGCGGCCGCGGTGAGACTTTTTTGCTTCAAGTCTCTGCTCTCTGAACTTGGCCAACGCGGGCCGCATAAAATGCACCACGGCTGCGGTGGCTTCAACTGCGGTCCGCACAAAAAGGACCGCGGACCGCATTGGCCTTAATCTCCAAACTTCCAACTCTCTAAACCCCCATCTTTGCGGACCGCACAAACTCGATTGCGGCCTCGGTGAGGCCATTGCGGCCCGCACAAAATGGTTTGCGGCCGCAGTGCTTGAGTTTCCAAAATATGCACCTCTCTGAATCCCCTCACTGCGGACCGCACTAAATGAAATGCGGCCGCAGTGGATCTGTTGCAACTGTTCTTGGACTTGTTCTTGGTGCTTGTGCATGTTTCACTCCTTTTTGAGCTAGTTTTGACTAATTGTCACATTTTTGACCAAACCCTGCAAACAAGTACAACATGTAAGCCTTTGGGACTATTTTGTATACATTTTTAATCAAAACTCAAGTAAAAAGGAGTGTAAAATGAATTATAATCCCTATTTATCATCTCCCCCAAACTTAAGTTTTTGCTTGTCCTCAAGCAAACAAAACAAGACCCACCTGCTTAAGAGTAAATCCAAGAAAATTCAGCTGACCTAAAGTGACCTCATCTAGCATCAATTGGGACTAACAATTGCCCTCAATTCAAATGAATCATTAACAACATTCGACCTTTTAAGCACCATGGATTTAGTGCAACACAAAAGCATCAAGAATTGACTCAACACATCAAGGAAACTCTTTCTACTACTTTGGTCATTGTGGAACCCAAACTTATGTTCCTCAACTCTCCCTAAGCAAACCTCACTTTTAGATTGTAGCACTCAGAACGAGGATAGTGGAAAACACACTCATCTCTCTCAAAGAAAGGTCACAAGTCCGACTCTAAGTACCATAAGCTTGCCCCTTATGTGAGTCACTACTAATGTAAGCTTCATTCAACTCAAAATCATATAGGGCTTTTGTGGAGATATAGTGAAGGCTTTTGGTTCAAGGTAGGAAGTATTTGGTCTAAGTAGGTTCCATCTTCCCTTAAGCACTTCATTTGCATTTTGGCATACATTCTCTTGACTTTTTGAGTCATCAACTTCTTTCTTAGGGGTTAGAGAGACACACTGCCACTCTTTCTTGTTCATTTCAAACCTTTTTTCTCCTTTCTAAACCTTCCACACCTTTCATTTTTTTACTTTTATTGAATCTCTTCATTTCTTCAACATTGTTCATTCTTTTTGACTTTTTGATTTTCTTTCTTTTTCATTGTCTTTCCTTTTCTTTATTTTGTACCTTTTACCACTTTGTTGAATTCCTCGTCTCTCCCCTCGAACTTATGTTTTTGCCTTGTGATAAGGAAAGATCGGGTTCCAAGAGAGGGTCTTTTTAGAACTGGTAAAGGCTTGTATCATGGTTTTTGAAAGAAAAAGGTCTATGACTCAAAAGGGTTGACTAGGGATATTATCATTGGTAGGCTATGGAAGTTGTCAAGACATCATTCGGATCAAGGAGAGCCTATAATCACATCTCAAGTCAAACTACACTTAGAATTTCGCCTAGACAAACATTCAGGGCAAGTTCTAGACTAATGGCTCGGGACTTGGACTGGCAATTCAAATTCTTACCACACAAACTATAGGATTGCTAAAGAGACAGAGTTGGGGGCCTACAACAACCTTAGCTAAGATTTGAGCGACATGAATGGTCCCGAAAAACCACTTGATGATTATCGGCCAACACAAGAGTCTCAAGGTCACAACTTTCACCATCCTATACACAACAATTTGTTTTATTACCATAGGATCAAATGCAAATGCGTTAGGCCCAAGTGAAGCTTTGCTTGAGGAACCATTACTCACTAGCTACTATTTACACAAAAAAGCAAAAAGAAAACAGACTCAAACCCTTAAGAAGGTTGTCATGTAACACCCCAAAACTTTTACAATATTTGCATTCTTGATTGAACATTTTTTTTATAACGAGGAAATATTTTACTTTGCACTTCCTAAATATAGAATGGTCAATATATGAAAATTTCTTACTTTAGGTTGTGTTAATATTGCCAATGAAGTTCCATGGTGTTGCTATATGTAACACTTAATATTATTTTGACGAGTTGTTAGTAAATATAGTATATAATTAAGTTTTGGGTTTTCAACCTTTTGTATTTATCTAAGAATATTTAGTAGTTGGGGAACCATTTTATTTTATATATTTCCATAAACTCCATATTCTTCTACTCTTCAGAAACAAAGAAGAATAACTATCTACCTCTCTCTCTTTCTATCTCTATCTTTCTATCTCTATCTCTCCTCCGTAAGAACAAGAAGCTGAAGTTTCATCAAAAATACAAAACCATGGATTTCTACTAAATCAACGCACAAAATTCGTTTTTGGTGAAGATCAAGTTGCTCCTCTTGGTAAGTTTCTAAACTCGTTTTTATACTAGACATCTACTAGTATTTTCTACATCTCTTTTTGTACAGAGCTCTGATTTAAGTGATCCAGGACTTTCTGGAAAGGTATTTCATAAATCTATAATTTTTATGAAGGAACCAAAATCTAGTTTTGTTGGTATATATCTGAAAAAGGGTCAAAAAGTACAGGACAGGTGCTGCCCAGATTTTCAGTTCTTGAAATACTCCATGTACTGCTGTTAGTAATTTTAGCATAACCTTTTTTTCAAAATTGATATGGTAGTAATTCAAGATGTTCTGAAATGGTAAGACATAGATCTACAACTTTTGTGAAGACTATAAAGTCTAGTTTGTCCGTATAGATCTTCAAAACTGAGTCACAACTCGGAACAGTGATACTGTCCAAAATTTCTGTTTCAAACGTTTTTGGGTAATTTTCACCAATATCATGTTTAGTTGACTTGTTAAATCACTGAACTTATTTAGGTATATTATTGTGTATTTAAGGTATATAAACCCTTGAAAAAAATCAAAGGGGAAGTGTTTGAGGAAGTGGACAGATTTGGTTTGTTTACGGCGTAGACGATTCGAACGTCCCCAAGTTGTGATTGAACTGTTTTGTGGTAAAACACCAAGGTTTGTGTATAAACTTGTACACTTTTTGTTTGCTGGAAATATGTTGAAATAACCTGATATTTTATTTTTCTTGTCTTCGAATTATATTGTTATATTCGTATTATATCAAGTCTTGTAAGAAATTTGCTAAATCGCCCATTCGTACGGATTGTTTGATCATTTTGCATTCTTGTTGGGACTTTGTCCTTCTTGTGGCAGTGACTTGGTCACTCACTTGGCATGCCTCTTGATTCGGATCTTTTGCTATCTTGACTTTGGATTTGTAGTTCGTCTTGAATTATGGAACTTGTCCGTGTTAAGTACGAACTAGGAAGCCATTTTTAATATGGTTCTTGATTCTCTTGTCTATTGGGTTTTGACCTTACTTGATTTGGGGCTTCGGTCCATCTTGATATCTGATTATGCTTAGTGTGATGGCATGACATACATATTGGGCGAAAAATGGATATTTGGTATACTTTCTTAAATTGATAGTATACATTTTCTAGACTCTTGAACATTGTTATTGATATTTGGAAACACTTCAAAGTTTGATATTGGTATGTTTGATATATTTGTTCATTTGTTTTAAATTATGTTAAATTGAGCTAACTATGACTGAAAAGGGGAATTGGAGAATTTAATGACTCCAAGCCTAAAGTTTATACACCACTAAGCTTTATGCTTAGCGATAGTTGTTTTCTATCGTAGGAAATGTTCGGGATGAAATCTGAAGATGGCCAGGGTGAAGTAGTCTCTTTGGGAGAATTTATGGAGATCACATTTGCATATGCACCTTGGTTTGCATAGTTTTGGGGCGTGTACATGATATACATGATATATATATATATGTCACACTTATGTTATTTGGAGGCTTGTTGGATTTTAAAGACCAAAATCTTGTAGCTTGAATTTGTAACCTATTTTATTGTATTAGAGTGTTTTAATAACTCAAGTCTTGTAATATGCTGAATTTACACTTTCTCTTGTAAATATGTAGAAAAGGAGAAAACTAGTTTCCTTTGTTTTTTATATATACCCGATAGTTTGAAATTTATGTACAATATAAACTTGCGGTGATTTTGAATGATTGTATAAATCAGTTAGGAAGTTGCTTTAATCTGTTAATGTTTTGACATTGTATTTCATTTAAAATAAAATTATGGTGTATTTTAATATATATGTGTATTTTAAATATATATATATTGCACTTTCAACCTTTTCGCATGGGCCTACTTCCGCTACTAAAATTATTCTAAATATTTTTATTAATATCTCTTTTAATATTTTGTAAGTAGGAAATTAGATTTGTTTTCCTAAGTAGTACTCTCCCAAAGGGGTTGCTACATGTCATGCCATCCATCATCGGGAAGAGCCACCCGGTTCATACAAATTCCACCTTTGGAAAGAACCGTGGCATTAAGAAAACTAAAGGCTTATTGAACGCAAAACTCAAAATAAGAAGCTATCAAAATGAAATAAGAAACTATGAGAGAGAAAATACGAAAAGTTTAATGAATATGTACAAGAGGGGATTTAGATGAATATACATAAGGGAGAATGAATATATACATCAGAAAGTAACTTTATATATAGACCAAAGTTGCAAAGTACGAAAAAGGGAATGAATATATACATCAGAAAGTAACTTTATATACAGACCAAAGTTGCAAAGTACGAAAAATAAACTAGAATGGTAAAATTATGTACATACCAAAAGTAAAAAAGAAAGCATAATAAAAGAAAATAGTGTCATATATACAATCCAAATCATCCAAATAGGGCTACCCCCTCAAATGAGAGTTAGCATTATCCTCAATGCTAACTAACCAAAAATAGCTCAAAGTAAAAGATAGAGAGTAAAAAAACTCTCTATTGGCCCTCCATCTGCATAGGATCATGAGTCTGGGTCCCTGGGTCCTCGGGCTGCTCGGGAACTTGTGACTGGATCCCCGTAACCTGTGTCTCCACTGGGACCTGGGCTTGTACTGGATTCTAGGGTTGGCTAGAGGAACCTCCCTGTGGGTCCTCCAACTCTATAATAGCATCATCAACACGGGGAATCACCCTCTTCCTCTTTGCTGGCCTCTTTGTCTCCTGCTCCAGCTCAGGATGGGCTGCTGGATCCGGGTCATGCAATAAAATATCCAAAGGCAAGTGATCAGCCTTCAATTTCTCCACATCCACCCTCAGCTCTTTCACTGACTCCTTGTATGCCCGAGTCTTTCTCAATTTCTTTGTTTCTTTGGTCAACTCCTTCAATGCTTTTCCAAGTGAACCCACAACGTCCAATATTAATTGCTGGTTCTCCAGGAGCTTCTTCTGGTTCTCCAGAATCTCCTTGAGAGTGTCCTCTACTAACCGTGGGACCTGTGACTGAGGAGGTGCAGACTGGGTTGCCTCCGAAGTCGAAAGTACAGACAGCTTAGAAGGGGTTGCCTGCATCCAGTTGTTGATACTGGCAAGGGTCTGGCTCAAGCGATGGGCAGTCAAAGGATATGCTGCAGATGAGGGAATATCTAGAACTGTAGAAGTGGAGGGTCCTGGGGCCATGTCTGGGGCAGCTGAAGGAGGCTGAGTAGGAGCTACTACTACTACTGGCTCTTCAGACTAGCTAGTGGAAGCAGTGGCTTTGCCTTTAGGGTCCTTGGGGTTGTCAGGACCCTTGGTGCTGTACCAAGGTGCTGTACCTACCTTGGGTTTCATTTTCACATCAAATTTTCTCTTCTCCACATCTTGATCCTCAATTATGGTCAGGAAATTTGGGAAGGGATAGGATCTATCACCTTCGTTCACCACCCGTGTAATCACCCTAGACATCACATTTCCGATGTTGATCGGGTACCCTGCCATGATAGATGCCACCAATATAGCTCGAGAGATAGGAAGAGAGTTATCGTGGGTGGTGGGGTCTAGCTTGCTACAAACAAATGTCTCCCACCCTTTTGCTTCAAAGTTCAGGGTTCTCCTCAGAATTTTTACTCCCGCTGTCAAACATGCTAGGGTGGTACCTGGGATTGCCAAGTACTCAGCTAACCACGGACGGGCAACCTCCCCCAAAGCTACCTTCTCTAAGTACAATGTCTCATCCTCGTCTGGGAAGCCCAGGTAGTCATTGATCGTTTTCCTTTATTATGTGGGCAACATTCGTGTAAAACTCCTTTACCAAGTGCTCATTTGCATCCTCAACGTGGCCTATGAAATAGTCCCAGCCTGCTCTCTCTCTGAACTGCCTCAGCACATTGGGGGTGTGAGGCAAAATGTCATTTGTAATGAATTTCCGCTCAGGTATCAACTTTCTCTTGGGCCACCATTCTCTGAACTTGTGGTAGGCCACTTCACTCACGAATCTATCTTTCCATGCTTCCGGTTTCCTGGTTCTCTCTACTCCTCCTACTTGGGGCTCATCCCCTTCTTCTTCTTTTACGGGATCCTCACCGGGTATTGAAGCTATAGGTGAGGTAGAAGAGGTACTGTCACTAACCGCAGCTAAGCCCTCAGACGACTTAGAAGAAATTTGCACTGACGCTTGGGCAGTAGGGGTGCCCGGAGGTGTATCTCTCAATTTGTTCCTCTTCGGCCAGTCAGGAACATATTCTGGCATGGAGTCTGAGTCGGATGCCTCCAGAGAGGGCACATACTCACTTCCCGAATTGGAAGAAGCTCTATCAGCAGCCCTTATTTTCTTTCTGGTATCTTTGATAGCTTGCCGGACTTGGGGAGTCAATTTGATCATGCCTTTTCCTCTACCCCGGGAGGACTCTACTTTTCCTTGTTGTTTTCTACCACCGCCTCGTGATTGAACCATTATCTGCAAGTGGAATTTAGTTGAAGCTTGTTAGTATCACAATATCAGACGAATTAGAATAGAAAACAAATGCGAACACAGAAGAAAATAGTTGCAGACTGCGGACCGCACAAAATGTAGTGCGGTCGCAAAGAGACCACCGCGAACCGCACAAAATAGCACTGTGGTCCACATAGAGGTGGGGGTTAGACTACCCACACTTTGATAAAGGCCACTGCAGACCGCACAAAATGGTACCGCGGTCCACATTAAGGCACCGCGAACCGCACAAAATCCACCGCGGCCGCGGTTCTTAATTCTCCACTTTCTGAAGTTTCACCATCGCGGTCCGCATAAAATGGCATTGCGGACTGCGGAGAAGCACCGCGGACCGCAATAAATCCACCGCGGTAAACTACAACCAGTAATACCAACCTAGGATTTTAGATTTGCTCAATTTAAGCCTAAATGCACATATTTTGATCCCACTAGGTTGTTAATCATGGTATTTAACTAAATCCTAAACTAAATACAGTATGTAACCCTAAGCTAAAATTTTAAAGAAAAGGGGAAGAAGAATACGTATTAAATAAATAATAAAAAGGAAATAAACATAATTAAAGACTAAGGGAAGATTAAAAATACCAGTAACAGGATGCGAAATAGATGAATGAGAATATGTGATTGAATTCGCATAATTAGGGCTTGGGTGAACAGTATTTTTTTACTATTGAGAGCAAAGGATCGAAAAGTTTTAAATGAAGTCCTCAGGTCCTATTTATAGAAAAAGGACCTAGGGCCCACTTCACCTACCCACCGCGGACCGCACAAAAAGGCACCACGGTCTGCATTACTCACAGGTCAGAAGCCCTGGGGAGACATCCATTGCGGACCGCAAGAAATGCTTTGCGGCCGCAGTGGTCCACCACGAACTGCACAAAATGCATCGCGACCACGGTGACAAATCTCAGAGAACCCCAATCTTTAACCATCAACTCTGCGGACCGTATTGAAATGTTGCCCCCGCACCAAGGCCTTTGCGGCTGCAAGAAATGCAATGCGGCCGCAGTGCAAACTTCAGAGAGTGCACATTTTTCCCAACTTGGTCCTGCACTGCATCAAAACAATCTTACACACATCTCACAACCCGTTAGTCAAAAAGCAAATCCTACACTAAAAAGAAAATCAAAGAAAAACAAAAAGAAAGACACATGGGTTGCCTCCCAAAAAGCGCCTGATTTAACGCCGCGGCACGACGCCGGTTACCATCAAATCACTTTAGAAGGATAAGTGCCACCACGTGGCTGTCATAAATCTTGCCCAGATAGTGCTTGACCCGGTGCCCATTAACTCTAAAGACCTCTCCATTTTTGTTTTTCAAATCAAGTGCACCAAACAGAGTCACAAACACCGCTTCAAAGGGTCCACTCCATTTCAACTTAAGCTTTTCCGGAAACAGATGTAACCAGGAATTGAACAAGAGAACCAAATCACCCACTTTGAACTCCTTGCCACGGGCATATTTGTCATGAAGGTACTTCATCTTGTCCTTGTACAAGGACGAACTGGAGTAGGCATGAAATCAGAATTCATCAAGTTCATTAAGCTGCTCCACACGAAGATTTGCTGCCACATCCCATTCAAGATTTAATTTCGCCAAAGCCCACATGGCCTTGTGATCTAACTCAACCAGTTGATGGAAAACTTTCCCAAATACCAACCAGTACGGGGACATACCAATCGGAGTCGTGTAAGTAGTCCTATAAGCCCATAGAGCATCATCCAATTTCTTTGACCAATCGGTCCTATTTGTATTGACCGTCTTTGACAATATACTTTTGATTTCCCTATTTGAGACTTCAACTTGGCCACTCGCCTGAGGATGACAAGGAGTAGATACTTTGTGATTGACACCATATCTTGAAAGCAAGATATCAAAAGCTCTATTACAAAAATGAGACCCCCATCACTTATGATTGTTCGAGGAGCACCAAACCTAGTAAAAATGCTCTTCTTGAGAAATGCAACAACACTCTGGGCCTTATTGTTGGGTAAAGCCATGGCTTCAACCCACTTTGAAACATAATGAACTGCCACGATAATGTATATGTTCCCACACGAACTAACAAACGGGCCCAAGAAATCAATGCCCCACACATCAAAAATATCAACTTCGAGAATAGTATTAAGAGGCATCTCATCTTTCTTCGAAATTCCACCCGCTCTTTGACATTTGCTGCATCTCTTCACAAGATCACCCACATCTTTGTACAAGGTTGGCCAGTAAAACCCACAACTAAGAACCTTCCACGCGGTCCTCACCCCACCATGATGACCATCATAGGGTGAGGAATGACAAGCCTCTAAGATACGCAATTGCTTCTCCTTTAGGACACACCTTCGGATCACACCATCCGTGCAAATCTTGAATAAGTACTGCTCATCAAAATAGAAGTCCAAACTATCCAATTTGAGCTTTTTCCTTTGGTTAGAAGAGAGCTCACACGGACAATACCAGTCACAAGGAAATTAGCAACGTCCGCAAACCATGGCATACTATTCACCGACACCAAAAGGAGTTGCTCATTGGGAAATGAATCATTGATCTCTAGTTCATCTCGAGGCCTCCCCTGCTCCTCCAAGTGGGACAAGTGGTCCACCACTTTGTTTTTACTACCCTTCCAGTCCACAATCTCCAAATCAAACTCTTGAAGTAACAAGACCCATCACATCAGTCTAGCTTTGGAATCCTTCTTCGTCATCAAGTACCAGAGTGCGGCATGATCGGTATGAACTATAACCTTGGCACCCATGAGATATGGCCGAAATTTCTCCATTGCAAACACAATAGACAAAAGCTCTTTCTCAGTCATCGTGTAGTTCACTTGAGCATCATTCATTGTCTTGCTCGCATAATACACCAGATGAAATATTTTGTTTACTCTTTAACCCAAGACCATCCCAACCGCAACATCACTCGCGTCACACATGAGCTCAAAAGGCAAGCTCCAATTAGGTGTGGTAATAATAGGAGTGATGGTCAACTTGTGCTTGAGAAGTTCAAAGGCTTGCATACATATTTCATCGAACATGAACTTGGCATCTTTTTCTAATAACTTGCACAAGGGATTCACTACCTTCGAAAAGTCTTTGATAAATCTCTGGTAGAACCCCTCACGCCCAAGAAAAAATTCTAACTCCCTTGATAGAGGTAGGGGATGGAGCCTTGAAATCACATCAATTTTTGTTTTGTCCACCTCTATACCATGATTTGAAATTTTATGCCCAAGAACTATGCCCTCCTCAACCATGAAGTGGCATTTCTCCCAATTAAGAACAAGATTGGTTTCTTTACAAAGGGACAACACTCTATCAAGATTTTTCAAACATTCATCAAACGAGTCACCCACAACACTAAAGTCGTCCATGAACACCTCCAAAATATCTTCCACCATATCGATGAAACCAACCATCATACACCACTGAAATGTATCTGGTACATTACACAACCCAAAAGGCATCCTAGAAAAGGCAAAGGTGCCATAAGAACAAGTGAAGGTGGTTTTCTCCTAATCTTCCGGAGCAATCAAAATTTGGTTGTACCCAGAATACCCATCCAAGAAATAGTAGAAGACATGCCCCGCAAGTCGATCTAACATCTGATCAAGAAAAGGCAATGGAAAGTGATCCTTGCGGGTCACTTTATTCAACTTGCGGTAGTCCATGCACACCCTCTATCCGGCGACAGTCCTGGTAGGAATCAACTCATTTTACGCATTGGTTACCACGGTCATACCACCCTTTTTCGGCACATATTGCACCGGCGAAGTCCAAGAGCTATCAAAGATGGGGTACACAACCCCGACATCCAACCACTTGATCACCTCCTTTTTCATAACTTCTTGCATTGCCTCGTTCAACCCCCTTTGATGTTCCAAGGAGGGTTTTGCATCATCTTCCAGAATAATCTTGTGTATACAGAATGCGGGGCTTATCCCTCAAATATCATCTAAGGTCCATCCAATTGCCTTCTTCCACTTTTGGAGCACCGCCAATATGGCATCAAACTTCATGTTAGTAAGACAAGAGGAAAGAATAACTGGCAAAGTTGAACTAGGGCCTAAGAACTCATACCTGAGGTGTGGAGGCAACGACTTCAACTCCAACACCGGAGGTTCCTCGATTGAAGGTTTTGTTGGTGGAGTCTTCCTATTCTCAAGGTCCAAAGAGAGTTTCTTAGGCTCATAAGAGTAAGAGCCTATTCCATGTAAAGCATTGACACACTCTACCCGGCTTGCATCCTCATTTACATCAAGATTCAACAATACTGCCTCTAGAAAATCCTCCACATTGATCATTGCACTAGTATCATCAACTATTATTGCCGTGACAAGATCCACAAAAGAGCACACTTCAAAACTGTTGGGCTGCTTCATTGACTTGCACACATGAAAGATCACTTTCTCATCACCCACCCGGAAAGTGAGTTCCCCTGCTTCCACATCAACTAAGGCCTTCCCGGTTGCAAGGAAAGGTCTGCCTAATATGATCGACACCTCATAATCTACCTCACAATCCAAGATCACAAAATCAGCTGGCAAGATAAATTTGTCCACCCGGACAAGGACATCATCAATAATACCAAGCGGCCTCTTCATTGTTCTATCTGCCATTTGCAATCTCATGGAAGTCGGCCTCGGTTGCCCAATACCCAAAGTCTTGAAAACTAAGTAAGGCATCAAGTTGATACTTGCCCCCAAATCACATAGAGCCTTTGCAAAGTCCGCACTCCCAATGGTGCAAGGAATGGAGAAAGTACAAGGATCTTCTAGCTTCGAGGCCATTGAGTGCACTACTGCACTAACTTGGTGGGTCATCTTGATAGTTTCACAATCCATGGATCTTTTCTTTGTCACCAAGTCCTTCATTAATTTAGCATAACCCTGCATTTGCTCTAGAGCCTCCACCAAAAGCACATTAATGGATAAACTCTTCATCATGTCAATAAACTTCTTAAACCGATTCTCATGTTTCTGCTTCACGAGCCTTTGAGGATAAGGTGGAGGTGGCCTTGGCAAGAGAGCTTTGGCTTTAGGCACAACCATTTCTGACATGTCTATTACGTGTTCCCTAGACGGGTTCACGTCATTCTGAGTCTCCACCTTGGCATCTGGGATATCAATCCTCACTTCCTCATTCACGTTCTCATCAATCACATTTTCAACCACCAAAGGAATCTCATCTTCTTGCAACTCAACTTCATCACTCAAAATCTCTTTTTGTTTGGAGGCATTAACATCACCGCCTCGGCCACTTCTTGTAGTTACTGTCATAACATAATTGTTCCCACCCTTCAGGTTAATTACCGTATCACTAGGTGGAGCCCCCTTAGGACGAGTATTCAAGGATTGTGAGATTGACCTAATTGAACCTCCAAGTTTCTAATTGAAGTATTGTGAGAAGCCAACTGAGCATGAGAGTCCGCATTCTTTTTCATCATCCGTTCAAACATCATTTCAATTCTCCCCATTTCATTGTTGGAAGAAGTAGGACCTTGAGATGGAAATAGGGATGGATTGTTTGGTTGTTGATACATTGGGGGCCTTTGAAAGACTTGCCGTCGATTCCCTTGATTGCCATTGTTCCAACCTCAATGATTGTTGTTACCGCCCCAATTGTTGTTGTTGCCATTCCAATTACCCTGATTGTTTTGATTATTGTTCTGATTGCTCCAATTGGAATTTTGGTTGTTGTTCCCCCAATTACTATTCCCTTGTTGTTGTTGATTGCCCCAATTACCTTGGGGTCTCCATTGTTGTTGGTTGGAAGAATTGCCCCTTTGGCCCTGATAATTGTTCACATATTGCACTTCTTTATTCTACCCATCATAACCATTATCTTGAAATCCACCACTATCATTGCCATATTGATCCGAACACCCTTGGTTCTGTTGACCTCTTTGTCTTCTTTGTTCACTAGCATGTTGACACTCTCCATAGCATTTACTTTGCATGAATTTTGAACCTGCTGTAAATGTGTCTTTGCTAGTTGGTTCATTGTTGTTGTCAGCTCTACTATCGCCTGCCCATGATCATGTAGCTCTTTGTACAAGTGAGTGACCATGGGGTCACCCTGTGGCACATTGGCTCTACTTTGCCAAGCGGAGGACGTGTCAGCCATCTCGTTGAGAATGTCACAAGCCTCATCATAAGACAACTTCATGAAATTACCCCCAGAAAGTTGGTTCATTATGCATTGATTTGTTGTGTTAATGCCCCAGTAGAACGTCTGTTGTATTATCGCCTCAGTCATATCATTGTTGGGACATTCCTATACCATGGTTCTGTATCTGTCTATATCTCATGTAATGGTTCGGTGAGCTCCTGCTTGAAAGTTAAGATCTCATCTCTTAATGCTACCATGTGCCTCGAGGAGAAAAACTTTACAATGAATTTATCCGCCAACTCATCCCAAGTAGTGATGGAATAGTTGGGAAGTCGTTCAAGCTAATCCAATGCCTTCCCTCTAAGTGAGAAAGAAAATAATCTCAACCGAAGTGCATCCTCTAACACATTATTTTCCTTTATCCCCCAACAGGTATCCACGAAATCCTTGAGATATTTGTAAGCATTATGATGGGAAGCACCCGTGAAATACCATCGTCACTCTAACAACGTCAGCATCACATTTGTAATTTGAAAATTGTTCGTCCGGATCCGGGGTAGGACAATTGCACTAGCATAGCCTTGGTTTGGAAGCACCCGAGGAGCCACTCTTGGAGGTGGCGGGGGAGAGTCTAGAACATTATTATTGGCCTGGCGGCCTCTCCTTTGTCCTTGAGGTACAATAGAAACCTCATCATCAATATTGTCATCTATCTCCTCCCCCGGCGGAATATCTCCAAGAGGTGCATTGTTTGCTGCCATTTTGTACCTCAAGTTGCGACACACACAAATTAGTAACGCAGAAGGAAAGAAGAACAATACACAAAACTATTTAGATAGATATCCAAAACCGTTAGCTCCCCGGCAACGGCGCCAAAAAGTGATCGGAGCCAACCCTACACCACTACGAAGTGGCGAGAGCGGTCGAAGCAGCTTTTACCCGAGATGGTCGGGATCGAATCCACATGGATCTAGAAGTGGGAATTGGATTCCTATCTAAACTAGAGATGCGTAGTGCTCTTAATTACTCTTCCAATCATCTTTTGGTTGGATATTACTTCTAATATTTATGCTAATGATAAGCTAAATTAAAATAAGAATGATTGCTTGTAGGGTTTTCTAAATAGTTAAAGAGACACTAGGGAAGTGACTTTATCCTAGGTGAATACTTGACGGGATCTAAAGCCTAAAGCAAGGACGTTATGTTGGGGATTGTGATATAGCCAATGCACGGAATTACTCACTCTATACCTCTCGGTAGCTTGGGTAACTTTGCCCTAATTGACTTTCTCAAGACCAATTGGGTGTCAAAATTATGCAAGCAATATAGGCTCAAGTCGGGTATTACTATCTCTAGGTTTAACCCTTTAATTGGGGCTATCAATCTCTTGATTACTCTCCAATTCCTTGTTGAACTGATTTTCCTAGACTCAAGCTCTCTTTCTCAAGAAGAGCCCAAGTCAAATAGGCATAAATTAGTGTTTGCAACCACTAATTCAACATGAAAAACACAAATCAGTCCAAATATCAAATACCCATAAACATCTAAACCTTAAATCAAAAGAACCATCAAATACCCATACTAGGATTGAGCCACAACCCTAGCTAATGGGTCTAGCTACTCATAATAATAAAAAAAATTGATAAATAAATAAAGAATAACCCATAAAATTTAATTACAAGCTAATAATTGAATATTTAATGATAAACCCACTATAAAATTACTCAAAATAGTCAATAACCACCGTTCTCGTGCTCAGCTCAAAGTTAGATTACAGAAGATGACCTAAAAATAGGAAAAGAAAGTATTTATACTTGGCCGAATTTTCTGGACAAAAATACCTCTGCGGGGGTACCGCGGACCGCAGGAAATGAAGTGCGGCTACGGTGAGGCTTTTTGGCTTCAAGTCTCTGCTCTCTGAACTTGGCTACCACGGGCCACATAAAATGCACCGCGGCTGCGGTGGCTTCAACTGTGGTCCGCACAAAAGGACCGCGGACCGCATTGACCTTAATCTCCAAACTTTCAACTCTCTGAACCCCCATCTTTGCGGATCGCACAAACTCGATTGCGGACGCGGTGAGGCCGTTGCGGTCTGCGCAAAATGGTTTGCGGCTGCAGTGCTTGAATTTACAAAATATGCACCTCTCTGAATCTCCTCAGTGCGGACCGCACTAAATGGAATGCAGCCGCAGTGGATCTGTTGCAACTGTGCTTGGACTTGTTCTTGGTACTTGTGTATGTTTCACTCCTTTTTGAGCTGGTTTTGACTAATTGTCACCTTTTTGACCAAATCCTGCAAACAAGTACAACATGTAAGCCTTTGGGACTATTTTATATATATTTTTAATCAAAACTCAAGTAAAAAGGAGTGTAAAATGAATTATAATCCCTAGTTATCAGTTCTCCTCTTTCAGCTTATAAGAATAGATTTTGTTCTGATACCAAATGTGCAATTACCAGCACCTTCCCAGAGAAAAGAGTTTTGGCACTGCTTTTTAGTGAAATTTCACTATTTTGGTAACACTATTCAAACAATTGTTTACTCTTCCAATGATCTTTTAAAATTTCTTGTTTCTAAAACAAATAAAAAGATATTTCACCCCATATTCTTTTATGGTAAGTCAAAATTTAAGAGAATAAAAAGAGTATCAACCAATCAATTAATTGACTATGCTTCGGTTATAAACTACTTGAGATCGGTTATATAAAGCATCTCTTTAAAAAATTCCTTTTTTTGAAAAGCTGGTCATAAAGCATCTTTATCCATTCCGATGTTTTCAGGCCTACTTTCTTCCAAACTTACATAAAAGAAGCATCTTAGATAAATTTTCATCTTTCCAAAAAAAAAAGCTAAGAAAAGATATAAGCAAACAAAAATTGGTTGCAGATTGGGTAATGTAATTTTCCATCTAATTGATGGAAATCCCCATCCCCCCTCCAAATTTTAAATTTGATGAATTTTCTAAATCAGAAAAAGTACAAATCAAAAAGAAATGCATTGAATATGAAAGGTGAAAAAATGCTCAATATATGATTACGTGACGATGAGTAAAGAGAGGATCATGGTTGATTTACTTAAAGCAAGAGATTCCCCCTTCTTATTCAGATTCCTATTCTGATTACATAGGTTTTTATCATATATTCAAGATTTGTTTATTAAGCATTGTGGAAAAATCTATTCAAAGTTCTTCTCCTTAAAATTAAATCATGTTTGGTCTGTTCAGACAACTCAATTGGAACCTCGGAATAAAATTTAGAATACAAAAGGGATTCAGAAGAAAAAAAAGATTCATGCGGATTCAAGAACATGTCTAAATCTCGATAAAAATCAGTATGCTACAATTTAGATAAAAATTTGAAATTTTGGCACTTTGACAACGATACTCCTTTCAATGAAGAAATAATAGACTAGGAAAATCAGCTAAAGCACAATAAGTCACTAAAGAATCCACTCATACTTACTAAAGGCAAATATAACACAAATTCAAGTGATACTAATAATTAAAAGCCATAAGAAAATATGAGGCCTTAGGTCATTACCAGTGACAAGTCAAAACCTCAGAGTAGAAGAATAGAAGCTGCCATGGCAAATCAGCAACATTATGCATATAAGAGAACTAACATATAAGGATAAGAAAAAAGAAAGCTAAATCTCAATTGAGATGTTGTAGTCCCTTTGTTGTAAATTAGTTAACTGCTTTACTTTTTTGTCTGTCCATATAACTTGACCATTTCCTTTAAAACCCAACCTTTGTCCGAAATCTCGATTACTCACAATAGTTTGTACTCGAATATGTTGTATCTTCTTCACATTTACCTTACTTACTTTACAGTATAGCATTGTATCTTCTGTTGCGTTCATAACCTCCCTTCCATATAGGTAGAAATTACATCTGTGCCTTAAAACTCTATTGTGATAGCACCTTTGGTGCATACAAATTCGGTGGAAGCTTTATAGTGACTTCTTACGACTTAGCTCTATGACACGATCTAGAAACAAAAGAAGGGTAACATTTCCTAAATGCCCTATAGCCTCTCATTTATAAATGTGGTGCGCAACACATCCATAAGTGAGACTCTAATAGGCACGGCTTTGTAGACTCCCTAGGACACGAACAACTCTGATACCACTTTGTCACGCCTCAAACCTGGGGAGGCGTGGCTGACACCCGATGCCGTAGTGGCCCGATCGAACCACTCTATAACTCATTCATACCGTTTGTAACTATCATGGGGCCAACATGGCCACAACTCGTAATGTACAATTATAAGTGGAAAAATATTGTATCACTGAATCACTTTTTGCTTAAAATATGAATACATATGGGCCGTCAAGGCCTCTGACATACTGTACAATCTGAATCTCTGTCTACAAAGCCTCTACGATTATTTGACATAAAATGGGATAGGGTACCGGCCTACCCATAAGTCTGTAGCAAAACTCTGACATGATGACTCATAGGCTCGGCTATACTCCGAAAGATGTGGAGTCTTATCGATCCTTTGTTGAATGCCAATCTCATCTACTATAAGGGCTCGTCAACTGATTGTCTATACCAGCAGGCATGAATGCAGCGCCCCCAACAAAAGGACGCCAGTACGAATAATTGATCACGCCCAACTATGCCTTATAAAAAGGACTAAGCAGTCGATGCAAATATAATCTGGTTTACAAGTCTGGAGTCGAATCTCACAGAGAACTAAGGCTTAGCTACAAATGTTTAATATTGCTAAGAAGACAAGCTCGAACAATTCCTAAGTAATAAATATTAAGATTCTTATATCTAATTAACTAAATAATTAAAGTAGTAAATTAACAACTAAAGATACTACGCGTTGGAGAAAAGATTAAGGAGGTCTAGAGTTATGATTTTCTCAATTGTCGGAATCCTTCCCGCTACGTTTTCTATAAATTCGCCTAAGTATTCTCTACCGATCATGAGTGCTCTAGCTGTTGTAACTCTCTCCCGAGTAATTACAACAATATACTAGACATATTCTCACAAATTACACTAGCTAGCTTTAATTGCAGCTCACTTAGATCGCACCCAAGGTTTCGTTATCCATAATCCCACCTTTAAACCCTTCGTATTGATCCCTCATATACGTTGAGTGATGATGTTCAACAACTACCTAAATATACACTCTCTCCCAAGTAATGTACACTAAATAGGAACAGCTAATTGAGGGCCCTTCAATCAACAACAATAAGCATATAGTTGAACAAATAGAGATAATACTACGACAAATCTACATTAACATAACGATAAAATCATCTTTCAACAGGTTCCATCAAAACCCTAGACAACAAATTAGCTATTCATAATAGTATGCATAACTACAATACTAGAATTCATAACCAATAATGGAAATAGGAAGAAGGAAGTGAAAAACTCATAGAAGAATTCTCCGCATGTATCCTAGTGTGTTCTTGCCTCCTTAGGTCGAATCTCTAGTCTCCACGACGGCTCTGTGCTCTTCCTAGATCTAAAGTGTGTCAAAAGTATGTCCCCCGTCCTTAAAATAGCATTTTCATGTATTTATACCAAGTAGGGTCGGGCCCAGACGAAAATGCCTTCTCCCGTGCGAAATAGGACTCTGGCTTTGTAAAATTTGCACAGGCACACCGCACGCTGCGGTGCACTGTGCGACGCGGCAGTGGAAAGTTCAGAGAGCTGTTTTCTGATAGATTGTTGGAAAATTGTACAGATGCGGCGCACTGTGCGATGCGGTAATGGGAATTCGCAAAAATGCTAAACATGAAAGTTGTAGCCATTTGAAATAGATTTCCAACGATATATTGTGGAGCCCAAACGGAGTTCTGAGCGAAAAGCTATGTGCATTTTATTAGACAATGCGGTTTTATGCCCGCTCGATTATCTGTTTCGTTCTTAACTATCATCCGTTGATCCCCGAACACGATCCCTCTTGATTCTTTGGGATTTTACTCAGACTTCAAATCTCCAAATCACTTGAATTCAATCCATAATATCTACATATCTCGGAATCACTCTTACAAGGCATAAAATACACAATTAGTGCAAAACACTAGTGATTAAAACTCAAACTCAATTAAAGTGCAGTAAATTAAAGTGTAATAAACGACTAAAATACGTAATTATAGCCTATCATCAACACCCCACACTTAAACCATTGCTCGTCCTCGAGCAATCAAATTACACTTTATATAGACACGACCTTTTTAAACAATTCTCCTAACTCATCACACCAAGAATACTTAAAATAGACTAAGCACAAAAGCGTAACATCTTTACCTCAAGGTTTGACTTACAAGTACCGCGCATTATTCACATCTCACCCACTTACTATAACATAGAGGTCACTGACATTACCTTTCCTTCATGAATCAAGTGCCCTCACACTAATCGAGCTCATTCATTCTATGATCAAGTATGACTTTATTTGGTTGTAATGTAGGCTGTGGGATGGGTAGGATACATTTAGATATAAGAGTGACTACACCTCCCTAAGCACTTTAATACATACACTTTAACATTTAAAACCCCACACTTATGTCAAACCATGACTCCGCCTTCATATCAATATACATCAACTGCCAAATTATTTAAGCACAATTACATCAAGAGTTACCACTTGTCAATGAATATCTGCACATAATATAACTATTTCTTTTCTTTTCTTTTTCAATTCAAGTGATTTTTACTTTTTCAAAACAATGCACCTTTTTCCTTATTTCCTTAGTTCTACTCAAAAGCCAAACCAACCACCTCACACTTTAACTTTTACAAAGTTCATAACTATTTAAGTGCTCATGAGAAGTTAAAAGGTTCAAATAGATGGTTAATTCAAACAAATGAGTAAGACTTGTAATGTGGTTGCCAAAGAAATATGATTACAGGCTCAAAGGGGTTAACTACTTTATATAACAATTAGGCGGGTAAAATATACATATCTGGTTCAACAAAGAAACGCTTATCTCATTTTCAAGACTGAACAAAACTACTATTTCGTTTTGCAAACACACGGGGCAAATTCTAGACATCAAATGCAACATACAGAATAACACAAAACCTTACACACACATGGCACATAACTCACTCAGGATTAGACTCATCAAGACACTCTAGTCAAAGCAGTTAAGCAAAGTTAAGATCATACAATTTAAGGTACTTCTACAAGAGTCAAAAACTGAGCCTAAGTGTCACAACCAAAGTACTCACTATTCTCAAGGAATAACAAAGTCAAGAGATATTGCTTCAATTCAAAACACATCATAATGGCTCCTATTCCTATAAAAAAAAAAGAAACTAACTACACCCGGTTCAAACAAAACCCTTGGAAAAAAACCGCGGCACAATGAAAAACCAAGGGAGAATTACTACACTACCTACAAAGAAAATCTTTTTGACTTTTTCTTTAGACTTAAATCCCTCAAAAAATTATCTAATAGATCCATCGTCGGGAAAAGTCCAATATTTTAAAAATAATATTATTCAATTAAACTAATATAGCTAAAGTAGCATAGAAAGTCACCCAGACAATCTCCTCACTCACACTTAAAATTGAGCATTGTCCCCAATGCACATCACAACTATAAGAGGGTAAAAGAAACTCCCTGATAGGCCAAAAGTCGAAGCACTAGCAACTCATGGGGTACTCAGACTTCTCTCAGGCTTGGTCCTTCATGTGGGTACCTCACACTTAGTTCCAACCATTTGGTTTGTTGTTAGATCCTTCCAATAGCTTAGCTTTCCATGCACCTAGAAAATCAAAAATCGACACTACAAAAATAATACTATTAAAAAATAATAAAATATAAAAAAATAAAAGAAAGCAGTAAAGTTGGGTTGCCTCCCAATAAGTGCTTGATTTAACGTCGCGACACGACGCGAATCACTTTTTGTCTCCACTTTGAACTTATGAATCGGACCCCAAGTTTTGATTTTGCTCTATGATCATGCACCTGGGGTGGTAGAACGAATCTGACTGGCCCAATAAAATAATGTAGTATTCTGTACTTCTTGGCCTTTGGATGAGATGTATAATCCCGACTTTCTGGCAAGAAGAATTCCAGAATGTAGGCATCTTGTTCCTTACTCCTTGACTCCTCAAGTGGATCAGACGACTCTATTTCCATATCATCATCCAAGCACAATATGGAAAAATGCTTGGAGTGTGGACCAATGCGCTCAACTACATAAACATTGGGATTATCAACATCATTAACACTAATGACATTAGAGTCAACTAAATATGTATCCTCAATATCCTTGGTTGACTCTAGTATCTCTTCGACGACATCGGCATCCTCAAAATCTAGTTCGATTGATTGTTGGTGTTCTACTCTAGCCTTCTCCTCTAGCTCCTCCTAGTATTTTTTTTAATCCTCCAGTATAATGGCAATTTCTGCAGCCAATTCATGCTCATATTGGCTACTATCCACAATGTCAACTTGTTGCGCTTTACAAGGTTTAATTAATTTATTCTCTTGATCCTCCAAGTTGTGAATAGTTGCCTCTTGCATTTGTATCTGCGGTGGTTTCTTATCATATAGTTCCATGAAACACTTTAACATATCGTTGGTCAGCTTTAGCATATCTTTTATCTCCTTCTGATCAGCTTCCCAGGGTTCTTTGTTCCTATTAACTTCACAAGAAAAAGTAGAACCATCATAATAAGGGGTTGGGGAAGATAAGAAATATAAGCACAACCATGAAAGTGACCATCTTGACCACCACACGTATCACACATATTACACACATAAGATTGAGTTGGTGCGCATAACTCGCTCTCGGGAATATTTTGATAATTTTTCCATGGGTGGTTTTCTTCACAATATGCATAAGGAGAATCAAAAATAGAATCACAAACATCAAAACTCTCATAATTCCAAGATGCCATGTCTCTCAAGTAAAAAACAAATAAAAAAAAGTCAAATACAAGAAAACAAAAATAAAAGTTCAAATTTGCAACCTAAAAATATGTACACCGACAGCTACACCGTTAGTTCCTCGGCAACAGCGCCAAAATTTGATCACGCCCAACTATGCCTTATAAAAAGGACTAAGCGGTTGTTGCAAATATAATTCGGTTTACAAGTCCGAAGTCGAATCCCACAGAGAACTAAGACTTAGCTACAACTATTCAATATTGCTAAGAAGACAAACTCGAACAATTCCTAAGTAATAAATAATAAGATTCTTATATCTAATTAACTAAATAATTAAAGTAGTAGATTAACAACTAAAGATACTACGGGTTGGAGAAAAGATTAAGGTGGTCTATGTTGATGCCTAATTTTTTCCTGTATATTTTAATATGCAAAATACTTTCAAAATAGTATATGTATGTATATATAAGTATGTCCAAATGTTTTATTATTTTTCCTTATTTTTTTAAAAAAAATAAATTGATTTATTGCCCTATTTTATCCATAAAACCCCAATAATTATTCCTAAAATTATCATTTTGATGATTCATTTATTCTATTCTCATATTTTTGCTAAAATATAGGTAATATAAATTTTGCATATTTTTACAAAGTCATTTAGTATTTTTAAAGTTAAATTGTATATAATTACAACATTAGCCTCTTTTAAGATTAATTACGTTTATATTCATAAAAGATTAGGTCTTGTATTTAGTTATGTGCTATAAATCATTTTTGTACCTTTAATTTATTTCCAAAAATTAATTAATTAATTTTATAAATTAAATAGGGAAAATTGACTATTTAAATGTTAGCCCAATTTCATTTCGATTATAGCCCAATTCTGACCCCAATTGAACTCAATTGAAACCATTTGAACCCCCGACCCAATTTTGATTTAATCCGACCCAAACCCATCTTCATAACCCTCCAACTCGCCCATTTTGATCCAGGCCGTTGATCATTCAGATCAACGGTCAACAACCATCCTTGCCTTTTTTAATCCAAACGACCCCTAACCTAGCCTCATTTCCAAATTCCGCCACCTATGAATCCCCTTCTCTATCAACTCTCTCTCAAATCCTCTCAAACCCTAGCTGCCACCATCAACTACAACCCTAATACCTCCCCAAATCTATGGTTCCCAAAGTCATCAGAGACCTATATCCACCTCTTATGGCTTCTACGTGCTCGATTATTATGATCTCGAGGCTAGATCTCGAAAGAGCTTGGTCCAGGCTTGTTCGATTGCAGTTCAGGACTGTTCTCCGGTCGTTTTCGACTTTTTCTCTGGCCGGCCATGGCTATTCGAGTCATACTCTTGACTCTACTGCTTAGATCGTTGGTTTTCAAAACCTTTCTCACCACTTGAGGTTCTTTTGAAACCTTAGCCTTTAAGGTTCCTTCGATTTCTTTTTAGATCTGTTTCAAATCTATGTTTGCTCTGAACTTCTAAGTGTTTTTCTCAAATTTTCTTTTAAAACTCTGCTTTCAAAATCCCTTATCTTTCCGATTAGGGGTTCTGTTAAGTTATTTCAAAACGTTTCTCTGATTCTTTGACACATTTGGCTATGTTTGCTTATATCGTTCTTCTACCTGAGTTTACATGTTAAAACCCCTAATTTCTTTTAACTGTTTACTAAACGAATGTTTTTTTGCCTGAGTTTGGCCGATTTGTTTGCTTATTCTCTTTTAAAACTCTCCTATTGTTGAAAATCCCGGGGTTTTGGGCCTGACACTGTTCGTTTAAGTGCATGACTTGATTTGAAGTTCTTTATTTCGAAATCTTTTGCTCCCTTTGTGTGATTCTTCTGATTGCTAGGTTTCTATCTTCTCTAAAACTCAAATATGCTCGAAACCCTAAGGTGTTTTCCTCACCTGCTAATATGAGACATTCACATGCTTTTGATATTTTATGTTTTCTTCACTACTTGACCTACTGGACTGTCATGCTTCGAATGTTGCTATCTACTGAATCTTTGTGCTACTGTTGTGTGCTATTTCTTCTTGCCAACAGGCCTAGCCTCGCATGTATAATGTTTATGCACCCTATTTATAGGTTGAGTCTCCTTCTTTGACTAATTTTCAAACTCGTGACTAAGTTTAAACTTTTCCTTTGTGAGATTCTGATTTCATTCGCCTATTAAGGTTAATTGATTTCTTTCCTGTTTTGCCTTACTGAATCCTTTCCAAAATTAGAGTATCTCTATACCTATACTCGAATTGCTTACTTGTTATTTTACTACTTCTTTTATGGCAACTTTCAGCCTGATTTTTAATTGATTGCTTTCCTTATTTCGAACATGTCACCGCCCGTTTAGCAAGTGACCCCTTAATTAAGGGCAATCACTTGTATAATAGATTCTGAATCATGATTGTTTCCATGTTTGTAGCTTATTACCTCTTTCTTACTTGTTTTCATAAAACTATAAATACCCATTACTTCTTCTTTTTCAAAAAGACGAACACTTTTAGTTCTGAACTCACACTTACACTCAAGCACTCTCTCTTGCTTTACTACTACTTGTGTTATTGCCTGTTTAGCCGGGTGAAAGCCAAGGCTATATTTCGAAGTCCTGCTACTTTTTCTTTACCGCACTTTGCTTCTTTGACTGGTATGTTCTAATTAAGTTTTTCAGCACCAACAACAACATGCTTACTTACTAATTTTGCATTCTTGTCTGCCTACTGCTTGTATTTAATTCAGTACCATTATTAGCATGTTGTAATTTCTTTCTTCCTGTTTTGAATCAATGTATTATGAATCCCAAATCCCTACCCCAATGTGATTAATACTTGTGGTTAGTTTGGGGGCATGACAACATTGAATATTGCTGAGCATGACCCAAACTTGATCCTCCTAGGATCATAACCTCCATGTTACCCTTATATGTTATGTGTTTTGGTTGATTTACAAGCATTACAACACTCCCTATTGTTGTGCATGCCCAAAATTAACCCATGCCTAAGTATATAGGCCCCCTTGCAATGGATTCCCAATCCTCTGCCCCTTTGTGTGAAGTTATCAATTCTTTGAAGTGTTAATGGCTGATTCCCCTCACTCTTTCCCTCTCCTTTATTCCCTCAGTTCTTAGAATTCAGTTTTTGCACTTTTCACTCTCTTCTTGGACTTAAGTTCTGCCCCCCTCATGTGAGCCTTGCCTTGGGACCCATGAGCTCCCTCTGAACTTGAACACATGAGGGCTGACATTTCTACACTGCACTTGTCCCTATTCTGGTTATAAAACTTGGGTGTGAACACTGCCCGGGGTCTTATTGAGGCCCTTAGGGAACTCTGAAACACTCGAGGCTGAGAAAGGCTTTGGATCAATGGTATTTTGAGTTGGTTTATCTCATAACTCAGAGAGGAAGTCATGAATCATGCTTCCTCTGGTTGTAACTTTTCTTTGTACTTTTTCTGACGTAATTTATTATTCCTGGTTTATAATAATTTGTAATGAACATTTGGGGCTGGCTAGTGAAAAAAAGGGTTGGGAAATTATGCATGCTCAAGATAGAAAACATGCCTATAGGACTGCATTCTCTACTTGTTCAAATCACATTTAGAAAACATGCCTATAGGACCGCTCCAATTATGCATATTCACATTACATTTAGAGACCATGTCTATAGGACTTACTTGTTCAACATCACATCTAGATAACCTGCCTATAGGGATTATCTAAAATTCTGCACATTTGTCATCGTTTAGATTTTTTTGGCCCAATTAATTATAACCCAGTAGCATGCTGAAATTAGTAACGCATAGAAATCATGCCTATAGGGGTTCTTAAATAAATTTGAGTCGTTCCATTCACATTCAATGTTAGATATCATGCCCATGTGGATTAGAGTCAGTAATAGTAGATACCGTCATCTACAGAATTTGGAACTAGTCTAATTTAAATTCGTCTATTCTAAACCTCTGTTTAATAGTTCCCTTAGTTTCAACAAGGTTTAGCAAACATGCCTATAGGATTTCAAGCAGTACGTTTTGAGTTATCACTGTTTCACCACCTTCTGAATTAAATAGATATCATGCATATAAGACCCCGTCTAAACACTTAGGCAAGATTTAGAGTAATAATTATAAAATTGAATCCGCCTTTGTTAATTGTTACAACCAGCAGGCAGGCCCGATTCGGACGTCTTATCTAAGTTATGTAATAAACTAATTTGCCTCAACAATTAACTTCCCTCGCCTTTATGCGTTTTAAATCAGACCTAAAAAGTATGTGCATGTCATGCTAGTTATGTGCTTTTGTTTTGAGGAGGTATACATGAGCCTTTTGTATGTTTACATGCTTCCCCTTTATATGCCATATTGTAATCGAGACCAATCTGCGCTGTAATACCTTAACTAGGTGGAAAGGGTAGATATGGATATGATGACTGGTGCACAAATGCCACGTGTAACCTCTCTTTTGAGGAGTGATTACCGGGTATTGCATTGATGTGATCCATATTTTTTGTAAACCTAGGATCCCCTTTCTTTATTTCCCCTTTTTTTTGTAACTCCTTATTTAAAATCAGCTCTTTTAATTGCTCTTTCAAACTTTGTTTACTTTCAAACTATTGTGCATTGAAATCCCCTCTTACTTGAGCCTTATCTGCTTATATGTTAATTGCTCCCCAAATTCATAATAACTGTCTGGCCGGGAACCACACTAGTGGATCCTGAGGAGTGCCTAACACCTTCCCCTTAGGATAATTTCAAGTCCTTACCCAATCTCTGGTTACCCAAACAAACTTAGAATTAAATCTCTATTGGTGTCCTAATGCACCTTAATCATTAGGTGGCGACTCTTCAATGCAAAAACCCAGTTCCCAAAAGGAACGAGTTGTCCTTCCAAATGTCATAAACCCGATTTCGTGAGAAAAAAGGGGCGCGACAGTCTATATTTATGATTTCCTCAATTGACGGAATCCTTCCCGCTACGTTTTCTGTAAATTCGCCTAAGTATTCTCGACCGATCATGAGCGTTCTGATTGTCGTAACTCTCTCCCGAGTAATTACAACAATATACTAGACATATTCTTCCGAATTATGCTAGCTAGCTTTAATTGCAGCTCACTTAGATCACACCAAGATTTAGTTATCCCTAATCCCACCTTTAAACCCTTCGTATTGATCTCTCATATACGTTAGGAGTGATGATGTTCAACAACTACCTAAATATACACTCTCTCCCGAGTAATGCACACTAAATAGGAATCGCTAATTGAGGGCCCTTCAATCACCAACAATAAGCATATAGTTGAACAAATAGAGATAATACTACAGCAAATGTACATTAACATAACAAAAAAATCATCCTTCAACAGGTTCCATCAAAACCCTAGACAACAAATTAGCTATTCATAATAGTATTCATAACTACAATACTAGAATTCATAACCAATAATGGAAATAGGAAGAAGGAAGTGAAAAACTCGTAGAAGAATTCTTCGCCTTGCTCCTAGTGTGTTCTTTCCTCCTTAGGTCGAATCTCCAGTCTCCGTGACGGCTCCGTGCTCTTCCTAGGTCTAAAGTGTGTCAAAAGTATGTCCCTCGTCCTTAAAATAGCATTTTTTTCATGTATTTATACCAAGTATGGTCGGGCCCAGACGAAAATACCTTCTCCCGCATGAAATAAGACTCTAGCTCTGTAAAATTTGCACAGGCGTGCCGCACGTTGCGGTGCAATGTGCGGCACGACAGTGGGGAAGTTCAAAGAGCTATTTTCTGACAGACTGTTGGAAAATTGCACAGATGCGGCGCACACTGCGGCGCGTTGTGCGGTGCAGTAGTGGGAAAAGAAGAGCTAAAGAAAATACTAAAAGGAACTAAAACACTACTATCATCAACTTTAGAACTAGCTAAACAAATAGAAGTATCAGATTCCAAAATAAAGAGAGAACAAAGTTATATAATTAAAAGAAGTATTAGCTTATAAACTATATCAGCTTTAGAGTGGGAAATACAAAGTATAGAAGGAGAAATATATTCACAAAATCAAAGAATAAAGTTCTTTAAGAAAAGAAAAATTTGGATACCCTTAGGATAGACAATATAGCTACCTTAAAAAACCTAGAATATTGAGATTTAAAAATATATCCAGAAAAGAAGTATAGAATAGTAAAAGATAATACGGTAATTAAGTGTAATTTTAGTAGTGGAGAACATATATTACATAGCGAAGACAAACAATATAATACAATAGTAGATTTAATAATAAATTTTGGAGAAAAAACACAAGAAAATAATAAAAATTTAATAAGAACACCAGAACTAGTAGAAGCGTTACAAATTAAACAGAAAAAGACTCTAGAGAAACTAGAACAAAATTTAGACTTCATAAAATCACAAGAACTAGAAATAGACAGAAAAATACAATATTTAAATAATAAGTTTAATCTAGAAAAAATACCTACGAAAAACGAAATAGAAAAATTAATTAAAGCTATTACGGAAAAACCTCAGGAATTAGAAATACAAACGACCAGGCTAATAGAAAGAATAACAGATCAAGTAAAAATACTAAAAAGTGAGATAAGTGTTTTAAAAGAAGAAATAGACAAAATAAAGGAAATCACTCTTTCATGAGTGATATAGAATTAGATCCAATATATGAAGAAGCATTAAAACTTACAGAAAAAATTCAACCCAACCCAGAAGGACTAACTAGTTATATCCCTCAAGGAAAGGCAGATCAAACAATAATAAAACAAAATAATACTTTAATAATATTACTTCTAGAAATTAATAAAAAACTAGATAAAATTATTAAAGAAAAAGAGATAAAAACAGAAATCCCAAAGGTTGACGATCTAATAGAACAATTAAAAAGAGTTGAAATAACACCACAAAAAGATAGAATTAAAATAAGAAAACCACAAAATTGGACTTTCTTCCAAGTGGGAGAAATGAAGAAAGATCAAGAGTAAGTTTTTTCAGATAATAGAATAGGTAATAATATGTTAGCAAGAATCATAACTAGAAAAAGACAAGATGACAATCAGAGACTAGATGAAATGATAGATATAGACAAAGACATACAGATTTTTCAGCAGAATCAACTAAGGTTACTAAATCCAAAAACATTATATAATACAGGGTATTTTTCAAATAATTCTCAACTATATAGACATTATAGAGAAGAACAATTATCAGCTATAGGAAGTAAAGTAGCTACCTTAAATTTAATAAATCCAGATTCAGTAAGACAAATAAAGAACTATAAAAGGAATTTAATGCATATGAGATTAATAGTAATCGGATTAAAAGGATTAACTAGAAAAAACTTAGGAACTAAAGTATTAGTAGTAGTAGTATATGATGACAGATGGTCAGATCAAAAGAAATCCATACTAGGTTTACCAGAAGTAGACATGACAAATAATGGAGGAATATTTTATATCAACCCAGATTTTATGATAAATGTAGCAGAATTTGGAAAAAATATTAAAATAGGAATACAGACTAAAGGATATGAAGAAATGAACAATGTAAATAATTTATTAATATGTGTAGGTTTCATAGGAAAAATGGCAACAAGTAGTAATACAAGATTCAAAATTAAAGTAGACGATGTAGTCGAGGTAATGAGAAATAAAGGAATAAAACTAATAAAGCTTATTAAAATATATATATATATATATATATAGTTTACAAGAAATTGCCTTATATTAAAAAAAATCAAAAAAGAAAATAGCCCGGAACGAAAAGCCCGTTTAGGCCCGGGACCATGTGGGCTTAGGCCCACTGTGAGCCGGTTCCACCCATTTGGATTGTTAGGCCCGGGACCGCCAAAGCCCGGGCCCATTTGGCTCAACTCGTTTAGCCCATTTAGGCCCGGGTCCAGCCCAGAATACAGCCTTATGTATGACACAATTGCAGAAACTCCCATATTAGGTGCCATAATGTACATATGATATTTTCTAATTCAAAAGATTTTGGCATCTACCCGTATTTGTTTATTTTTAGGGTCTTTTGAAACAGTGAGCTCCTCAACTAGTGATTCCACTATATTGATGTGCGTTGACCTTGCCATTGCCCAACTTTGTGTAATTGAAATGCAGTTGGCTGATGATGTATTCAATTGGCATTTTATTTAAGGAAATTATGATGCAGATGAATTGTTTTATGTGCCATAAAGAAAATACGGTATATTTCTAAGATAAGCCGAGGTAGTTTATATCTATAGATTATAGGACAAACATGCATAGTGTAGAGCTCAACGTCTAAGTTGAGAGTAATGTGAGAACTAAAAACCATACCAAATCATTCTAACATTCAAAAGAAGAATTTTGCAGATAGCAAAATTAGTAAGTAGAAAGAAAAAAAACATTTTGGACAATGGGAGAGCTTAAGCAATAAAGCTACCTATTTAAAAAAACAACACTGATATACTCAACTCAAGAAAAATATAGGGAAGTATATTCTGTTATTTTTTTCTTGTTGGAAAATATACTCCAAAGGAGGGTCACAAGTTGACAAAGAGCGTATTCAACTGGATGGCAAAAGCTAAAGGCTCAAATTTTCATCTCAAGAAAAGAGTAACATGGGAAACAACAGTGCAACACCTGTATTAATAATGCATGAGTAACAATTGTTTAAGGCAAAATTGCCACGTTATATTCTTATCCAAAATATTTTGGATAATTATCAATTACCCGTATAATCAAGAATTATCTCAAATTACTACTCATTTTTAATACACTTTATACACCTCACTATAATATACTTTACTATCGTGGTCATGTGGTACCATATAAAATTAATACATACATTATTATTTTATTATCCATGTAAAAAAATACACATATTTTCTCAACTTATAATGTTTCTAATCTCATAAAAAGAGTACAAATTTTCGTACGCTTAATTCTTAAAATGGTAAAAAGGTAACCTTATTTTCATGTGAGAAAATAATTTCTATCTTTACAATAAAGAAAATCTCGTAAACTTTCTTATATTATGAGTATAATTTACCATATCCGAAAATAGTAATAATGGTAACTATCAAAAATTATACTTATAAAACTTTTACTAAAATACTCCACTAAAAGAAATACCACACTAACATAATAACTAACGGTATCAAGGTTGTTAAACTTACAGGGTATAACAATGGAGGACTTTCCAATGCCCTTGCCTTTGCTAGATCCATCACGAGCCATAATATTCTGCAATACAAATAAGCATGAATGTGAGAACTCATCAAGAAATATGCCTAAGGTTGGCGTGCAAGTCATGAAATGACCCCACACTTAAAAACGAAGGCACACTGTACAATACTTCACAATTATTGATCTAACATGTACAAGTGTTGCACTTCAAAGCTATGGGTACTCAAGACTTCCCCATGCCACACAATAGTAAAGAGGCACTAATCAACGCCACACGTATAAGTGATTGATCATAACTTCGTGAATTCACATTAAGGTAAGCAAGAGGCATATGGTACTCACCTTTCCACAACTACCAGACTACACTAAATTAATTAAATTTACAAGATTCTACAACATACATTATATAAGATAGATGATGCAGGAACATGTTTTGCATCAAAGCCAAACTTTCTAGCAGGTAAAAACATCCCTACACACCCCACACTTATCCCAAATTCATACACAAATATACTTGGTTACTTAAACTTCACCGGTGTACCAAAATCTCCTTTCAAACATTTTAACAAACACAATATGGGTATAAAGTGTGTGCATTCGAATTCAACAATGGTGGAATATGGTGGCCCTCCCATATTTTAACGAAGCAGAAGGACTTCTAGTTTACTACTCTGTATATACAATATCCACACAAAGTGACCCATTCAAGCCACCCACCATGGAAATTTCTGAAGAAGTATATAGGGGAAAACTTTGGGGATTAGGGTTCTAGGGGAATGGAATGTACATTTTTATCTAACTATTAAACATACAAAGAAGAAGAATAAGAAGAAGAAAAAGAAAACATACCTGTAGAGTTGAGAAGGAGAGCAAGAGAAAAACTTTGAGAAAATATTTTTGTGAGGAAGAAGAAGAGGGCGCGGTAGAAGCAACGTTGACAAGGAGATGAGAAGCGTTTGGGTTTTCTGATTTTTGTGAGTGAGAAGTTTGGGTTGTTTTGGGTTATTGTTAAGTTGGGTTTGGGATGAGTATGGGTATTATGATGGGTTAGAATGTTAGTGTAAATGGGTATTTGGGTAGGGTTAAATGGGTATGGGTCATTGAATAAATAAAAAAAAAGCAAAAATTAAAAAATTAAAGAAAATTTACCTGGACCCCCAGCCTAGCGCTCAGTGCTATGCCTGGCGCTGGGGGATTTGAACATTATGTTTTCAGCGCCCCATGCAGCGCTGGGCACTGGCCTGGGCACTATTTTCGAGGATTTTTGCTTTTTTGTGTGTAACATCTCGATCCCCCGAACCTTTATATACTCAATTTACACATCCTACACCATTATATCTATAATTTCTTAACCTACAAAAAAAAATGCAAACATCTACTCTAACTTTAAAAAAAGTTAAACTAGGAAAGCAATAAAAATTGAGTTGCCTCCCAATAAGAGCCTGATTTAACATCGCGGCACGACGTAGAGTCTCGCTTACTCATCAGCAAGTACATCCTTGGTCTTCTCACGATTAATTACTCCTCCCCAGTAGTGCTTGACTCTATGTCCATTCACCAAAAATTTTCTTTCACCATTTAAAGCTCGCAACTCAATTGCACCATAAGGAGTGACTCTCACCACCTCAAACGGCCCTGACCTGGCCATCTCGATTTTAGCTTCCCAGGAAATAGACTTAGCCTATAATTGAATAATAATACTTGTTGGTCTGTCTCGAAGTGACACGACTTGATGTGCTTATCATACCATCCTTTTGTCTTTTCTTTATAAAGCTTAGCGTTTTCATAGGAGTGCAGCCTGGACTCATCTAACTCATTCAACTGCAAAAGTCTTTTCTCACCCACGACTTCAAGGTCTATGTTCAGCTTCTTAATGGTCCAATACGCTTTGTGTTCAAGTTCAATAGGCAAGTGACATGCCTTCCCATAAACAAGCTTATAAGGGGACGCCCCAACTGGCGTTTTATATGCAGTTCTATATGCCCATAGGGCATCATCTAACTTTGCAGCCCAAACCTTCCTATTCACACTCACCGTCTTCTCTAATATTTGCTTTATTTCTCTATTTGACACCTCAACTTGCCCACTTGTTTGAGGATGATATGTTGTAGCAACTCTATGGCGAACTCCATATTTAGCTAGCAGGTTATTCAACAACCGATTGCAAAAATGAGTCCCCTTATCACTAATTAAGGCACATGGAGTCCCAAACCTCGAAAATATGTTATTTTTCACAAACACAGCTACCACCATGGCATCATTTGCTGGCAAGGCAGTTGCCTCTACCCATTTTGACACATAGTCAACTGCTAGCAAAATGTATTTGTTTCCTCTGGAATATGGGAATGGTCCCATAAATTCTATCCCCCACATATCAAAAATCTCAACTTCCAAGATGTTATTCAAAGGCATCTCATGCCTCCTTGTAATTGTTTCTGTTCTCTGACATTGGTCACACTTCTTAACAAATGCATGGGCATCCTTGAATAAAGTTGGCCAAAAGAAATCGGATTGCAATACCTTTGCAACTGTTCTATATCCTCCATGATGGCCCCCATAAGGTGATGCATGACAATTATACAACACTAATTCTAACCCCTTTTCTGGAATGCATATCCTCATCAACTGATCAGCACATTGCTTGTACAAATATGGCTCATCCCAATAATAGAAGTTCATATCATGTAGAAACCTCTTTTTAGATTCAGATTCAATTTTAGGAGGAAGTACCCCACTCATAAGATAATTCACATAAGCTGCGTACCACGGGGGAAGGTCTTCGGTGATAGCAAAAAGTTGCTCATCAGGAAAGACTTCTTTAATTTGGCCACCCTCTTCCACGTGGTCGTGATTTTCCAGCCTTGATAGATGGTCGGATACTTGGTTCTCTGTCCCCTTTGGATATCGTATCTACATCGAATTCCTATAGCAGCAAAACCCAGCGCATCAATCTAGTCTTAGATTCTTTTTTGGTAAACAGATACCTGATTGATGCATGGTCGGTGTGGACTATGACTTTCGTTCCCACCAAGTATGCCCGAAATTTTTCAAAGGTCCACACAACAACTAACAACTTCTTTTCAGTGGTGGTGTAATTTAGTTGTGCATCATCAAGAGTCTTGCTCGCATAGTAGATGGAATAAAACACCTTGTCTTTCCTTTGGCCTAGCACTGCCCCAATAGCATGGTCATTCGCATCACACATAAGTTCAAATGGTGAGGACCAATCTGGTGCCACAATAATGGGAGTAGACACCAACTTCTTTTTGATTTCTTCAAATGCCTTTAGGCAGGCGTCATCAAAGTTGAAAGTTACATCTTTTTCAAGCAACCTGCACAAAAGAGTGTCAATTTTAGGAAAATCTTTAATAAAGTGTCGATAGAATCCCGTGTATCCGAAGAAACTCCGGACACCCTTCACTGAAATAGGTGGAGGTAATTTTTCAACTGCCCCCACCTTCGCCTTATCAATTTCAATGTCGCTCCTACACACTCTGTGACCAAACATAATGCCTTCTTGTACCATCAAATGACACTTTTCCCAATTCAGTACCAGATTTGTTTCTTCACAACGGGCTAACACCTTGCTTAAATTCCTCAAACAATCATCATAAGATGACCCAAAGACTGAAAAATTATCTATAAAAACTTCCACAAATTTTTCCACCATGTCGGTGAAAATAGCCATCATGCATCTCTGGAAAGTGATCGGTGCATTACAAAAACCAAACGACATTCGCTTGAAGGCAAAAGTGCCATAAGGACAAGTAAAAGTGGTCTTCTCCTGGTCCTCTAGGCATATGACAATCTGATTGTATCCCGAATAACCATCATGGAAGCAATAATATTCATGCCCAACTAATCTGTCCAATATTTGGTCAATGAATGGAAGTGGAAAGTGGTCCTTGCGGGTTGCTTTGTTGAGCCTTCTCTAATCAATACAGACTCTCCACCCCGTCACAGTGCGAGTAGGAATTAGCTTGTTTTTCTCATTATCAATCACAGTCATCCCCCCTTTTTGGGCACACATTGAACTGGGATTACCCAGTTGCTGTCAGAAATAGGAAAGATGATACCTGCATCGAGCAATTTAATTACTTCCTTTTTCACAACCTCTTTCATAATGGGATTTAACCTCTTCTGCTGCTCCACATTGGGGAGGTGTCCATCATCCAAGAAGATTTTATGCATGCAAAACGATGGACTAATTCCCTTGATGTCAGCAATAGTCCACCCAATAGCCTTTTTATGCTCGCGGAGTACTCTGAGCAATTTTTCTTCTTGAGTGTTAGTCAAGCTGGAGGAGATTATCACGGGCAATGTCTTAGAGTTCCCCAAATAAGCATAATACAAGTGCGCTGGTAGAGGCTTAAGTTCTAGCTTTGAAGCTTCTTCAATAGATAGCTTAGGAGGGGTCAGAGTGACAGGTCTGTCTAACTCCTCAAATTTCCCAAACCCATGGATATAATTGCAGGACATATCAAGTACTTGCTCAATTTCTCCCATCATTTCATCTTTACTATCTTCTTCATCCCCAATCAAAGCTCGTTCAAGAGGATCTACCGGGCTCATATAAGGCATTAATGATGTAGCATCACTTTCCACCATAGAAATCATGGATAACTCTTCATAGTGGGCTGGTAACTTGAGTGCTTTATAAACATTGAATGCCTCCACTCAATCACCTACTCTCACTATCATCTTTCTTTCTCAAACATCGATAATAGCTCGGCCTGTGGCTAAGAATGGATGCCCCAAAATAAATGGGACTTCCTGATCAGGCCTATAATCCAAGATAATGAAAATCAGTAGGGAATATGAAAGAACCCACTTGAACAAACACATCTTCAATCACTCCTTCTAGATGAGCAATGGAGCGATCAACCAACTATAATATTACCGTTGTTGGGCGAGGCACACCCAACCTCAACTGTCTGAACACAGATAGCGGCATCAAATTGATGCTCGCTCCAAGATCACATAAAGCCCGCCCAAATGCATGTTTACTAATCGAAATTTGGATTGTGAAACTACATGGATCCTTCAATTTATGAGGTAACTTGCTTTGAATTCTTGAGCTACACTCCTTAGTGAGTGCCACAGTTTCGAACTCGGTCAGCCTTCTTTTATTGGCCACTATGTCTTTGATGTACTTTGCATATTTGGGAACTTTTTGTAATATGTTAACCAATGGAATATTAATTTGCACCTGCTTCAAAATATCAAGAAATTTTTTATACGCGGCGTTATCCTTGACTCTCTGCAATCTTTGAAGGAACGAAGGTGGTGGCCTTACAACCAATGGTAGGGCTTGCTCAGCCACCGCCTCTCCAGCTGGCTTCTCTGACTCCTTAGATTTTTCTGATGTTGATTCTATAATGGCTGGCCTCTCATTAAAATTCACATGTTTCCTCTTTTTTGACTGAACTTCTTCTAATTGTCTCCCATTCCTCAACGACATGGCATTAAGGGACATCTTAGGATTAGCTTCAGTGTCACTTGGAAGAGCTCCAACTGGTCTAGTGTTTTGAGCACTGGCAAGCTGTCCCATTTGGCACTCCAAATTTCTCATTGTTGCGGCTTGGGCTTGCTGCTAAGCCATAAATTTCTGAGTGAGGGCTTGCTGTTCAGGCGCCACTTTTTTCAACATGTCTTCAAGGTAACTTGTTGGACTCGCTTCTTGTTCGGCCTGAGGTGGTCTATATTGCTGTTGAGGTGCTTGAGGCCTGTATTGATTCTGAGTACCTTGGTTTCTACCCCAAGAGAAGTTTGGTTGGTTCCTCTAATTGGGATTGTAAGTGTTACCATATTTGTTTGTTTGGCTCCTATTTGCATTACCCACAAAGCAGACAGACTCTGGGTTAGCGAGACATAAGTCACTTGTGTGACCCTCTCCACATATTCCACAAAACACTTGAACCTATTGTACCGGTTGTGCTTGTTGCTTGTTGATAATCAAGATCATCTGATTGACTTGGTTGGTCAGTGTAGAAATCTGTGTTGATAATGCCGAGACGACATCTAACTCAAGAACCCCTGCGGACTTTTGCACTGTGTGTCTACCCATCTCTCCTTGCCAATACAGATTGCTTTTAGAGAATTTGTTCAATAATGCATATGTCTCGTCAAAGCTTTTCTCCAACACTTGATTATGATGTAGACCTTCTATGAAAGTGTGAGCTAATACTTCTCTTGTCTGATTATGATGAGGACAGTCTCTGATTAGCCCCTTGAACCTCTCCCAAGCTGAGTATAAAGACTCTCCCGCTTTCTGTTTGAAGACAACTATCTCACTTCTGATCTTTGCAGTTTTGCCTGAAGGGAAGAACCTTGCCAGAAATTTCCTTGCCAAATCATTACATGGGGTAATAGAATTAGCTGGTTTTGCCTTCAGCCATCGCTTTGCTTCGCCCAACAGTGAGAATGGAAAAAATGTGAGCCTCACATAGTCTGGAGTGACTCTGTTAGTGATATAAGTGCCACTAATCTCCAAGAAGTTCAGGGTATGTTATTGTGGATCCTCGTGTGGAAGATCCATAAACTGCCCATTCGCATGAAGTAGCTGGATCATGCATTGTTTCAGCTCAAAGTGTCTAGTGATTCTAGGCTTCACAATGCTAGATGTGACATTGACAATGCTGGGCATCGCCTCCTCCTGAATATCCATGTATTGCTCCTATGCCATGATCACAGGGAATTGAACAAGTGCCTAAATATTATTCGTATCCCTTGCTTCCCTCAACCTCCTGTGAAATGTTCTCTGAGGTTCGGGGTCAAAGCTTTGAAATCAGTCCTGGCTTCTAAGCCTATGCATTCAATCAAAGTTCCTGAGATCCGAGCAACAATCAAGTAATGTTAGACTTGACGAAATAAACAATTAAAGCAAAAACTAGAAAGTAGTTAATATTCAAGTTCCCGGCAACGACGCCAAAAAGTTGTTGCTCCCAAACGCACACGCAAGTATACGTGGCCGTATAAGTAATAGAATGATAAGTCGAGTGTCGAACCCACAGAGACTTGTATCAACTACCTACTAATTCACCAATATTGTTATTCAGTCAAGCTAAATTCGAGTTCAAGAATGTGATTATACTAAACTATAATTCTAAGTAACACTAAATTATCAAGCAGTAAAATGATTGTTATGTATTCAATAGAGACAAATATTCCAGGGTTGTGATCGATTCACCAATCCTATTGTATTCTAGTTAAATCTCCCTCTCATACAATTCACTCATGGTTGCTAATTAATTGATAATTGCTCTCATAGCCTTCTCCCGAAGTACTACTCGCCTATTCAAAAAAGATTAACGTCTATATTCCTATGAATCAATCTATTAAGAACACATTAAGATTACGATATTTAATTAAGCACGTTGACTAGGTATACTCCTGTCCTAACCACAAATCTGCCCCCTAAGGGTTAAGATCATGCTCTATTTAATTTTTCTCTAATCTAAACATGGCTTTCCCAAGCATATCATAGATAGTAAATAGAACCTATCTGCTGGCTGGACAATTAAGCAACTAATCACAGAATTGAAGAAACACCCATATATTACTAAGAAAAGATGAAGAAATCTGAGATGTTCTTGCTCTCCAATGTCTCTTGTGTGTATCCTCTTTCAAAAGTGGCGTCTCCCTTTCACAAATAAGTTTGCTTTTATACGTGTTGGGTAGGTCTAGAGCCGAAATAATCGTGCTCCCGGATCATTTCTACACATGAAAACACATCAAATTAATATAAATCAATACATTTCACATCCTATTCACGAAACAAAAGTAAAATATGAGGCGATATACATACAAATATATATACTTTTAAGCTAAATATCACATACTAAAATAGTAAGACTGAATTCTGCTCGTACTTTAGTTATATGTGCCTGAAGTGTATGAAAAAAGGCATAAACTTCAGTCATATGTGAAGTTCAGTCATGTATGTGACCTATCAATTTCAGATAAAATTTGTAATTTCAGACAGATTTTTACAACTTCATTCTCATATGTCTAAAATTATATTCTCAAGTAAGTAAACTTGCAAAAAAATTTAACCTTCGAGTACAGCTTAAACAGCAATCCCAAAATCGGGATTTGTGCATTTCGGTCGGAATAAATATTATGTTAATTGATCATTCAGGCCCATTTTCTTTTCCGATAACTTGAATTGGCCCATCCAGCCCAACCAAGAGAACTCTGTAGTCTGTACTCGATAAATAGCGAGAAGGGTTTAAGAACTAGTAGGAATTAGGGTTCGTGCTCTCCAAAGGAATACAAGAGCTGCAGCGTCCACAGGAAGATGCGTTCTTGATTTAATCCTTTGCCTCGTTTTGTCTGAATTTGATTATTCATAATACTATTGTTATGTAGAAACTGCACCTGGAAATAGGATCTGTGGCAGCAGAAGCATATGCCCAGACGCCTAATATATAAAAAGTGCATATACTGAATTATAGGGCTCCGCTTTGCAGCTAGGAATAATCTCATGTCTATGCTGCCTGTATTGCCCTTACATTTCTAATGTCCATAAGCTTTCTAAGTCAATTTCTGCTTGAACTTTCAAGTTATTTATCAGCAGACTTTTCTATGGCTGTTCTCCGTCTATTTTGCTTCCTTTGGTCCTAACATAATGATAAAATTATTGTCTAATACGGCCATATTTGAGCCAGTAATATATTCAGTAGCATAAAAGAATGCCAGTTAATGTGACTTCTGTATTCATCGTTCAAACTTAGAGTCATTCCTTAGTACTTTTTAGACTGTTAAAATAGCACTGATTTGATCCAAATTCTTCCTTATTTTAGGTCTTAATATTTGAACAAAATACCACACAAATAAGTAGTAGGAGTAGTACTTTTTACAGAAGAGTTCATTGGTGGGCTTGTTGCTCTGCGTCCTAAGACCATCTCCAGGCTGCACCATTTCTTGCGCCCAAATTATTTTTGCTCCAATACAACACTAAATCTTGCACCATTATAGAGCATAAATAGTGTTGCATCAAATTTGGTACAACACTATTTTAGTGCAACACTATTTATCACTCCAAATTTGGTTTATTATTATTTTATTCAATTTTTTTATTTTTTGAACTTTTAATTTATCATATATTGTGTATATAATTAATTTTTATATTAAGATCTTTATAATTTTAATTTATATCCTATTTTTTATATTAATTTTGTATATATTACATTTATATAAAATTATAAGTTAATTTTATTATTATTATAATTGTATAAAAAGAGATATAACCATTATTTAAAAATAAAAAATGCAAATGTTTTCGAAATGCGCATTTCGCACTTCGTAATGCATTAATTGAGCATTTATGGGAAAATAGAGACGAAAGTTACATATTTATGTGGTACTTAAATTAAATTTGACTATGATGTAATATTTATTTAATTATCTTTTATCAATGATTTCACTTTTGGTTGATTTATCCTTTAAAATAATTTTGTAATAAATGATTATATAGGTGATGAATGTGAATTATATATAATGAATATGGAAAAAAGAAAAAAGATAGTATTAGTTTGAAGGAAATAAAAAATGAAAAGTAAATAGAAGATAATAATATAATACAGAAGAAAGAAGATTTGGTGTAAAAAATGGTGTAATGATTGGAGTAAATTTGGTGTTACACCATTATTTTGGTGTGAAATTTGGTGTTAGGGTTGGAAATGACATAAAGACTTTAATTTCAACATCTTTTCCCCACCATACTTTTTTGGTATATTTTAATTAATTTTTTGGTTGTTTTAATATATATTAAAAAATTTACTTTTTAGTATTAATTAATAATTAAATTAATTATATTAATATTAATTTATTTATTAAAAATATAACAAATATTTCAAGGGCAAGTTCGAAAAATAGAAGTTAACTCCTTGATATCCGAAATGTTAAAAATTATGAACTACAAGAAAAAGCCAAAAAATTAATTAAAGTGAACAAGAGTGTGTAATTTTAATAAGTCGGTTATTGTTTACCCTATGTGTAGACTTTCAAAATTGTTTGGCTTGGTAAAGTTGGTGTATGGGCATGACTTGGTTGGGATTTGAAAGAAGTACTATCTGAAGTTGAAGTTGTAAAAAGATATTTGGAAGTGTATGTGGTCATGAAAACAAATACTTTCAAGTATGAAGTTGAAATAATATGTTAATTTTAATAAACGAATACTTATTTGAAATAATCCTAAGATATTATTTCAAATCTATGAGACAAAATTTATGGAAGTCGCATCCCTTTAATGATTAAGGGTGTGTTTGGTATAAGAAAATGTTTTCTTGGAAAACAAGTAGTAATCTTATTTATTTTTCGGAAATAAATAATTTAAATATAATAAACATGAAATCATAAACTTTCAAACCAACAATCTTTCGAATCCACAAATTTTATAAGCTTTTGTACCGCTAAACTTTCGAAACTGCGGAATTTCGAATCCGTAAATTTTATAATTTCTAAACTTGTATACTTTCAAACACATAAACCTCTGAACTCATAACTTTGGAATTTATAAAATTTTAAACCTTTAAACCGATAAATAAAAAACTAAAATTGAAAAATACATTCAAAAATATTTTTTCGGGTGGGGATGGGGGTGGAGGGGTAGTAGGGTGGGTGGTAACGGAAATAATGAAATTTGAAAAAAAAAAACCTTTTTTGGAGAGATGGGGTGGGTTGGTGAGGGTGGGGAATGTTGAGAATGAGTTTTGGAAAATATTTTTTTTTTCTCTTGATAAGGAAACATTTTCTTCCAATAGGAGTAAAAGGAGTTCACAAGGAAAATGTTTTTCAAAATATTTAAGCCAACTCACAATGAAAAAATTAAAAAATATTTTCTGAAAAATATTTTCCTTCCTTCCAAACACACCCTAAATGGCTTGACAAAGCTTATTCATTAACTACAGTTAGAAAAAAAAAAAAAAAAGCTTATTCATTAGGCTGATAGGATGGACTTACAAAACTTGAAGGAATCATTTAAATTTTTTGCTTAAGTTAGATAGACTAATAGACCCTATCTTTATTTTTAATACGTGAGAGGTTTGCTTTTATAAGTTCTATCTTTTATATATAATAGCTCTAAAAATATTTTTTTTTTAAATTTTATATTGTAAATGAACATGAAGACTCGTTCCCTTTTTCTATTGGAGTACTACCTAGAGGGTGTTTGGATGGGCTTAAAATTGTTTTGTAGTACTTTTTTAAGCCAATCCAAACGAGCACTTGTCATGCGTTATGTAATTCTCCTTACGGAATCACGTCACAAGTTTTCACACCAATTAAAGACTTGAAGTTCGTTAATTTAGATAATTTATTTATGCTATTATAAAAGCAGGAAGGTTCATATTGATCGACTTTTTTAATATCTAAAAATATATTTTATGCATTAAATAAAATGATATTTAATTATTTTCTTAGTAATTTTTAGGATTTTAAAATCAATAAAAACTTGGATTATTTACTTTTTTTCTTATTTGAACTATAGGTAAGAATGGTAAAAGACACCATTGATGTTGTTTCCAATAGGAGGGGAAAAATAATTTTCACCTGCCCTAGCCTTTCACCACTATCAGATTCGACAAATTTTTTGTCTAAATAAGATATCAGAAAATTATTTTTACTTAATAACCTCGCACCAAAACAACTCTACTTATTATCTAATCCTAAGCTAATCAATACAACTAGTAAATGCAACTAATGCTTGATAACTACGAGTAATTAAATATCTTCTTCGGAGCACTAGTACTTTGTGCCTTTTGGTTAAAATGAAAAATATAAAAAGAAAGAAAACAAAAAAAAACTTTAATAAATAAAAAAAGATAAAAGATAAAGAGAAACTTGAACCCAAGTTTTCAGAATTTTTTCCAAAATGTGTACGTTTTAGCTTAATTTTTTTTACTAGTGTGTAGTTTTTGGGTGAGTAAAATATACAAATGTATTTATTAATTGTGATTTAAGATATGATAGACAGGTGTAGTCGGTAATGGACAGTGTTACAAGATCCAGCTAACATTTACTACATGGATTTTATTTATATTATATATAAAAACAATTTTTGTATTTCAGTTTATTTTAACTTGTTATCACATGATCTGTTTGATTTTTCATGTTAGAGATTTTTTTTTTTTATGAATATGCAAGTTCATTGTTTCTATGCGCGATGTGTAAGTCCAATTTCGTTTACGATTTTCGGTGGAATCTCCCCATCTTTTAGCAGGTTCTCTCTTTCCCGATCGAAAACCTTAACCGTCCCCTTCGACGGAGTTCGCCATTACCGGCGGCTTCGCATTGCTCTCTCTTTGTCCGAGATTATCTATATTTTGAACCTCAATCTCATTCCAGGCTTTGATGTATCGTCTTTGTGCGAGAAAAAATCATCAGGTATGGCGCTGGCTCGTGTCAATTTCAAGGTCTCTTGAACTTACAGCTTGTGTGGATGGGTGTTACCCGTTGTATCGTGTTGTATTGTTATCACAAAACAATATTTATTTTGATTGTTTATTTAAAATTGATTGTATTATACTGTTAAATGTATTGTTCCGGAACAACCAAAACCCTCATTTTGTGGAATAACCAATTCGGTGCGGTGAGACCGTTTCCTATTTTATTTCAATTATATCCTTACTTATTACTCTATAATTCTATTTTATCATTTATTTATTTTTTATTTTAACTCTAAATCTCCAACTTTGGCCTACTTTGTCTTCTTCCATCTTTTCTAGAGTTGGTTTGCCCCGTTCTTTTTATCCAAGTCTCCCGTTCGATTCTTTGTCTCTTTCCATTGTTTTAATTTTTTGTTGTTGCTAATATTAGTTAATCTTTTTTTGCTCTTTGTTTCCAAGCTACTTAATTAATGATGAGTTAGTAGAGAGATGTTTTCTTAAATTATTTTTATATGTAATTCTTGATAAATTTTATTACAACAAATATGTTATTTAACACCAGCAAACGATACAATCTATTCAAACATTATATCCATAAAACGATACAATACATTATAAAATGATGAGTAATAATGATCCAAACATACCCTTACTTATCCTCATTTCAAGGCTTTATATTTGCATGTTTCGTTAATTTTCTGGTTTCATTAGGACAGAAATACTTTTGCAAAACCTCATGAAGTAGTATTTCTTAGTACTAGTGGTAGACATATTATAATCCAAGTGTTTAATTTCTCTCTCTCTCTCTCTGTTATTTACAGGTTCTCAAATGTAAGAGTCGCATTTCTGGAATGAGTTTTAGCACCCTCACAGAAACTACCTACTACTGGAAATTTCAAGCCAATTACACATTTTGGTCAAAATTTCCAAAAGTTCTGTTGACCATCAACATATTATAGTCTATTTCATTCAACGGCCAAGATGTTTTTGGCTACTTATTGGAGTCAGCCTTCATCTTCTAAAATAGAAGTTTGCCTCCGTGCATTACTCCAGCAAAGGTAAGTCTGTTCTGTTTGCTTCCTTCAGTTCAAATAATGATACTAGCTAGCTTCATCCTTAAAGGATTAATTACGTTGTTCAGATTCTTAGTTTTCTATTTGCTTCTTTTGTTGCACTGCTTCCTCAGTAATATAGGCCTGATTTAGAGCTGAATGTATAGAGGATTCATATTGCCTATCCCAGCTAATTTGGGATTGAAGCGTAGTTGATGGGTCAATCTATTACTTCACTATTCATTATCTCATGCTGTATGACAAATATCATACCATCAACTCGACGATCCAATGTTGTATGACAAATATCAGACCATCAACTCGACGATCTAATGTTGTATGACAAACATCAGACCATAGACATATATGAAATCAGAAAAGAATCCTTTACCTACCCCCCCCTCTTGTGGCTTTTAATGCTTCTAGTATTGATCATTGAAGGAAAATGGATTCTTTTGAACATGGATCCTTAATTATTATTTTGTTGAATATTGCTCCTTAATTGTCATTTTTACCTTGAATTTGTGATGCTGACTCTTCACTATTCTGCTTTTATAGGTGCAATCCATCAAATGGATCAACAGACTGGGAAAAAATTGGTAAACATTATGTTAGTTGATCATTCAGGCCCATTATTTTTTTGGTAAATGGAATTAGCCATCTGACTCAACAAGAGTAGTCGATAAATAGGGCGAAAGGTTTAAGATCTGGGAATTAGGATTCCCTTTTCTTCATAGGAATACGAGAGCTGCAACGTTCATAGGAAGATAGGTTTTAGAGTGAATTCTTTGCATCTTTTCATCTCAACTTGGTTATTTGTATACTTTGTTATGTAGAAAATGTAGAAAATTGCACGCAGGAAATAGGATCTGTTGCAGCAGATGCATATGCCCAGATGCCGAATGTATAAAAAGTGCATATACTGAATTATAGGGCTCCGCTTTGCAGCTAGGAATAATCTCATGTCTACGCTGCCTGTATTACCCTTACATTTTTTATTGCCAATCTGCAAAAATACCATAAGCTTTCTAAGTCCATTTCTGCTTGAATATTCGGTGCTGCGAAATTATTTATCAGCAGTCCTTACTAGGGCTGTTCTATGTATACCATAATCTTTTCAACTATGCTGTGGCTATGCTTTTCATGTCTATTAGAAACAACTTTTCTACCTTCACAAAGTAGGGGTAAGACTGTGTACATACTACTCTCCCCAAACTCCACTTGTGGGATTACACTTGGTTTGTTGTTGTTGTTGTTGATCTTAAAAATAATGATTAACTCATGACGTTGTCAATATATACAAGTTAAATTCATTTCTTCATTACTTTTTGCTCTTCTGAATCAGTTCTTGAACATTGACTTCAGCAGGTGAAATAAGGTTAAAAAGCAGTGGGACAACTTCTTATATGTGGTATTTGATGATTTTGATCTCATACCAGCGGGACAATAAATAAGAAAATTATACACTCCTTCGTACAGTTCCAGACCATTTTCACACAAACGAATAGCCACTTTACTCTCACTTTCGTCTTTCGTCTGAGAATGTAGGGTTTCCTGTTCATGATCTCTCTCCAATATTTGACCTTATAATTGCAGGTAAGTATTCAGATGTTAACTGTTTCTTAAACTTTATACGAGTACGCTTATTCTAGCTTCTCAGGTTCGGAATTTTGGGATATTATATTATAAAATAAAAGTTAAGTTGGCTCCGTAGAATTAAAAATTGGCCTCCATTCACGTGATCGTTAGCCCTGAATTGGATTTCTGATGCTTGTGCCTTGGGATAATCATCCTATTATATATTGCAGTAATCTCAAATTCTTCACGTTTTAAGATATGACTATTTCTGCATTTGATTGCAAGCTCTTTGATTTCTCCATTTTTTAGATTAATTAAAGAAGATAATTTTGATTATTGTATGAGTTTGTGTACTTGCAATTGGTGGTTGTGGGTGTTAGGACCCAATTCGATCTGGCCGTTCTTGAGGTTTTTGCCCCTAAAAAATAGCTAGTGCAAATCAAAAGAGGCACCAGCCCGATTTGATGGTTGAGAGAGTGTGTACAAATCAAAATGCACTAAATCAGATCATGTTTTTTGCCCAAAAAAATCTACTTAACTTGCTATTTCCCATGGCATAGAACTCATCTTGGAAGCTCATAAAATACAGATAACTATGAGCTTTTTCTTTTGCGTCATTTCTACTCTCTCTGGTTTTAAATTGTTGTAATATTTACTTCTCAAGAGTTAATTTAATTAATTTTAAAGTTAAATTAGAGATAAAATTAAAATTTACATTCTTAAAAATTATAAGAAAAATACTAAAATTTATAATTTTTCTTATGACAAAAAGTTTTAAATGTTGATCAAAGTTTACTTTCACTCTCGAAGCAAAATATGACAACTAAAAAGGAGTATATAATTTTTCTTTTTGAAAAGTTACAGTTGTTTTATTTTCTGTCAGTGAAGTTGGAAAATGGACCATGGAAATTACCGACGTGGTGGCGGTGGAGGTAACCGTGGTCGAGGCCGTGGCGGTGGTAACTCCGAACAGGAGCAAGGCCGTGGAGGCGGAAGAGGTGGGCCCCAGATGGGTTCATACAATCAGCAGCCACCATTTCAGCCTCCACAGCTATGGGGCAACCAGCCAAGGGCATCTGGTCCGGGTCAATATCAGGGTCGTGGGGCTCCTTATAATCAGCAGGGTACGGGTCAGCACCATACAGTTGGTCAGAATCCGGGTCGTGGTGGTACTGCTTGGGTCAGCCGTGGTGGCAGTGGTACTGCTTGGCCCCGGCCACCACCGCAGCAGCAGCCACAGCAACATGGTAGTAGAGGCGGTGGTACTGCTTGGGCGCGACCACCACCGCAGCAGCGACAACAAGATGTTATTAGCGGCAGAGCCGGCAGTGGTACTGCTTGGGTCCGGGCATCGCCACAACAGCCTCAGCCTCAGCAACGTGGTGGTGGCAGCAGCTCTAGAAACCAGCTGCAACGGGATGTGGAACCCAGTAGATCAGGAGCATCAAATGTTCGTCCTTGGGGTGCACCTTCAGGCGCTAGTCGTTCTCAGTCTTCTGGTATTAACTCATACCCTTACATGGTTGTTTTTTCATTTTATGTCTGCATAAGTACAAGAATTTTAAATCAACTTGATCTGAAGTCCCTTTATACGTGGCGTTTGAAAGTTTTCGACTCTTTATAAGTGTCCATTTGATCATTTCTCGGTTGTTCCATGACCTTGATCCTGTGGCGGCATAGTTTGAGGTTTTGGAGTGCCTATTGCAAACAGTATTTTTTGGTCCAGACCGTGCTTCTATTTTATGTTTGGATTCTTTTGAATATGGCTCCTAAATGTTTTATTTTACATTGGATTTGTGATGCTGATCTTCACTGTTCTGCTTTTATAGGTCCAATCCATCAAATGGATCGACAGCCTGGGAAAAAAATGGTATATATCTTGTTTGTTGATCATTCAGGCCCATTTTCTTTTTCGGTAAATGGGATTAGACCATCCTACCCAACAAAGAGTAGTCGATAAATAATTCGGGTTCCCTTTTCATAGGAATACAAGAGCTGCGGCGTTCATAGGAGGGGATAGGTTTTGGAGTGAATTCTTTGCATCTTTTCATCTGGTTTTTATAGTTCATAGTACCTTTTTTATGTAGAAAATTGCATGCGGAAGTAGGATCTGTGGCAGCAGAAGCATATGCCTAGACGCCTAATTTATTAAAAGTGCATATACTGATTTATAGGGCTCCGCTTTGCAGTTAGGAATAATCTCATGTCTACGCTACCTGTATTACTCTTATAATTGATCTCATTTCTGCTTGAACATTCAGTGCTGCAAAGTTATTAATCAACAGAGTCTTTACTAAGGCTATTCTGTCTATTTTGCTTCTATTGATTCTATTAAGGATAAAATCATGACTAAACAGCCATATTTTAGCCAGTAATTTGTTTAAAGTATAGCATTACGTCTAAATAAGGCCACTTTATTTGACTTTTGTTTTTTGTCGAGGAACTCTTTCAGGATTAAAGTTGAGTTAGTCCTCCAAGTCTTATTTATCCTCTTTGTTTCCTGTAGGCAGTTGAAGTCCAAAATCAGGACTACTCTCACTTTGTATCGCTTCCATTAGCCATATATCCTGAACTGGTCAATAAACTCATCAACTTTCAGAACTCAGTTCTTGGAATTACTGAAGTGTCTAAGTCTCCTACCTCAGAATCAAAGGCTTCAGAACTATTAGGTATAAAATTCTATATATTGTGTTAATTTTCTTAAGGGCAGGATCGCTAAAATCCCCGTAAACTTGGCATGGGTTATTAGTTGCACATAGTCTTAATTACCCTTGCACTTGGATATTTGACAGCATTTAACCCCTGGATAATCTCATCTCCAGGAAGTGACATAAATGCTCTTGCTACGCTCTTTGCATCTCAGCATCTTAGGAGAATTAAACAATTGGAGTAAATAAACCATTGTAATGACTGTCAAGTAACGGGTGGAAAATACCCCACCTCTAGCTGATTCTTCAATTTCTCGTCACTCGCACTCACCTAAGCTCTTTGCCATGTCAGCATCATAGGGGATAAGTACTATCAAATAGCCAAGTCCAGGCGTAACTAAGATTACGAATAGTTCAGATGTGCTACTGATAATTCGTGTCAAGTTGGCTATTAGATATTTTGCCTTGATTAAAAGATGAAGAGAGAAAAAAGATTCATGTACTAATGTTGTTGTAAAGCTGAAAATTCTTATCTCTTCATTTCCTTATGTTTATTTAATATCTATCCCTATGTTTTTAATCTCTGACAAAATTGACCAATGTTTTTCCACTCAACAGAGTTGGGAATTGAGAAGTCCATCTTTATTAATCCAAAAACATTCCACTTGACTGTGCTCATGCTGAAGCTTTGGAATAAGGACCGTTTTGAAGCAGCTGCTCAGGTTTTGCGGGTAAACATTTCTACTTTAATGGCCATTTTGTCCATTTGTAATATCTTTCTCTTTTAACTTTTCAAAATAAACCAGAGTGTCTCACCAAAAGTACTTGATGCTTTGGAGAGCCGACCTGTATCTATAAGACTGAAGGGCTTGGTAAGTATTTATCCAAGTTATACAATTATGCACTTCAGGCTGCTATAGTTGATAACCATTACATGTTAATTCTTATCTGTGTAAATTATATCATCTCCTAATTGAAGCTAATTTTATTTTGTACACAGCTGGTTTAGTTATGACATTTTAACTGGCATCATAACCCTTTCCCTTGAAATTTATCTGTGGAGTTCGTATTTGCTTATTTGCTTGCAATCAATCTTTGGGTGAATCATCTGCATAAAAAAGTATAGGTTAACGCACAAGAAGTGGATAACCTATTATTCGGGTAGGTCAAATAATGGGGCGGGTATATTATACCCGGATGTAATGACTACAACAAATAGCCACGTGACCCAGTAATATGTTGCCAACGCATTAAACGCGGCCCCACCTATTGCGCAGTAGCGAGAGGGGTAATTTTAAGCCTAGAAATAACATTGTGTGTATTTATGGACCAAAAGGTGGATGGATGGTAATTTTAGACCATTTACCAAACAATAGGGGTAGTTTTGGCCCTTTTCCGTAAGAAAAATGATCAAAGCACCGTCTGCCACTACTCATCCCAGCTCATATAAGTAGAGTTCAATAATGAAGAAATATGGAAAGATGTTGTAGATTGAGCAGAAGCTGATTAATGGTTTTCTTGCTGTAGCATCACTATTAATGCATTTCACTATTAATGGCCATCTTGATGCAGTAAACATAATTCGGATCTAGGATTCATTGAACAAAGTAAGAGAGGAGGGAAAGGATACAATGGAAGGATAGCCTAGTGGTAAGGAATCTCCACCTACCGTAAGATTGTTGGTTTAAGTCACCAAGAGAGCAAAGTAGGAAAGGATCACTCCTTGGCTCATAGTTCTCGAATGAACATTGAAGGAAGACATCTAAGAGCAAATCACCTTTCAGTATTCACAATTTTTAGCATCTTGAGCCTAAGATTATTGCAACTGTCAAATTGGAAATTTTCGTATTGTGTTACAGAAACGAATGTTTTTATATTGTGTAGGTTCATATGCATGAAGATCATCTATATTTTGTTTTTTCAGTATTAAATATTGTCTAAATTTAACTTGCACTTTATCTTTTACTTCAAAAACAAAATGATAGATCTCGTATTAGAGATACTTGAAATGTCCAACTATAAGGTTCGAATAAATTTGAGTTGTCACCTGACGTGTTTGTTCCTTTTTTTCTTTTATAACTATACATGTTTTGAATGTGATGTAATTTTCCCATGCACCGCAAAATTTCAATATTTTGTTGTGCCATGTAAAATAACTCGAGTTAACTTAATCAATTTAGTTGTACTTCGCTAGTGACTTTTTCTTTGGCTTTTTCCTTTTTGGAGAGTAATTGCGGGGCTTGCAGTATGTGTTTACCTCAGATATGCATACGGTCCTCTCAGATTTTATTTTATGGATTCTGATGTCTATTCAGATATGCATACGGTCCACTCAGATTTTATTTTATGGATTCTGATGTCTATTTGTTGTGCTATAGCAGTTTGCTAGTTTCAAATATTTTCTTGTGGTTTGATGATTTTCTCTCACGGGCTAATAAGTTAATGGCTTGGGGAAACACTAAAAGAAGAAAGAAAACCTCTCCAAACAGGATACAAGAATTAGTAGTGATATTACAGTTAATATTCTGTAGCGAAACAATGCCAATTGATGAGGAAACATAGATCAGGCCTGCCTTGAGTTTATATGCTTAAAAGTTAAAAGTATTACCAAAAAAATGACAACGCGTGAGAGTGGAAATGTGAATTAGCAAATAGATTTCTGTAATTTTTTAACTCCGAAACAAACAATTGGTAAATGTGTATTAGAGCCTTCAACTGTGCCACTGGTAGCAATGTTGACCCACTTATATTGTATCTAGAGAATGCATTTTCCTTGTCATGTGACACCAATCTCTTTTTATTTTTGCTTCTTCAATTGTTGGTCTGTGTATGTGTGTGTCAAGAGAGAATGAGAGTGAGAGACTACATATCATATAGATTTTAGATGCTGCATGTTTCTGGCCTGTTGATTCTAATGAGATTTCACAAGGTCACAATTTTTCATGGCCGGAACTCAGATTTGTTCTTACCCTACAGGAGTGCATGAGAGGTTCTCCGGCAAAAGCTTATGTTGTATATGCTCCTGTGGAAGTAATTGGTGGTGAAGCCCGACTTTTACGTGCTTGTCGTATCCACAATTTCTGGCATCTTCTTCCCTTACTGTACCCACTAATTTTAATTTCTCTGCATGTGTCATTTCTAAGGGAATTTATACCTGCATTTGTCATTCCTTAGCCTTTCTAGAGGTCATCATTGATGCATTTACTGAAGCTGGCCTTGTTCTTGAAAAAGATGCAAACCGGAAGTTAAAGGTATAGCTTTAAAGGTGTTAATTCTTTATTCTGGTTAATTTTGTTGGCAGTGCCTTTATTGTTTGTCGATTAGGACTCTATATCTGTTGATACTGCGTTCAAATGTATTGACAATTCAATCTAGTGCTGCTTCTTCCTTGCTATTCCTTCCCCACCGACCCTTCCACTTTCTTTTTTCATAAAAGCAATTTATTCATCGCAAGCGTCTAAAAGCGCCCCAGGGCTTTGGTCTAGTGGTACAAAAGCCAGATAATTAAGTGGAGAAGGATTGAGGGGCAGACTCATTAGCTACCAAGTTTCGAACTTTGCACCACTTGGCCCCCGGGGATTTCTCGGCTATCCTAAAAAAGCAAGGGCCTAAAATCATAAGGCACACGGTAGAGGATCTCTTAATACAACCTGAAATGGTTCGACCCTATTTTGGAAAGGGAAGCAGTTCATTCACCACCAAGAGTCAATATGGCTGCATCCATTTTAATTCTGACACTTCTTCGAATTCAGAACTCTCGAACCGTAACACATTTCTCACCTCCTGCATTCCAACTTTGTATGCCTGTAACTTGTTTCTTCAGTTGCATTTTGCTTGCTGGTGCTTTCTTATTTCTTTTTCTGCTCTGGCATCAAGTATTAAATACTTGAACATTATGCTTCATCTTATTCAATTATTTTTTTACTTTATGGTTACTTTTGAGAAATGCTTGCCCCTCCCACCCCCCCCCCCCCAAAAAAAAAAAAAAAGTTTTTAGACTTGCACTTGATACACTTACTTTTCTAGAGGTATTCTATAGTCTCTGGTGGCCTTTTTCCTTTTAGATTTGATACCAGAATGCTTGTATAGCTTATCCATGATTATTTTTTTTTTTGCTACTTTTGTGTTTTGAAAGTTCCTGATCAGCCTTTTCTGCCCTTTCTAATACAGTTACATGCAACTATAATGAATGTGCGACACAGCAGAAGGTGCCATTTTTAATTCTTTCATTGCATAGTCTTGTTTATTAGTCGGCTTAAAGTCTCTATCATGATGCTACCAGTTGTATAACTCTCTTTGTTGTTAAGGTTGCCACTGACTTACTGTTCTCTAATTGGTAGCAAAAATAGATCAGGATATGCTGATCCCTTTGATGCACGAGCAATTTTTGATCAGTATGGCTCGGAAGAATGGGGAGAGTGTCTTATACGTGAAGCTCATCTTTCACAAAGGTTTGTGTATGGTGACAATGGCTATTACCATTGCTGTGAATCCATCCCATTTCCTGAAGGGATGTAGCCATGTAGGGTGTGTTTGGTATGAAGAAAAATATCTTCAAGAAAATATTTCCTATGGGAAAATGAGTGAGTTTCTCTCATATTTTCTAGTGTTTGGTAAGTAAACATTGTGAATATGTCATGTATAGTAGTTGGTGAAGACATTTTATATAATTTCTCGTTAATCTGTACATATTTGGACCTATTTTAGTAACAATTTTATTTGTTGCTGAAATTTTATTGTATTGTAAAATTTGTTGGTATGTAATAACGAGAAGACCCATTTTTATGTAACGACTCATTTGGTGTGATTCGATTGTTATGTTCTTTTTTTTCGAGTTATGTTACTTATTATTTCATAGTTCTATTTTTCTGTTTAACTTCACCTTATACGTATTAGACATCTAGTTCGTTTGCTGCTTCATTTTTCTATTTATCTCTTTTAGCATTCTCACCTACGTTTTCTATGCTAAGACCCTCTTTATTGGTTTTGGTTGACCACTGTACGTTTGATTAATTTCGTTAGGATTTTGGTGAATTTAATATTTTAAAATATTTACGAGGCTTGGTCATAAATTAAGAAATTGAGATGTCTTAAATTATTCTGTAATCGTTGATAAATTTAATACTTGTAGTAATTAGGGTATTAGTAAGCTTATTAGTTATCATACAATTCTATACAATTAAATAAAGCAATAAAATATTATTAAACTACATCAAGCGATATAATCTATTCAAATATTTTTAAAAAATAATATATTAGGAAACAATGAGTACAAACATCGAATCTCCAATCAACACGTGAGGGATGGAGTAAGGACTTAGAGGATTTGTAATACTTGGAGGAATCTTATAAAATTGAAGTTGCTTAATAGATTGTCGATTCTAATAGTCGATTCTAGCAAGTTCAAATCCTTCACTATCATATAGATGAAAACAGAGGGGAGTAGAATTTGAGGAAAGAGTGTTCATCGACCACTAGTTCGTAAATTGAATTGCTTAGTTCTGATTATAAGTGGTAAACGGGCGGGTCGGGTCGAAAATAGGTAATGAAAAAACGAATAAATTATCTGACCAGATCCATATTTAGTACGGATAAAAAACGGGTTAACTAGCGTCTAGCGGATAATATGGTACCTATATTATATATTTGTGACTTCTTGATTATGATCACTTTTGTGAAAATTCATAGTCACCCAAACTTGAGGAACCCTAATTTGAAGCTTTACAAATGTAAAAGTTAAACCCATTAATTATCCATTTTCTCAATGGATAATATGATTCTTATCCACATTTGAGCCGTTTTTAAAAAGTTCATTATCCAACTTATTTATTAGTGGATAATATGGATAGTTAATTATTTTCTTTTAACCGTTTTGACACCACTAGTTCTCATCATGCATTGGGGTAATTCTGGAAATCATGTCACAAGTTTTAATTTTACGAAAACGGACCCTTTTATAGCATTTAGAGTGAAGCTAAACAAATTGAACAACATCAATAAAATGATCATAGATTGAGGAGTGTTAACCTAATGGGAAGATATATTGTATCAATATTTATATCTATACTTCTATACTACTATATTAAAAGTACGAATCCCTTAGCGAAATATCGTTGTATTTTTTGTCCTTTAAAATTTAATTTCACATTAGACAAAAACGTCATTTACTCATTTTCCTAATATTTAGGACTTTGAAATATAGATTTTCCTTATTGGACTATATAAAAATTCCTAATATTTAAGAATTTAAAATCAAAAAAATATGTAACTTATATAAATACATTACTTATTCCCATTTAGGTGAACTAACTATTAGCGTGTCATTATCTTTATGAATATGTTTCTTCCATACAGAAAAGGAAATTTTTAATGTTAAAAGTTAATCCCCTCACGTAAATTATAGACATATACTTTATTTTATAAATATGACTATATTTCTACCTCAAAACACAAACAAACCTGAACATTTATAAAACTTAGAAATACAAACAACGCCAACAATCATATTTATTGGAAATCGACAGGAATTTTATTTGGCTTTGGACACAGAATTTCTTTTGAAAACTATCAATTTGGGTATATATTATATGTCAATTTTAAAAAATAAATATTCTGAAAGTAGAAAAATGACTATTAACGTTTACTTTTATAACTCAAACATAAATTTTAAAATAATGCTTATGAGACTTTTAATTTAATTTAATTTTTTTAGAAGAATTTTACGCGCGACGCACGTACTCTAAGACTAGTTTCAATAAACGCATGAACTTTATAAATAGAGGAGCAAAACTATAGGTTATTATCCTCAGAATAGTTTTGTTAGTGAGTATGGTGTTGTTAGCCACTCTCAATGCGTCCCTGACTTATAGTTTTCAGTTCAATTTTTTGGGACACGAGTCTTAAAATTAAGATTTTTAGATTTAATTTTCAAAATATTAATTATCTGAAAATATCTATTTTAAAAAGTATTCGAATTCATAACCGGGAAACCTTTTACAAAATACCCAAAAGAAATACATATATTCTATAGTTTTGCGGTATACAATTCACATGTTGTATATCTTAATGGTCTACAACAACGTGAATCAACAATTTTTACTGTTATCCACCTTTAGTATATAATTATGTAAATTGTATAACGTATAAAATTGTGTTATGTAATATATTAATGGAAGAATTCTGTAAACGCATATAAGTGGCTAATTGTTTACACCGCCTAGTAATCCTGTAAAAGTCCTAAAGGATAATTTTTCAATAAACTTTACAGATAGTTGAGTCAGTCGAAATTAACATCAACTTTTGGGTGTCAAGAAGTCTGTGAATTCTAATAACAAAGAAAACGAACAATTCCTTCAATTTCATCCTTATTTTATACTTTATTAATATTTATTTCTCCTATAGTATTACTACTAGCTATCTTAAAATTCCATCCATAAAAGCGGCTAATAAAAAAAAATTCACATGCAGCCCTTATAAAATACTGTACTCTTGCTCACCTTTTTCAAGTACTACTGTACCGTCGCCCGTCGGTATCTAAATGAAATTATTAAAAAAATTACTTATTTCTTTAGAATTTGACTTGTTCATATTGAAAGAATTGTTACACAATAGGATACGATGGTTTTTAATGCCTTTGTCTCATGCTTCTTATGTTTTAATGATCTAACAAACTTATTGAAGAACCAGATAGAGAACCTGACCATGCGGTATACATTTCAAATGAATAATGTCCAGTCTGGTCTCCAGCAAATGAATGAACAATCACAAGGAAAAACACAACAAGGACCTGGTGATTTGGTCCCTTAGGGTTCTCCGGCAGAAGTACAAGTTAATGACTGTCCGCAATCATTATAAAGAGGAACACAACAGGGACCTGGTCCTTTAGGGTTCTCTGACAAAAGTATAAGTTAACTGTACAGCTGGAACATAATAGCAGAAAGTGACTATCTCGCAACTGTTATAAACGAGGAACACAACTGGGACCTGGTCCCTTAGTGCTCTCTGACAGAAGTACAAGTCAACTATACAGCTAGAACGCAACTGCATAGAAGTGACTGTGCAGACAGTGCAACAGTCACTTCTCATTGGGAAGAAGCGTGTACCAAGATTTGACATCACTATCGATTGTGATGTCTTTTGTGATATAACAACCTGGTGCAAGGCACAACATTTCACTTGTGCATTCAGTGATATTCTCTCAAGCATAACAGTGTTCATCCGGAATTGAAGTCACTGGTGTATCAAGAACAAGAAGACAACTCTACTAAGGATCAGTTTCACAATGAGCTTATGTATATCCGTAGTTGAGTTGTAATCTTATTATTTGTTCTTCATTGTATTTCCTATTTTGCTTTCTTAGAAGCTTTGTCTTAGGAAAAACCAAAAATCTGTAAACTTCCGAGTTTATGTTGTGACTAGGATTAGTCATAAGTTTAAAGTCTTTGTAACTAGGAGAGTTATAAAGTGGCTTGTGGTGAGAGCATCACAAGTTAGTTGAAGTCTTTGTAATAGGGTTATTGCAAAGTGGCTTGTAATAGTTGTAAGCACGTGATTTTTGCCCTATGAAAGAATTACTCCCAAAAAATTCAAAATAAAATGATTTTCCTTGGTGTGCAATTTTGAGAATTTTTGTGACATTTTTGGATAATTATTTGTATTTGTCTGTGCATGTTTATTTGTTAAATTAATAAAAAATACAAAAATATGTCGCATTTTGCATGTAGGATTTAATTCTACAATTGTTAGTAATTAAGTTTGTTTTACAAAAATTAAAAATTACAAAAATAGGCATCTTTTGCATTTTTAGCATTTAATGTCCAAATATACAATTTTATGCTTAATTATTACTTAATTGTGCGTTAATTGTTATTGGGAGTTAATTTGCGCTTTTATAACTTAATTTAGTTCTTAATAATAGTTTAAGTATTTTTATAATTTAGTTTTAGAAAAATAAAAGAAGAAAAGAGAGCAAAAAATAAAGAAAGTCGGAATTGGGCCTCTTCTTCAAAATTCTAAGACTCCAAAAAAAAAACATTCTGGAAATTCAAGAGGAGAGTAGTATACACCTGATATACAATTTAAATATTCTGATATACGGATTCAGAAATTAAGGGTTGAACATTAATTAGTCTTTCAAATCTGAAAAGATTCCCTTATCTTCTATCCGTTGATTGTTGTCGGTGTTTCTGAATTTTTATCTTGATTTTAAAATCTGTCACTGGTTTCTCGTTGCTGGTTGTTACTGGTTGCTGGGTGTTGCTGTTGTTGTATGCTACTGAATTTCTGCTGATCTCCCTTTTCTTTTGCTTCCAATATCAAGTACACTACTGTAATACTAGCTATTGCAAGCTAATAATGTGAAAGCATGAATACATATGAAGAATGGAATTTTGAAGTGTTAATTTCGCTTTTTCTTTGTTCCTTTTATTGATTGTATTTAGGCTATTTCATGTATTACTGAATAATAATTGGAATAAGAGAAAATAACATAAGTTAGTCTTTAATGAATAGGTTTGGCAAAAATGGGTTAATTCACTAGTTATGAAGGTTTTAAGATTATCAACAGTAGGTTAATCGTGAACAAGTAGCTAAATTTAGCTAAGACATGAATTTAAACTAAATTTCGTGAATTAGGCATTAAGGCATGATTTAAGTTCGAACAAGATTAGAAGAACATTTAAGTTTAATAAACTTTCTAATAAGTTTTAGTAATTATGGTTAAATCTAGTTTCAAATAGTTGTGAATAATTAATCTCAATAGTTTTTTTTATAACAATGCGAGTTTTAATTTAGCTATATTTGATTCTTTTGAATATTAGTTGTCGAATTTTTATTTTTATTTATAATTTTGAATTTTGTGAGTAAAATTCCTTTTCATCAATATTTGTATTAATCTAGCAATTAGTATGCCATGTTTTCTTAAAAAAAAAAAAGCTCGTAATTAATTAGGATTTTCTTTCTTTATTTTAGAGACTAATTTTAATAGAAAAATGTAGTGCTTTAAGATTTGTCCATTTAAAATAAATGAGATGAGCCTCGCCTAGTAAAATATATAGATTGCGGGCCCCTCACAAATGTATGCATTAATTATTTAGAACATCGGAGTTGGCCATCTAGTGAAATTTTACGGCCTTTCCCAAAACAACAATACGTTAGTCGCTCTAGGCGCGTCTTTAACAAAATTATTTTCTTAAATATGGGTGTGCATTTATGTAACCCAAATCCAAATCTCAACGGAGTCGAAATGTGTCGATAACCACGGGTGCATTGATTGCGACGTGGTTTGAAATACGTTTTCACAATGTTGCAATTCTCCGTAAAATAATAACAATAAAAGCGGTTAAAAGTTAAAATTGCACTATAGTTTTTGAACATGTATTAAAATCAGATATTTTAGCCATTACAATAGTTTAAGCGACCGTGCTAGAACCACGGGATTCGGGGGTGCCTAACACTTTCTCTCGGGTTAACAGAATTACTTACTTAGAATTTCTGGTTCGCAGAATTCATTTGGAAAGTCGAATATTTTCCTCGATTCGGGATTAAATTGGTGACTTGGGACACCCTAAATCTCCCAAGTGGCGACTCTGAATAAATAAATAAATCCCGTTTCGATTGTCCTTTAATTGGAAAAACTCCTTCACCCCGCGCGGGGGCGAAAAAAGGAGGTGTGACAGCTCTGGCGACTCTGCTGGGGAATGCCATCAACCCAGAACCACTGGTTCAGGATTAGAAATTCGAGCTTAGATAAATTGTTATATTTGGTTTTATCTGATTTTGTTACATGTTTGGGCTCAATGTGCTAAATGATGCTTTTACCGCTTTGATATTATTTGAACTGTATATAAACTGTGCCAAAACCCTTCTCTTCTTACCTCCGGGGAGAAGCTCGTTGGTCGAGACTCCCTATTCTGTTAGTGTCATACCTTGAAATAAGAAAGAGGCCGGACAAGTTACAAAACCGGACGATCCCGCGGGTCCCCGGTACGTAGCCCCTCCTCGACTCGAGTTGTCCGCTCGGGTACACAGTCTAGAACAAATACCCAGGTTATGAACCTAGAATAACTCAGCTTCATGCCGGATCCCTAGTAGGAGCGTTTGTTTGCATCATGTGCATTTGACTTTGGAGGCTCAACACAGGGGTTGGGTCTGTCTAGGACAGGTGTACCGAAATGAAAAGACCATCCTGATGCATCCTAGTTGTGCTGTGCATTTATTTGTTCCGAACCCGCATGTTGACCGGTTTTTGAATCTCGGGAACGTTGGAAAAAAAAGAAAAGAAAAAAAAAAGAAAAGAAATAGAGGTTAGGGAATTAATTATTTATTTTTGAAAAAAACCAATGCCCAAATACTGTCAAAACTCTGCCGAAATTTTGAGAAAATAAAAAAAAATGTCTTACTAGTTTGTTTTATTAAAATCAAAAGAAAAATAGAAAAAAAGAGTCGTTGTTCAGTCTTGTTTTTTTTTTAAAAAGAAAAAAAATAGAAAAGGAAAATAGTTTATCTTGCCATGAAAAAGAGTTTTGTTTTTAAAATGGGTTTTTTTTTTATTTGTTTATGAAAATGCCAAATTTAAAAATAAAAAGAGTCGTGCATTGAACGTGGTTTTGTTATTTGTTGCAATATATATATATATCTTTATTTGTTGCAAAAAGTATTTGTCTTGCCAAAAAGTCTAGAAAAGTTATTTTTTAGACCTCCAATTTTCAAAAAAAAAAATCCAAAAATATTTTCCATTATTGATTTCTTTAAAAGTCTTTTTAATTGTTTTTACAAAAAAAAAAAATAATAATAATAATAATAATAAATAATAAAAAGAAAAAATATTTTCTTTTAATCCGAAAAAATTTTCATTCGTCTTTCAAAATTGAAAAGAAAATTCTAAAATTTTTTATGTAAAATTCCAAAAATATTTTCTTTCTTCTTTAGAAGTTTTTCTTTCGAAATTCAAAAAAAAAATAAAATAAAAAATTCTTTAGAATTCTTTCTTTGCAAAAATGCTCCCTTTCTTCTTTATAAGTCTTTCCTTCAAAAAAAAAAAGAGGTTAGTTTATTTACTTTATTCATGATCCCGAACTACACGGGTTTGATTCTCACCGGTTGTGAGATACGTAGGCAACCCTCATCGGGTCCAACCTCCCCTTTTGCTAAAATAACCAAAAACAAATAAATAAACAAAAAAAATGTCAAAGTTTTAATTTTGTTATAAATAAGTCGGGTGATGATGTTTTGTCAAAAATAGCCGAATGTTCCCGAAAGGGACGCCGAAAGGCTGACTTTGTATAAACAACCACCTTGGGTCATTTTTTTAGGATTTTGGTCCAGTTGACCCACACAGCCTTAAAAATCTTCGTCCCCGAGGCGCTGAAAGGCCGTGTTTGCAACACCAAGTTTTCATTGTAATTTGAAAAAAAAAACAAAGAGTCAGCGGTCAGGTGAACACCGTTTGGATTTTTAGTCAAAAATAAGCCAAGTCAGCTTCAGCCGCGTCTTAAACCGTTCTTGCCGAAATAGCCTCAGAGTATCTTTTAGTTGTCGAAAGGCTATTTTCGTAAAAGAGTGGGCAAGTTTGTAAAGTGTCATAAAATAATCCTCCCCGGCCTCAAAATTCATATGAAATTTGGAAGGGGCCACATTTGCAAAAAATAACCGTTTGGTTGCATTTGTCAAACGGGGAAATGAACTGGCCGTTTGTTTTTGAGTTTGTAATTCTTTGATTAGAGTATGCGAGTTATTTGATTTTCGAGGCCGTTTGTTGACTTTTGTCAAAGTCTGTTAGTATGGTCAGTTTTTAAACTTTTGTAATCAAGTTTGTTTTTATTTGAAAATTGAAAATTCCAGAAAAAAAAATATTTTATTATTATTTATCTTTTATTGGGCCGAACTACGCAAGGTCTGATTCATGCGGGGTCATGATACGTATGCAATCTCCATAAGATTCGACCACAAAAAAAAAGAAAAATAAAAAAAAAGAAAAAAGAAAAAAATGAAAAAAAAAATCGAAAGAAAGAAAGAAAAATGAAAAAAAAGAGAAAAAAAAGTAAAAGATGTTGTTAATAATGAGGACCGACTGAGTCCATTCTAACCTGTTTTGTTTTGAATCACAAAGAAAGAAGGTGGTTGGTTTGTGGTAAGCCGGAAATACAAGATCCAAAAGCACACTTTGCGGGGATCAGGCCTGATGACAGAAGCATTCGAGTCCTATTGGGAACTTGTTGACTAAGGTTGATGATATTGAAGTTGGCAATGGTCTGGGCGATACTGATGCGAAGCTCAGTGGCTAAGATGCTAGTTTTGATAAAGTGGGAGGACGCTCCGTTCCTTGGTTAGCAAGAGAGAAGCTTGTGGTGGCTTATTTTGTTGTCATTTCTGTTGACTGGATTATTCTTAGGGTTGTAGTCTGGATATTGTCTTGTGTCAAACTTTTTTATCTTTCCATTTGTCATAGCAGTTTGTTTAAGTTTTGTCCAGTTTGTTTTAGGATTTTATTCTGGTTTGTTTTGTTTGTCTTGTTATTCAAACCATTCCACCAGTAGTCTAAAGCAAATTCGGTCTTTTATTATTTCCAGTCATCTTTTTGTTTAGTCCTTTTATCATTTTTGTTCAGCACCGATTCTCGTGACATGACATGCGCACACAGTTCAGGCCTAATCTTAAAAGTTAATCATAAAACCCCAGAAAGGTGACCAGAACGTTTAAAGGAAATAAGGACGGTTTGAGATTATTCGGAGCTCGAGTCATGTGGAACTAGGGCAAGTAAAACACAAAGAAAACCGTTAAAAGCAAGATTCGCCAAATTGGCATGAGGGTCGTTCATGATAATGAGGGTGAGAGTGTCGCCCGACAATGCTTTAGAAATGACAAATGAAAAAGGAAATATGTGAATATAATTGTCTAGTCCAACACCCTCAGAAGAGGCTACAAATCTTTGTGTTGTTTACACTTGGCATGTTTTGAAAACTGGAATGACGAAGGCATTTTGTTCTGCTACCTAAACACTTTATCCTTCGTTACCCCTTTTGAGCCTTATTTGTTTTTCTTTCGTACCCCTCTTTTGGAATCAGTAGCAACGACTAGAAAATACGAGCATGGAAGGTAAAGAAAAAGAAAAGAAAAGAAAAAAAGGAAAGAAAAGAAAACAACAAAACAATAAAAGAGAAAGGAGAAAAAAACAACAAAAAAAAAGAGAAAAGAAAAATGATAACAAAAACAAAAGAAAGTCAGAAGAAAAGAGAGGAATTGGGAACTACGTTCGACCTGATTCCTCAAAGAGGATACGTAGGCGCCTCACGGCTCGGTCATGGTGTTAAAAAATAAAAAAATAAAAATAAATAATCCCCAAGCAAGAAATTAGGGCAAGGGTTGCGCTTGTTGTAAAAAAATATGGTTCCGAAGGTTGTAATTTTGAACCTCAAATTGATTTGTTTTTTAGCCTTTACCCTTTCTTTCTAGCCTGTCCAAAAACCCACATTACGGTCCAAAGAAAGACCTTCTGATCAGTCTTCAAAATATGCCAAGTCAGATAAATGAGAGTCTTACCGATGAACATAACACTCTGATCCACAGCAGAAAGGACTCTAATCCCCAGCAGAGAGAGTCATATCGGCAACACTCCAAATCCCCATATGGAAAATGATACAAATGAGAGAGTCTTATCGGTGAAAATCTTCACGGACACCATAAGGCGATGAAAGCTGAGAAAAAAACCAAAATGAGAGAGGCTTGATAGTGAAAACCCTTCGGGCACTACACGTCGAATAAGATTGAGAATCAGATGGGGAATCGCCAAATGAAGATCTTGAAAGATGATAGGCCACATGCGCATGTCATGACCATTAGAGTCGGTATCTGCGTTTGATAGGTTTTTATTTGTAGTTTCTCTTGTTAAAGAGTCATCTTTTTCCTTTGTCTTTTATTCGGTTCCCTTTTTGTTTATCTTTCTCCTTTCATAGAAAATTCCCCAATAGAGTCTGTTTGGTCAGAACAAGTGAGAAATGACTTCAAAATCTACCATCAGCTTTCCAATTAGGCAAGACCAGATCTGATTAGAAGATCCAAATGGTCTAAGTCAGGAAGGAACAAGCGCGAGGCCAGTGTCAAGAAAGATATCCCCAGCAAAAGGGAATTGACAAAAGGATTGACGAATGTCAACAGGGATATCCTTGCCGAAATCAAAGGTTATTAAACTTCAAGGCCAAGGCCCGTGGACAAATCAAGAAGAGCAATGAGCATGATTTGGGAAATTCATGCGAGACAAAAGGGTCGGGGAAATGCCAGTTTCCGAGCTATGCCACAAAAGAAGAGGGATATCCCCAGCAGAAAGGGATCATCCCCAACAAATAATATCATCCCCAGCAAGTTTTTTTTTGGAACGCAGAGGAGGGAAAGAGAAAGGGAAAAGCCATCCCCAATAGGAGTATCCCAACCAACCACCATAGTCGAATCTTAAAAAGAAATGGCATTGATGGTGGAAAGGCATGCTATAAGGAAGATTGTCAAACTGGGGCAGAAAATTTTCCTTTCATTTAGAAAATTTTCTGGAAGTCAGATACCCATTCGGGTAAGAATAAAGATAGCACCAGTCTCAAGGGAAGTGGTCTTTGAACCAGTTTTACTTCCAGCGTAACAAGTTTTAATAAAGGATGTTGTTCCCCAACGGATAGAACAAAAGGATGAAACTTGTGCTCGAAAAAGCAAAAGGCCAGTATCATTCCCAGCAGCCTTCAGAAGAGTAAAGCACTAGTTTTGAAGGAATCAATCCCCAGCAGTGTTATCCTCAACAACGTTATCCCCGGCTGATAATATTTTATCCCCAGCAATGTTGAGAAAGAAAAGTTTTGAAGGAAGTAGCTTTGGAGAAAAGGGGAAGAAAGGAGACTCCCCAATAATATTGTTCCTCAACCGGTAAGTAAATAATTCCCCAGCAGTGTTATCCCCAGCAATCTCGGGGAAAGACAACACGAGCTTTTAAAGGAGATAACCATCCCCCAGCAAGGCCACAAATCGGCCACCATTTTTTTAATTTAAAAAAACACTAATAAAATTTTTCTTTGCTTGAGAGTTGAAACAGGAACAAAGCAGGGCAAGGGAAAAAGAAAAGAAAAGAAGAAATTATCAAGGTAAGTTTCTCAAACCTTTGATCTCTACATTTTCCTCCTAGGATAAAAGTCCTAGTCCGATGAAATGTTCTCCCGAGATATCAAATCTTAGTCCGATGAATCTTTCTCCAAAGCTCGAAAGGAGCTTGATTTATTTTAAAGTATTAGAGTTAGAAAAGTCAGAAGCCCGCCTGGAGAATGGAGGTGTTAAAATTTAAGAAATTATTAAAGTCAGGAGTCCGCCTGTAGAACGGAGGTTGTTAAATTTTAAGTTGAAGAAGTCAGGAGCCCACCTGTAGAATGACAATTTAAATTTCAAGTTTTGAAGTTAATACATTTCAGTCTTTACATTTAAGTTGAAGAAATTGGGTTCGTCCGCCCTCAAATAGGATATTTTGGGTCTATCCGCCCTCGAATAGGATATTGAATATATTCGACCCAAGTGGCCCGGCTTGTATAAACATTGCCAATATATATATTTTCATAAAGCATTGCCAAATGCATTTTTTAAAGTTGTTGTTGAGGTCATGAGCCCCCCTGAAGAACAGAATGACGTTTTATTTTAAAAGTTGTCGAGGTCAGGAGTCCCCCCCTGAAGAACAGAATGACGTTTTATTTTTAAAAGTTATTGAAATATCGCCAGCCTAAAGAAAGGAATGACATTTTATTTTCAAAATTATTGTTGAAGTCAGGAGCCCGCCTGAAGAGAGGAATAGCGATTTATTTGTCAAAAAAAAATGTTGTCGAGGTCAGGAGCCCCCCCTGAAGAACAGAATGGCGTTTTATATTTAAAAGTTGTTGAAATATCGCCAGCCTAAAGAAAGGAATGACATTTTATTTTCAAAATTGTTGTTGAAGTCAGGAGCCCGCCTGAAGAGAGGAAAGACGTTTTATTTTTTGAAATCTCGCCAGCCTAAAGAAAGGAATGACATTTTATTTTCAAAGTTGTTGTTGAAGTCAGGAGCCCGCCTGAAGAAAGGAAAGGCGTTTTATTTTTAAAAGTTGTTGAAATCTCGCCAGCCTAAAGAAAGGAATGACATTTTATTTTCAAAGTTGTTGTTGAAGTCAGGAGCCCGCCTGAAGAGAGGAAAGGCGTTTTATTTTTGAAATCTCGCCAGCCTAAAGAAATGAATGTCATTTTATTTTTAAAGTTGTTGTTGAAGTCAGGAGCCCACCTGAAGAAAGGAATGACGCTTTATTTTCAAAGTTGTTGTTGAGGTCAGGAGCCCACCTGAAGAAAGGAAAGGCGTTTTATTTTTCAAAGTTGTTGATGAAGTCAGGAGCCCGCCTGAAGAGAGGAATGTCGAATTTATTTTCAAAGTTGTTGGTTGAAGTTTGGAGGCCACCCATATAATAGAGGAATACATTGCAAGTCAGTAAAGCGGAAGAATCCAACAGGAATCCCTAGTGGGAAAACAATAAAAATCCCCAGCACCGGAAAGCGGAAGGTTGCAACAAGAGATCCTATCGCAAAATCAAGTGCATGAGTCAAAAGGGAGAAAAGACGCATCTTGAAAGAAGTGGCCTGTGAACATTGAATTATGCCCAGCATAACAAAGCTTAATGAAGAAAGCCATATCTCCAGCGGACCGAACCAGACAGTGAGAATTGGTATTCAGAGTAGCAAAAGGTCGGTGTCACCCCCGTCAGTTCTCGAAAGAAAGAAGCACCGGAATCGACGCAAGCCGACAAGAAAGCAAGGCATCAAGAACAAATGGAAGATAGATGGGATCTTGTAATCCGTAGTCTAGTCTAACTTCTTAAATTTTCTTTTAAGCATGGTGTAATAAGGAGGTCAGCAAACAAGTAAAAGTAGCATGCAACAACAGTAACATTGCAGTCCCATGGTAGTCCCAGCTACCAAAACTTCCCGAACTACATTGACCTGATTCCTGTTTAGCCCAGGATATGTAGGAAACCTCTGAAGCAAAGGTTCGGTCAAAGCTTTCAAAAAAAAATGCTTCACACGGAGTAATCGGATGGGCAAAAATCGCTCACTTTATCTTTGCACGAAAACCCTTCGTGTCTTCGGGCAAAGAGGGCAGCTGTAAGCACGTGATTTTTGCCCTATGAAAGAATTACTCCCAAAAAATTCAAAATAAAATGATTTTCCTTGGTGTGTAATTTTGAGAATTGTTGTGACATTTTTGGATAATTATTTGTATTTGTCGGTGCATGTTTATTTGTTAAATTAATAAAAAATACAAAAATATGCCACATTTTGCATGTAGGATTTAATTCTACAATTGTTAGTAATTAATTTTGTTTTACAAAAATTGAAAATTACAAAAATAGGCATCTTTTGCATTTTTAGCATTTAATGTCCAAATGTACAATTTTATGCTTAATTATTACTTAATTGTGCGTTAATTTTTATTGGGAGTTAATTTGCGCTTTTATAACTTAATAATAATTTAAGGATTTTTAGAATTTAGTTTTAAAAAAATAAAAGAAGAAAGGGAGAGAGAAAAAAAAGGGAGCTGAATTTTAAGAGAGAGAAAAATTCCGAAAATACTAAGACTCCAAAAATAAAAAGAAAAACATTCTGGAAATTCAAGAGGAGAGTAGTATACACCTGATATACAATTTAAATATTCTGATATACGGATTCAGAAATTAAGGGTTGAACATTAATTAGTCTTTCAAATCTGAAAAGATTCCCTTGGCTTCTGTCCGTTGATTGTTGTCGGTGTTTCTGGATTTTTATCTTGATTTTAAAATCTGTCACTGGTTTCTCGTTGCTGGTTGTTACTGGTTGCTGGGTGTTGCTGTTGTTGTATCCTACTGAATTTCTGCTGATCTCCCTTTTCTTTTGCTTCCAATATTAGGTACACTACTGTAATACTAGCTATTGCAAGCTAATAATGTGGAAGCATGAATACATATGAAGAATGAAATTTTGAAGTGTTAATTTCGCTTTTTCTTTGTTCCTTTTATTGATTGTATTTAGGCTATTTCATGTATTACTGAATAATAATTGGAATAAGAGAAAATAACATAAGTTAGTTCTTTAATGAATAGGTTTGGCAAAAATGGGTTAATTCACTAGTTATGAAGGTTTTAAGATTATCAACAGTAGGTTAATCGTGAACAAGTAGCTAAATTTAGCTAAGGCATGAATTTAAACTAAATTTCGTGAATTAGGCATTAAGACATGATTTAAGTTCGAACAAGATTAGAAGAACATTTAAGTTTAATAAACTTTCTAATAAGCTTTAGTAATTATGGTTAAATCTAGTTTCAAATAGTTGTGAATAATTAATCTCAATAGTTTTTTTTATAACAATGCGAGTTTTAATTTAGCTATATTTGATTCTTTTGAATATGAGTTGTCGAATTTTTATTTTTATTTATAATTTCGAATTTTGTGAGTAAAATTCCTTTTCATCAATATTTGTATTAATCTAGCAATTAGTATGCCATGTTTTCTTTAAAAAAAAACTCGTAATTAATTAGGATTTTCTTTCTTTATTTTAGAGACTAATTTTAATAGAAAAAAGTAGTTGCTTTAAGATTTGTCCATTTAAAATAAATGAGATGAGCCTCGCCTAGTAAAATATATAGATTGCGGGGCCCTCACAAATGTATGCATTAATTATTTAGAACATCGGAGTTGGCCATCTAGTGAAATTTTACGGCCTTTCCCAAAACAACAATACGCTAGTCGCTCTAGGCGCGTCTTTAACAAAATTATTTTCTTAAATATGGGTCGATAACCACAGGTGCATTGATTGCGACGTGGTTTGAAATATGTTTTAAACAATGTTCACATTCTTGTAAAAATAATAATAATAACAATAAAAGCGGTTAAAAGTTAAAATTGCACTATAGTTTTTGAACATGTATTAAAATCAGATATTTTAGCCATTACAACAGTTTAAGCGACCGTGCTAGAACCACGGGATTCGGGGGTGCCTAACACCTTCCCTCGGGTCAACAGAATTCCTTACTTAGAATTTCTGGTTCGCAGACTTCATTTGGAAAGTCGAATATTTTCCTCGATTTGGGATTCAAGATAAACCGGTGACTTGGGACACCAAAAGCCAAACCTTTCCCAAGTGGCGACTCTGAATTAAATAAATAATCCCATTTCGAATATTGTCACTTAAATTGGAAAAACTCCCTCACGCATTTATCCTTCGGGGTAGGGGTGTGACAATAGTGAGATTGCAAGTTAGTGAAGTTAAAAGCCTACAAGTGTAGGTCGTGGTTTTTTTATCCCCTCGTGTGGGATTTTCCACGTAAAAATCCCTTATCTTCTTTACTTTCAGTTTTATTAGCATTCTCATCATTATCTCATTGAGGACTAGGTACTATACAGTTTGGTAGACTCATACAAACTAACAATTGGTATCAGAGTGGGTTTTTTCTAAAAGGTTAACACCTAGAAAGGATCTCAATGGCTACTCTGCCCAACTTTGAGGATGGACAATCAACCTACAGACCTCCTAGATTCAACGGTCAATACTATGGCTAGTGGAAGATTCGCATGCATGACTTTATAATGGCCGAAGATTCAGAACTATGGGACATCATTTGTGATGGTCCACATGTTCCTGTGAAGGATCTTGAAGAAACTGGACCAATGGTGCCAAAAGACAGGAAAGAGTACATCGACATTGACAGAAAAGTCATAGAAAAGAACTATTGTGCTAAGAAAATCTTGGTATATGGCATAGGACTTGATGAGTATAACAGAGTCTCAATGTGTGATACTGCCAAAGAAATATGGGAGGCATTGTAAACTGCACACGAAGGAACTACTCAGGTTAAACAGTCCAAGATTGACATGCTCACCACAGAGTATGAGCTCTTTAGGATGAATAATGATGAGTTTATACAAGATATGCACACCAAATTAACCTCCATCATAAATGAACTTCATTCACTTGGAGATGTCATTCCCAAAAACAAGCTTGTAAGGAAAATCCTCAGTGTTCTACCTGGTTCTTGGGAAAGTAAGGTAAATGCCATCACTGAAGCTAAAGATCTACAAACTCTAACCATGGATGAGTTGATTGGTAATTTGAAGACATACGAGATGAAAAGAAAGGAAGACAATGAAAGAAGAGAGCCTAAGAAGGAAAAGAACCTGGTATGCAAAGCTGAATGCAGTGACTCAAGTGATGAAGATAGTGACATGGCCTATCTTACTAAAAGATTTCAAAAGATGGTTAGAAGAAATGGTGGTATACCAAAGAGAGGCAGTTCACGTAAAGCAAGGAACAATGATCTCAATCACAGGTGCGGAAAGGCAGGGCATTCCATCAAAGACTGCCCACTCGCGAAACATGAGCAATACAAATAAAATCTTGACAAAACAGTAAAAAGGAACCTTGTTCCAGAAAAACTATTCAATCGAAAAAGTGCAGCTAACAATATTGTGAAGCAGACACTTGCTGCTTGGGGAGACTCCTCCAGTGAATAAAAAATGGAACCAGATGCAAAAAACAATTCCATGATGCAGTGGAAACTGAAGCAACAAAGTATGACTCACTGTTCGCGCTGATAACTCAGTCTGATGAGGATGAAGAAGATTAAGATGATGAGGTAAATTTCAGGGATGTTCAGAGAAATCTGAAATCCTATTCTTCTAAGAAGTTAAGGTCATTAGCCAATGTTTTAATTGATGCTTATTATAGCCTTGATAATGATAAGGAGATCCTGACCCTAGAATTAGGAGAAGCTAAACAATCTAAAGATGATCTGGTTGTTTTTATAGTGGACCTAAATGAGACCATAGCTAATCTTAAAAAAGAAAAGGAAGCTCTAAACGAAAAGATAACTAGTGTAGAAAATGAGAGAGAAGACCTGATGGTAGTGGTGGTTGACTTGAAGGAAACAGTAGAAGGTCTCAGCAATGAAAAACACACTCTAGAAGGAAATTTTTTAGCTACTAAGCAAGAAAGGGATGATTTTTAATGATAATCACTGACCTAGAGGAAACCATTGAGGGACTCAATAGAGAACATAGGACTGTGAGTCTAGGAAAAGGGAAAGAAGTAGCTAGTGAGACACACATCAAGCTTGAACATGAATTAAACGATGTGAAAACTAGTCTATGTGGTAAACTTGAGAAAAATCGGCAACTTCAAGCTGAATTAGAGAAAGTCAAAAGTGATCTTGAGAAATCGCTGAAGTGGACTTGGTCCTCAAATGCTGTGACTGCCATGTACTTGAATAACAGTGGAAACAGGCAGGGAATCGGGTTCCAAAGGGAGAAAACTTCTTACAACCCTCATAACAAGTACGTCACTATTCCTGATAACTGGCTGTTACTCACTATGGGAACAATAGGCACTTCAAAGAAATTTTCCAGGCCAGGGTTCAATTTTTTCAGAAAAATAAAGTGTTTACTGACAAAGTGACTACTATCAAGGGACCAGGTACCGGTTGCAAGAAACGAATATTGCCTGCATGGACTAGAAAAGCCCTTATCCATCTATTTTATCATAACAAGGGATCCAAACTAGTTTGGGTTCCTAAATCTAACCCATGATTTGCATGTGCAGGAAACAATGAGAGGAAGTGGAATGCAATGAACCAAGGACAGTGGATGTTGAAAGCACGTGACTGGAAGCACCATAGATTTCTTCTCACTAAAAACCCTACAGGAAAGGAATGTATCCATTGAAAAAGGGAAAGGGTACATCCTCAGTGCTTGAAAAGTTGAAAATCTCTCTTTCACTCAATTAATAACGTGTACTATGCAGATGGCCTAAAGTATAGTCTCTTGAGTGTCTCTCAAAATTTGCATTAAAGGGAACAAAGTAGAGTTCTTGTCAAAAGAGTGCACAATTACTAATCTGGTGACTGGCAAAGTGGTCTCATGGGCCAAAAGAAATAAGAACATCTACGCTGCTAACTATGAATCTTTAACAAGCTGGATATATTAGATGCTTGAGAAGGACCTGATTCGTGGTTTGTCAAAATTCACTTGGGCACTGGTTCTAAGAACAAAGGATGAGACTATCGAAGTGTTTAAGGCCTTTGTCAAGAAGATTCAAGTGTAGATAAAATTAAAGGTAGTATGCATCAAATCTGACCACGGGACAGAATGCAACAATGCCAAACTGGAATCACACACAACTTCTCAGCACCAAGGACTCTACAGCAAAATGGTATTGCTGAAAGAAAGAACAGAACTGGAAGACATGGCATGGACAATGCTTATCGACAATAGAATCGCCAAGAGTGTCTGGGCAAAAGCAATAAATACTGTTTTCTACTTGGTGAACAGGTGTATGATCAGGTCCCTCCTGAATCAATCCACTATGAGCTGCCAAATGGAAGAAAACCAAAGACGACTTACTTAGGAACCTTCTTGACTGAAAATGCCATGTTCTCGACAAAAAGAAGTACCAACTTGGGAAGTTTAATTCAAAGGCAATGAAGGAATCCTTCTGGGATACTCTCCACAAATCAAAGGTCACAAAGTCTACAACAAAGGGCACACTAAGTGGAAGGAAGTTCTCATGGGGTATTCAACAAGACACCTTCCTCTAACCAAGGAAGAAACAGTGATGATCAATATAATGAACCATCTCTGGTCCCTGGGAAATATCTAAGGTTTCAAATAGGGAGGCTGATATGATGAGTAAGATGAAGGAGACAGGTGAAAGACAATGCAACATCATCTTCCACTTCTCACAAGGAACCTGGTACCTCACTTACTACCACTGAAGTTGAAGAAAGAGTGGAGATGTAGTTCATGGTGCTCCAAAATTAACAGAACAAAGAGTGTAGGGAAATCAAATTAACCTCCCAATAGTTCCCCTACCAAACAAGCCTCAGCCCCAAATTGGAAACACAAAGGCTCCCATCTATCTGATAACCTAACTACTATTTTTTTCTTAGAGTTAGACAAGTATTGAAAATTCAAAAAAAATAAAAATATATATTTTTTGGTCCCTTTTGCATCTCCACTCCAAAATAGAATTCAAAGTCAAGTCCTCAGAAATCCTACTTGAGGGCCGCCAAAAGAAGTTTGAGATACCTTAAAAGAACTCAGGACCTGGTCCTACATTACCCCTCAGGTGACAGTTCTTATCTTGTTAGGTATGTTGATGTTAACGATGCAGGTAATCTTGTGGACAGGAAAATCACTTCTGGAATGGCTCACTTTCCATGATCATAATTCATCTCCTGGGGCACAAGGAAGCAAAACTCAATAGCTTTGTCAACAACAGAAGCAGAATGTGTAGCGTTCAAGACAAGAGGACCAATCACATCGGGGTGAAGCATTGTCTTCTAAGGATCATGTGGAGAAAGGGATGATCTGTGGAAAATCATGCGGCACAAGTAGACCAAATTCCAGATATCTTAACAAAACCCTTGACGAGGGAACATTTTGGAAGAAACAAGGTGAAGCTGGAGTTAATGAAATCTAATGAAGAACTTGATTCTTCATCAGATGGCTATGAAAAACACATTCAGATAAAATTAGCTAAAGTGTTTTCTGGCCAAGCCTAACTCACATCGATACTGTTGCAGGTAAACACGCATGACGATCTTGACGAGGGAACATTTCGGAAGAAACAAGGTGAAACTGGAGTTAGTGAAATCTAATGAAGAACCTGATTCTCCATCAGATGGCTATGAAAAACACCTTCAGGTAAAATTAGCTAAAGTATTTTCGGGCCAAACCTAACCCACATCGATACTGTTGCAGGTAAACATGCATGACGATCATAGAAGCTAACGTTACAGTTATGAACTGCGAAAGAGGAGCTGCTAAAACCTTTTTCAAAAAATTGTTCTGGCATTAGGTTCTTGTACCCCAGGTTAGTAGTAATGTGCTTGTTCTGCATGCCTTCTCAAAAATGTTAACAAAATTAACTCAACTGCCACATCATCCGACTTTTCAAAGTTTGCATGTCATGTCTTGTCTTTCAAATCCCTTCATCCCCTCTGCACGGTAACATGTTCCCACAAACCTACCATCGCTTTCAGAACTATTCAGAACCTATTTCTCTCTCCTCTCATCATTAGCCCTTCATCCAATAAAACTTTCTTTCTCCCTCACAGCAAGTCATGAACCTTCATCTCTTATGTATATTTGTGATTCTCTCTTCATCTCTCTCACTCACTCTACTTGCCTACCAAATGCTCCTATAATGGAAATCGAACGATCGCCTTCTTCTCCCTCCATTTACACTACTCCCACTTCCATATCATCCTTCAAATCATTTCCAAAGATTCACTATTCCACTCCTTCCAATACTACTGTATCCCAACCTGGTTTCTCCTCTTTTCCTATAGTTTTCCCTTTTTTGACAAACCCTGTTTTCCCTCTATATTTTGAAAACCCTATGTCTCACCATTCCTCCGATCTCATCAAAGAACACTCGGGAGGTTTTACCTCTCAAGAAAAGGAAGCAGTGCATAACATCATGGATATCGCTGCTGAAAATCTGATGAATGAAGGAGCGTATCTCTCATCTAAGTATCAAGGGGACGAAACTCCATTCGTAGGAGATGTAAGAACCATAGTACTCCTCGAGTCCTTGGCTCTGTAGACATGTAATTTTTGACTCGCACAGTTTCAAAGTTAGTTTTAGTATTTTTATATTTTAAAATATCTACTTGAGTTATTATGCAATTTTAACCTATTTTATTTTTAATTTCAAATCATAAAATTAACAAAAAAGGAAAAAAAAGAAGGAAGAAAAAAAAAGTTTCAATTTATCTTATTATATATGTTTGCTTTTATTTTATTTATTTAAGTTCATTAGTATTTTTATAGTAGTACTATGCTAAGTTTGCCATGGTTTTTATATTTTTATTTTTAGTATAATCCCTGAAAAATACAATATATATATATATATATATATATATATATATATATATATATATATATATATATATATATATAATTTCATGTTTTACCTTATTTCTATTTAGTTTAGGTTATTAATATTTTTATGGCCATATATTTTATTTTTACCATGATTTTCACTCTTATTTTTAATCTATATAAAACATGATATATTAAAAAATATATGGTTTCATATTATCATGTAGTTTATTTAATTAATTGAAATTAGTTTAGTTTTAATTTAAAAGTTTGAGTTTGTTATTTAATGGACTTTAAAAATTAAAGAAGTACAAATTTGAAGCCTCATTTCTACACAAAAGGAAGCCCAAAATCGGACAACCTAAACCAACCCAATACCCGACCGAATCCAACCCATGACCCGCCCATAACCTCTCTGACCCATCTCCCTTTTTGTTTTAATCCTAGCCCTTCACCTATCTCCCATCCAATGGCCAAGATTTATCCTCACCTTAATATAAAAACCTAATATTTCTAAACCCTACCCTAATGTAAAACCACCCAGGCGCCCCCCTTCATCCTATCCCAACCGCGCTTCAGCCATGGTAAGACCACCAAAAAACCTTGCTCACTCATGGTTCCCCCTCCTCTCCTTTCCTTCTTCCACGTCATCAAGACTATAACGACCTCTGACAAGAAGATTCCATCCCTCTCACGCGCTCTTCACTCACACAATCCGTTTGAGGCGAGAGAGGATGAATGGTGAGCATAGGATTGAGTTTTAGCTCGATCTACTCCCTCCATTTGTCCCTTACTTGCTTCAACAAATGGATTTGGGAATTTTGTAGGATTTTTCGGATTTTCTTGGAGAAGAAGAATAGAAGTTTCTAGGACTCCTATAAATAGGAGGTTCTTGAGATGAAAATGGGGGTTCAAGGAGGATTTTTCTTCTTCTCTTCTGATTTTTTTGGGTCCATTTCCGATAGAAGTCGAATTCTAGAAACAAAAAAAAAGAAGAGAAAAATACAAAACAAAAGTCTGAGTTTGATTTTGTTCAAGTACTGTTCCATTCTCGAAAAATCAGAAAAGATATCAAAAAAAATATAATATAGTTTTGCCCTCTTCAATTTTGATTCCGAATTTTGAGTCTCAAAATGGAGTTCGATTGAGCAGAGTTTGTTTCGAGTTTTTTTTCATTGTTGTTTGTCGTAGGTTCCGGTCGAGGTTTTCTATTTCTCGTTGATGACTCTGGCTGAAATTCCCTGTTACGGATTCATTAAACTTGGCTCGAGTCATTTGCTGTAATTGCTGAAATTTTATTAATTGCAAGGCTAATTTTAGGTAATTCTCATCTCTCTTGTTTTGCCTTGGATCTAAATATAATTCGAGCCTTAACTAGAAAGGGGTATGGGAACATGTCTGGTTTTCTTCTTTTTCTGAAATGGCCTAATCAAAGTAGTATTCAATATGTTTAATGAAACTCGAATGGACTGTGTGGCTGTGGACGTGAGCGTGAGCTCCTCATGTACTAGTTTGTTGTTCTCTAATGAGACTCGACATGAAATATGTCATGAGAATCTTCATGAATGTCTCTTGTTTACTGTCGTTTAGTTCAATTACTTGAAAATTTTGAATTGTTACTAGTTTCTTGCCATCAGTAAATCTGTCGCACTCTCTTTGGCGCGAGCTTGGTGGGCTGTTTAACTTGTCTTTGTGTTAGGCATAATTCCTCGCGTTAGAATCTAGGTGTAACCAGTTAACGGGTGAATTTGGAGCTGCTCGGTAACTTCTTCTTATTAGGTCATGGTTTAAATGGTGTCTAAATCGAATTGTTTCGCTAAACGTATGTGTTCGGATCTGTTCTATTTTCCTTCTCCTGTTCAAAAATCTGTCTGCGCTGTTACTGGCATAATAAATTCTGCTTATTTGAGCTGCTGAAGACAGTCGATTTGGGCAATAAATGAAGCCAACCACCTACAGTATTTCAGACAATCTTCTGGACTGTTAGGCTGCTGGAAAATCTGCCCTGTTTTGCATTGTTCAAGCAGCAGAATCGCCCAGTTTTTGAGTGCAAATTCTGCATTGTATTGTACTGTTAGTTCACAACGATTCTGGTTCACTGGTTAGTCTATGTGTCTAAGGGAAGTTTGTTTGCTTTTGTGATCGTTCATCAAACCAGAAAAACTGGTGCATTCATAAACGATTTCTCAGAAAAGCTTTCATTTGCCTTCCTCTATTCGAACTGACTTGCATTTGGCTTTTATCTGAATGTGAAATGTCCAGCTCTATGTTTCAAAGGCGGCATTTCTGATGAGTCCCATAAAGTTTTGTTGGGTTCAAAATGCATTTGTTTCAATCATAGTCTTTTGATAGTTTGATCGTTGTTTTGAATGATTCACTGTATTATCGAATTTTGATAGAGTCATTATATGCCAAGCCAATTTTCACGGGGATTATAGTCTAAAAATTCTACTAGTGACTGCTTTTCGAGAATGGCATGGGTTAATGAAGAAGGTTAAGGCTCTTATTATATTTGAATCCATCCGTTCATTTCTTCTATTGTGACTGGTGATCATATTTATATATGCTAGATGCCTATTTCATTTGGTTGAACAATATATGTTTGAATGATTTAGGACGTGGGAGTTGGAAAAAGACTTGGCCCATTAGTGTTATTTTGCTCACATAGGAATTGGGCTTGGGCAAATGCATGAAATAAAAGTTAAAAACAAAACATGAGCATGAATTAAATTGTTTCTTCTACTTAGTTCACTTATTTAGTTCTTTTATTTTCTTTGTCTATGGCATTGTCCGTTAGGAGCATGCTTTAGGCCGACAACACCTGGGTAGGCATTCTTTAGGATTTGTTTATTCGAGGCGAGAGGTCGTCCCTTTTAATTAGTTAATTCATCACGGGAATCCCCTTAGAGTTTGTATATATATTTTCGTGTTCTTTTATCAGGGATATGCCCCTAAGTGAATGTAATTGGAGGCCGTGGTGAACATAGTAGAAGAAGTAGCGTAGGATAATTTAGGACTTTTAATATTTCTTCTCTTAAGTTTCTTTTATTTAGGTGGGGATGACCTCGGGCCTCTTGTGTGTTTATTTTCCTTTTTCTGTGTTTTCCACCTCAATTGAATATTTTGAAAGCCAACTTGATCGAGTACGCAACCGTACTAGTTACGGGACTTGGGGAGTGCCCAACACCTTCTCCCCGAGCCAAATGAACCCCCTTACCCGAATCTCTGGTGCAGACTTAGTTTGGAGTCCACAGTGTTTTAAAAGGAAAATCATTTTTAAAAAAAGCGGTGACCTGGCACACCGAAATGAATGTCAGGTGGCGACTCTGAGTTGTTTCCTTTTAAACACAATTTTGTCACTTTCTAACTGGAAAACCCTTTTCAAGCTTTACTAAATCCTTTTATTTATTTAAGAGAGTTAATAGAAGTTGGTTAAAAAAGGGGGTGTGACAAGCTCATGAAACGTTCTCAGAAAAACCTTCTGAAGAACCTGATTCTCTTCCATGCAAGCCCACCTCTGCACCTCCTAATCATTCTAAGCTCTTAGAGTCCTCCTCCAAGTCACCCACTATCCGGTCACAGCAACAAGAGAGTTTTGAGTCTACATTGTAGAAAGGTAGGAGGAGTGTCAAGACAAGGAAAAGGAGGTTGATGAATCAAAGGGAATTTGTTACTGACAAGTGTGTTCCGGAAAGTGGGATTGACAAAAAATTTCCAAAGGAACCTAGTTCCTTAGTGCAAAAATCTATGAAAGCTCAAAAGTCTGTGGATAAAGCTTCCAATGAAACCATTGAGAAATAAAATAGTGTATCCGTGAAGGGCAGTGGCAAGTATAAAAAGAGTCAAGTTGAGAAAGCCATGTATGAAGATGATACTGTGGGGTTAGTAAGCTGGAATGGAAAGTCTGTTGAAGGGTCTAGCAAACAAAGACGGGAAACTGTTAAAGAACCTGGTGCTCTGAGGACCATGCCCAGTGATAGTGGTCTTTGGTAGTAGAGATTAAGAACTCAGAAAGTCTTGTGGGGTCGTAAATTTGACCCAGCAATTTCGGAGATGGCCAGTATGAGACAAATTCTGGAGATTGTGTAATTTCAATAATGGGAACACTTGTTTGAAGAGAGCATGCCTCTGGTGTACGAAGATGCAGTACAAACTCTTTACGCATCTCTCTTCACCGTTGAGGGAGATCATATTTGTGCGCTAATAAATGAAGTAGACATTGTACTCGATGCTTTAGCATTGGGAAAGGTTCTCAGAATTCCATGTGAAGGGATGTCCTCAGTCAAGGTGTCTGTGGTGTAAACTTCAGGAGAGCCATCATGAAAGAGCAAGCTATTCTGTATGAGGAACAGATGCATAAGAAGGTATTGCTTTCTGAGTATCAGCTTCTCTTTGAACTGGTCAATAAGGTGCTCTTACCTCGTTCTAAGAGGCGGTCTATTGCTACAAAATCAGATATGGTCTTAATAGAAGCGCTTGATGAATTTGTCCCAATCAATCTGCCAAAAATCATGATAGATCATATGCAAAAGGTGGCAAACTTTAAAGGTGGGAATCATGGGCTACCATATGGCTTTCTCCTCACTTAGATGATCAGATTCTACAAGGCCCCCTTAGGGAATCTCAGAGTGGGAACACGCAAACAAACCTTCTCTAAGACCACTTCAGAAGAATGTGAATGTGTAGAAAGAGTTTGTGGAAGCATCTCGACCATTTCTCAGTTGATCAACGCTCAAAATGTAGCTTCTGAGGAGATCAGAAGGTTCAGGGCTCAAAATGCCATACTGGAAACTCAGCTAGGTCAAGCAGTTAAAGGACCTGATTCTGTTAATGAAGAAGTTGCCGGATTGACAAAGGAAAATGATAAACTCTGGGCACAATTACTTGAAGAACAATTGTCTGCAAATGCTTGACTGGACCTGGTTCTCAAAACCATTGCTGCCTCCTCTTCCAAGTCTCCCCCTCTTAGTGTCCCCTAGGATCCTCTCAGTGACCAGTTAATTTCTGGCTCTAATATTTTGTGGCTGTTGTTTCTCTTTTGTTTGCCTTGTTTTTGTGATAGGCATGCTGGATTTCACCACTACTGCTCCTGTTTTGCTCAGTCCATTATTAATATTAATGACACAGCTTCTCTTTTTGCATGAACATGTTGTTTTCCTCTGGTTTTTCTTTTTTGTCATGTTGTGTGCACATATGTGGCATGAGTTGGCTGTGTTAGACTTCTTTATGCTGATTTCCTGCTTGTGTTTGTTTTTAATAATGCCAAGAGGGGGAAAAAGGTCAGGGAGACAGGGGAAATTGTGTAGAATAGGTCAGGGAACTTATGTAGAACTTGTAGAGAAACTTGTTTCTTATTTCCAATATGAGGGATCTGATTAAGGGGGAATCAAAAGCAAAAGGAGACAGGGGGAATTGTGTAGAAAGGGTCAGGGAACTTGTGTAGAACTTGTAGAGAAACTTGTTGCTTATTGCCAATATGAGGGATCTGATTAAGGGGGAATCAAAAGCAAAAGGTTTCTGGAATTTCTGAAACCCTATCTGGCAATTTCCGTTCTAAACAAATACTATCAATGACTAAGTTTGTCATCATCAAAAAGGGAGAAATTGATGGGTTTTCAATGTCTTTGCCTTATGCTTCTTATGTTTTGATGATCTAACGAACTTATTGAAGAACCAGATAGAGAACCTGACCACGCGGTATACATTTCAAATGAATAATGTCCAGTCTGGTCTCCAGCAAATGAATGAACAACCACAAAGAGGAACACAACAGGGACCTGGTCCCTTAGGGTTCTCCGACAGAAGTACAAGTCAGTGACTGTCTGCAATCATTATAAAGAGGAACACAATAGGGACCTGGTCTCTTAGGGTTCTCTAACAGAAGTACAAGTCAACTATACAGCTGGAACGTAACAGCAGAAAGTGACTATCTCGCAACTGTTATAAACGAGGAACACAACTGGGACTTGGTCCCTTAGTGCTCTCTGACAGAAGTACAAGTCAACTATACAGCTGGAACGCAACTGCACAGAAGTGACAGTGCAACAGTCACTTCTCATTGGGAAGAAGCGTGTACCAAGGCACAACATTTCACTTGTGCATTCAGTGATATTCTTTCAAGCACAACAGTGTTCATCCGACATTGAAGTCACTGGTGTGTCAAGAACAAGAAGAGAACTCCACTAAGGATCAGTTTTAATATGAGCTTATGTATATCCGTAGTTGAGTTGTAATCTTGTTATTTGTTCTTCACTGTGTTTCCTATTTTGCTTTCTTAGAAGCTTTGTCTTAGGAAAAACCAAAAATCTATAAACTTTCGAGTTTATGTTGTGACTAGTATTAGTCATAAGTTTAAAGCCTTTGTAACTAGGAGAGTTATAAAGTGTCTTGTGATGAGAGCATCACAAGTTAGTTGAAGTCTTTGTAATACGGTTATTGCAAAGTGGCTTGTAATAGTGAAATTGCAAGTTAGTAAAGTTAATAGCTTACAAGTGTAGATCGTGGTTTTTTGATCACCTTGTGTGGTAATCATATGCAAGCTGGTTGAGAATCGAAAAAAGTAATATTTGAAGTTGAAGCAGCCGGAAGGTTATTTGAAAATTTAGTAACTTGAAAAATAAGGAAATATACTATTTTCTACCTTCACTTTTAGTTGTCCATTTTTGACTTTGCACTCCCTTAAAAAAAGAATATGTATAACAATTTTAACCATAATAATGATAACATTTCAAATTTTGTGAAATGAGTAGTTAATGATAAGGATAAAACATAAAAAAATTATGGTCTTTAGTTGATTTAATAAAATTGACAAGTAAATATGAAAATATATTTTTAGTATAGTGAATAGTAAAAATAAACGAGGAACGTATTATATATAGGTGATATAGCATAAATAATACAAAAATTCTTTATGTTATCAGCATATATTTAAATTCATTTTGTTATAACTACATTCTTTTTTCTGAATAGGTTCTTGAACATTGATTTCAGCAGGTTAAATAAGGTTAAAAAACACCGGGACAAGTGGTTTTCAGCCTCTTCGTTTTTACCTTGCCTGGTAAACCTTGTACTGTCGGTCACTGATGCTTACATATATACCAACAGTAAGTTCTTAATAGTCTTGTGGATGGTAGGATAGTCATAGGCAAGTAAATTAGCTAGCGTTTGGCCAAGATTTATTTGTTTTAAAAAAATTGATTTTGGTAAAGTTTAGTTTGAAATTGAAAATCTGTTTGGACATAATTTTTTAAAATATATTTTACTTTTTTTTTGAAAAAATATAAAATGTAACTTATACCCATATATTTTAAAAACTATCAAAAATATCCAACAACTCTGAAGAAAATTCATATAAAACAAGCGGAACAAATCTGAAATTTTTTATACAAACCTTAGCAGATTTGAGCAAATTACCTTCAAATTTTGTCTTTGCGGGTGCATTGCCACATATTCGCACAACAACTTTGGCGAAGGTTTTCTTCTGTTTATGAAGGGTAAAGCCGCGTGAGTTTAATAAGGGAAAAATGAGTAAATATGGATTAGTTGGGTCATAATAATAGAACGTAGCTTTTTTTATATATATAAAATACAAAAATTTGGGGTAATTTTTGAAATTATTAAAAACCCTAACAGTAATATTTTGGGCCAAAAACAACTCTTGAGTTGGTTTTGAGATTTGGGTTTTGGGATTTGAAAATTTGCTAAAATATGGATAAAATCTATAAACAAACATGTATTTGTCAAAAAAAAAAACTGATTTTTTTTTTGACAAAATCTATGGCCAAACGGGGGTTAATATAACTTTTTGATTACTTGAATCAATAATGCCTCGTTTAATGTAGTATGATTTTGATTATTAAGTACTTATGAGACTAACTAGTAACAACTTACCTTTCCTTTTTAGGAGATTAAATAGTACGGAAAGGGTGCGTTTTTTACTTTTTGTGCACTTTCGATAATAGTTACTGTCACTTACGAAGATTTTTTTAATTTAATTATCTGTTATTAGAAATTCACCGGTCTTTCTAATTCAAGTTCGTATCGTATAGATAGAAAAATTGCTTCCTAACGGACAATATAATTGAGAAAATGAAAGTTGCTTATTGGAGATGTTTGTGCCCTCTATTTTATTCCAATTGAGTAATTGTATTGTAAAATTTGATGAAACATGATTGTCTGGGAAGTTTGTTCCCTCGAGTAATGTAACACCCTAGACTTAAACTCCAGACAGAATCCCACGTCGACATAATACAAGAGGGATGGTGGGTATATAAGTTAACAAGTCTTAAATCCTAGTCACGCATTTTAAAGTCATGAGTAGGGATGACAAAATAGTTAAAAAAACAGTTAACCACCCATATTATCTACTAAAAAATGGATTGGATAATGAACTTTTTAAAAACGGATCAAATATGAATAAGAATCATATTATCTATTTAGAAAATGGGTAACCAATAGATAGCCAATGAGTCTAACTTTTACATTGTAAAGCCTCAAATTGGGGGTTCCGCAAGTTAGGGAGACTATAAGAATTCTCCCAAAAGTGATCATATGCAAGAAGTCATGGATAATATGGTTACCCATATTATTTGCCGGTTAATTCATTTTTTATCCGTATTAAATATGGGTCGGGTCGGATAATTTATCCGTTTTCGGCCTGAACCATATCCGACCCGACCCGCCCGTTTGCCACTCCTACTCGTTAGAGCCTAAGCTAAATCAGACAATATCACTAGCGGATTGGACTGTTATAAGTAATCTTTGTTAATTAAGTAATAGTATTATATTACAAAATTAAATGAAAAAGGCATGTGGCAAAATACTAAAGATGAGAGATAATTTAATACAAGTCCATAGATATAAGAAGGGGGCGGGCCAACAAGGGGTGAATAAAAGACACCCATGTGATAATTTATTACAAGAAGAAATAAATGCTGTTTGTACAATCAAATGTAACATCGCTTATAAATATAGTGTTGGACTCTTGCTCTATACTCCCCCACTTTCTACTTTTCTAACAGCCTGGCTCTTTTAATACTTGCAATTATTACTCATATATTTTGGGGTAATTCATCGATTTCATTTTTTTAAATTGATTTTAAGTTATATTGTTCTACATTAATGTATCGTTTTTGTCGATGAGCAATTCAAGTGCTACTATGTATTTTCGATATGCTAAGTTAAGATTTGAGTTTATGAATTCTAAATTTTAGAAAAGATAGTTTATTGATTTTTGGAAATAATTTATACATATTAAGTGATTTATATTTTATGGCAAGACAGAGAGTACATGGTCTTTTATGACCATTTATAATTTGAATAGAAGAAAATAAATTTTTATCTCTTGTGTATTATTTTTAGTTTTCTTATGTATAAAAATAAAGAATTTTAGTAAAAAAGATATAAAACTAAAAATAATTTTATACCGGACTATAAAACCACATAATATCAGTAGAAAATAGTGCATATAAAGTGTGTGCAGGATGCATTAGCACATTAATTGATATGAATTTATAAAGCCAAAGCCATCAAACCAATTAAGGAAATAACAATAATAACATACTCAGTATTATTCTATATTGTAAAATCCGTGGAGGATAATGCGTACGCGGACCTCACCCCTACCTTATTAGGATAAAGAGGCTGTAAGTTAAGGAAATAAATAAATAAGATTACATTATATTGATGATAATAAATGCATGTGATTTGGTGGATGTTGGTGCTTTCTTATAGGTATAGGCCATGCATAGATAAAGATAGAGACTGATCATGTCCTTCCTACATTCGTATAGTTATATTCCACCACAATTTAATTTATGCAGTTGCTGTGTTGAAACCAATTTAATTAGTTTTGTACACTGCTGCTTCTCTTCCAACTTCAATAGTTCAATGTATTCAAACTTCAAAGCTTTCTGCTCCATATTACAAAGGATAAATATTCATAATTGAAAAGAGTATACCTTCTTTTGGCTTCCCACTCGGTGTCCGATACTCATATTGGGGCCCGATTAAATTCGAATTCGCGCCGGAAAATCCTACATTGAGAGCAAAGCGCTCTCTAATAAAGGCGAGTCATACCCAGGGACTCGAACCCGAGACCTCTGGTTAAGAATGAAGGAGTATTTATCACTTCACCACAAATTTTAATTCAAACTCTATAAATTTAACTTTTAAGGGTTTTAATTCATTGAAACTATTATTATTTAAAATTATGCGTTCATATATATTATTTGTTAATGCGTCGAAAATACTGAATTTATATTAACTTGGTGTCACAATCTGCATTTCTGGTTATATATCATTGGACATGATATGGGACACCACTCCATGTCTCAATTAATTTATCCTTTCAGACCTGCCTGTTTTCTTGTATTTTAAAGGCATTATGTGGTTCATATCTTTTTTTTGTTTAATAGGAGAATCTTTGAGGAAAAGATTTAATTCGATGATTCCTTTTATAAAATTAATTTCTCGTCGAATTTAAAATAGTTAGATTACGAATTAGGAGTTTTAATGAATAAAAAGTCACAATTTGAGTTTTATTTTCATGAGTTCGAATTTAATAATTTTTTAACAACTCTCATTCGGTGGACTCTCTTCTTTTTCTATTTACTATATACTATATGTCATGTGAAGATAATATAAACCTCAACACTACATGATAACGTCATTGCTGATAGAGTGATAAATAACAGGGAAAAATAAATTCACACTATGTGATTACACCAAATCACGTCTTAACTCATTATAATTAAGTGTTAAATTAGGGGGGGGGCGGGGGGGGGCACATATAGTTTTTATGTATACTAAAAATAGTTATTCCCAAATACTCGTTATTTCAGAAAATAAGAGAGAATTAATTATTTTTTTAATTTTATCCTTAGCATTAATTGTTCTAAATTAAGAGGCCCATAAATAGACAAAGGCTAAAGAATTAATAAAGGATAGACTAGACAAATTACTCATCTTATTAGTAATTTCTTAAAGAGTGTGTAGAATTTTATCTTGACAATTAAATAGACCGCATCAGTAACAACAACAACAACAACAACAACAATAATATATTCAGTACGGTCTTACAAGTTGGGTCTGGGGAGGAAAGTGTGTACGCTTACCTTACTTCTACCTTATATAGATAAAGAGGCGCAAGAAACATAAGTAAAGAGAAGAATCCACGTAAAGAACGGAGAGGGTAAGCGCTTGCAGAGGCAGATGCAAGGCATTAGTACCGGGTTCAGTTGAACCTGGAACTTTTGGCGCGGAGCATAAATTTATGTGTAAAAATTCAATAATATTGTAATATATAGCAATATGAACCAATAACTTTAAAAATACAATGGTTCAATGATAAAAACTTTACAGGTTGAACCCATAAAACTTAAATCTTAGATCTGCCTCTGGGCGCTTGTATTAAATTCTAGTATGATTATTGTCTTCTCATGTTGTTATTTCGTTTTCAACATCAATTGCGTTGATAATTAAACAACTCAATTAGTAATAGTAATTCAAATGGAAAGAGACGGAGGGCCACTGTAATAGAGAAAGAACCAAGGTCACAGAGCAATATAATAATATAATACTGATTTAAACAAGATCTCTGTCGCTGATCCAAAATCTAATCGGATTTTGTGGATTTTGAGGAGAACCAGACAAAGTGCAAGATATTCTGTCTTCCACGTCACGCTTTCATAGTCTATATCCTCTTATTATTGTTTTTATTTTTACTATTATATTATTGTTTCTTCAGAAAACATTTTTATAGCACAATATACTATTCCTAATATTTAAAGGGACCATCCCATATCAAGAATGACAAATATTAAATTTCTTTGTCTCCACTTGGCTCATCTTATTATATGGTGACAGACTCGTAAGGGCAAAAATTAAAGTGACCTTTACATAATGGTCCTCAAAAATCATATATTATATGATGATATTCGTGGCTAGGTATATCCTTCTCAGTGTCACACACAATTTTCTAAATTCTAATAACTGAAACATATACCGTGGAATCCCCCTATTCTACCAAAAGATGAGATCTGAGGCTTAGGGAAAAAACAACAAGAACTTTTCGATCGTTATTTTTGTCTGCCTTGCTTTTACAGCTTTGATTTCAATTCGAGTTAATTTTGAAAGTGAAATTACTACTTTTCTACAGTTAGCATAGAAGAAAGGAAATTAATCAATAAAATTTAAATGTTTTTTTAAAGTTTTTTAACGCTTTGTCGTTTGTTTGGTGGGATAAAGAATAATAATCTCGTGTTTGGTTATGTGTATTAATTCATTCAGGGAACCATTTTGTACTAAAATGATGGTGGGACAGCTAATCACATGAGATATCTCATCCCATGCAGACATGAACTAGAAGTTTAAGTTTATGGTTTGAGATTTTAATCCTTTTAAGTTACTAGGTTATAATTTAATATTTAAACGAATTTTTAAAAGATAAATATAAGGTTTAAACTAAAGCTATTGGGTTCGGCCGAACCCATAGCCGACTATGTGGCTCCACCCCTGATCCCATGGAATATCCTTGTCTATCTCATCCTGATAACCAAATCGACTTGCACATCGAAGTGTTCTAGTTTACTATTTTCTATGTAAAAACTTATTGTGATGCAAATTAACCATGATATACTTGTATTGGTCAAAATCTGATCGTCACGATCGAGCTGACCAACGTCCCGCCCAAGCAACAGGGCAGTAAAACAAGACATGGCCTACTCTACATCCAGCACTTTCGACACTCGCCGAGTGAGAAGGAGCAATGTCTAAAGGACGACCAAGTCACACTTGGTGTGAGAGAGCGTTGGACCAAGTAAATTGCAAAGGTGCCTTGACTGTATATAGTAGCGAAAACCCATCGATAAAGGAGGTCTTCTTTCCATCCTCTCCTGGGGAGTTCTCTTCTTGTAATCTTCATAAGAAAGAAGTAATCTCTAGAAAAACATGTAAAACTACCTCCCCCATTGATTAATGGGAGCCACAATGAAGAATTTCAATAAGATCGATTATATCTATCTTATCCTACATAATATTTATTCTGTCTTAGCTCACTAATCTAGAATTTATTATGTTTGATTAAGATTTACCCTTTCATTTTCTTTAATTGATTTATTCAAAAAGGTTCTGATATATATTTGAGTCAAACAATTTGGCGTCGTCTGTGGAGATTTCTTAGTGAAATTTCTAGTCTCTTCCAGATCAAAGACAAAAAATACGATTACCCACTAAGAAGAGCGCTAAGGCAAAACCCAACCCACGCGGGACAAAGGCGCAACACAGAAGGGGAAGGAGAGCCATGTAAAGACACCAAATTTAGAAATCCTCGCCCCATCAACCATTGAAATGCCAAACAAAACGAGCAATGTTACAAACCTGCTCTCATTCACCGGTCCATCGGATAGGGGTAAGGAAAGTATCATTTTAACTCACCTTCTGCTCTTTGCTCAAGCAGGAAAACAAATGTTGTGCGGGCGAGCAAGATAAGAAACATCTCAATTAAAGAATGAGAAACTACTATAAGACAACTGAAATACCGCCCGCCGGTGACACCTCCAAGCCGGAAGGTAGGAATCAAACGAGGAAACTACAATGTGTGCGCCGAATGAGCCTAAGAGAAACAACAACTTTTCGTACTCTCCGACATTGCAACCTTTGATGCAAACAATGTCAAACGAACTGGGACTCCCTCAAAGGATGCCTGATTCTCCAAAAAATTGAGACTGACGACGGGTTACTATTTTGATAAGTTCGAAATAACAGCCTTTAAGGCCAAGGGCCTTCACCAAAAAGAAGAGTACAATCTCAATCGAATAAAGATGGGTTACTATTTCAATAAGTTTGAAATAACAGCCTTTAAGGTCAAGGGCCTTCGCCAAAAAGAAGAGTTCTACCTCGATCGAACGACGATGGGTTACTATTTCGATAAGTTCGAAATAACACCCTCTAAGGCCAAGGGCCTTCGCTAAAAAGAAGAGTTTGACATTGATCGAACGACGACGGGTTACTATTTCGATAAGTTCGAAATAACACCCTTTAAAGCCAAGGGCCTTCGCTAAAAAGAAGAGTTTGACCTTGATCGAACGACGACGGGTTACTATTTCGATAAGTTCGAAATAACATCCTTTAAGGCCAAGGGCCTTCGCCAAAAAGAAGACTTCGACCTCGATCGAACGACGACGGGATACTATCTCGATAAGTTTGAAATAACACCCTTTTAGACCAAGGGCCTTCGCCAAAAAGAAGAGTTCAACCTCGATCGAACGACGGCGGGTTACTATTTCGATAAGTTTGAAATAACACCATTTAAGGCCAAGGGCCTTCGCAAAAAAGAAGAGTTCGACCTCGATCGAATGACGACGAGTTACTATTTTGATAAGTTTGAAATAACACCCTTTTAGGCCAAGGGCCTTCGCCAAAATGAAGAGTTCGATCTCAATCGAACGACGATGTGTTACTATTTCGATAAGTTTGAAATAACACCCTTTAAGGCCGAGGGCCTTCGCCAAAAAGAAGAGTTCGATCTCGATCGAACGACGACGGTTTACTATTTTGATAAGTTCGAAATAACACGCTTTAAGGCCAAGGGCCTTCGCCAAAAGAAGTGTTCGACCTCGATCAAACGACGACGGGTTACTATTTCGATAAGTTTGAAATAACACCCTTTTAGGCCAAGGGCCTTCGCCAAAAAGAAGAGTTCGTTCTCAATCGAACGACGACGGGTTACTATTTCGATAAGTTCGAAATAACAGCCTTTAAGGCCAAGGGCCTTCGCCAAAAAGAAGAGTTCGACCTCGATCGAAAGACGACGGGTTACTATTTCGATAAGTTCGAAATAATACCCTTTAAGGCCAAGGGCCTTCACCAAAAAGAAGAGTTCGACCTCGATCGAACGATGACGGGTTACTATTTCGATAAGTTCGAAATAACACCCTTTTAGGCCAAGGGCCTTCGCCAAAAAGAAGAGTTCGACCTCGATCGAATGACGACGGGTTACTATTTTGATAAGTTCAAATAATAGCCTTTAAGGCTAAGCGCCTTCGCCAAAAAGAAGAGTTCGACCTCGATCGAATGACGACGGGTTACTATTTCGATAAGTTCGAAATAATAGCTTTTAAGGCCAAGGGCCTTCGCCAAAAAGAAGAGTTCGACCTCGATCGAACGAGGACGGGTTACTATTTCTATAAGTTCGAAATAACCCCCTTTAAGGCCAAGGGCCTTCGCCAAAAAATAGAGTTCGACCTCGATCGAACGATGACGAGTTACTATTTCGATAAATTCAAAATAACACCCTTTTAGGCCAAGGGCCTTCGCCAAAAAGAAGAGTTTGATCTCAATCAAACGATGACGCGTTACTATTTCGATAAGTTCGAAATAACACCCTTTATGGCCAAGGGCCTTCGCAAAAAGAAGAGTTTGACCTCGATCGAATGACGACGGGTTACTATTTCGATATGTTCGAAATAACACCTTTTAAGGCCAAGGGCCTTCGCCAAAAAGAAGAGTTCGACCTCGATCGAACTACGACGGGATACTATCTCGATAAGTTTGAAATAACACCCTTTTAGACCAAGGGCCTTCGCCAAAAAGAAGAGTTCGACCTCGATCAAACGACGGCGGGTTACAATTTCGATAAGTTTGAAATAACACCCTTTAAGGCCAAGGGCTTTCGCCAAAAAGAAGAGTTCGACCTCGATTGAATGACGACGAGTTACTATTTCGATAAGTTCGAAATAACACCTTTTTAGGCCAAGGGCCTTCGCCAAAACGAATAGTTCGATCTCAATCGACCGATGACGGGTTACTATTTAGATAAGTTTGAAATAACACCCTTTAAGGCCTAGGGCTTTCGCCAAAAAGAAGAGTTCGACCTCGATCGAACGATGACAGGTTACTATTTCGATAAGTTTGAAATAACATCCTTTAAGGCCAAGGGCCTTCGCCAAAAAGAAGAGTTCGACCTCGATCGATCGACGATGGTTTACTATTTCGATAAGTTTGAAATAACACCCTTTTAGGCCAAGGGCCTTCGCCAAAAAGAAGAGTTCGACCTTGATCGAAAGACGACAGTTTACTTTTTCGATAAGTTCGAAATAATACCCTTTAAGGCCAAGGGCCTTCGCCAAAAAGAAGAGTTCGACCTTAATCAAACAGTGACGGGTCGATATTTCCACAAAAGTTCGAAATCATACCCTCAAGGACACGAGCCATTGCCAAAGGGAAAAGTTTGAAATATATCTAAGGTCAAGGGCCATCAGTAAACAAAAAGGGAAGAAAAGACCGGGACTCGCCATATGGAAATCCATCCCGCGCCAAAGTCACAAAAAAGCGAAAACAAAGATAAAACACGGGGCAGATAACAACGAAAACGTTCTTCTTTATACAAGGTCACCGCACTAATGGTCACAAATTACATATGGCCCAAGCCAACAATAAAAAAATATAAGAGAAAGGAACAACGACAATTGACGATGAATAAAAAAACACATATAAAACAGACTACGATGACATTCTTGCATGCGACCTCAGTAATATTGACCGCCTCCCACAGATTCTTGTATATATCCTGCTGAGCTTCAGCATGAACCCAAAGCTCGTGTAGGCAGCAGGGAACAACGGCAGATGAAGACTCAATCTGAGCCAACAGTCGCTCATTTTCAGCCTCAAGAGCTGCGACCTTATCTCCTAAGGTCTAAGCTTCCCGATCGATCTCACTAATGCCCTCCTCAAGCCTCGCCTCCATTAGCATTGTTGTCGCTCTTTCCAACTCCTGCTCAGACTGGAGGACACGGATAGTGTTCTCTAGAGCTGCCGCCCTTGCTGAAGCCACAGACCAGGCACTTTCGATACTCTCCAACCCGACGACCTTTCTCTCCAACTCGGCCATCTTTCCCATCCACTCTGCACTCATTGCCTTGACACTGATGAGGTTCTGGTCCATTTCGGCCTGCATTGACCTTAGCCTCCCCTGCAGATAGTCACACTCTACGGCCACCCCCTTTCCCACCTCGAGCTTTTCATCCTTCGCGCGAAGCTGATCTTCGAGCACACTGTTCCTCCGAATGGCCTCCATCAACTGCTAATCTCTCTTCTCCAATTCCTCGCCGAGGGATGGAGCACCAGGATTCTCCCTCAGTCGCTCGTGCATCTCATGGCACTTGTTGCGATAGCATCGATACTTTTCCAACATCTTCAAGAAAAGCTTGGCCCGAATGTCGGCCCTGCGTATACTCTCCGCTTCCACCATATACGCCTGAAAAATGAGAATATGGGTTAAAGCCATATTAACAAGGAAAATGACAGAAGTATAAAAGAAAAGTGCAACGTACCCTCAAACCCATAGCGGCCATCTCCTTCATCAAATCGATATCAGGAACGTTCCGGAGAGCCTCCTTCTCGGCAGCGGAACATAGAATGTCGAACTGTGGCACCAGATCCTCCATGTCCCCCAGGAGATTAACATCCAAAGAAATCTCAAGAATACGGGCCGGCCCTTCCGCACGAACCACCGAGTGGGTGATACCCTCCTCAAATATCCTAACATTATCAGGATCGAGGTCCGATTCAGATTCATAATCATCGACCACAACGCCTTTCCCTCTTTCAGTACCTGAGGAGGAAGAGTGAACATGTACGTATGACGAGGGTACGTCTGAAACAACAACGACAGCCTAAAAAATCTAGCCCCCTGTAATGACAAGTTGCTGATCAACAACAACAGCAGAAATCTTCATCGACGGGGCAGATGCGATGGCTGTCTCAATCTCTACGGACAGAGCAGTGTCAACCTCCGCCCCAGATTCTGTCAAGGGAGAGTCGTCCAAGTGAATTACAGTCGGAGGGGCTGCCTTGAATTCCACTCGCCACCTCTTAGACGACCCTTCTTCTTCCTCTGCGCGGGGAGATTCACCCGTCTGACGAGCAACATGAGTCGGAACCTCAGTTTGAGAAGGGGCCTCCACAGGAATAACTGCAACCGCCATCTTGACCGAAGCAACCCTCGACGAAGGCCGAACGGCAGGTGCTGCAACAGGGCGAGCAGACAATGCCGACTGACGAAAAGCCAATGGAGGAGCCCTCGCTCTCTGCACTCTCCCTGGCATCGATAAACAACATATAAGAAACTAAGTAAAAAGAGAAGAAAAGTAGCAAATAGAAACGACATCCCACCTGTAAGGGGCCTGCGTTCAAATTTTTCATAAAAGGCCGACCAGGTGCGAACACTCGCCGTTTGGGGAAGGATGGCGCTCACCTACTCGCGGATACCTTCGACAGATGGAGGACGCAATTTCTCGACTACAGATATATAACAGGGTTTAGTACTGTAACGGAAAATGGTCGGATATATCTCCGACTAAAAGCATAAGAAACTTACGTGCAAATTTCCATTTCTTGGGGAAGCCCGTCGGGTCCGCCACAATGTGCTCAGTCCGCACGTAGAAATAATTCTCATAGAAAAGACGGTTAGCCCTGTCATCCAATTTCACCACCAGACTCTTCGACCCCCGACGACGCATGTGAAGCATCGTGTAGTGGATAAACTGAGGGGCGAAGATATTGAGCATGCGATCCAAGGTGATCTCATGACCGGCGAGTTCCGCAAACTTGAGCAACATAAGGAACAGCTCGTACAGGTACGACGAAAGTTGGGCGGGGCATATCTCGTAAAAACGGCAGAAGTCTACTACCAGGAGAAGGAGAGGAAGTGTGTATCCAATAAGAAATGGGTAGGCGTAAAACACGCAGTACCCTGGATGGTCAAAATGAACTATGTCGTTTCCTATCGCCGGCCACATGTCGACGTAACCGGGGATCCCCCACCTGGCTTTCAACTCTGCAATGTCTTCTTCTCTCATAACAGAAGGGACATGCTCCGGCTCCACCCCGGCGCGACTGTTGAAGTCGATCAATTCTCTCCTAGGACGAGGCAAAATCTCAACTACCTACGGGACCTCCTCGTCTTTTCGGTGTCAGAATTGTGACTGGGAGATCGGTTCGAGAGGAATCACCAACCATTTTGTCAAGATGATGCGGCAAAAAGACAACGGAAGGAAAGGATGAAAATTTTCAGTTAACTGAGGGCAAACGAAAACTCTGAGTATCAGAGAGAAAAAATATCTGCAGAATTCTCTCGAGTAAAAGGAAAAGAAGTGTGTCAATCGAATGATGAGTTCCTTCTATTTATAAGAGACATAAATCCCCCAAGCACGAAATCCAAGAGTCGCTAATCGAATCTGATAGGGAACGAAACGTTTCGGTTCCTCAGGAACGTGTGTCATAATGGCGGCAACCACGAAAATGCTTTGATACCAAACTACGTTTCGGTTCCGAAACAGCCGCAACGGTCCAAGGATATCGAAAGAACGTCGTCGTCTCACTTGAAACCTAAGTAACGTAACTAAGGAATGAGAAGTCAGATTTCACTCGAATTCGTAGCAATCATGATCTGTTTTCCATGCCCGACAGGGGACGACCCCGACAGATGGAGGGACTAACTATATTGGTCAAAATCTGACCGTCACGGCCGAGCTGACCAACGTCCCGCCCAAGCAACACGACAGTAAAAGACGACATGGCCTACTCTACATCCAGCACTCTCGACACTCGTCGAGTTAGAAGGAGCAATGTCTAAAGGACTACCAAGGTACACTTGGTGTGAGAGGGTGTCGGGCCAAGTAAATTGCAAAGGTGCCTTGACTATATATAGTAGGGAAAAACCATCGATAAAGGGGGGCTTCTTTCCATCCTCCCCCGGGGAGTTCTCTTCTTGTAATCTTCATAAGAAAGAAGTAATCTCCAGAAAAACATGTAAAACTACGAGCCACAATGAAGAATTTCAATAAGATCGATTATATCTATCTTATCCTACATACTATTTATTCCGTCTTAGCTCACTCATCTGGAATTTATTATGTTTGACTAAGATTTACCCCTTCATTTTCTTTGATTGATTTATTCAAAAAGGTTCCGATATCTTTTAAGTCAAACAATACTCTTGTCCGTTTTGACACTAACAATATAATGTATGCAGAGTTAAATTAAAGTAGTGCGTAATCGATTAGCTTTGAAATGATAAACCCTAAACGATAGAGGCATAAACAAATATTTGTAGCTGGATATTTAGGTGTTCTTTATCAAAGACCAATACGATGAGTTGCCATAAATATACTATATAGTCTAAACATTAGCTTTAATTTCCATCTAGTACTATATAATTAAAGATAAAATTAGACGATAGAATGTCTTAATTACAAAATAATAAGTGTAAATTAGCAATGATGGCAACTTTTGAGAAAGTGATTGTGTCCTCGCGAGTCTATATTATATATCTACATCAGAATAAACCCTAGCTTAAATGTGCATAAGATATTACTACTCCTAGTTAATAAACGCAAATGAAAACTTTAAGGTGGCTTTTAAACTGCTGATTGCTAATTAAATCAATGCTCTAGGTGACAATTAGACTGCAAGATATAAAATAAAGTCTTTCTTTATATTGGAATCCCTAGCTTATAGGTGCATATGATAATAGCTAATCCGTATAATGATAACAATAAGGTGAATTTTAGACTGCTGATAGCAAGATATGGTGTAGTCTAAGGTGACATTTAGACGGCAATAATTAAAAAGAAGCTGTGCAGTTGCATGCTACAATCATAAGAGAAAATATTATCTTAATTAATTCATTAAAGAAAAATTACCCCAAATAGCCGCCAACCTAATTTCTTAAACTAAAAATAGCTGACAAATGTATAATATATGTCTAACTGTATTTAATCAATACATAAGTTATGTATACTGACCGGAAAAAGTAAACATTGAATTTGACCTGTTATTTGTGTCACAATCTCTTAATTCAAACAACTCTTATCTCAACTTTTATGCCTTCCCGCTTATTGAGACCGTGAGGAGTAATTTGATAAATTGTTGAAGTTAATATCTAAAGGACATTGATTTTTTCAAATGAAGACTTAGATGTATTTGAAAATTAGGCAATGAAATACATTTATTTGGGAAATCAAATTATCAAAACACAAAAAAATAGAACTAAACAAACTAAAACAAAAGAACAAACAACCACTTGTTGACTATACGGTCATTCATGAAAAAGATCGAGTCACTTAGGCGGATGTAGTGTTTAAAGTGACAGGTTCAATCGAACTCATAATATTTGACGTGGAGTATAATTTATATATGAAAATTCATTAAATTGCAAAAATAGTAAAAATGAACTCATAACTTTAAAAATATAATGGGTTCAATGCTAAAACTATAAATATTAAGTCCATAAAATTTAAATCTTGTATCCGCCTCCGTACAATAAGTAAAAATACTGTAACAACGTAACCAGCCAAATCCTTGTTTGCAAGCAAGTTTGCCAATTCATTAGAACTTTAGGAAGAAATGATTTTTTGATCGAACACCATATACGCAATAGAATATTATTACTTTTAGCTTGTGCCAGAAATAATTTATATTTGGTATCCGAAAAAGTGTATAATTATTGTATTTAACATATATATATATATATATATATATATATATCGACTATTATTTTGAGAGCGGCTATACAATGTCATTTTCCTTATTCTAACAGTTTTTAAAAATAATTGATTGCAAAAAAGAAGAAAATTAGCTTGCTTGTACTGCAGAGGCGGAACCAAGATTTAAAGTTATTGGGTTCGGGATTCTAGCATTTTTATGGGTTCTAAAGTAAGAATTTGTACCTATTTAATGAATTTCTTAAGACAAATACACAATTTATACTAAAGCTATTGGATTCGATTGAACCCGTTACCGAAGCTTTAGCTCCGCCCCCGAGTGTATATCAAGTTGCTTCGTAATTGAAATGTGTGTTGGTTCTGCCTTAGCACCAAATAGAACTGTAAGCGGTTGAGTAGTTATTTAGATAAAAAGAAATAAGGTACAGCAGAATGATGTGAATTTTCACTGAGTCAATCATAGAGTTGAAAATGGGAAAGAGAAAACGGAACAGTTGGGGTGTTGAATTGATTGAGCCAACACACTTAATTTAGCTATGGACATAAGACAATGAACATGAGATCAAAGAAAAAAGAAGAGAATCTACAATTTACACATGGTGTTTTTTCCTCACTTGTAAATTTCACACCACACTAGTCATTAATTAATTTGCTGTAACACACACATTAACATAAGGAATTATTAAATCAAAATCACTAGCTAATTTTTTTTAAAAAAAAAAACTAAATTAGAACATAGCCGAATCAGAGGGTGAAGAATTGTTAACTAAGTTAAAAATACTATTCCAGTAATTCTTGCTATCTTCACAATTCTCACTAGCGTTTCCGCCTTCGCCGCCGTTATCGGATTCCGTGCAGTTTTCCGATAAACCGCCGTCACCTGAATTACTACTAAGCAATAGATCTGTAAATGTTTCCACAAAATTGCGAGGGGAAATTTGGTCTGCATTTGATCTTAGAGATTCAGCTGTCCACGTATTGTCCATTGGCATAGTTAAATCTTGAAGTCCTGAAGTGAATGACACTGAATTTTCATTAATACCATCTTTATATTCAGGTAATTGTCCTGTTGATGAGTTTCCAAATCCTTTCCAATCTTCTTCACTTTCCTCGTTATTCATAATTCCGCCTTCGCTTGATCCTGAGGAATTTCCAACGAATTCAAATAAAACCGTAGAATTTCCTCCATTAATCCCTGGTGTAGAAATATGTGGCGCGTTTTGATCAAAATAACCTAGTGTAGACGTAGGAGACTCCTCCAGGTCTAGTCCAGTGACAGAAATAGTCGCACTGCCACTGGCCGTAATTTCATTCATTGGTTTGGTCCAAATACCATTCCACGCCTTGAGTACGTCCAAACATCGAGGAGGGCCCACAACTGGTTTGTTAAGAGGACTAGAAGGTGAAGTGGTAGTAAATTCTTGGGATGCAAATGTTGAATTTTGAAAACTATTGGACCTAAGTTTGGATTGTCTAACAAGTCTAGCTTCGGCTTCGAGCCGGGCACTTTCCCACTGAGCCATGTGGCTCAGGTTGGCTGCGTACTTAGACTGACCGTCATTGGACAAGAGGGTATCGTTCTTGGGCTTGTGGGTCACTGGGTCAATGCCCATTTTCACTAGCCGTTTCTTAAGATGCGTATTCCAATAATTCTTGATCTCATTATCAGTTCTTTTGGGCAAATGAGTTGCTATGGCCGACCACCTAGAACAAGACAATGGAAGAATATGTTACAATAATCAAACAAAAAACTTTGGTTTTATCGATGAATAGGGACATCGACTTATTTTGTCATTGGAAAAAGAAAGTGAAAGGAAATAATAGAAAATTCAAACGAGTTGATTTTAGCTATTTGAGACAAAAAGACAATTCCATTGTCCGATAGAAGAGTACAAGACCCTTCATATTTTTCAGTGTAACGCTGAAGAAAAATACAAAGTCAGGTGTATTGGAAAATAAACGTGCAATGGAATTTGTGCAGATCTGAATATTAAAATGTCAAAATTTTTACACCCGTTTGGCCATGAAATTTTTTTTCACTTTTTTTCGATATCAGTGTTTGGCCATAAAATTTTCAATTTTCATTTGAAGATGAATTTTGAAATTTTCCAAAAATTTGAAAAACTCCAAAAAATTATTTTTCAAAATTTTCACTCACATCACTCATAAAAATTTAAAAACAACCCAAAATTATATTCATGTCCAAATACAACTTTAATTTTCAAATATCATTTTCACTTTTAAAAAATATCACTATTTTCCGAAATTTTACAATTCTTATGTCCAAACTCCCACTAATGTCAGCAAAAGAAGACAAATCATGAAATGCAAAAGCAAATTTCCTTTCATGAATTAAGTACAAATTAATGAAGTGAAAAAGGGAAGAAATTTTGCCAATTTGGAGTACCTATTCCCTAAGAGAGCATGGAGTTGAATGATGGTTTGTTCTTCTTGTAAAGTGAATTTCCCTCTCTTGATATCAGGCCTTAAGTAATTAGTCCACCTGAGCCTGCAACTCTTTCCACATCTTTGAAGTCCTACAAAAAGATAAACATTCGTATTAAAGAATTTTTACACTATCAGTACAAGTACAAGAAAGCTGAAGATGGCGAGCGAGCGAGCGCACCAGCTTTAGCAGGTAATGCACGCCAGCTACCATGACCATGTTCTTCAATATAAGCCAAGAGTTTTTGATCTTCTTCAGGTGTCCAAGGTCCTTTTTTCAGACCAACTTTATCACAACATGGAGATCGACCCATTGGAGAAAAATGGCAGAAGAAATAGATGGGAGTAAATTTGAAGCTATTGTGATACTTTATATTATGTAAAATATGCTGCTGGTTCCACTAATGGAGATTGGACAGTGGTATAGTAGTAGCACTGAAATAAAAGAAGAGAGAGCTAATAAGGAGTAAATAAGGAGAGAGAGATTGGGAAAGAAAGAAAGAAAGGTCAGCGACAGGGACGGGATAAAGATATTAATTTCAGCACAGCACATCATATAGTATGAAATCATGTGCAATCTCCAAGTACCCTTTTAGGACTTTGCCTTTTCCCCCTTAGCTAACTTCTCCTTTTAAATTTTAATTCAATTTCAATTTTTTAATTTTATAAAACTTGCAAATAAGTTCTAGGTGGCTTTATTTTATTCACTTCTCAGAGTACTTCTTTTATCTTTTATTTATTATTTATTCAGTTTAATTTATATGTCTTACTTTCCTATTTAGTATGTTTAGAAAATGATTCCCCTTTTTATATTTAGTAGTGAGTTCTCTACGTTTTCGTTTCACTTTTATGATATCCCTTATAGAAATGTTATGACATGTTTAAACCAACAAGAATGAAATGATATCGCTTGTAGATAATGTACACTAATTTTTCTTCTATTGTTTATTCCTTTCGAATCGGAAATGCGGGCTACCGGTGGGATTGTATCACTATTAGAATAAGGAACTCTAGAATTTCCTACATGTTAACGATATAATATACACATCTTTAATCTAATGTCATAAAAATCAAATAATCTTATATTTCTAAAAGGTCGTGCCTAATGGAATTAAGACAACAACAACAAATTCACCCAGTAGTTTCTCACAAGTGGGGTCCGGGGAAGGTAAAATGTACGTAACCTTACCCCTACCCATAGAAGAGCAGAGAGGTTGTTTCCGATAGACCCTCGGCTAGAGAACAACTGAAAAGAAAAGGTAATTTCAACAAATATGAATAGCAGCAAGATGAAATAAGATTGAATCCAAGAATGCAGTCAAACTCTAGGTAGTGATAGCCATTTATGGATAAAAGATATCATACTAACACTAATGCTAGCGAATTGAGTAAGACAAAGAGAAATGCTCGACGACCTACGAACCTTCTACCCTAATCTTTGACCTTCACACCCTCTTGTCTAGGTTCATGTCCTTAGTCAGCTCCAATTGCGCTATGTCCCGCCTAATAACCTCTCCCCAAGACTTCTTAGGCCTACCTCTACCCCTCCTGCTACCTATTGATGATAACCGCTCGCACCTTCTAATTGAGGCTTCTATACTTCTCCTCTTAACATGCCCGAACCATCTCAACCTAGCCTCCCGCATTTTATCCTCCACAGGGGTCACTCTCATCTTTTCTCGAATAAATTCATTCTTAATCTTATCCAACTAGTATGCCCATACATCCACCTCAACATTCTCATCTTAGCTACTTTTAGCTTCTGGGTAAGAGGGTTCTTGACTGGCCAACACTCTGCTCCATACAACATAGTCGATCTAACTACAACCTTGTAGAACTTACCTTTAAGTTTCAGTGGCACATTCTTATCACACAAGACACTAGAAGAGAGCCTCCACTTCATCCATCCTACTCCGATACGATGCGTGACATCTCATCAATCTCCCTGTTACCTTGTATTATAGATCCAAGATACTTGAAACTACCTCTTTTGGGGATGATTCGCGCATCAATCCTCACCTCCATATCCCCTTCCTGGGTATTGTTACTGAACTTGCACTCCAAGTATTCGGTCTTGGCCCTGCTTAACTTGAAACCCTTAGACTCTAGGGTCTGCTTCCAAACCTCCAGCCTCTCGTTAACACCACTCCCCTCCCCTGTCTCGTCAATTAAAACTATGTCATCAGCAAATAACATACACCACGGCACCTCACCTTGAATGTGTCTCATCAATGCATCCATCGCCAAGGAAAATGGGAATGGACTAAGAGCTGATCCCTGGTGCAACACCATCATAACCAAAAAGTGTTCTGAGTCTCCTCCGATTGCCCTAACCCGAGTATTAGCTTCATCATACATGTCGTTAATTACCCTAATGTAGGATACTGGGACCCCTTTAGCCTCCAAGCATCGCCAGAGCATTTTTTTCGGGACTTTGTCACATGCTTTCTCTAAGTCAATAAACACCATGTGCAAGTCCTTCTTAATCTCCCTATACCTCTCCATCAATCTCCTCATAATATGAATGGCTTCCATAGTCAAACGCCCCGGCATGAAACCGAACTGGTTTTAAAAAATGGACACACTGTACTTACTTTTACTTCAACCACCCTCTCTCAAACTTTCATGGTATGGCTTAGCGGCTTAATCCCCTTATAATTATTGCAACTTTGGATATTACCCTTGCTTTTATACAGAGGAATCATCGTAATCCACCTCCATTCATCGGTAATCCTCTTCATCCTAAAAATGACGTTGAATAGCCTAGTGAGCCACTCTAAACCTACCCTACCCGCATTATTCCAAAATTCCATAGGAATTTCATCTGCCCCGGTAGCTCTAACCCTGTGCATCTTACGCATAGCTCCCTTGACCTCCTCTACTCTTATGCGCCTACAATACCCGAAATCCCTGCGCATTTCGGAGTGCTCCAAGTCACCCAGCACAATGTCTCTATCACCCTATTCGTTTAGGAGTTTATGGAAATATGTCTGCCATCTTCATCTAATCTGAGCCTTTTCCATCAAAACTCTACCTTCCACATCTTTGATTCACTTAACTTGATCCAGATCACATGCCTTCCTCTCTCTCACCTTGGCTAGTCTGTATAACTTTTTGTCCCCGCTTATGGCCCCAAGCTTTTTATAGAAATGCCCAAACGCTGCAGTCTTAGCCGTAGTAACCACTAACTTCACCTCCTTCTTAGCCCTCCTATACCCCTCCATGTTCATCCTCTTCGCCTCCTCATCCATGCTCTCTATAAGCTTCAAGTACGCCGCTTGCTTGGCTTCCAGTTTCTCTTGTACCTCCTCACTCCACCACCAATCACTTTTGTGGCCGCTAGAGAAACCCTTTGAGGCCCCTAACACTTCTCTCGCAACTACTCTAATACACTCCATTGTCGTGGTCCACAAACAGCTCGCGTCCCCGCTGCTCCTCCATGCTCCCATAGCCAACAACTTCCCTCCCCCCAATTCCTGCGCTTTGTCACTAGTTAAAGCTCTCCACCTGATCCTGGGTTGACCATACATGGCCCTTTTTCTCCTCTTCCTCACGATCTCTAAGTCCATCACTAATAATCTATGCTGAGTCGTGAGGTTCTCGCTTGGGATAACCTTGCAATTCATACACAAACTCCTATCGCTTTTCCGGAGGAGTAGATAATCAATTTGAGTCTTGGCCAACGAACTCCGGAATGTAACCAAGTGCTCCTCGCTTTTCGGGAAACACAAGTTGACAATCACCAAATCAAAGGCTTTAGCACAGTCCAACAACGAAGTACCTCCTCTGTTCCTAATGCCAAAGCCAAAGCTGCCATGCATGCCATCATACCCCCCAGATGTCGCCCCAATGTGACCATTGAAGTCCCCTCCTATGAATAACTTCTCGGTGAGCGGAATGCCACGTACCAACCCGTCAAATTCTTCTCAGAAGCGCCTCTTAATCTCTTCGTCCAAACCCAATTGAGGCATGTAAGCACTAATCACATTTAAAGTAGACTCTCCCACAACCAGCTTAATAGCCATCAACCTGTCGTTCACCCTCCTAACTTCTACCACTAGCTCCATATGATCCCTGTCAACCAAGATACTTATCTTATTCTTACTCCTCTTGCGTCCTGAGACCCACAATTTAAACGCACAATGGAATTAAGACACATAAAATAAAAGGGGGAGAGTATAGTCTTTCCTTTAAAGTAACTGTTAGGATCTTTTTTCATTTACATCTCGAACTTCATTTCATGTTTTTGACAATAAGCTTGACACTTGCAGGAACACTTTTTATTAACAAACAAAAAGGACCTCAGAGCCTCAACAACGTGCTAAATAGGTAATGGTCATTTATATACTATACTCTTGCCTAATGTTAGCCTGACAAACAACATTAGCCAATGTTAGTCCATGATACTCTCCCTCTTCTATTTTAAAGTTGACAATATTTGATTGAACATATCATTGTAGATTTAAAAAGCATCACATCAATTTAAATTTGACTAGTTAAATAAGTTTTAGTTCATAAAACTTGTGAACGTATATAAAATAATAGCACGGGAGTAAAACACAAAAAGAAATAGAACTCAACTAGGAGAACGTTGTTAAATATCTTGGAATAATTAAAATATAAAATTATAAAATATATTAACTAAATTTTCTTACAGGAATTAAAAAATCTCATGTGCATATGACAATATTGTGTGATTAAGTGATTACACGATTGGAGAATGAAAATATGATTCAAATATTGTACTTTAATTTAACCTATTCAAATAATTTCTCTAGTCCCAAATACTAGTCAAATATTAGACAATTTAAAAAATAAGTAGTATTTAACTTGTTATTTCTCAATTTAACTTATTGCTCTGAGAAGTAAAGCGTTAATTAAGTGGAAATTTTACACAAATATTATGATTAAAATTATAAAATAAAAATCTTAAAAGACATATAATATAGACCAAATGAAGTACCTTAAACTTCTTATTTTGGATGCTTTAATAAAAAGAAATTCAATTATGTGAAGGTATAGGCAGGGGCGTATCTAGGGGGGTTCCATGGGGCACGTGAACCCATACTCCCCGCCCTAGATCATGTATAGTAATGCTATATTTTTTTCAAAAATATTTAAATATATATATGTGCACTCATGCTCAAAATATTATAAGATTGTGACTGATGGTTATTGGGTGTACCTCTCTAGGTGAGGCTGTGAGTTAAAATCTTATGTCAATCTTGTTGTGTTTTCCTTCTTTTTTTTTTTTATAGAAGTAGACGTCCATGGGAGATGGGCGTGTCTGGTGTTATTTTTTGCGTATTAATTAAGTACCTTTTCTTTTTATTTCTTTTTTTTTTTGTCTGGTTTATTCTTTCAAAATTTTCACACATTGAAATTCCTATTCTTCTTTTCGCTATAAAATCTTATATGATTAAACAAAATGTGTATATTAAAACTAGTAGCAGTGTATGATGTAGTATATAGTCAATGGATTTAACTGATCTCAATATTTTCAACATGGAAAATAGATATAGATGTAAGAAAACTATTATTTTTTTTAAAATAATAATTTTGAACTTATAATTCTAAAAGTGCAATAAGTACGCAATCGTAAGAACTAAAGGTTGAACTCGTAAAATTTATATTTTGAATTCACCTCTTCTTATTTCTTAACTAGTATTTACACCCGCACGGATGCACGGACACTAATCATGTTAATTATTTAAGTTATTTGGATTATATGTAAATAATCTTACAATTTAAACTTTCTCGGTAAATATAGATAATCATTGAATATTAATAAAAAACATTACATGAAAAAAATTAACCATTTCTTCTATTTTTCTTTTTCGATACAATTCTCGCCGATGTCATTGGATCCTAAAAATAATCATGAAACGAAATAATAACTTATGATTATGGCAAAACAATCAAATGTTGAGACTATGAATGACTCTTTGGATACGACTTGACTCTTTTACTACTACTTGAACTCTTATTTGGTGTGTCGATATCTCTTAAAAAAATATTTCTTTTTTAAAATTTTAGTTTCTAAAATTTTATTTTTCAATAATAATTATTTTTATAATAATGTCAGTTAAAATATTATCCTTAATTCAAAGTTCATTTTAGTTGGCTATCTAAAAATTTAAAAAATTTAGCCAGTGAATTTATTTTTCAGTATGACCCCATTTTGATATTTGACATTAACCATGTTAAATAACTAAGTTATTTGATTTATATGTAAATAACCTTAAAGTTTGTGTACTTGAGTTAAAAAAAGATATTTGAAATCGATGAGATTAGCTTTCAAATTTTTTATACTCAACAAAGATGAACCACCAACTAGAAATTTGTTGTCATCTCTTATTTCTAGTTTTTAGATCTTTCATACATTTTTTTTAATATTTTTTCTTTTATCTTGTTTTTTATATCATTCTTTCTTTTGTTACAAAAAATTAATTTATTTCACTATAAAATGACGAGTTTTAATAAAAATTGTCTACATAAGAATTTTATTTATATTTGTAGTCTTTGGTTGAAATTCTTTTATATTTTTCTTCTGGCTTTGTTTAATCTGCCTAAATAGGTGTTCACCCAACTACTTAAATTAAACAATTGAAGGATGTGTAATTTTTATACAATCCATATATAATATATGTATAATTGTGTGTTGTCGGCATATCATCTACTTATATTAGCTATAAAAAGTAAACAATAAATTTGGCTGGATATTTATGTAAATATTCCATAATATTTTGATTTTTTGAGTTTATCCATGATACGAATTCTATTATAATAATTTTAAAAAATCTCTACTAATGTTGAAAAATATCTATATTCTTATTATCTTTAAAGTAGAAAAAAGTAAAGAGTTTTTTCGAAATAATTTGTTTACATTTTTAAAAAAATATTTCACATCATACCAATTTTTTTTATAAAATATATTTTTTGTTACACTTGAAAATCGCTATAGAAACTATCAATTAGAAACCAATATCTCTCTTGTTGAGTTCGAGAAAAAAAACCTTTCACATAATCTAATGATTCAAAACTAATATTCTTCAACGAAAAAATATTATACCTGTTATAAAATAAAAGTAATGCATTAAAATGTAAATAAGAAGAGATACAAAAAAGGGAGAAGTGTTTTCTTCTTTCACTTTGGTGTCTTTCCATTGCAACTACATAGCCTTTTATAAGCATAAAAAGTAAAAATTATGGACATAAAGTAGGAGATTTAATCTTTAAGCTATTCACAACATGAGCATCAAATGTAGCATCCAATGTACAAACTATGCTATTCACAACATGGACATCCAATGTAGAATCCAATGTACAAACTATTTATAACACTCCCCCTTGGATGTCCATATAAGATAATGTGCCTCATTAAGAACTTACAAAAAAAAAATATTGGGATGTACATAGTTATTTATAATATGCATTGTTTCCTGCCTCATTAAAAACCTTACCAGGAAAACCCAGTGGGACAAAACCTTGGTTAAGGAAAAGAGTGCAGCGTGTAGTTACTCCCCCTGATGAAAAATCACTTAATGTCTCGAAAACGACGCATTCCAATCTTATCTATCAGTTTTTCAAATATTGAGGTTGGTAATGCCTTAGTGAACAGATCAGCCAAATTATCACTTAAACGAACTTGTTGTACATCTATTTCACCATTCTTCTGAAGATCATGAGTGAAAACGAATTTCGGTGAAATGTGTTTTGTTCTATCTTCTTTGATATATCCTTCTTTCAATTGAGCTATGCATGCAACATTGTCTTCATACAATATTGTTGGAATATTCTCTTTCGAAGAAAGACCACATGTTTGCTGAATGTGTTGAGTTATTGATCTTAACCAAGGGCATTCTCGACTTGCTTCGTGAATAGCTATTATCTCTGCATGATTTGAAGAAGTAGCAACCATAGTTTGTTTTGTCGAACGCCATGATATGGTTGTACCTCCACTTGTAAATAAATAGCCTGTCTGAGATCGACTTTTGTATGGATCAGACAAATATCCTGCATCTGCATAACCAATCAATGATGGCTTGACTTCATTTGAATAAAATAAACTCATATCAATGGTCCCTTGGAGGTATCTGAATATATGTTTAATACCATTCCAGTGTCTTTGTATTGGCGAAGAACTAAATCTTGCCAATAAGCTTACTGAGAAAGCTATATATGGTCGAAAATTATTGGCAAGATACATTAATGCCCCAATTGCACTAAGATATGGTACTTCGGTACCAAGAAGCCCTTCATCATTTTCATGAGGTCAGAATGGATCTTTCTTTATATCAAGTGATCTCACAACCATCGGGGTACTCAATGGATGTGCTTTATCCATATAGAATCGCTTTAAAATCTTTTCGGTGTATGTTGATTGATGGACAAATATTTCATCTTTCATATACTCAATTTCTAGACCAAGACAAAATTTTGTCTTTCCAAGATCTTTCATTTCAAATTCTTTCTTCAAACAGTCTACCGTTTTTGGAAGCTCCCTAGGAGTTTCAATGATATTTAAATCATCAACATACACGGTGATTATAACAAATTCAGATCCAGATCTTTTTATAAAGACACAAGGACAAATTGGATCATTCTTGTACCCTTCTTTCAACAGGTATTCACTCAGGCAATTGTACCACATACGACCTGATTGTTTCAATCCGTATAAAGATTTCTGAAGCTTTATTGAACAAGTTTCTCGAAAACTTTTATATGCTTCTGGCACTTTAAATCCCTCAGGTACTTTCATAAAAATTTCGTTGTCTAATGATCCATACAAATAGGCTGTAACAACATCCATTAGATGCATATCAAGTTTTTCTTGCACTGCCATATTTATGAGATACCTGAAGGTGATAGCATCCACTACAGGAGAATATGTCTCCATATAATCAATTCCAGGCCTTTGGGAAAACCCTTGTGCCACAAGTCGCGCTTTATATCTAACGACTTCATTTTTATCATTTTGTTTTCGCACAAAAACCCATTTATACCCTACTGGCTTTATGCCTTCAGGTGTTCGAACTATGAGTCCGAAGACTTCATGTTTTCCAAGTAAAGTTAACTCTGCATGGATAGCGTCTTTCCATTTTGCCCAATCATTTCTCGGTCTACATTCATTGACAGTGGTTCAAGATCCTCATCTTGTTGCATTATTTCAACAAGCAACATTATAAGCAAAAATGTTATCGATAACAATATTATTTCGGTTCCATCTTTTCCCGGTTGAGACATAACTTATTGTTATCTCTTCATTTTCAGTATTTTCAGGTACCTGGACCTTTCCTAAGGTCTTATCATTTGTTACGTCTTGGGGCTCTTCTTGAGCCACTACCTCTATGTTATGTTCACTTTGATCACTTGCTCCTTTTCTTCTTCGAGGATTTTTATCTTTAGAACCGATTGGTCTACCACGTTTCAAGCATGGCTTAGACTCATTTGCTTTAATTAATTGTCCTGTCGGGATATCAACTCGAATTGGAGCATTAGCAACTGGAATATGTGACTTAGTCACCCTTGGTAGGTCAGTGAATGCATCTGACAATTGATTTGCAATATTTTGTAAATGAATAATCTTTTGAACCTCTTGTTCACATTGATTTGTTCGAGGATCTAAATGAGACAGTGATAATGCATTCCAATCTATCTTCTTTTTCAGCTGCTTGTTTTCTCCACCTAATGTTGGATATACTGATTCATCAAAATGGCAATCAGAAAATCTTGCCGTAAATAAATCTCCAATCATCGGCTCTAGATATTTTATAATAGAAGGAGATTCATATCCAACATAAATCCCCAACCTTCTTTGAGGACCCATTTTTGTGCATTATGGTGGAGCAATTGGAACATATATTGCACAACCAAAGATCCTAAGATGGGAAATATTTGGCTCCTGACCAAAAGCCAATTGCAATGGGGAGACTTTATGATAACTTGTGGGCCTTATCCGCACAAGTGCTGCTGCGTGCAAAATAGCATGACCCCATACTGAAATGGGAAGTTTTGTTCTCATAAGCATTGGTCTAGCAATTAATTGGAGGCGTTTGATCAATGATTCTGCTAGACCATTTTGTGTATGAACATGAGCAACCGGATGCTCAATTGTTATCCCAGTTGAAATACAATAATCATTAAAGGCTTGGGATGTAAACTCACCAGCATTATCAAGACGGATTGTCTTAATTGCATAATCTGGAAATTGTGCTCTTAGCTTTATTATTTGAGCCAACAATCTCGCAAATGCCATATTGCGAGTTGATAGTAAGCACACATGTGACCATCTTGTAGATGCATCTACCAAAATTATATAATATTTAAATGGTCCACATGGAGGGTGAATGGTCCCACATATATCACCCTGTATACGTTCCAGAAATGCAGGGGATTCCATCCTAACTTTAATAGTTGATGGTCTAATAATTAATTTTCCTTGAGAACATGCAGCACAAGAGAATTCCTTAAATTGAAGAATCTTCTGATTCTTCATTGCATGTCCATGTGAATTCTCAATTATTTTACGCATCATATTAGAACCAGGATGGCCCAACCGGTCATGCCAAATAATAAAATTATCTTGATTAGTAAACTTCTCGTTTACTATGGCATGTGTTTCAATCCTGCTAATACTTGTGTAGTATAAGCCGGAGGAAAGAGCAGGTAACATTTCAAGCACATATTTCTTACCGGACATTATTGTAGTAATATAAAGATATTCAATCTTTTCATCATTTGTAGTCTCAATATGATAGCCATTTTGGCGAATATCTTTGAAACTTAATAAGTTTCTTTGAGATTTACTACAATATAGTGCTTCATCAATAGCCAAATTTGTTCCTCCTGGTAGTAATAAATTGGCTCTTCCAGAACCTTCAATTAATCTTGTACTACCGGATATTGTATTAACATTCGCTTCTTTCATTACCAAATAAGAGAAATATCTCTTATCTTTTAAAATAGTGTGTGTTGTAGCACTATCCAGAAGACATATATCATCTTTATTAATCTTGAGTCCAACTGAAAACTGGGAAATTTTCATATTCTTCATAAAAAAAACAAATAATACATAATAAGAAATATGAAAGACAAGCGGAAAAAAAACATTAAGAAATACATTAGGAATGTAGAAACTAGCAACACATGATGCATTAGGAAAATACACTCAAGAAAAATAAACTAGTTGCAAACATAAAAATAACAACTTTTATAGCTTCATTCCCCAGTAAGATGATTAGTTCTTCAGTCAATATCCTCAAAGAAGTCTCCAACTTCTAAATGAGTAATATTTGTTAGGCCTTCAAAATCATCATCTTTATATGCAAGATGTGCCTTAGAATCATATTTATTTGAGGGACCTGCTTCATCATCATTATTTTGAAAGGTCAAGTATGCCTCCACATTATTTTCTTTTTTCTTGAGAGAGGCTTGATAAAGTTTGACAAAATGTTCAGGCGTACGACAAATGCGTGCCCAATGACCTCTCATACCACATCGGTGACACATACTAGCTTTACCTTTTGAATGATTAATTTGAGAACCCTTATTGTTCTCCAATTTATTTTCACCATAATGACGATAATTGTTTCGCCCTCTGCCACGTCCACGTTTACGACCATGTCCACGACCACGGTAATTATTTTGTTTTCTTTCAAACTTATCATATGTTGCTACAACATTCACTTCCGGAAATGGAGCTGACACGGTGGGACGAACTTCATGATTTTTTATTAATAGAGTATTATTCTGCTCAGCCACAAGTAGGCATATGATTAAATCAGAATATTTCTTAAAACCTTTTTCACGGTACTGTTGTTGTAGCACCACATTTGAAGCGTGCAAAGTAGAAAATATTTTTTCCAATAAGTCCTCATCTGTGATAGTGTCTCCATATAATTTTAATAGAGAAATACTTTAAAGATAGCAGAATTATACTCACTTACGGTTTTAAAGTCTTGCAACCTTAAATGTATCCACTCATACCGAGCTTTCGGTAATACCGTAAGTTTTAAGTGGTCATATCGATCCTTCAAATTAATACATAATTCAAGTGGATCTTTTACGGTTAAATATTCAGTTTTTAACCCTTCATATAGATGATGACGAAGGAAAATCATGGCCTTCGCTTTATCCTGATTTGATACTTCATTTCCTTGTATAATAGTATTTTCAAGACCTTTAGCGTCAAGGTGAATTTCAGCATCAAGAACCCATGATAAATAGTTCCTTTCGGTGATGTCAAGTGCCACAAATTCAAGTTTTGATAAATTTGACATAGTGAAAATTATCATAAAAGATGAATAAGTTAGAGAAATAATTATAATAATAAACAATTAATGAAAACAAAACGATTAAGGTAAAAGAAATGAAAATAGAGCTATATCATGTTAACAATCTACTATTTCATTTTATTCTTGCCATAAAGTAGAAATTACATACTTGTTTCATTTCACTTTATATTATTGATATATATGTGTTAATAGAATTGAACGTGACTAACATTATTTATATGTTCCAATAAATATAAAGTAATTAAAAAATTATTGCTTGTCAATTCATTTCTCACAGTTCTTCAAAATGCCTTAAAGATATGTTTTGATCCAGGGAGTCCATGACATTAGTGCATAGCTAGTTTGATGACTTTGAGGTCCTCTAAGAGTTGAGCACGGAAGGAAATAGTTATTTAATCACTGCAATGTACTTAAACTATTTAAGATGCCCAAGCGCACAAGTATTCTGCAAACAGTGAGCATATGATATGTACTGCCATAAATAAGATGATTATAATGATACATACCTTAATAAAATATGGCTCAACTTAGCGGGAGTTAAGAATAAAATTAGAGTTTCGTGTTGATAACGTGTTATAAAATAAAAGTAATGCAGTAAAATGTAAATAAGAAGAGATAGAAAGAAGGGAGAAGTGTTTTGTTCTTTCACTTTGGTGTCTTTCCATTGCAATTACATAGCCTTTTATAAGCATAAAAAGTAAAGATGATGGACATAAAGTAGGATATTTAATCTTTAAGCTATTCACAACATGTGCATCCAATGTAGCATCCAATGTACAAACTATGTTATTCACAATATGGACATCCAATGTAGCATCCAATGTACAAACTATTTATAATAATACCCTTGCGATATTGGCTTGACTACAACTAAACGAAGAGGTTCCAACTTATACCCTTCAATTCCTAAAATGTGCAAAATTGAATGAATAATAACAATTGTATAACCAGAGTTTTGTTAATTGTTTGATGTTCATTTATACAAATTGACTCTTCAAACAATTATTCTTCATAAAGAAAAAGAAAAAAACAACTTTTTTTAAATATTGACTAATTTTGGTGATGTATTTTCTCTGGCATGTATGTTTACTTCATTATGTAAGTAAACTTTTATTCGATTTTTTAAACTCTTTTTTGTTATTTGGATAAACATAGACGTGTACCCTATATATTACATTTATTTTAAAAGAAATTCGCTTTATTCAAATCTAGCTACAATATTTTAAAGGACTATAATTATAGGGTTTTAAATGTGAAAGAATTTTATAGTTATATGGAGCAATATTTATTTTTGCCAGAGGCGAAGTAGTATTTAAATAATTAGAAAATATAACAAAAGTTCCTAACATGATTGCATATGATCATTAACCGAATTAAATATGATAACATGATTTAAAAAAGATAAATTTTTATTTTTAATTTGAATTCGAATTTTAAAACTTTATCTATAAATTCAAAACTATTTTTTAATTCTCTCTCTCTCTCTCTCTCTCTCTCTCTCTCTATATATATATATATATATATATATATATATATATATATATATGTATGTATGTATGTATGTATGTATGTATGTATGTATGTTTGTATTTGACTAACATAGTCAAATATAGAATAAATTTACCATATATTATTGACATTTATTAGCTTGCCACTTGGCTTAGCTATAATGCCAACTATATATGGTAACTTTATTTCTTTAATATATATATAGATTGACTAATTTTTGTGATGTATTTTCTCTGGCATGTATGTTTACTTCATTATGTAAGTAAACTTTTATTCGATTTTTTAAACTATTTTTTTTATTTGGATAAACATAGACGTGTACCCTATATATTACATTTATTTTAAAAGAAATTCGCTTTATTCAAATCTAGCTACAGTGTTTTAAAGAACTACAATTATAGGATTTTAAATGTGAAAGAGTTTTATAGTTATATGGAGTAATTTTTATTTTTGCCAGAGGCGAAGTAGTATTTAAATAATTAGAAAACATAACAAAAGTTCCTAACATGATTGTATTAGTGAAAATTAGACTCGTCATGTGGGTCTATTAAATGACGACTCGTGTCAGTAAAGTTTGAAGAAAAGTAAAGAATGACATGTAAAGATGATATGTGAAACACCCCAGGACCGAACATACTCATATCGTGCCTGTTAGCCCCGAAACTGATCATCATGAAATAGCCCAGATCAGACGCGGGAGAATATCTCATAATTACAAATGAGTAAGGAATAAATTAATCCCGGATTATATGGGATTTACCATCATTACACTATCAGTTACAAATCAATTATTAATAAATGCAATAAATGATTGTAACGGTCAGAACAAGGCAATCAATTACGAGATTGACTCAACAGGCATGAGATTGATTCAACAGGCACGAGATTGACTCAACATGCACGGGATTGACTCAACAGGCACGAGATTGACTCAACAGGCGCGCGATTGACTCATTAATTACGGAATTAACTCATCAGTTATGGAATTAACTCATCAGTTACGGAATTTCAGCATTTACACAGCTGTTACAAGTCTTCCAAAAGTAATGGATGGATTGAGTAAATGCTCATAATGGACCCATAATTCAAGGAGACCAGTTACTTAGATTTAGCCCTATAAATAGACATACTTTTACTACCATAAGGGGAATCTAATTTTCTTCTCTACAATTCTATACATTATAATTCATAGCATCTTGCTCCCAAGTTAGCCATAGTTCGGTCCTTCAAGCTATGTTCGGCTCATTATCCTGTCAAGGATCATTCAATAAGAATTCTTTCATCTCTGCTTTATTTTTATTATATTATCTGTCATTGAATTTATTTCCCACTTCTCTATCACGTTGTATTAACGAAATTTTATATCTTTCGGATTGAATCGATTGCTTGTGGCCCGTCATATAAAATTATTGCTTTGACCTTGAAAACTATTTTTTTGGGTTAAACAATGATTGCATATGATCATTAACCGAATTAAATATGATAACATGATTTAAAAAAGATAAATTTTTATTTTTAATTTAAATTCGAATTTTAAAACTTTATCCATAAATTCAAAATTATTTTTAATTCAAACTCTTTCTCTCTCTCTATATGTATGTATGTATGTATGTATGTATGTATGTATGTATGTATGTATATGTATATTTGTATTTGACTAACATAGTCAAATATAAAATAAAGTTACCATATATTCTTAACATTTATTAGCTTGCCACTTGACTTAGCTATAATACCAATTATGTATGGTAACTTTATTCCTTTAATATATATATAGATAGTGCACCCATCCCGACAAATTGTGAATCCGCCTCTAGTATAGGACTACTCGTATTTATTACCTACTAAAAAAAGTCGACGAGGAGTAATTAGATATTGGGAAAAAATAATAGAAAGAGCAAGCATAATCGTCTGACAGTGCAGGCGTTCGTGCCGCCAATCGCTGCATCTTTATTTGCAATGTCTCTCATTAAATATGTAATCATTAATGAAACAGAAAGAAAGGAAATTAATTCACGATTACCATTTTTTCTTTTTTAAAATTGATAGATTGGAACATATTCAATGACGAAGATATATTTAGTATAAACTTCCATCTTAGCTTATCAATTAGACCAATAGCTTTCTCGCTTTTGTGATTAAGTAGTTAAAAATAATGTTTCATTATTGAAAAGTCCACAAACGAGAAGTTACTTCAATTTATTCATACTCCAATCTCCACCAAAGCAAGTATATCTTTGTGTTTTAAGAAGAGTTAACCAAATAGCCGCCCATCAAACTGCTTAAACTAAAAATAGTCGGTGAAGGTATAATATCTGCATAATTTATGTATTATATGTGTATAATTATAGATAATCAATGTATAAACTTTGTATATAATTAGGACAAGTAAACAATGAATATGACGGACTATTTGTTTAAAAATCCCGTTTTAAGAAATGTGACACTTATCTTATTTTTTTAGAATGCCTCAAAATATAACCCTCCTAATTGTTTGACACTCTTCAATTTTTATACTATGTCCGAATTTAAGTGTTATACTTTTCTTTTGAGTTTGTTCCAAAAGAATATCATATTTTTTTATTTAGAAATAATTTATCTTTAACCTATCTAATTTTTATCTTTAATAAAATGATTTATAACTACACAAATACTTATTATTTGTTTTAGACCATAAGCATCAAAAGCCAGTGCTGAGTTAAACACCACCACAATTTTTACCTTTTTTTTAAACTCAAATTTAATTGTTTATATTTTAATTAGGGGTGTTCGTCGGTCGGTACGGTATGGTATTTAGATATTTCGATTCGGTATTTTCGGTATTCGGTTTCTTAAAATCTTATACCAATACCGTACCAAATTAAATTTGGTATGGTTCGGTTTTTCTCTTTTCGGTTCTGTAACTTCGGTTTGAATACTAACTAGTGCATAAAGCTATAAACTTTAATTCTTAATTAAAGTACTCAAAAATACAAAACTGAAAATGTTTGTTGACAAAAAAATTGTCCAAAACTAGCAAATATCGACCCAAATAGAGAAAATTGTACATAAAATAATATTTGATCATTAGAAATGTCTTGTTACTTGTTTAGAGTTAATTGATGAACTTCGAGAATAAAGAAATTAAAATTTTAGATTTTTTATATTTATGTTATAATTAATAATATATGTTTTGTGTAATATACTATATATATTTCGGTACAATATCAGTATTTTGGTATTTTATTTTAAAATACCAAATACCATGCCTAGTACCAATTTTTTTAAAACTTAAACCAAATACCATACCAAATATCAAAATACCGTATACCAAATACCAAAATTTTCGGTTTCAGTACGGTAATTCGGTATTTACCAAATTATGCACAGCCTTATTTTAATTTGATACAATATTTTTACCAACATTATCACTATATATTATATAAGTTAAATTTCGTGCAAAATAAAATAAATGTCACATAAAATAAATGGATATAATAGGTTCTTAATCTTCTTAAGATCATTTTGTCATAATCTTAATTAAGGCATAAAGTCAAAATTTGAGCACAAAGTCGCAAACCAATCATAGTATGATGGGCCTGGACACATGTCAAAAGATCAAAAGTCCAATTAATGTAAGAAAAGACAAAAAATCGGGGCCCACAACGACCTAGGCTAGAGGAGATCTAGTAGCCCAGACCCAAAGGAATCCGTAGTGTGGCGCACTGTGACCAAGTGGGTCATAAGCTTTTAATTCTCCTTTACTACTGCCCGGCCCAGCCTTTTGTGTTGCACCGTGGTCCAACAAAACTCCTTATTTATTGCTTTATCTTTTTTAAATTTATAAATATATTTCCTTCTTTTTTTTTTTTGAGATATTATCACTTTTAGTTCGCATCCGAAATTATTTACATTTGATAGTCGAAAAAGTGTATAAAACTTGTATAATTTTTATATATAACATACATAATGTATATATATACAAAAAAATATATATTTTTTCGGCTATTATTTTTACAGCGGCTATATAATGTCATTTTTCCTCTTCTTTTTTTTTCCAGGAAATTTATACATTTATTAATGATTTTAAACCTAGTTTAATTTCGAGGAGGTCCAGGTATCTCTTTTTGTATCAATTGTTTAGTAAATAGAGCACTTTTTATTTCTCTTGCAGCTTATCACATTCTAAAAATCCTTTTATCTGAGGCTCAAAAAATTCGCAAGCTATTGTAAACATTAGATCACAGTCTAATATTTTATCTATAAAGCTGAGCAAATTTAAAAGTATTTGAGCAAATATTAGACCCGAGTCTGTGAGGGGTAATTTCCTAAGGGGCATATTTGCACAACTTTTTAAAATAGAGGCAAAATTAAAATAATAACCTAAAAAGTGACAAATCAGCCGATGAAATTGAACTCCAAACCAAAAAAAAAATAAAAAAAATGAATGCAATTCTCGTCCTAGGAATGAAAACGTGCCAAACCATGCATCTAGTGATCTACAAATCTGTCACTTTCCAAGATTTTATCCACTATATTAATACGTCCATATATTGATTCAAAAAAAATACTTCATATACTCGTTACTTTCACTACGATAATGATGAAGTCGAGAAATATATACTCAATTTTCAATTCTTCACAGGAGAAAATAAGAGATATAGCAAATGGGTTCTAGTATGTTCTTAGAGTTACTGATGAGTATGATTTGTGCCTTAAAAATATAAGTATTATAATATTTACATTTGATTTACTGTCTTTAAATTTGGCAGCTTTTCTACCAAAAGAAGAAAGAGAAGGAAACACTTTCTTTGCCCAGCATTTTGTTACTGAATGGTAAATGATGAATTAATGTTGTTTTACAGCCATTGTACTATTTTATTCTTCTTGTTGATTCTTCTACTTGTCAAACCTGCATAAAAACCTTGACGGTAGGAATGTCTTTTTTCTCACTTGAAGTCTATAGCTCGATTAATTCGTATTCGCGCGGCGTAGGATCTATCAAAAAGGTAAGTGTATCCTATTACTTTTTCCGTTTTAATTCAGATGATTTAGTTTGACTTGGCATAAAGTATAAAGGAAAAAAAACTTTTGAAACATGCGGTCATAAAAGCTTAAGAGCAAAAACTTTGTGGGGTCATGATATTTGTGTGATTATAAAAGCTTCTTATTAAGGATAAAGTGATAAAATAAAAAAATTAAAGTTAAATTGTTCATAAATATAGAAATATAACATTCTTTTTAAAATAGAGGGAGTACGTTTTTTTTTAAATTCTTAAGACTTAGAATCAGAAACTTCGGATTAAGGGTAACGGACTTATCCATATCCAACTACAATTCTTAGTTGTTATGGGGTGGTCTCCGTCAACTTGTGAAAGACAAGCCTTAATATATAGGGTAAATGCAATTTATTTCGTGGAGTTAAAATTACTAATTACTACGTATAAAGAATAGCTATAGGCCCAGTTTCTGTTTATATTTACGAACTAAACAGTGTCTCTCTTTAATTGTGATGCCCTTTAACTTCCACATGGGTAGGGGAAGATTAAGAAAGAGCTTTCAATAAACTTAGATACATGTGGTTCACAAAGATACCATGCATATATACAGAGGCGGATCCAGGATTTTGGCAGTATGAGTGCACTATTAAGAAGAGGTGAATCCAGAATATAAATTTTACGAGTTCAACCTTTAGTTCTTACGATTGCGTACTTATTGCACTTTTGGAATTATAAGTTCAAAATTATTATTTTAAAAAAATAGTAATTTTCTTACATCTATATCTATTTTCCATGTTGAAAATATTGAGATAAGTTGAATCCATTGACTATATGCTACATCATACACAGCTACTAGTTTTAATATACACATTTTGTTTAATCATATAAGATTTTATAGCAAAAAGAAGAATAGGAATTTCAATGTGTGAAAATTTAGAAAGAATAAACCAAACAAAAAAAGAAATAAAAAGAAAAAGTACTTAATTAATACGCAAAAAATAACACCAGACATGCCCATCTCCCATGGGCATCTACTTCTATAAAAAAAAAAAAAGGAAAACACAACAAGATTGACATAAGATTTTAACTCACAACCTCACCTAGAAAGGTACACCCAATAACCATCAGTCCATCACAATCATATAATATTTTGAGCATGTGTGCATATATATATATATTTAAATATTTTTGAAAAAAATATAGCATTATTATACATGATCTAGGGCGAGGAGCACGGGTTCACGTGCGCCATGGAACCCCCTAAATATGCCCCTGCATATATAAGAGACAAATTTTTAATTCTAGACGTACAATTAAGCCCCACAAAGCGGAACATGGGATAGCGGAAAAAGGCATACGAATGGATGGAGTAAAAATTAATTTGTACTAATAAATATAAAAAGTATTTTTTGCGTGCATACAGTTAGCACTTCGATTCTCTTGATCTATATTAGTCTCCTGGCCAAGACAATATGTCAATATATTTTTTCACTTTTTAACTGAGGTTAAATTATTCTAACTATTACCTTTAATTGTTTAGTTTGAAGTAAAGACGGGTACACATAAGTATTTACGGCAGTGATACTTATCTAGAATTTTTATAATATGAGTGCACTATCAAATAAAGGAGAAAAAAAAGTGATAAGTGGGAATTGATTCTTGCAGCTCTAGATAAATAATTTAGTGTTCAATCAAGTGCACCATTTAACCTTCTTTGAGCATTGGTGCCAGAAGATAATTCTTAGTTGGGCGAATAGACCATGAGTTCACGTGTCCCATTTATTAGCCTATAAATCCCCCCCCCCCCCCCCTTTCGGTAAAAACATTCTACAACCTAGGTTGAATTGCTGCTAAAGGATCTTTCAAGAATTTAGTTTCAAAGATTTATCTTTCCATTTCCTTTAGCAAAAGCCAAAAAGAAAGAATATTTTGACCATGTTAACATTCTAAAATGACATTCTTTTGAACATGTTAACAAGCTTAGCTAATAGCTAAAATGACTAGCTCTATGGTAGGAAATTGTGTAAGACAGGTAATTAATATACGATAAAATGCAATTTAATTCTTGGATTTTAAGTGGATTATATGGAAATAGCTACTCGACTAGCACTATGGTAAACATTTGTCCATCGTTCTTTAATTGTGATGCCGTTTAACTCCCACATGGGTAGAGGAAAGTTGTTTAATTTATGGTTTACAAAGATACCATGAAAACAATTTTCTTTTTATCATTAAATGGCCGCTAATTGGGTTTTCAAACATCTATCTTTTAACTTTTTCCTCTTGTTTGGAGTCCTTTATGTTTGGGGGTAACACTTTCACTGTCAGTAAATTGACATTTTTGTGAACATGTTGACAAGCTTAGCTAATAGCGAAAATGACTCTCTCCCTCTGCTCCCTTGTTGAATTTAGGTAGTACTCGATCTATTCCTATAAATTTATTTGAATTTTTCATTTTTGAAAAATCAAATGTATTATTGATTTTAAATTTATTGTCACAAAGTTATAGTGGGCAAAATGCTATTAATTAACTTAAAATTCTGAATCTTCAGATAGTTCAGTAGTGGTGATCCACAACAACATGCATGCATGTCCTTGTCATTCTATCTTTTCTTGTCTATGCATCAGCAGCTCTTGCTATGGTGAAGTTATTAATGAGTGATCATTTATGTATACTATATTAAAAATACGAAGGCCCTTGCCGAAATGTCGTTCGCCTATTTTGCTCTTTAAAAATATATTTTATACTGGACAAAATAGTAATTTACTTATCTTCCTAATATTTAGGACTTCTAAATCAAATAAAATTTTATTTATTATATCTTTCTGTATTTGGATTCTGTAGAAAATAACTTTAAAATTAATTAAAAGTTTACCTTATATAAATTATTCACTTTAATTACGACACAACTATAACTATATTTTTTCTAATATTTAGGGAAAAAGGAATAGAATATGTGAATTATTGCTATAAATCTACGTTCAATTATTGGCCAAAATCACTTAGCTTGAAAATTCACTTTAGTTGTAGGCTTGTAGCATTCGTTTCCCATGCTTGCCGCTGAATCTTTTCTTATAATACTTCGCCCGTAGCAAAATTTGATTCTTCTTTTTTACCTCTTACAAATTTCATAACGGCTAAGATTGTAATTTAATTTAATTTCTAATATTTAAGACTTTAATAATTAATTAGAATTTTGATTATTAGATCTTTCCTTATTAGGTTCGGTAGGAAGTGCAAAAGTTCCATGCGCATTTCTTCCAAATTAAATATTATGTACGTGAAGTTATATAATTATTTTAAAAAAAATTACGTCTATCATAAAAGTGTAGTCCATGTTTTAACTATCTGTAAATTTAATTCATTTTGACCATCTAAAGTTAGGTGTAGTATGAAAATTTTAAAGGCCAAAATTTACAATAATACGGGAGAAAAATGTATAACATGTATTACAAATGAGTTGCCATTAATTTTTTTTCTTTTTCGTAAATATTCCAAAATAACATCCCCTTATTTTTTTATATATATTATGTTTATAAAATATTAACTCAACATTATATTTTTAGAATTTATATTGTCACTCTTATTAATTTTTTAGGAGTTATAGGTCAACCTCATCATTCTTATATCTGTAAAAGACCAAAAGATTAATTTGTATTATCTAACAAATCATCGCGATAAAAGTATATTTTGGAATTATTTGTTTTCCATAATTTTCACAAGGTATTCCTATAAAACACTGAGGACTTTCATGTGGCAAAATTTTAACCTTTATAGAGCTAGCTAAATAGAGTCTATGAACATATATTTACAAAGTTATACTTTTTATTTTAATTTACAACTCAAACATATCGTTTAATAATACTTATGTGGTTTCTTAAAAATAATTTATTTATTGACACAAAGAACACGCGCAAAGCGCATACCCTAAGACTAGTAAATTAAAAAAAGGATTATTTTTAACAGTAGGTGTTAGTTTATATGAGTCCACCAAACTATAGAGTACCTGGTCCTATATGAGATAATGTTGAGAATGCTATAGAAACTGAAAGTAAAGAAGACAAAGGATTTTTACGTGGAAAAATCCCACACAAGGGGATCAAAAAACCACGACCTACTCTTGTAGCCTTTTAACTTCACTAATTTGCAATCTCCCTATTACAAGCCACTTTGCAATAACCCTATTACAAAGACTTCAATTAACTTGTGATGCTCTCACCACAATCCACTTTATAACTCTCCTAGTTAGAAAGGCTTTAAACTTATAACTATTCCTAGTCACAACATAAACTCGAATTTTTACGGATTTTTGGTTTTTTTCCTAAGACAAAGAATCTAAGAAAGAAAACTAGGAAATACAATGAAGAGCAAATGACAAGATTACAACTCAATTACGAATGTACATAAACTTATTAAGAAACTGATCCTTAGTGGAGTTGTCTTCTTGTTCTTGACACACCAGTGACTTCAATGTCGGATGAACATGGTTATGCTTGAGAGAATATCACTGAATGCGCAAAGATGTTATGCCTTGCACTAGGTTGTTATATCACAAAAGACATCAGAATAGATAGTGATGTCAATTCTTGGTACACGCTTCTTCCCAATGAGAAGTGACTGTTGTACTATCTGCACAACCACTTCTATACAGTTGCGTTCCAGCTGGATAGTCGACTTGTACTTCTGTCAGAGAACATTAACGGACCAGCTCCTAGTTGTATTCCTCTTCTGTAACAGTTGCGAGATGATCACTTTCTACTGTTATGTTCCAGCTGTACAGTTGACTTGTACTTTTATCAGAGATCCCTAAGGGACCAGGTCCCTGTTGTGTTCCTCTTTATAATAATTGCGAACAGTCACTGACTTGTACTTGTGTCGGAGAACCCTAAGGGACCAGGTCACCAGGTCCCTGTTATGTTCCTCCCTATGGTCGTTCATTCATTTGCTGATTTTCAGACTTGGACAAGGTCAGTTGAAATGTATACCATGTGGGCTAGGTTCTCTATCTGGTTCTTCACAACAAGTTTGTTAGATCATCAAAACATAAGAAACATAAGGTAAAGACATTGAAAACCCATCAATTTTTCCCTTTTTGATAATGACAAACTTAGGCATGGATAATATTTGTTTAGAGTAGAAATAACCAGTACCAGAAACTACACAAGGTTCCCCCTTAATCTGAGATCTCTCTCTTTTTTTTTCTTTTTTTTTTGATCCCCCCTGAAATGCTCTCCTGAAATATGATATTCTAGAAACTACACAAAGTTCCCCTGAAATCTTATATTCTTCCCCCTTTTGGCATCATTAAAAAGAGCACAAACAGGTATTTAGCATAAATAAGTCTAACACAACTAGCTCATGCCACATATGTGCACACAACATGATAGAAAAGAGAAGTCAGAGGAACACAATATTGTACAGGCAAAATGGAAGCTGTTTTATTAATGGTTACAATGGACTGAGTAGAACAGGAGCAGTAATGGTGAATACCAGCATGCCATCACAAAAAAACAAAGGCAAACAAAAATAAAACAATAGCCACAAAATATTAGAGAAAAAATAGGTGGACACTAAGAGGATACCAGGGGGCACTAGAAGAAGGAGGCTTGGAAGAAGAGACAACAATGGTTTTGAGAATCAGGTCCAATCGAGCATTTGCAGACAGTTGTTCTTCAAGTAATTGTGCTCGAAGTTTATCATTTTCCTTTTTCAATCGTGCAACTTCTTCATTAACAGAATCAGGTCCTTTAACTGCTTGACTGAGGTGAGTTTCCAATATGGCATTTCGAGCCCTCAACCTTCTAATCTCTTCAGAAGCGACATTTTGAGCGTTGATCAGCTGAGAAATGGTCGAGATACTTCCACCAACTCTTTCTACACATTCACAATCTTCTAAAGTAGTCTTAGAGAAGGTTTGCTTGCGTGTACCTACTCTAGGATTTCCCAAGGGGACCTTGTAGAATCTGCACATCTGAGTGAGGAGAAAGCCATATGGTAGCCCATGATTCCCACCTTTAAAGCTTGCTACCTTTTGCATATGATCTATCATGATTGGTGGCAAATTGATTGGGATAAACTCATCAAGCGCTTCTATTAAGACCATATCCGATTTTGTAGCAATAGATCGCCTCTCAGAACGAGGTAAGAGCACATTATTGACTAATTCAAAGAGAAACTGATACTCAGGAAGCAATACCTTCTTATGCATTTGTTCCCCTTGCTGAATAGCTTGCTCCTTCATGAAGACTCTCCTGAAGTTTACATTACAGACACCCTTGACTGAGGACATTCCTTCACATGGAATTCTGAGAATCTTTCCCAATGTTAAGGCGTCGAGTATAATGTCTACTCCATTTACTAGCGCACAAATATGATCCCCCTCAACAGTGAAGAGAGATGCATAAAAAGTTTGTACCGCATCTTCGCACACCAGAGGCATGCTCTCTTCAAACAGGTGTTCTCATTGTTGAAATTTCACAATCTCCAAAATTTGTCTCATACCGGCCATCTCCGAAATTGCTGGATCAAATGTAAGGCCCCACACGACTTTCTAAGTTCTTTAATCTCTACTGCCAAAGACCACTATCATAGGGCATGGTCCTCAGTAAACCAGGTTCTTTAACAGTTTCCTGTTTTCGTTTGCTAGACCCTTTAACGGACTTTCCTTTCCAACTTACTATCCCCACCGTATCATTATCAGACTTAACTTGCTCAGTTTGACTCCTTTTAGACTTGCTGCTGCCCTTTACGGATGACCCTTTTTGTTTCTCAATAGTTTCACCGGAAGCTTTATCCACAGACTTTTGAGCTTTCAAAGATTGTTGTACTAGGGAATCAGGTTCCCTTGGAGCATTTTTGTCAATCCCACTTACTGGAACACTCTTGTTAGTGACAAATTCCCTTTGATTCATTATCCTCCTTTTCCTTTTCTTGACACTCCTCTTACTTTTCTGCAATGTAGGCTCAAAACTCTCTTACTACTGTGAACTGATAGTGAGTGACTTGGAGGAGGATTCTACGAGCTTAAAATGATCAGGAGGTGCAAGAGTGGGTTTGCATGGAAGAGAATCAGGTTTTTCAGAAGGTTTTTCTAAGAACGTCTCATGAGCCAAAGACTCAAGGAGTACTGTGGTTCTTACATCTCCTAGGAATGAAGTTTTTTCCCCTTGATACCTAGATGAGAGATATGCTCCTTCATTCATCAGGCTCTCAGCAATGATAGCCCTGATGTTATGCACTGCTTCCTTTTCTGGTGACTCTGAGAGAGTCACTAAGTCCAGGATGGAGGAGTTCAGATATTAGTCAGGATAATCCTCAGGAGCTTCTAACACTTGAGAGGTAAAACCTCCTGAGTGTACGTTGATGAGATTAGAGGAATGGATAGACATATGGTTTTCAAAACAAGAGAGAACAGGGTTAATCAGAAAAGGGAAAACTGTAGGAAAGGAGGATGAGCTAGGAGTAGGTAAAGTAGTAGAATGAGTGAAATAGTGAAGCTTTGGGGATGATTTCAAGGATGATAAGGAAGTGAGAGTGGTGTTAATGGTGGGAGAAGGAGGCGATTGTTCGATTGCCATTATAGGAGTATTTGAAGACGAGTAGAGTGAGAGAGAGGATTACAGCTACACAAAAGAGACGGAGGTTCATGACTTGCTGTGAGAGAAAAAGAAAGTTTTATTGGAAGAAGGGCTAATGATGAGAGGAGAGAAACAGGTTCTGAAAACGGCGGTAGGTTTGTGGGAAAGCGTTATCGTGCAGAGGGGATGAAGGAATTTGAAAGACAAGACATGACATGTAGACTTTGAAAAGTCGGATGATTTGGCAGTTAAGTTAATTTTTTTTTAAATGTTTTTTTAAAAATTTTGTTTTGTGAAGGCATGAAGAATAAGCACATTACTACTAACCTAGGGTACAGGAACCTGATGCCAGACCAATTTTTTGAAAAAGGTTTTAGCAGTTCCTCTCTCGCAGTTCATACTGTACCTTTAGCTTCTATAATCGTCATGCGTGTTTACCTGCAACGGTATTGATGTGAGTTAGGCTTGGTCAGAAAATACTTTAGCCACCTTTACCTGACGGTGTCTTGCATAGCCAGCTAATGGAGGATCATGTTCTTTATTAGACTCTTATGACCCCATCGTCACCTTGTTTGATCCAGAATATTCTCTACTCAAGGCTTTGACAAAGATATCTGGAATTTGATCTTCTGTTCTGCAAGACTTTCCACAGATCAACCCTTTCTTCATATTGACCCTCAGAAGATAATCCCACCCCTCAATGTGCTTGGTCCTCTTGTTTTGAGATTCTTCTTCAGCTGTTGACGAGGCCATTGAGTTTTGCTTCCTTGTCCCCCAAGGGATGAGGCATGATCATGGAAAGTGAATCGTTCCAGAAGTGCTTTTCCTTTCCACAAAAAAATATGCACAGTTAACATCATCATACCTAACAGGATTAAAAACGTTGTCACCTGAGGGGTAATACGGGACCAGGTCCTGAGTTTCCTTAAGTTATCTCAAATTTCCTTAAGTTTCCTGAGTTTCCTAAGGAAAAATGTTATTTTTTTTGAACAAAAAACTTATCTAACTCTAGAATAAAAGAAAGTGATTAACTTGTCACACAGATGGGAGCTTTTGTGTTTCCAGTTTGGGATTGAAGTTTGATTGGTATGGGATATTTGGAAGAATTTGATTTTCCCACACTTTGTGTTCTGTTGCTTGAGAGGTGCCATGAGCTACATCTCCACTCTTTCTTCAACTTTAGTGGTAGTAAGTGAAGTATTAGGTTCCTTGTGAGAAGTGGAAGATGATGTTGCATTATCTTTCACCAGTCTCCTTCATCTTACTCATTTTATCAGCCTCTGATCACTGCCAACTCAATGCTACACTAAGGTAGGAAGAGCGGGTCGCAATAGATTTTACCCGATATGAGGGTCGGGATTGATTTCCTCAGGGAGCTAGTAGTGGAGTTGGATTGCCTGTCTAGCCTAGAGATGTGTTTGTACTCCTAATGTCACTTCAAACATTTTGGGTTTTCGAATTATAACTATTTTTATAAAACTATTGATTAACACTAAATTATGCTACGAGAATATTGCTAAGTTATATCTAATAGGAAGAAGGGCACTAGGGTCGTGACACTACCTAGGTGGCTAATTGACGGGTAGATGTTACTAAGGTTCGATTGACATAATTAGGGCTTATGCTATAACTGTTGCACAATTTTACCCACTCTCACACCTCTCAGTAGAGAAAGTGACTTTGCCCAATTGACTCTCTCGAGACCAAATGGGTAGGCAAATTAGACCAAGCAACTAGGGTTCAAGAAGGTTAATTACTCTCTCGAGGTTTAACCCGTTAATTGGGACTATCATTTCTCATGAGTCCATTCCAATTCCTTATTGGGTCAATTTTGGTGTTATAGACTCTCTTTCTCAAGAAGAGTTAAACCCACAAAACTTGAATCAGTGTTTGTAACCACCAATTCTAGATTAAAACATAAAATCAACCCAAATAGCAAACACCCATAGTCAATCTAACACTAGATGGCAACACCCATCAATTATCCACACTAGGGTTGAGCCACAACCCTAGCTAATGGGTTTAGCTACTCATGCTAGATAAAAAAATTGAAGAAATAGATGAAGAACTAAGCATATTAATTAATTGCTAAAATTAAATTACAAGAATCTATCGTATATGTAAAGCAAAAGTACCAAAAATGGCTACAAAATATGTTCTCACGAGCGCAGCTTTCCACTGATGTATCTGATTCCCTAAAAAAATGGTAAAATGTTCTATTTATACTAGGCTGAAAAAATTGGACAAAAATACCCCTGCGGGGTCAGTGCGGGCCGCATTAAATGGACCGCGACCGTATTGGGCTCACTTCTGCTTATCTAAAATTGGACTCCGCGGACCGCGTAGAATGGAGCGCGGCCGCGAAGGGAGCTGGCACGATCTACGCAACTACGACCGCGGACAGCATGGCACTGGCTTTGCAAACTTCATCTCTCTGAACGTCATGACCGCGGACCGCACAAAAAAGTAGTGCGGCCGCGGAGCCTTCACCGCGAACCGCGAGATGTGTACCGCGGTCGCGCTTCTTTTAGTCTTGATTCACCAACTCTCTGAACCACCTAGTGCGGCCGCATTCCACTTTGCGCGGTCCGCACTAGGCCTTCTTTTCTTAATATTTCTTGGTATTTGATACTTGAGAAGGTTTCACTCCTTTTTGAGTCGATCTTTGACATTTCGTCACTTTGTCGATCAAACCTGCGATCAAGCACAACTTGTGAGCCTTTTAGGACTATTTTGTAACAATATATGATCAAAGCATAGGCAAGTAGGGGTATAAAACATGTTAAATCCTAACTTATCAACTCCCCCAAACTTAAACATTTGTTTGTCCTCATGCAAACAAAATAAGACCCACCCCTCAAAGGAAAATCCAAGTAATTCCAGCTGTCCTAAAGTAACCTTAACAAGCATCAATTGGGACTAACAATTGCCCTCAATACGAATGGATCATTAACAAAATTTAAACTTTGAAAAACTATGGATCAAGTGTGACACAAGAGCATCAAGAATTGACTCATTACATCAAAGAACTCTCTCAATTACTTTGGTCGTTGTGGACCCCAAACTCACACATCCTCAACTCTCCCTAAGCAAACCTTAACTTTTTAGAGTATAAGCACGCAAACCAAGGTTAATGGGAAGTCACTCGTCTCTCTCAAGGAAAGGTCACAAGTTTGGCTCTAAGTACCATATGCTTGACCCTCATGTAAGTATCCACTAATGCGAGCGTCATCCAACTCAAGATCATATAGGGCTTTTGTGGAATCAATGTAAAGGCTTTTGGTTCAGGGTAGGAAAATTTGTTGGTCTATATGGGTTCCATCTTCCCTTAAGCACTTCTTTTGATTTGTTCTGGCACAATTCTCTTTGACTCTTTGAGTATTTCACTTAAAGGGGTTAGAGAGACACATTGTCACTCTTTCTTATGCAATTCAAAGCATTTCTCCTTTTTCTACTTTTTTTTTCCACACCTTTTTCACTTTTGTTATTCTTGAATCCCGTTTTATTCTTTGCACATTGGACTTTCTTTTTGTCTTTTTTATTTTCTTTCTTTTTCATCGCCTTCCTTTCTTTTTGCTTTTGTTCCTTTTACCACTTTGTTTCCTTTCTTGTCTCTTCCCACCCCCCCAAACTTAGACTTTTGCCATTACTTAAGGGACGATTTGGGTGCCAAGAGAGGGTATAATTTAGAACGGGTATAGGCTTGCAGCATTGGTTCTTGAAAGAAAAAGGTTTAAGGCTCAAAAGGGTTAGCTAAGGATTATATCATTGGTAGGCTATGGAATTGTTCGACTATTGTTTGGATCAAGGAGAGCCTATAATCACTTCTCAAATCGAATTTCACTCAAAATTTTGCCTTAACAAACATTCAGGGCAAGTTCTAGACCATTGGCTCGGGGCTTGGACTCACAATTCGATTTCTCACCACACACACTCAAGGATTGCTAAAGACATAGAGTCGGAGACCCTCAACAACCTTAGACACGATTGAGTACACAATAGTCCCGAAAGACCACGTGATGTTTGTTTGGTCAAAACAAGAGTCTCAAGGTCTCTACTTTCACCATCCTAAACACAACCCCTTGTCTTTGACCATGGGATCAAAGGCAAATGTGTTAGGCCCAAGTGAAGCTTTGCTTGAGGTACCCTTAACTATAAACTACTAAAAACAAGAGAAAAAATAAAAACGGACTCAAACCCTTAAGAAGGTTGTCACGTCATCCATCATCGGGAAGAGCCACCCTGTTCGCATAATACTCCACCCTTGGAAAGAACTGTGGCATTAAGAAAACCAAGGGTTTATTGAAAGCGCCAAAACCGAAACAAAAAGGATGCGAGCCTATCTACTAAGCTAAGAATAAAAGAATTGTACGAAAATAGAAAATAGAATGAATATTTACAATAGGGGATTAGAATATACAACGGGGGATGAATATATATACAAAAATGTAACTTTATATAAAGAACAAAGAGTAGATAAAAAGTGCAATAAAAGTAACTAAATGTAAAGTTATATACAGATCAAATAAAATAAAAAAATCAACAGAAACATAAACTAAGTCAACTATATATACAATCATCCGGATAAAAAGTAGGGTGCACCCCCACATATAAAAGTTGGCATTGTCCCCAATGCCAACTAAACAAATAAGCATCAAGAAATCAAAAGGAAAGGTTATAGGAGCTCCCTAAGCCTCGTCTGTCTGCATGGGAACATGAGTGGTCCCCTGGTCATTTGTATGTACGGGAACCTCACACTGGTTCCCGGTCTACTGCTGCTCAGCTGCTGGGACTAGGGCCTGGACCTGTATGGACTAAATATCTGGAACATCCTGTGGCTGACTGGGGGAAACCTTCGGTGGGTCCACCAACTGGATGATCGCCTCATCTGCACTAGGGAGCTTCCTCTTCTTCTTTGGAAGCCTCTGTGTCTGCTCCTACTGGGTCTTTGCTACTGGTGCTGCTACTGGGGCTGGATCCTCAAATAGCAAGTCTAAAAGCAGCTGGTCTGCCTTCAGTTTGTCAACATCCTCCCTCAGCGCCTTCATAGACTCCTTGGAAACCCGTGTTTTGCGCAGCTTCTTGTGCTCCCTGGCAAGCTCCTTCAGGGCCTTGCCATGTGAATCCACTGCCTTAGACAAGGCAACCTGAGAATCGAGGATCTTTTGCTGGTTGGCATGAATCTCCTTAAGTGAATCCTCGATAGACTGGGGCACCTGCACTGGCTGTGGTGCTGACTGAGCCGCAATGGTAGAAGTCAAGGTGGACAACTTCGATGAAGTAGTCGCCATCCAATTATTCAAGATATGAAGTGTCTGGCTCAGCTGGGGGCGGTGATAGGATGGGCCCGGGAAGAGGGAATCCCTAGGCCAACTGAAGTCGAGGGACCAGCAAAAGTGGAAGGTCCGGGAGGCATGTCAGCAATTGTGGAAGTAGGCTCAGTGGAGGGCTCTAGCGCAATCGGCTCTTCAGACTGGCCGGTTGGGACAGAAGCAGGCGGCTTGTAATTTTTGTCCTTGGGGTTGTCTGACCCCTTCAAACTGTACCATGAAAACGGAGCCACAGGTTTGACCTTTACGTCAAAAGGTCTTTTCTCCACCTCCAGGTCCCGGAAATACATAGTGAGGGTGCTGGGAAAAGGGTAGTTCCGGTCATGCTCAACCCCCACTGCAGAAATGACACGGGACATCACGTTGATAGGATATCCTGCCATAATAGAAGCAACAAGAACAGCCCGGGCAAGTGGAATAGTCTGATCATGGGTTGTGAGGTTGAGCCGACTGCACACAAAAGTCAACCACCCTCTAGCCTCAAAGTTGAAAGTTCTCCGAAGTATTTTGGCCCCTACTTGCAATCACTCTGGAACCATACTCGGGATTGCCAGGTATGAAGCTAACCACGGACGAACCTCCTCACCCATTGCCAAATTTTCATTGTAAAGGGACTCATCTTCATCATTGAACCCCAGGTATTCATTTAGTGCCTTCCCGGTAAATACCACATTTTTGTTTCTAACTTTGGTCACCTTAGTGCCCTTCAAGATGTGGGACACATTGCTATATAACTCCTTGAGCATATGCTCATTCGCCTTCACACAATTATCTTTAAAGAACTCTTAACCCACCCGAGCCTGAAACTGTCTATGTACATTGGGGTGTAGGGGTAGGAGGTCTCTGTCAATGAAACTCCTCTCAAAAATCAATTTCCGTGCCGACCACCATTCCCTAAACTTCTGGAACGCCACCTGGATAACGAATCTATCCTCCCAAACAGCGGGATTCCTAGTCCGGTCAACACCCCTAACCTGCGGCACACCACCCCCCGCTAACTCCCCATCTCCCTCATCACCTCTAGCACCCTCTCCAGATATTGATGCTGTGGGAGAGGTAGAGTATTCATCCCCACTACCTGCCGCTGAGCCCTCAGACGACCCAGAAGAAATGTTGATTGAAGCTCGAGCATCGGGGGAAAGGAGTGCCTTTATGTATGACGTTCTCCGGATACGGGATGTAAAGAGGGACTGAATCTGAAGAGATCTCCCAGGGGGGCTCATACTCACTCCCCGAGTTGTCAATGGCTTTATCAACCGCTTTGATTGCTTTCCTCATTTCTTTTATGTTTTTCCTAGCCTGGGGAGTGAGTTTTACCATCATTTGCTTCCCTCTCCGAGAGGAACTACCTCGCCCGGGTTGTTTGGCACCTCCACCTCGTTGTTTAACCATTATCTGCAAGCATACACATCTAACATGGTTAGTATCAGCACAGGTAGTGAAACAAGGGTTGAAAATGAATTGCAGACAGCAGGTCACATGTTGCAGAAATAGTACAGAGCAGAACACCGCGACCCGCACAAACAGGAGTGCGGCCGCACTGGGGGCACTGCGGACCGCGCAAAGGTGACCGCGGTCCGCATTGGGGCAAAGGCCAAAAAATCACCTCTCTGAATCATCCCACCGCGGTCCGCACAAAGTGGGATTGCGTTCGCGGTGTGCCAGTGCGGACCGCACAAAGGGCAATACGGCCGCGCTGGGCACAGGTTCACTTTCAGTCACTTGAACATCGCGGTCCGCGCAAAATGGTAATGCGGACCGCGTCAGGGCACCGCGAACCGCACAAAGATGACCGCGGTCCGCGAAGAGTACTTTGAACAGGCACAAAGTTAGGGTTTAAGTTTTTGCTATTTTTGTTCAAGTTTTCCACCTAACTTGTCCCTACTCATTTTACCCAGTTCACAAAGGTCTCTAAACACACAATATCCAACCATTACACTTTCCTAGGCTAACAAATGAAATAAAAACAGGAAGAAGAAGAGACTCTAGCTACTGGGCATGAAAAGCAAAACAAAATTGTAATATAAAACAAAGAAAGATGATGAAATGTTACCAGATTGTGATGATGAGATGCAATTAATCAGGCTAAGCAAGAATTACTATCAGAAGAGAGAGTGAACAGTAGCTTTTAAGGGTCTGAGTGTTAAAATTTCGAAAAGTGTAAGCTGTGACCCTTGGGCTCTATTTATAGAAAAACAATGGGACCCAGCCTTACCTACCAGCGTGGCCGCACAAAACCAACCGCGGATCGCACTGGGTTTGTTAAAAATGAAGCTTGAGCAGGCAACCTCCGCGGTCCACACAAAATAGACCGCGACCGTGGAGGTCCACCGCGGTCCGCACTAAATGGAATGCGACCGCGGTGGCAAACTTCAGAGAGTACCACTTTTCACCATCACCAGTGCGGACCGCACAAAGTGCACTACGGCCGCACTAGCAACCTTCAGAGGCTATTCAACTTTTTTCAAGCTATTTTGCACTGCATCAACTCAATCCCTGCAACACCTCACAATCAGTTAGCTCAAAAATCAAACCTACACTACCAAGAAAAACACAGAAACAACAAAAAGAAAAAGACATGGGCTGCCTCCCACACAGCGCCTGATTTAATGTCGCGACACGACGCATGTTAACAACACATTACTTTAGATGGAGAAGTGCCAGCACGTGGCTATCATCAAATTTCCCAAGATAATGCTTGACCCGATGTCCATTGACTCTGAATACTTCGCCATTCTTGTTCTTTAGATCAAGAGCACCAAATGGGGTCACAAACACAACTTCAAACAGCCAACTCCACTTTGACTTGAGCTTACCCGGAAACAGACGTAGCCGGGAATTGAACAAGAGAACCATATCTCCAACCTTGAACTCCTTGCCCCGAGCATATTTGTCGTGAAGGTACTTCATTTTGTCCTTGTACAAGGACGAGCTGGAGTAGGTATGGAATCTAAACTCATCAAGCTCATTAAGTTGTTCAACCCGCAGATTTGCCGCAACATCCCATTCTAAGTTCAACTTCCTCAAAGTCCCACATGGACTTATGCTCTAATTCCACCGGAAGATGACAAGTTTTTCCAAACAATAACCGGTACGGTGACATACCAATAGAAGTTTTGTAAGCCGTCCTATAAGCCCAAAGAGCGTCATCCAACTTTTTCGACCAATCGGTCCTATTAGCATTGACAGTTTTAGACAAGATACTCTTAATTTCTCTGTTGGAGACTTCTACTTGGCCACTAGCTTGAGGATGATAGGGGGTCGAAACCTTATGATTGACACCGTACTTAGAAAGCAACGTGTTGAAAGCCTTGTTGCAAAAGTGGGACCCCCCATCACTGATGATAGCACGAGGAGTGTCGAACCTTGTGAAGATACTCTTTTTCAAAAATGCCACAATACTCCGGGCTTCATTGTTGGGCAAAGCCACGGCTTCAACCCATTTTGAGACATAGTCCACCGCCATGAGAATGTAAGTGTTCCCACAAGAGCTCACAAAAGGACCCATGAAATCGATGCCCCAAACATAAAAAATATCCACTTCGAGAATTGTATTGAGGGGCATCTCATCCCTTTTAGAAATTTCGACGGTTCTTTGGCACTCATCACATCTCTTCACCAAATCGCCTGCATCTTTAAACAAGGTAGGCCAGTAAAATCCGCAACTAAGCACTTTAGAAGTCGTTCTCGCCCTGCCATGATGGCCACCATAGGGAGAGGAAAGGCAAGCCTCCAAAACACCCAATTGTTCCTCCTCCGGGACACATCATCGAATCACACCATCCGTGCAAATATTGAACAAGTATGGCTCATCCCAATATAAATCCAAACTATCCCGCTTGAGCTTCTTCCTTTGGTTAGAAGAGATCTCACACGGGATTATTCCGGTCACAAGGTAATTGGCAACATCGACAAACCATGGCATATCCTTCATTGACACCGCAAGGAGTTGTTCGTCGGGAAATGAATCATTGATCTAAAGGCCATCACAAGGCCTCCCCTACTACTCCAAACGAGACAAGTGGTCCACCACTTGATTCTCACTACCCTTCCGGTCAACAATTTCTAGATCAACTCTTGAAGAAGTAACACCCATCTCATCAATCTTGCCTTGGAGTCTTTCTTGGTCATCAAATACCTAAGGGCAGCGTGATTGGTGTGCACTATAACTTTGGCCCCATAAGGTAAGGTCAAAACTTTTCCATAGCAAACACAATAGCCAACAATTCTTTCTCGGTGACTGTATAGTTTCTTTGAGCCTCATTCATGGTCTTGCTTGCGTAGTACACCGGATGAAACATCTTGTTGATTCTTTGGCCTAAAACAGCCCCAACCGCAACATCACTAGCATCACACATGAGCTCAAAAGGCAAGCTCCAATTTGGTACAGTAATGATGGGGGTAGAAGTCAACTTGAGCTTAAGAAGCTCGAATGCGTGCATACAACTCTCATCGAACAAGAACTTTGCATCTTTCTCTAGCAACTTGCACAACGGATGTACCACTTTAGAAAAATCCTTTATGAACCTCCGGTAGAAACCCGCGTGCCCAAGGAAACTCCTCACCCCTTTGACAGAAGTAGGGGGAGGGAGCCTCGAAATAACATCAATCTTGGCCTTATCAACTTCAATTCCTCGCTTCGAGATCTTATGACCCAACATTATACCTTCTTCTACCATAAAATGGCACTTTTCCCAATTGAGAACAAGGTTGGTGTCTTCACATCAGGCCAACACTCTATCCAAGTTTACCAAGCACTCCTCAAAAGAATCCTCAACCATGCTGAAATCATCCATGAAGACCTCCAAGATATCCTCCACCATGTCGGTGAAAATAGCCATCATGCAATGTTGGAAGGTCGCCGGAGCATTACACAATCCAAATGGCATTCTAGAGAAAGCGAATGTGCCATAAGGACATGTAAAGGTGGTCTTCTCTTGGTCCTCCAGGGCAATTAGAATTTGATTGTACCTCGAGTAATCATCCAGAAAACAATAGAAAGCCCGGCCCGCAAGACGATCAAGCATTTGGTCAAGGAATTACAATGGGAAATGATCTTTTCTAGTTACCTTGTTCAGCTTTCGGTTATCCATACAAACTCTCCACCCGGTGACCGTTCTAGTGGGAATGAGCTCATTATTGTCATTGGTCACCATGGTCATACCACCTTTTTTCGGCACACATTGCACCGGAGAAGCTCACGAACTATCAAAAATAGGATAAACCACCCCAACATCTAACCATTTGATAACCTCTTTCTTCACCACCTCTTGAATCGCCTCATTTAGTCTTCTTTGATGCTCCAAGGAAGGCTTTGCATCCTCCTCCAAGATGATTTTGTGCATGCAAAATGCGGGGCTTATTCCCCGAATATCAACTAGAGTCCATCCAATTGCCCTTTTCCGCTTTTGAAGAACCGCCAAGGTGGCCTCAAACTGCATGTTAGTAAGGCAAGAAGAAAGAATAACAGGTAAAGTAGAATTTGAAACCAAGAATTCATACCTGAGGTGTGGAGGAAGTGGCTTCAACTCCAACACCGGTGGCTCCTCAATCGATGGCTTTGTTGGTTGAGTTTTGCGGTTTTCAAGATCCAGGGATAGCCTCCTAGGATCATATGAATATGAACCCATACCATGCAATGCATTCATGCACTCCACTCTACTAGCATCATCATTGACATCCATATTAAGAAGCACGGCCTCAAGAGGATCTTCAACATGGATCATGGAACTTGTGTCATCCACTATCACAGCTGTGACAATGTCCACAAATGAACACACCTCTGTGCTATTGGGTTGTCTCATTGATTTGCAAACATGGAATACCACCTTCTCATCCCCCACTCAGAAAGTCAACTCACCCACTTTAACATCAACCAATGCCTTCCCCGTAGCTAGGAAAGGCCTACCAAGAACAATCGGCACTTCAAAGTACACCTCACAATCCAATATGACAAAGTCAGCCGGCAGTATAAACTTATCCACCCGGACAAGTACATCATCGATTATGCCCAAAGGTCGCTTCATCGATCGATCTTCCATTTGAAGTCTAATTGAGGTGGGTCGAGGTTGTCCAATTCCCAAAGTCTTGAAGACCGAGTACGGCATCAAATTTATGCTAGCCCCCAAGTCAAAAAGGGCCTTGGCAAAATCCACACTTCCGATAGTACAAGGGATAGTAAAAGCTCCGGGGTCCTCAAGCTTAGGTGCCATTGAATGCACTATGGCACTCACTTGATGAGTCATTTTAATTGTTTCACACTCCATCGACCTCTTCTTTGTTACCAAATCTTTCATGAACTTAGCGTACCTCGGCATTTGCTCAAGTGCCTCCACCAAAGGCACATTGATTGTGAGTCTCTTCATCATGTCAATGAACTTTTTGAATTGATTGTCTCTTTTGCTTTGCTAACCGTTGAGGATAAGGTGGAGGTGGCCTAGGCAAAGGTGCCTTGGCCTTTTGTACATTCGGCCCGGGCATGTCAATAACGTGTTCCCTAGATGGGTTCACGGCATCTTGAGTCTCTACCTCGACTTCATCATCAATATCAATCCGCACATCATTGTTCACATTTTGATTAACCACATCATCAACAATCAAAGGTACATCATCATCCCGCAATTCAACATCTTCTCCCATAATTTGCTTTTGCTTTGAGGCATTCACATCACTGTCTCTCCCACTTCTTGTTGTAACCGCCATCACATGATTATTATTCCCACCCTTCGGGTTCACTATCGTATCACTCGGTAGCTCACCCTTGGGACGAGTATTCAACGTTTGAGAGATTTGGCCTAATTGCACCTTCAAGTTTCGAATAAATGTACTATGAGAAGCTAATTGGGCATCAGAATATTGGTTCTTTTTCATCATTTGCTCGAACATGCTTTCAATTCTCCCCATATCACTCCCGGAGGAACTAGGACCTTGAGAAGGAAAGGGGGGTGGATTGTTCGGTTGTTGGTACATGGAGGGTCTTTAAAAGCCTTGCCCCCGGTTGCCTTGGTTCCTGCTATTGTTCCACCCTCCTTGATTGTTATTGTTGCCCCAATTATTGTTATTACCATTCCAATTCCCTTGGTTGCTTTGATTACCCCAATTGTTGTTTTGGTTGTTATTATTCCAATTGTCACCACCTTGTTGTTGATTGTTGTTATTCCAATTACCTCCGCCTTGTTGTTGATTGCCTCAATTTCCTTGAGGATGCCATTGTTGATTCGAAGAGTTGCCTCTATTCCCTTGGTAGTTATTGACATATTGGACCTCTTCGCTTTGGTCATCATAGCACTCATTTGAATAACCATCACCATCATTGTTGTTGTCATATTGTTCACAATTACCTTGAGGATGTTGCCCTCTTTGCCTCCTTTTCAACATAGAAACACCTTCCATTGCATTGACTTGGCGCGGGTTTTGGACTTGTTGCAATTGCACCTTTGCCAATTGATTCATAGTTGTTGTAAGATCGGCAATAGCTTGGCCATGATCATGCAATTTCTTGTGCAAATGGATGACCGTAGGGTCACCTTGGGGCACATTTGCTCGGCTTTGCCATGCCGAAGAGGTGTCGGACATTTCATCAAGTACATCACATGCCTCTTGGTAAGAAAGTTTCATAAAGTTCCCTCCGGCTAATTGGTTCACAATGCATTGATTCGTGGTGTTGATGCCCCTATAAAAGGTTTGTTGAATCATAGCCTCGGTCATGTTATTATTAGGGAACTCTTTCACCATTGTTCTATATCTTTCCCATATCTCGTGCAAAGGTTCCGTTGGCTCTTGCTTGAAGGCTAGAATTTCATCCCGAAGAGCCGCCATATGACTTGGAGAAAAGAACTTGGCAATAAATTTGTCCACATATTCATCCCATATTGTAATAGAATGATTGGGGAGCCTTTCTAACCAATCTAATGCTTTACCTCGAAGAGAGAACGGGAAAAGCCTCAATCTCAACGCATCCTCGGACACGTTTTTCTTCTTGCTACCTCAGCATGTATCCACGAACCCCTTCAAGTGCTTGTAGGCATTTTGATCGGAGGCGCCCGTGAAATACCCTCTTTACTCGAGCAAGGTCAACATAAAATTTGTGATTTGAAAGTTCCCCGCCTGAATTTGGGGGGGGGGGCACAATAGCACTGGTGTATCCTTGATTTGGTAAAACTCTGGGAGCCACTCTCGGTGGTTGTGGAGGAGGGTCTGGAATATTGTTGTTCTCATTTGCATTTATATTGGCATTTCGGCCCCTCTGTGGAACTTGAGGTAAGACCTCATCTTGTTCTAAATCCTCTACCTCTTCCCCCGCTATCACGTTGCCGAGAGGGTCATTTGCATTAAGAGACATTTGTACCTGATTGATCGACACAAACAAAATTAGTAAACAAGAAGGAAAGAGAAACAAAACACAAAACTAAATAAACAGGTAATCCACACCGTAAGCTCCCCGGCAATGGCACCAAAAAGTGATCGCTGCCAACTCAACACTATATTAAGGTAGGAAGAGTGGGTCACAATAGCTTTTACCCGATATGAGGGTCGGGATCGGTTTCCTCAGGGAGCTAGTAGTGGAGTTGGATTATCTGTCTAGCCTAGAGATGTGTTTGTACTCCTAATGTCACTTCAAACATTTTTGGGTTTTCGAATTATAACTATTTTTATAAAACTATTAATTAACACTAAATTATGCTACGAGAATATTGCTAAGTTGTATCTAATGGGAAGAAGGGCACTAGGGTCGTGACACTACCTAAGTGTCTAATTGACAGGTAGATGTTACTAAGGTACGATTGACATAATTGGGGCTTATGCTATAACCGTTGCAAAATTATACCCACTCCACACCTCTCGGTAGAGAAAGTGACTTTGCCCAATTGACTCTCTCGAGACCAAATGGGTAGGCAAATTAGACCAAGCAACTAGGGTTCAAGTAGGGTAATTACTCTCTCGAGGTTTAACCCGTTAATTGGGACTATCATTTCTCATGAGCTCATCCCAATTCCTTGTTGGGTCAATGAAGAACTAAGCATATTAATTAATTGCTAAAATTAAATTACAAGAATCTATCGTAAATGTAAAGCAAAAGTGCCAAAAATGGATACAAAATATGTTCTCACGAGCGCAGCTTTCCACTGATGTATCTGATTCCCTAAAAAAATGGTAAAATGTTCTATTTATACTAGGCTAAAAAAACTGGACAAAAATACCCCTGGGGGGTCAGTGCGGGCCGCATTAAATGTACCGCGGCCGCATTGGGTTTACTTCTACTTCTCTGAACTTGGACTCCGCGGACCGCGGCCGCGGAAGGAACTGGCTCGGTCTGGGCAACCACGACTGCGGACTGCATGGCACTGGCTTTGCAAACTTCATCTCTCTGAATCTCATGACCGCGGACCGCACAAAAGAGTAGTGCGGCCGCGGAGCCTTCACCGCAGATCGCGAGATGTGTACCGCGGCCACGCTTCTTCTAGTCCTGATTCACCAACTCTCTGAACCACCTAATGCGGCCGCATTCCACTTTGTGCGGTCCACACTAGGCCTTCTTTTCTTAATATTTCTTGGTCTTTGATACTTGAGCAGGTTTCACTCCTTTTTGAGTCGATCTTTGACATTTCATCACTTTGTCGATCAAATCTGTGATCAAGAACAACTTGTGAGCCTTTTAGGACTATTTTGTTACAATATATGATCAAAGCAAAGGCAAGTAGGGGCATAAAACATGTTAAAATCCTAACTTATCAACCTCCCTATTTGAAGCCTCAGATGTTTCCCAGGGACCAAAGTTGGTTCATCATTTGATCATCACCGTTTCTTCCTTGGCTAGATGAAGGTGTTTTGTTGAATACCCTATGAGCACTTCCTTCCATTTAGTGTGCCATTTGTTGTAGACTTTGTGGCCTTGCTTTGTGGAGAGTACGCCAAAAGGATTCCTTCTTTTGTCTTTTACATTGAACTTCCCAAGCTGATCTTTTCCGTTGTCGAGAACATGGCATTTTCAGTCAAGAAGGTTCTCAGATGAGTTATCTTTTAGTCAAGAAGGCATTTTCTTCCATTTGGCAGCTCATAGAGGGTTTTGATTCAGGAGGGACCTGATCAGACACCTGTTCACCAAGTAGAAAGCAATATTTACCGCTTTTGCCCAGAATTTATTGGCGATTCCATAGTCGATAAGCATTATCTATGCCACATTTTCCAGTTCCGTTCTTTCTTTCAGCAATACCATTTTGTTGTGGAGTCCTTGGTGTAGAGAAATTGTGCATGATCCCCCTTTTTTTGCTTTCACTTGAATCTTCTTGACAAGAACCATTAACACCTCGAGAGTCTCCTCCTTTATTTTGTGAACCGGTGTCCAGGTGACTCTTGAGTTTGGCAGACCATGCACTAGGTCCTTCTGGGTTAATTTATTCGGAGGTGAGAAGCTTGAATACACCAATCTTTCATGCAAATTTTCCGACTTCACCCATCTCATACCACCAGCTTTTGGAGATTCATAGTCAACCGAGTGGATGTTCTTGTTTCCTTTATCCACTGAGACCACTCGTCCAGTTATCAGATTGGTACTTGTACTTTAGGCCATTCATATAGTACACGTTCCCAACTGAGTGCCAAAAAAAACTTTCCAATTTTACATTTATTGAGAATGTACCCTCTCCTTTCTTTTTGAGGATACATTCCCTTCCTACAGGGCTTTCAGTGAGAAGAAATTCATGATGTTTTCAGCCAAGTGCTTTGACCATCCACAGTCCATAGTCCATTGCAGTCCGCTTCCTCTCATTGTTCCCTACACATGCAAATCAAAGATTAGATTTAGGAACTCAAACTAGTTTGGCTCCCTTGTTATGATAAAAAAGATGAATAAGGGCTTTCCTAGTCCATGCAGGCAACATCCTCTTCTTGCGAGTGATACCTGGTCCTTTGTTAGTAGTCACTTTATCAGTAAACACTTTGTTTTTCTGAACAGACCGAACCCTGGCCTGGCAATTTTCTTTAAAATGCCCATTGTTCCCACAGTGGGTGCATAACCAGTTATTAGGGACAGTGACATACTTGCGATGAGGGTAGTAAGGAGTTTTCTCCCTTTGGAACCTGATGCCCTGCCTGTTTCCATTATTGTTAAGATACATGGCAGTGACAGCATCTGAGGTCCAGGTCCACTTCAGAGATTTCTCAAGATCAATTCTTACTTTCTCCAATTCAGCTTGAAGTTGTTGATTCTTCTCGAGTTCACCACATAGACTGATTTTCACAACATTTAATTCCTTTTCAAGCAAGATGTGTGTCTCACTATCTACTTCCTTCTCTTTCCCAAGACTCACATTCCTATGTTCTCTATTGAGTCCTCAATGGTTTCCTCTAGATCGGTACATATCACTAAAAGGTCATCCCTCTCTTCCTCAGTAGTTGCAATTTTTCCTTCTAAGGTGTGTTTCTCATTGTTAAGACCTTCTATTATTTCTTTTAAATCAACAACTACTACCATCAGGTCGTCTCTCTCATTTTCCACACTAGTTATTCTTTCATTCAAGGCTTCCTTTTCTTTTTCAAAATTAGTTATGGTCTCATTGAGGTCCACTACACAGACCACCAGATCATCTCTAGATTGCTCGGCCTCTCCTAGTTCTATGTTCGGGATATTCTTATCATTAACAAGGCTATAATAAGCATCAATTAGGACATTTGCTAATGACCTTAGCTTCTTAGAAGAGTAGGATTTCAGATTTCTCTGAACATCCCTAAAGTTTACCTCATCGTCTTCATCTTCTTCATCATCATCAGACTGAGCCATCAGTGCGAACAGTGAATCATACTTCGTTGCTTCAGTTTCTACTACCATCATGGAACTGTTTTCTGCATCTGGTTCCCTTTCGGATTCACTAGAGGAGTCTCCCCAAGCAGCAAGAGCCTGCTTAACAATATTGTCAGCAGCACTTTTTCTATTGAATCGTTTGTCTGGAACCGGGTTCCTTTTTGCAGCTTTTTCAGGATTTTGTTTATATTGCTCCTGTTTCGCGAGTGGGCAGTCTTTGATGAAATGCCCTGGCTTTCCACATCTGTGACGAAGATCGTTGTTCCTTGCTTTACTTGAACTTCCCCACTTTAGTATACCACCATTTCTTCGAACCATCTTTTGAAATCTCTTAGTAAGATAGGCCATGTAACTATCTTCATCACTTGAGTCACTTCTTTCATCTTTGAGTACCAGGTTCTTTTCCTTATTAGGCTCTCTCCTTTCACTGTCTTTCTTTCTTTTCATCTCGTATGTCTTCAGATTACCAATCAACTCATCCATGGTTAGAGTTTGTAGATCTTTAGCTTCAGTGATGGCATTTACCTTACTTTCCCAAGAACCAGGTAGAACACTGAGGATTTTCCTTACAAACTTGTTTATGGGAATGACATCTCCAAGTGAATGAAGATCATTTATGATGGAGGTGAATCTGGTGTGCATATCTTGTATAGACTCATCATCCTTCATCCTAAAGAGCTCATATTTCGTGGTGAGCATGTCAATTTTGGACTGTTTGACTTGAGTGGTTCCTTCGTGTGCAGTTTGCAATGCTTCCAATATTTCTTTGGCAGTGTCACAAGCTGAGACTATGTTGTACTCATCAGGTCATATGCCACACATCAAGATTTTCTTGGCATGATAGTTCTTTTCTACAGCTTTTATGTCATTGTCGATGTACTCTTTTCTACCTTTCGGCACCATTGGTCTTGTTTCTTCAAGCTTCTTCATGGGGACATGTGGACCATCACAAATAATGTCCCACAGTTCTGAATCTTCTTCCATCATAAAATCATGCATGCAGGTCTTCCACTAGCCATAGTATTGACCATTGAATCTGGGAGGTCTGTAGGTTGATTGTCCTTCCACAAAGTTGGGTGGAGCAGCCATTGAGATCCTTTCTAGGTGTTAATCTTTTAGAAAGAACCTACTCTAATACCAATTGTTAGTTTATATGAGTCCACCAAATTGTAGAATACCTGGTCCTATATGAGATAATGCTGAGAATGCTATAGAAACTGAAAGTAAAGAAGACAAGGGATTTTTACGTGGAAATATCTCACACAAGGGGATCAAAAAACCACGACCTACTCTTGTAAGCTTTTAACTTTACTAACTTGCAATCTCCCTATTATAAGCGACTATGCAATAACCCTATTACAAAGACTTTAACTAACTTGTGATGCTCTCACCACAAGCCACTTAATAACTCTCCTAGTTACAAAGGCTTTAAATTTATGACTATTCCTAGTCATAACTTAAACTCGGAAGTTTACGGATTTTTGGTTTTTACTAAGACAAAGCTTCTAAGAAAGTAAACTAGGAAATACAATGAAGAGCAAATGATAAGATTACAACTCAACTACGGATGTACATAAACTCATTAAGAAACTGATCCTTAGTGGAGTTGTCTTCTTGTTCTTGACACACCAGTAACTTCAATGCCGGATGAATACGGTTATGCTTGAGAGAATATCACTGAATGCACAAAGATGTTGTGCCTTACACCAAGTTGTTATATCACAACAAACATTACAATAGATAGTGATGTCAATTCTTGGTACACGCTTCTTCCCAATGAGAAGTGACTGTTGTACTATCTGCACAGCCACTTCTGTGCAATTGTGTTCTAGCTGGATAGTCAACTTGTACTTCTGTCAGAGAACACTAACGGACCAGGTCCTAGTTATGTTCCTCTTCTGTAACAGTTGCGAGATGGTCACATTCTGCTGCTACGTTCCAACTGTACAGTTGACTTGTACTTCTGTTAGAGAGCCCTAAGGGACCAGGTCCCTGTTGTGTTCCTCTTTATAATGATTGCGGACAGTCACTGACTTGTACTTATGTCGAAAAACCCTAAGGGGCTAGGTCACCTGGTCTCTGTTGTGTTCCTCCCTGTGGTCGTTCATTCATTTGCTGATTTTCAGACTTGGAGCAGGTCAGTTGAAATGTATACCATGTGGGCCAGGTTCTCTATCTAGTTCTTCACAACAAGTTTACTAGATTATCAAAACATAAGAAGCATAAGGAAAAGACATTGAAAACCCATCAGTAGGTTATCATCAAAATACTTTGGGTTGATAGGTGAAAGAGAAGCTTTCGGTGTGTTTGGTGTGAAAAATATTTTTGCGGTCCCTAGCCCTTTTATTCGTAAAAATTGCACGGGGCGTCCTATTTGGTCGCCCCCATTTAACCTATACCCACTTTTTAAAAAAGTTTTAACTTGTACCCATTGTTTAAACAACTTCAGGCGTCTTTCTCCTCCTCCTTCTCCTCCTTCGTTTTCTGAATGCTGAAGCTTGAGATATTGTTATACGTTCTAGCCTGATGATTCATATATATCTGCTTGTCCCATTATGTTCAGTTTGGTCTTATTCACAATAATTTAACCTCTTTGATATTTTAGCTTTACAGGCACATTGATTTTTGGTTCTAATTTATCTGTGGTAACTTGTTTTCATGTCGAAAATATTTTTCATTCTTTAATCTTTGAAATGAACAGCATCAATCGCTGCTAATCATGATTTATTAAATTCATTATTGTTTAGAACTTCAGCTCTATGAATGCTGAAGTTCAGCAAATACAAAACAAACTTCAGCTCTAGAATGCTGAAGTACATCATAAAAAGAAAAAAGCTTCAACTAAAACATGCTTAAGTTCAACAAATACAGAACAAAGCTTCAGCTAAAACATGCTGAAGTTTAGCAAATAAAGAACAAAGCTTCAGCTGCTAGAATGCTGAAGTTCAGCAATTACAAACAAAAACTTCAGCCAAAACATGTTGTAGTTTTATTGAACTGAAGTTTGCCATTTACATTATGAAACTGAAGTTTGCGTAATTGCCTTTGTAAGTCAGGTCAAACTTCATGCAAAAATATTTGAAGTTTTTCTACACTTCAGGCAAAACATTTTGAAGTTCAAACTTCAGACATAAATTTTTGCTACTTCAGGCTCGTATGTCTGAAGTTACGCGAAAAGTGGGTACGTTTGCAATTTTTTTTTGCAAAACGGGTATAAGTTAAAAGGTGACCCAAAAAGCGAGTATAGATGCAAATGCCTCTTTTATTCGCTGTATAGAGACTTTTCCTAGCATACCCTCTCTTCAATTGTAACATATCTTGGAAAACAGAAAGGGATTATTACATAAATAGCCGGCCAGTTTTAATTTTTGTTGTTTCTAGCCGGTATACATATATTATATATTATTATAAATAGTTATACATGTATTATATATAAACTGCATATTATATATTCGCCTGCTATTTTTTTGTTTAAGAGATTAAGTGAGAGACTATATTCTTCAAAAAGGGAAATTGAAAAGGGTGGGAGCAACATGATAGTGGGCTGATGTCTTAGGAACGCTATTAAAGGTCCAAACCAGGAGGTAATGAATCTTGGGCTCAAAATTTATGTACGTTCCTCACGTTTCTGAGTACATGTCCCGTATTTGCAACCCCCAATTAGAGTTGGGATTTTTACCTAGCTATACTATATTAGAAACTTATTTACCAATATTCTTTATGTTTTGTAATTTTTAATAATTATCTAGGTTTTTCTTACAAATTGTGTAGGTTTCTCCTTAAAAGGCTCTCATCTCATTATTTGTGCCTTCAATTAACGGATTCAATTATATCCTTTCCTTTTTTCCCTTTCCTCTTCTCTCTCCTTTTTTTTACATCATAATTCCTTAATCTACACCTAGAATCTGCATCTTCTCTCTTCCCACCATTGGCGACAACTTTATATTATTAAATCATCAATTGCATCGTTTTTGGTTGGGAGACCGGACAGCACTGAAAATGAAAAAATATTCGGGATTGTATGATAACTGTATCGTAATTGCATTTGAATTGTATCAGATATATCAATGCGTAAAACATAATTGTATCATACTTGTATCATAATTGTATCTAACTTGTAGATGATACATTAATATCCAAAATAATACCTGATATAATACTAATAAATTAATATATAATTATCATATATTTGTGATATAAACTGTGAAATTCGTCATGAACTCACAACTACTCATTATTCAGATACAAATTTGATACAATTTCGAAAGTATTCTTCACAATTCTGATACAATTATGTTACAACTTAAAACCGATTCTAAACTTAAACTAATACAATATCGTATCATATTTGTATTAGCATTGTATCATATATTGTTTTAGGTACAAATTGCGATACAATTTTGATACAACTTTGATCTTCATCTTTTTCAAGTTTCAATTTAAAACATCCACCTAGAACCAACTCTAAACTTAAATTATAATAAAATATTGTATTTTAATAGTATTAGTATATTGTATCAGAATTGCCTTAGGTATTGACGTATCAAATATACCTTAAATACAATTATGATACATTTATCATACAATCGTAATACAATGGCAGACCCCTCCACCTACAATTTCAAGGATAATGTTGATGGATTTGTCAATAATTGAAGCTTTTTAATGGTTGTTGGTGGAATTGATTCAGAGAAATATATAATGCTACAATTTTAGAGAGATAACAGTTTGATTTGTATCAGGGAGAGACAGAGAGATATTGATTGATTTGTATGAAATAGAGGTGATGATTTTGGGTATCAGTGGGTTCCTTACGGTGGGTAAGTATAAAGACAAATGATGTTTTGTAATCCTTTGAAAAAGGAAGAGTATCTTAAATGTAGGGGGATTATATGTAAGGGATACAATATTTAGGGTATGTTTCATTTCCTCCTTTTTATGGTTTTGTATAAAATTAATAAATATAGGTATATAAAGTAATTAATAAGGAACCTAAATAAAGATAGTAAATATGTTTCTATTATAGTATAGCTAGGTAAAAATCCCATTAGGGTTCCTGAAAAACATAATATGGGCTGTACTCCATATTGGGCTTTTGAAAGTCAGTGGAGCCCAATCGGTGTTGTGACAATCTTGTATTAGTAGTACATTGTACATTGGGATAAAAGGTATTACACGAAGAATAGATGAATCAGATTATGTTGTACAAGGTTTAATTCAGTTTCATTACTTCAACCTTTGACTGTACATGTGAATGTTAGGATGTGATGATATTGTAATTTATTGCTTTGTTACATATACTACAACTTGGTATTATAAATAGGATGTTAGACAGCATCCAACGTACTTTTTAACATTCTTAAACTCTTCTCTAAATTAGTTTTCGTCCTACAAGATTCCTCTTTCATATCAGTGAAGAATTCAATTGCTATGTTCAAAGCTTAAGTACGAGATTATTTTATTTTGTATTTGATTGAAATATTTAAATACGAGAAAAGGTAAGGAGCTTGTCACAATAGTAAGAAAGGTAATGCGGGAAGGCGTGTATAGTAAGGAAGAATATGGCTAGTGGCTACCGAGGTTTTCTTGTCATTTTGCAAAGTGAATATTCCAACTTTATGAAACGGTAGATGTAACATGTGAACTTGTTTAAAATGGATTAAAAAAAGGAAAAAAAAAAAAACAGAAACAAGTAAATAATGATGGACTGAGACTTTTGAATTTGAAACCTGTGGAATGACATTCGATTGTCTATTTTTTGTTTCTTAGGAAGCCATTTGGGTGCATTATGGGCCACAAAATATAATTCCAGGCATGTGGGCCTCATCTGATGTCATAAGATGGAGAAACGGCCACCTATTTTTTCTTTTCTCTTACGCTCACCCACACAGCCACACCATATCTGCATTTGTAAACACTGAAGAGTCGAGGTCGAAGTTGACTAAAGATTGAATTTTGAGGTCACTTTTCCCAGTTAATCTTTTAATTTATTATAGTATAATTTGAATTAGTGTGATATATTGTATATTCGAGCTTTTTTCTTGATGAGGCATTATATAGAGTCGAGAAGATATCAATAACTAAAGCATCTTTTGATTACTATCTTTCTAGTAAATTTCAAACAAACCTGTGCAATTTAAACCATATACAGCGGAAAGGAAGAGCAGTAATATACAGTCAAGGATGATATCCACAAGTTACTTAATTATATCAATAAGTGCTAATTGAATCAATTCTAATGCATGAAAATAAGTTTTTCTAAAGTTTTACCCAAAAAGTCAAAAATCGTCCCGGGGTCCACATGGTCAAAACCCGAGGTTCGAACCAAAACCCGATTATCCATTCCCCCATGAACCCAAATATATAATTTATTTTGAAATTGGACCTCAAATTGAGGTCCAAATTCCAAAATTTAAAAAATCTAAGTTCTATCCAAAATACTCAATATCACTAGCTAGAGTTATAATTAATAATGCCATGCTTTATTAGTTATAAATTAGATTAAGCTCTGTTATGTTATAAATTAGTAGCTTTGTTATTTCTAAATGTAAAATCTTAACATTAAAAAGAAGCCGAAAGAAAAAAGAAGTGAAGAGAAAAAGTTATAAAAAGAAAAAAGAAAAAAGAAAAAAAAAGCCCTTCAGTTTCATCATGCCACGTAGAGCATCAAAAAGTTATGGCTGTTGTGAATGATGAGATAAGCAAATGGGCAATTTGGTCAAGGTACACAAAAGCTTGTACTGCATCTAAAGTTACATTCCTTTTTTGGCCAACAATGGTGCCCCATTTTAACTAAAAAGACCTGATTATCCTTTGAATCTGAAGCAGCGATGTTGATGACACAGGCAGCTGATGAAGCGCAACTCTTGCTTCTAATATAAGAGAATAGTTATTGCAACTTAGTCTTGCACCGTCTCGGAACAGTCACACTAGCTTTCATGTAACAGAATCAACTCATCGTTTATTGAAAACACATCATTTAAGTCCGGACTAGATTCACGAGAGAATTGGCAGTCTTAGGGCATCTCCAAGGGTGCACTATTTTTTGCACCAAATCTAAATTTGGCATAAAATTTGGTATTTTTTTTGCTCCAATACCAAATCTTGCACCATTACGGTGCATGAATAGTGTTGCACCAATTGGTGCAACACTATTCATCAACACCAAATTAGATTTATTATTATTTTATTCATCTTTTTATTTTTTTGGACTTTTAATTTATCATATATTGTGTATATAATTAATTTTTATATTAAGATCTTTATAATTTTAATTTTATATCCTATATTATTTTGAGAGTAACATGTCATGTTCTAGGAATAGGCCCAATAGGCACACGGTCAAATGTGTAAATGATCCATTATATCCACCAATGTCTAAGGATGTTAGAAAGAGAAGTTTGAGTGATATGGTATACAAGTCAGCTACACTTTGTGTTGCTAAATTGTCCCGAAGTTGTACCATTTCTCAAGTATCGATTTATTAGTTATCAAAATATAAAATTTACTGTGATTACATCTTGATGCAACTACTAAAAATATTTGATGTGTCACAGTCACTTTGTGGGTCAATTTGGCCATGATGTTGTATATACGAGATTCGATACGTGGTTCAAACAATTTATAAGTTTATCCTGATAATGTTCTAACACTATGTAGGTAAATAATATTTGTAAGTTATGCTAACTTATGAATTTTTTTAACACTATATAGGTAAATAATCCAAATAATGGTGTAAATCAATTTTTGATAGATATATCTTGGGGATCTGGGCTTCAGGTCACAACAATATCTAAGTACGTAGTGAATGGTTATAAGTTTCATACAGAGGATTGCTCTAAAAATAAAAATAGCAACAACAGCGGTGTGTGAGTTCAAGGTGGCGATGGCAATCAAGTTGGAGATATTGATTATTATGGTGTGCTCAAAGAAATAATAGAGCTAGAATATACAGGTTGGCCATATAAGAAATTGATACTCTTTAGATGCAAGTGGTTTGACCCAAATCCAACAAGAGGTACAAGAGTACACAGCCAATACAACATAATTGAGGTTAATCATACGAGGGAGTATGATCGCTATGATCTTTTCATAATTGCACATAATGTTAGGCAAGTGTATTATGCTCTTTATCCATTGCGACGGAATAATTTCGAGTTGTAATAAAAACTAAACCTGTAGGTAGGGTAAAAGTCGAGAATGTGTTAGATGTTGCATATCAAAACGATATCTATAGTGTTTATGTCACGACCCAGATTTCCCACCTCGGGAGTCGTGATGGCGCCTACTAATGAAAGCTAGGCAAATCGACTGTTTTGAACCATTAACCTTTTTACCCATTTTATATCCTTTAACAATTATGAAGCAATAACATGTAGATAGCAGAATTTATAATAAGTGGGAGAAAAATAATAAACTATCTAAATATGTATCCAATACAATTGTTGGAACATCGACTACCCAGAACTGGTGTCACAATCTCACGGATGGTCTAAGAATACTACATACAAAGTCTGAAAAATAAACGATACACTATTTCTGAAATAAGTAGAGGAAACAAGATAAAGGGATAGAGGGAGACGCCTGGGCCCGCGGACGCCTGCAGGATTACCTTAGATCTCCGTGTGGACTGAAGGCAGCCGCCCACTTGTATCAGCTAAACATAGCTATAGACTCTTATCTTCGTCGTAGTTGAAAGGTAGTGGTACGGACTTGGAGGCACGATATTTCCCAACGTTATTCAAGTGCTCATTTTCCAACCTGAACAGTGAAAACAGCAAACTACTGTTAGATAGAAGCACACTATCTTTTACGAGATGTCAAATAAATACACAAGTAGCTGGCTAACTAATCAAATATCTGCTATACTATTATGGACAGTTGGTTGTTGTTATCTTTTAAATGACTTGATAATGTAAAAGTTTCTTTACACTGTCATTGAATATATGTTAAATCAAATAGATAATGCTTACCACCTGAAAAAGTTCCACATGCCTCGACGAAGGATCTCTAGACAGGCAACTATTGCAACCATTGCTTTCTTGTGCAGAAACGGTAGTTCTTGAAAATCTAGAACCAACTGCATCCATACTAGTCTCAGAATTATGTTAAGAACCTGCATTTAGAGTTCAATCATCAAAAACTTAATTTTCACCGGAAGAGCTTTATTATATAACTTGTTTCTGCACTTACAATGACAACAAAGTAGACAATCTTGTGTGGCACAAGTAGTTTGTCTCTCAACCAATGGTTTCTTGAATTCCTTTGCAATAGACCCCAATCTATGACAATGTCCCAGTAAGTGTTTGCAACTGTAGTAATTCCTGAAGTTGATGCAGACATTACTCTCCAAAAGGTCCCTCTCTTCTGATCATAAAGTGTCCTCATTAGAAGAGCAACAATGGTTGAGAGATATTTAAGGCTATTAAGCCCCTGCATCGAATCTTTCTCTTCAAATAAGCGGCGAAGGCACTGTATATATCATGAAATCATACAATGCACCATATTAAATAAATGTCAAGATATATATAGTGGGGAAATGGGAATATGATGATTTGTTGTGTGCAAAAATTATAATACCTGAATGAACCGAGACCAAAAGGGAATAATTGCAACGACTGTATAAGATTTGATAAACACTGCTTTCTTGACATTTATTTGATCTTGTTCTGAAGTTGCCCCACCCATAGTAGCAAACATAGAATTGCAAACTCCTAATTGCCTGAACCTGAAAATGAAATGCAAGAGAACATTATAGTTCTTTCCTATAAGTAATGAAAAATTTGCACATTACACTGACTGAATTATCAACTTCTTGAATCCTCTTTTGGTATAATATAGAAGTTTCACATTTAAAAAAAAAAATTAGTGTCAAACCTGGCTGGTAAGTTGATCTGCCAAGAAAAAATCTGGTAGCGTGACCTACAAAATGATGTGAGACACTTTAGTATCTATGTACTTCCTGTGATATTAATGCGCGTCTCTATATCTCTCACGCAAACTGTTGGTACCTTATAAAGGGGAGCACATAGACACTGCCAGGAACATCTTATAAGGAAGAAACGGCTTGAACGATATATGATGTTCAGAGGACAAAAAGTTATTAGAAGCAGAATCTGAAAAAAAAAAAAAAGAATTACAATCATTAGGGGTTTTGTAACTTGAAACATTGTGTATAGATCAGTTGAAGAATGTTTTTCTAGACTTACAAACACCAGGACAAGTGGGATCAGCTCAGTCACTGTCTCAAAACTTCGTTTTTTCGGGTCCATGTCCATATCCAGGTGGAAGAGTCCAGCACCCAATGCAAGTACTGAAACACCAGAAGCAAGGAGGAGTACTTGTCTGTAATTGAGCTCTGTTCCTTGCTTGAAGCCAAATATGAAGGGATAATTGACCCGAAAACGCCTCCAGTAGTATATGTTCCCCGCGTACATGAGCATATGGAGGACAATGAATCCGAATAGGCTGCAACGATACAATTTTGTTACTCATATGTATTGCTTAAAACATGGTTTCACTTAATGTAGAAACACAAGGGGAAAGAATCAATACGACTTTGTAAAAGACAGATGGTTAATCAGTTCACCTGCACAGTGGAAATACGTTTTCCATATACTGCCCACGACCCTTGTGCTCTAGAAGGTTTCTTAAATGTATTGATACAGCAATAGCTGCCACTAATGCTATTGAGCAGCCAGAGAACAAACCTACAGGTAAAATGTATATCAGTTACTAAAATGAACATATGATTCTGATGAAAGTGAGATGACAGGTCAATCCAGATATCTCAAACTATGGTTATGATGCACTAAGCCAACTTTTTGTAACCTCTGATAGAGGCGATCAAGGATCTAGAGTTAGTTGATTCAAATGAGTATGATCTAATTATATCTATACATTTACAAATTTATTTTGCATATGGTTACATAGTTCAAACTGAACAATGGTTCGGTTGAACCGGCAGAATCCACCCTAAATCCTCCTTTTGACCTCTGATTACATAGGAAGAGGAAGTTGATGCTAATAATGATGCATAATTACCCATGAAAAATGTTACTCTATGCGTTTCTCTTTTAGCTTGTGGACTTAAGATTTTCATTCCTTTCCTTCGATTTCCACTGACAAAATGATTTATGAACGTGACCTCCACTCTTTCTGTGAGCTTAGAAACCTAAAAAAGCAAAGATCAATGCGACGTTAAAACTATAGTTGCAAGTGGAATAATGCTGATAGGGAAACAACTTTTGAAACTGAAGGAAAATTTACCTCATCTGAGCTACCAAGATAAGATTTTACAATCATATCCGAGTATGATCTAGAAGCTTTCCTTGAGGTGATCTGTATCAATAAATTGCAAGGTTAAAAGGCAAAAGTACTTTCTATTGTGAAATAGTTATAACTTCAGTGTAGTAGTAGTACCTTATCATACTTCTTCATGATCTTGGAAAATGCCAACATATTTAAGAAACTGGCACATTAAAATACTTAAGTGTGAGTTGAAGACAAAAACAAAACTATAAGTTCTCATTTGGGAGAAAAAATTGCACCATTACCGGTAGCTTTTTAGAAGTCGAAGCTTTTGATAAAACTCAACAAAAGCCTTTCTCATTTGCTCTTCAGCTTTTCTGAGCTCTTCTTTGCTGAATGATAATTTTGAGTTTGAAGTCATGCAGCAATTTCTTAAAGTCGAAACAGGTGTTTCCGATTCAACATTGATTTGTCCAAAATCTCTAGTGGAGCAGGCCTAAAACCCATGGGACTCATCTTTGTTTTATTTTTTTCCCTTGTTGTTGCTTCCTCTTCCAGAACTTCTTCAGTGTTCATCTCAACTTCTTGAATTGTCTCCATTTCTGGCCTATCTACATTGGGGTTAAACAAGAATTCGAACAAATTAAAGGGCAATCATTGGATGGAGCAATAAAGCAAGTGGCAACAGCTGGGATGTCAAACCGTCTCGCATTTGCCATTGACTTTAACGAAGTTCCAGCATAAAAAGAGTGGATTTCAAGTGTCAAAATACTACACGGGAAAAAGGTCTAAATTGAGACATCTACTTTTGACTATGGTTTAAAGTCACTCTACATTATACTAAAAGGTTGAAGCTCCATTTTTTTCAAAAGCAAATGCGGAATGGTTTTGTTGCGACAAAGGTATGAATGACCCCAAATATAACCAGAGGCGGAACCAGAATTTGAAGTTTATGGGTTTGGGATTATAGTTCGTTTAAGCTACTGGATTCTAAATTAATATATTGTACTAAGGATTTTTTAAGACAAATATGTGGTTTAGACCAAAGTTATTGGGTTCGACTGAACCCGTATTTAACATGCTTGCTTCACCCCTAAATATAACGAAGGATAAAATAAAGATACTCAATGGGGTAATCCCCCCCCCCCTATCCCCTCCCCCCAATATTTTCCAAAAAAGATGGAACAGGAACATAGTAGCCAAAGTATCTGCACTTACTTGGACTAGTCAAATGAATAGGATCCACTGATGCTGGAGACAAGGTACTACTATTATCATTGCTTGAAGGATCCATCACTTGGGCTGTGTGCATTCCAATTGAAGGCTTATCAACCTTGATTCTTAGAGCAATAAGTGCTTCCATTTGTATACTCAACTTATCAGCCTCAACCTTCACTTCTCTTACTTTTTCCTGGTAAAAGGTTAGCACTTTATTGAATTCATCATCCAATCTCCTAAAGAAAACCAGCTCACATTCTCCACCTTCTTCACAAGACACAAAGAAAGTGGTTTCAAAATCACCTTCTGAATTCACTACTGTCACTTCATCTTCATTATTTTTCCTAGGAGAACTTTTGAAACTGTTTTGTAGTCCACTAAATGCTCTGTACATAGATAGCCTTTTCCTTAAAGAGCCTTTTGGGGTGACTGCAACTTGTGGTAATGGTGCATTCTTCTTTTTGAATTTCAAGATTTTTTTCAACTCATTCTTAAGAGAATTATAATCCATGTAAGCTTCTTGCCATTCATGGACCATTTGGGATGCATATTCTTTCCCAAATTTCATCTCTATCAAAGCTGATTGATTACTCTATGCTTTTTCTTGAGGAAAAAAATGGACTTTATTTGTTTTACCAAATCCAAAAAATGAAAAGATTGGTCTTTTATAGAGGATTTGGCGTCTAGCCATCATAAGAGAATATGGTCAACAATCAACTTGTTAAAAGGGACTATGTCTTAGCTGGTTTTGTTCTCTCATGCAGAGAACTATTTGAACTGCTATTAAAGGCACCCCACGTCCCAACAAATAACAACTTGTGATGTTTGGTCCCGGCGACTACTCAGTGGGTACATGCTTGTCTCTTACTAGCAAAAAATATCGGATAATTCTATCTATCAAGACTTAGACAATATGCGAAGAAATCACATTATGTTTTTTTTGTCTATGCAAAGATTGAAACTTTGAGCTTTCATGATTCTCACCTACTTTGTTGAACGCCACACCACTTAACAGGAAAGTTCCCTAGATCTTCGTGAAGTTTAGTGGTAACACCAATGATGACATAAACCGTCTTTTATCGCTGAAAACAAGAGCATACCAACTGTAGAAAGATTTGTTTTTCACTGTAAAATAAGTATTGATTAAGCAAATGCACGATTTAATAAATCTTCGCACCATTTCTCCTCTCAATCTTCCCACTACTGCCCTCAAATTCCTTCAAAATTACCTCTTTTGTTTTCACTCCTAATGCACCATTTTTATACAGATGAGACCCTTTTCTTAATCTTTCACATTACTGTAAAGATTTAGCAGAAAGATAAGCGAAGCTACTGATGCTCTCAAGAGCTAAAATAAGTAATGAAAAATTTGCACATTACACTGACTGAATTATCAACTTCTTGAATCCTCTTTTGGTATAATATAGAAGTTTCACATTTACAAAAAAAAAAAAAAAAAAAAAATTAGTGTCAAACCTGGCTGGTAATTTGATCTGCCAAGAAGAAATCTGGTAGAGTAACCTACAAAATGATGTAAGACGTTTCAGTATCTATGTACTTCCTGTGATATTACTAATGCACGTGAATCTGTATATCGATTAAATAAGCTGCCGTTACCTTATAAAGGAGAGCACATAGACAGTGCCAGGCACATCTTATAAGGAAGAAACGACTTGAACGATATATGATGTTCAGAGGACAAAAAGTTATTAGAAGCAGAACCTGAAGGAAAAAAATTAAGATCATTAGGGGGTATGAAATTTTTTGAAAACATATTGTATAGATCAGTTATAGAATGAAAGTAGAAGAAGAAGTAATGTTTTTTCTAGACTTACAACCACCAGGGCAAGTGGTATTAGCTCAGTTACTGTCCCAAAACTTCTTGTTTTTGGATCCATCTCCATATCCAGGTTGGCCTATGCTGCAGCTAATGCAAGTACTGCAAGACCAGAAGCAAGGAGAAGAACTTGTCTGTAACCTAGTTATGTTCCTTGCTTAAAGCCAAATATGAAGGGATAATTGACCCGAAAACGCCTCCAGTAGTATATGTTCCCCGCGTACATGAGCATATGGAGGACAATGAATCCGAATAGGCTGAAACGATACGACTTTATTACTCATATGTATTGCTTAAAACATGATTTCGCTTAATGTAGAAAGACACGGAAAGAATCAATACGATTTTGTAAAAGACAGATGGTTAGTTCACCTGTAGAGTGAAAATATGTTATCCATCTACTGCCCACGACCCTTGTGCTCTAGAAGGTTTCCTGCACGTATCGATACAACAATAGCTGCCACTAATGCAATTGAGCAGCCAGAGAACAAACCTATAGGTGAAAAGTATATCAGTTACTAAAACTGAACATTGTTGATTTGCATATGTATTACATAGTTCGAACTGAATGCAATGAATTCAGTTAATGCTAATAAGGATGCATGCTTACCCATGAAAAATGTTACTCTATGTGTTTCTCTTTTAGCTTGCGGTCTTAAAGTTTTCATTCCTTTCCTTCGATTTCCATTGACAAAATGCTTTATGAATGTGGCCTCGACTCTTTCTATGAGCTTAGAAACCTATGATAGCAAAGATCAATGAGAAGTTCAAACTACAGTTTCAACTGAAAGGAAAACAGTTTCTGAAACTGAAAGAAATATACCTCATCCGAGCTACCAAGATAAGATTTATCAACCATCTCTAGGTATGATTTAGAAGCTTTCCTTGAGGTTACCTGTATCAATAAATTGCAAGGTTAAAAAGGCCAAACTTTATACGAGTACTTTCTATTGCCAAATCTTCAATGTAGTACCTTATCATACTTCTTCATGATCTTGGAAAATGCCAACATATTTAAGAAACTGGCACATTAAGTAGTTAAATATGAGTTGAGTTGAAGACAAACAATACTAAATTCCTCATTTATGCGGGCGAAAAAATGCGCCATTACCAGTAGCTTTTTAGAAGTCGAAGCTTTTGTTAAAACTCAACAAAAGCCTTTCTTATTTGTTCTTCAGCTTTTCTGAGCTCTTCTCTGCTGAACGATAAGTTCGAATTTGAAGTCCTGATAACTTTTCTTAAATTCGAAACAGGTGTTTCGGGTTCAACATTGATTCTTACATGATCCAAGATCTCTAGTGGAGCAGGCCTAAATTCATTCATCTTTGCTGTATCTCTTCTCTCTGATGTTGCTTCCTTTTCCAGACTTTCTTCACTTGTCAGCTCTACTTCTTGAATTGCCTCCATATGTAACCTACCTATATTTGTGTAAAATCAAGAATTACAACAACAACAACAACAAACACAGCGTATTTCCACAAGTGGGGTCTGGGGAGGGTAGTGTGTACGCAGACCTTGTACCTACCTTTATAAAGGCTTAGAGGCTGTTTCCGGTAGTGTAAAATCAAGAATTACAACAACACAATAACAAACTTAGTGTAGTGCCACAAGTGGGGTCTGGGAGGGTAGTGTGTAGGCGGACCTTATCCCTACCTTTAAAAAGGCGGAGAGACTGTTTCCGGTAGTGTAAAATCAAGAATTCAAACAAATAAAATGGCAAATCATGGGATGTAGAAACAAAGCAAGTACCAGCAGCAGCTAAGATTGGACTTACTTGGACTTCTAAAATGAATAGGATCATTGACTTGGGAACTTTCCATTTCAATTGAAGGTTTATCAACCATAATTCTTAGAGCAATAAGTGCATCCATTTGTTTACTCAACTCATCAGCTTCATCCTTAACTTCCCCTACTTTTTTCTTGTAAAAAGTTAACACTTTATTAAATTCCTCATCCAATCTTCTAAAGAAAACCATTTCATATTCTCCACCATTTTCAGATGACATAAGAAACATAGTTTGATAATGACCTTCAGATCCTTCTTGTTGTACTGAATTCACTAATATAACTTCATCATCTTTGTCATTATTATTACTCAAAGATGAACTTTTGAAACTGTTGTATCTACTTTGTAATCCACTAAATGCTCTATACATAGATAACCTTCTTTTTAAAGAACCTTTTGGGGTTGCCATGTAAATCAACTGTAGAATATAAACAACATCACAGAATTTCAATAAGACTTATAAGAATGTTCAGAAGAACAAAAATGCAACAGATAATACAATTTTCTTAAGGGACATGTTATCAAACACTTTGTGGACTGATCAGTATAATTCTTTGATATTTCTTTCTCCAAAATTAATTTAACATCAGTTGTGACCCCTTTTACTATGATCGTCGGTGTACCCTTTTACAACATTCCAACCAATACTATCAATCAAACTATCACTAAAATAGATATGAGACATCATGTAAATAAATCAAAAACATTCTGAGCATCTGTAAAATGACCCCTCACCATTCTCGAAGCATCCAGTTTTATTCATATGCATGCAATGATTTCCATTAAACAACAGAGCATCATTTGGCGCTTCCAACATTTAAGCTCCATCTTATCTCCATCTGTATAGTATGCTACCCAAGCGCTGTTACATCCAACTATTAAGCACACCAAATAAGAGCTAATGGAAGCAAAGCAACAACAGGGTCATGGCTGAAGAGGCAAAAGTAAAAGAAGAGAACGATGAAAGGAAGAAAATTAGAGAACGTAAAACTAAAATCTAAGTAATAATAAATTAAAAGAAGAAAAAACCCATGAAACACTTACCAGTAGTGCGAAAAGGCAACATAACTAATATAGAAGGAACCCAAGCACATCAAACTTCAGAGAAGCAGAAAAATAGGAAGATGAAAAAGGTAAGAAGAGAACTAATTACCTCCAAATGCAAGCATCAAATCTAGGAAGTTACGACAAATTCCGAGAAGAAAAATTAAGAAATAGAAAAAGCAAATAGATCCAAATTGAGAAATAGAAGAAAAAGGAAAGAGAAACGGCTAAATTTACTATCACAAGGAAGAAAATGGGAATGGAACATTCCAGTCCCAATCTCTGCATTTGTTTGATGGACGAACGGGAGGGAGCTATTTAGTGACACGAATGGCAACTTCTTAACACGTGTTCTTCTATTGAACGAAGAGCAAAACATCAAGTACAGAAACTTACACGTGTTCAATAACCAATTAAATAGGAGGAATGAAATGGGCCTTGCCAAGAACAACCGCACAGTCCCTTTTGAGCTGGAACAAGAAGGTACCAAGAATTTAAACAAGGCATGGTATAGAATCCTCTTAGTAGAGTGGCTGGCTATGGAGCATAATCACGTAGATTAGCTCCCGAGTTCTGCTAAGAATGCATTTCAAATAGGATTATGCACACCTGAGAACCACCAAGTCATCAACAACTCAACGTCAGAATCCAGAGAATACCAGACTACTTAGAAACATCAAACAAAAATAAGAGTTAAGACATACACGTAGCCAGTGGCTTAAAACAGTTTACCAAAGGGAGTTCTGAGGGTACTCAAGCTAGAAGGTATAGCTCCACAGAAAAGTCCATATCCTGCTCATGCACACGCATCAGTAAGGGGATGAAGCCCAGCAATATCAGAGAGATTGCATAACCAACCTCTAGCTTGTGTACACCATAAATCTTCTTTTGTTAAGGAGCAAATCATTCATAAGACGAGCTTCATGCGACTTATTTTCTTCATCTAGCATACAAATTAACAATTTAAGATTATGGCCACAAGGGACATATTTATGGGCTAGCATATCTTCACATATCTTCAGTGCATGAACACTCCAATTATTAGCACAAAGAGAAGTGAGAAGATTCTCATATGATGCCTTAGAAGGGGCAAATCCTTTTTTGAGCATTGTGTATGAGATCGAAAGAGCATCAATGAGCCTTCCATGCTTGCATAGACCTCTTATTAAAGTGTTATACACAATTTTATCAGGAGAACAACCCTGTGCATTCATTCTGTTGAAGAGACTAACAGCAAGATCAATTTCGCCACTTCGGAAATGCCCATCAATTAGAATAGTAAAAGTAACTTGATTCGGTTGGACGCCCTCACTTTGCATCATATCCAGTTGCTTATATGCATCCTGCGTCTTCTCTGCCCAGCAAAATCCTGAAATTATGCCATTATACAAGTACAAATTTGGCATTAGGGGAGTGTTCTTCACTTTGTTTATCAGCCTAAGTGCAAGAAATTTAATTTGTTCCTGAGAGCTAATTGAGATTTTCAAACATTTTTCCCTAGAAAACATAGCACTCTGATGAAGTAGACGAAACAACATTTCCTTGGATTTTTCATACTGTTTCTGCGGAACAAGCCACTTCCCATGAAGTGACCTAATATTTCTAGAGACGCCACTGACCAAAGTAATATAGGTTACCAGGTCTCGCTCAATTTCACTTCTTTCCATCAAATCAACCAACTTAAATGCAAATTCAAACTCTTTTTTCCTTAAAAATTGTTTTATTAGAGAAGTATAAAGAACAGTATTTGGCATGAAACCCTCTTCTATCATTCGATCAAGGTATACACAGCCCTTTTCAATCATGTTCTTCTTAACTAACCCATGTATAAGAGCAGTATAAGCATAGTGGCTTGGTTGAACTCCATCTTCCAACATTTTGTCGAAGAGCTCATGGGCCTGAATAGCTCGTCCATTTATTGATAGAGCATTAATCATTGTCACAAACATAGTTTCATCAGGATAAATTCTAGCCTCGAGCATTCTCCGGAAAACTTCAAGGGCCTCATCTATTCTCTTTTGTCTGCCCAAACACCCAATGATGGAGTCATATATCGCAACACTAGGCTTCAATCCACTCTCTTCCATTTGGTCCAGAACTTCAAATGCTGATTGTATGTCACCCTGTTTGCAGTATTCATTCACCATAATCAAGAATGTTGTTTGATTTGGAACTTGACCTTGATCTTGCATAACTTCAACAAAGGATTTGGCATCCTCAAGTAGTCCGTTTTGGTAAAGGCACTTGATCATAGAGTTATAAGCTGACAGTGAAGGCTGAAGAGAAAGGCTTGCCATCTTGTCCATGCAAAGAAGAGCAGAATCAAGTTTTCCTCCTAAACATAAAGCAACCATGTATATATTGAAAGCAACATTGGCCAGAGATAAGTTTCTTGCCACAATTTCTCCCAAGAGATGATCAATATCAGACATGATATCTGTAGTAACTTTTTGACTGATAGTGCTAGGGATGTTAGAAAGGTCAATACCACAACCATTTTTGGCAATTGCCCGCAAAAATGTGCATGCTAGAGTAATCTCTGACCCTCTTGGATGATTGTTGACCAAGGTAAAAAACAAAACATGGTCAGGAACCAATCCATTATCCAACATCTTATTGTACAAGACATCTACTTCTGCTAACCGATTCTCTTTACAAAGCGCAGCAATTAAAGCAGTATAAGAGTGCACACTGGGAGCAACGTTGCACTGAATCATGTTATTTAACAGCATCAACGCACAATCAACTTTATGATCCTTGCAATACTTGCCAATCATGATTTGGTAACTTACTGCATCAGGTTCTAATCCAAATTCAGCCATCTGCTGATGTAGCACCCAACCCTTGTCCAACATGCCCAAGTTAAAAAACCCGTGCATCAGCGTGTTGTAAGTATACTTATCCGGTGCACATCCCAACTTAAGCATTCTAAGAAACACCCTCATAGCCATTTTCATTTTCTTGTTCTTCGAATACCCGTTAATAAGAGTTGTGTACATGATTTTATCCAGAACAAAACCATAAGACTCCATATCCATGCTCAACAACTCAGCTTCCTCGACTCGGCCCCTCTTACACAACGAAAGAACCAATGTCTTAAACAAATGAACATTGGGTGTCACCCCTCTCTCACACATTACATCAAACACATAGAGTGCCTCATCTAAGAACCCCCGATGGCACAAGCCATCCACTAACCTATTGTAACAACTGAAACTTAGTGATACTCCTGCATCAACAGCCACTACAAAAACATCAAACCCATCCAAGATGCTATGTTGGCCACAAAATCCCTTAATAAGCGCATTACACGTGCTACTACAAGGCCTCAATTTCATATCCAATAGTTTATCAAAAAGCAATTTTGCTTCCTCTAATTTACCCAAATTACAATAACAAATGGCCATTGAATTCAATAAAGACTGGTCTTTCGGTTCAATACCTCTCTTCAAAATGCAATATACATAAATATCTTCAGCCATTTGGGTTTCACCAGATGCCACGAGTTGTCGAATGAGAAAACTATAGCTAGTTGCATCAGGCTCGATACCGCGAGAAATGGAGAATTCAACGGCTGAGATAGCTTCAGAGACTGATGAGGATTGCTTGATGATTCTCTGAATCACTTTCTGAGCTAAACCGAATAACCCGCGAAGTATTAACTGCTCTACAAGTGAAAAACACAAGGTCTTGTGATTATTAATTGGGGAGGATGTGGGAACATCACATGATATTGCTTCACTAGGTAAATGGCAAGCAGTAAAACGTCTCTTTGTTGTTCTAGAGAGATAGGAGAAGCACAACCAATGGTGTAGTCCAAGTCTATGCTTGCTCATGGCGTTGGTCAGGAACTGAGAAAAGACCGCCGGCGACGTGGGGAGGAAAGAGACGGCGGGTTCCGCATTTTTTAGGCTAATAAGGGTAACGTAGTAAAGACAAACGATTTAATTTCTGTTAATATATACATTTGTACCTCATAAATTAATCACAACTAATTCTGACTAGCATAATATGGTCCCCTTTGGAAGTTTAGAAATTTATTCAAACTGAATAAGATTATTACTATTGCTGACTTGTTTTGTACCCTTTTAATTGTATTTTATAATTCAAACAAATAGTAGTTTTTATGATATGTATTTGATTTGGAAAATCTTAATTTTTAATTAAAATATTGTAACAATTGACGCGATTTATACATGCAATGCTAGAAACAAAAACAAAAGAACCAAAAAAAAAAAGGAAAAGAAATAATTAGAATCTAAATCTATATCTATATATCAATCTATATCTATATTATATTAAAAGGAGAGTAGTATGCATTGTGGTTAAGCCAAGTGGCAAGCTAAAATAACGCCACTTGACAATTGTACGACAACATTAATTATTATAAATTATAAATAGAAACATAATTAAAAGAAGTAGTTTAATGAATCTTATACATAATCTAAATATATCTTAGATAAATAGAAGACTTCAAAAGTCCAGTACTCCAAGTCGAGATACTTCTTTTGATGATTTAAAAGAAGAAATCGAAAATTTGAAAAGAGATATTAAGTCTCTTAAGCAAAATCAAATGATTTGCGATCACCGGATTACTCAAATTGAGAAAAATAATTCTCTACCTGAATCTTCGACTAAAGGATTTTCTGATTTTTCTAATGATAAAGGAAAAGAAATTTCTGATGAAAAATCTGATTTATTTTTAGGTATGATGCAAATTGTTACTGCACACAAATGGTATATTAAATGTACTATTTTAATTGATAATAATTTTTCTATAACTGATATAGCTATGATTGATAGTGGTGCAGATGTAAGCTGCATTCAGGAAGGATTGATTCCTACTAGATATTTTCAAAAGACTACTCATTTGGTGAAATCCGCTTCTGGTCATGCTTTAGATATAGAGTACAAATTGCCTAATACTCATATTTGCCAGAATAAAGTCTGTATTCCACATTTCTTCTTTTTGGTAAAAAACCAGTTATACCCTCCAATCATACTTGGAACACCTTTTATTAATGCTATTTATCCGTTTAATAATATAGATGAACATGGTTTTTCTGCTAATTATCAAGATAAAAGGATAAGCTATTCCTTTGTTACAGATCCCGTAACTAGAGATATTAATGCCTTGATTAATATGAAACAAAGGCATGTTGATTCATTACAATTAGAAATTCTTAGTATGAATATATTCGATACTATACAATCTGCAAAAGTTCAGCAGAAGATTAAATTGATTGCTGAAAAAATGGCCGTTGATGTTTGCGCCGATCACCCTAGTGCCTTTTGGAACAGGAAAAGGCATATTGTAACTCTTCCATACGAAGAAACCTTCTCTGAGGATGATATTCCTACTAAATCTCGACCTTGCCAGATGAATGCTGAGCTAGTTGAATTCTGCAAAAACGAGATTGATAGTTTGTTACAAAAGGGTTTGATAAAACCCTCAAAATCTCCTTGGTCATGTTCTGCCTTTTATGTTAATAATGCGGCAGAAAAGGAACGAGGTATTCCTCGCTTAGTTATAAATTATAAACCATTAAATAAACATCTAAAATGGATTAGGTATCCTATCCCTAATAAAAGGGACTTGCTATCTAGGTTATATGACGCCAATATATTTTCAAAATTTGATTTAAAATCTGGTTATTGGCAAATTCAAATATTTAAAGAGCATACTTATAGAACTGCTTTCAATGTTCCATTTGGACAATATGAATGGAATGTTATGCCATTTGGTTTAAAAAATGCCCCTTCTGAATTTCAAAAAATTATGAATGATATTTTTAACCCATATTTGAATTTTATCATCGTTTATATTGACGACATATTAGTGTTTTCCAAAACTTTGGAGATGCATATCAAGCATCTTGATATTTTCAAGAAAATTGTTATACAAAACGGTTTAGTAATTTCTAAATCTAAGATGAGTCTATTCCAAACAAATGTTCGTTTTCTAGGTCATAATATTTGCCAGGGAAAAATTACCCCAATACAAAGATCTATTGATTTTGCCTCAAAATTTCCTGATGTTATCACTGACAGGACTCAATTACAAAGATTTTTGGGAAGTCTGAATTATATATCCCCTTTTTATAAAAGTTTGTCACGAGATCTAGCCCCTCTATACGATCGGCTGAAGAAAGATCATAAACACCCTTGGACTAACCAACATACTGAGTTAGTCAAAAGTATTAAAGGGCGTGTTAAATCTTTACCTTGTTTAACCCTTGCCAATCCTACTTGGCAAAAGATTATCGAGACAGATGCGTCTAATGTTGGATATGGAGGGATTTTGAAACAAGTAAATCCCAATAATAAGAGTGAATACTTAATAAGATTTCACTCTGGTAAATGGACCGAAGCCCAGAAGAAATACGCTACTGTGGCGCATGAAATGTTAACAATTGTTAAGTGTGTATTAAAATTTCAAGACGACTTATACAACCAAAAGTTTTTGATAAAAACTGATGCTCAATCTGTTAAATACATGTTTGACAAAGATTTTAAGCACGATGCTTCAAAATTAATATTTGCTAGATGGCAGGCTCAGCTAGCACCTTTCGATTTTGAAATACAATACAAAAAAGGAATTGATAATTCCCTTCCGGATTTTCTATCCCGGGAATATTTAGAATAGATTATGAATTATTATACCATGTTTTTTGATGATAAGGTACTGATCACTATTCTTAAAGTGATTAAATTAAATAGAGACTTACAAGAAGTTATACTTGATATTATTATGGCTGACATTATTAAAACAAGGGAAGAAGAACACTCTAATTTTCAAGAAGTTATTGATATTCTTCAGTTAATTGAAAATGTGTGTCCCTTCGGTCAAGATGATATCAGCACTAGAATTATGCTATCCTTTTTAATTAATAATGATTTGCAATCACTTTTTAATTAATAATGATTTGCAATTTCCGCAGAATGGACCCTTCATGGGTCACCAGGGGCAGAGGTAGGGGAAGATCTTCCCCTAGTAGGACTTATTCTCAGGGATCGTCATACGGATCCTCATCAAACTCTCCAGTAATACAAAGAGGAAAAAAGAGTTTGATAAACTCAAAGGTGCCGCATACAGGAGAATCCTCAGGACATTCTATACATCTGGAAGATATTCCAGAAGATAGTCCGTTATATGGACATCTGCAGGCTTATTTAGCATCCAAAAAGCAAAGTGATACTTTTGCTTCAATTGCTAAAGAGGAAGACAATGACGATATCAAGTCATATGAAAAGTTACCAAAGAGAGAAATGATATTTCTCCTTGAAAACTCTGAGATTCAGAGAAAAGAAGAACCGTGGAAAATATTTCAGAGATATCTGATTAATGGATTATACTATCCGGGTGAATCATATAAAACCCGCACCTATTATGAAACTATCCTGATCAGTACAGGTAGTGCAGAATTCCAGCACTTTTCGGGTTATAACACGAATGAAAATGTTTATAACTTTTCAAAAGTCATTATCAAACAGATTATATCTGTTGAAGAATGGGGTATTTCAACAATGAAAGAAAGGCAGATAAGCCTTAATAAATCACCTATGAATTTCACTTATTGGGATTATATTCAAGCATTTGATAGGGTGCTTTATTATAACAATGAGAGACATAAGCATACTTGGTTTATCAAAGTATGCGCAAAGGTATTTACAGGACCTATCCCTAACTGGTTTTTAAACTGGTGGTCATACCACGGTCCTACTACCAAGATTTTGCCCGAACCATTTCTAAAGTTATACAAAGAATGGACAAAAGCTTCGCCGTTCTTAACAGAGTTATACCACGCAGATCATATCTGCTACCTAGAAAAAATTGATCAAATCTACTTCTTTATTGAATTTTCAATCCCCTGGATCCATAAATGGACTCCGGAATTAGGTTATACGGAAGAACAAATCCCTTGTTTATATAGGGTATTCTACAATAATTTTTGGGACAAATTGATGAAGACTGATCCCAAAACAAAGACGTTATATGGACAAGAATTATTAGATTCTATTAAAACACAAGTCCATTTATATGTAACGGCCCCTCAAAAGAGGATAATAGAAGAAAGCACTGTTAAACATATTGCTCGGAGAATATCAATCCAAGACGGAGATAAAATTGATTTGATAAATCAATACTTAGAAGGATTGAAAAGAAATCTGCTCCAATCACTAGATCAGTGCGAAAAATCAGACACTTCGATGAGAAGTGAAACGAGTGGTGATGACCTCGTAGAAGATACACAACCTATACAGCCAGAAATGATATTATCTGACAGAGATATCGACAAGGTGGAAGAATTCCTCCAACAAATGCACAATTTGGACAAAAAGAAGACTTGACAGCTTATCAGCCGCCAGGACCCACTTAAACAGTAGATACACTGTTCATCCACAGTAGAAACACTGTTTATCTACAGTAAAAACACTGTGTAGGGACCCAGATGTGGGACCCATTTTACTATTCAAGATTCTTTTTTTTTGTTATATAAGGATGCTTCTTCATTTGAAGAAGGAGAGCCAAAAAACCCCCCTCTCTCTACTTTCTCTCTCTCTCTCTCAACCAACCCCCTTTGTAAACACTTAGTTCATAGCTTAGTTTATAGTTTGTAAATCAAGTTCAAGAATTAATAAAAGTTTTGAAGTTCATCTTCAGGGCCTTGCTTCTCGGCCTACAAGGTACATATTTTTATTCTTCTTTTTAGTATTTTTAGTCTCTCTCCCTAGCCGTGACTATGTCCGGCTAAACAGATTCATATCTATGTTGAAGAACTAATTTCTCTTGCATATTAACCATGAAGAATCCAGACTCTTTCAAAATATAAAGAAATTTTAATATAGTTTCTTGATTTGGTTCCAAGATGGTGGTACAGTCGGTTCTGGTACTACTCTTATTGGCTTTGCCTTAGTGGCTACGTCTAGCCAGCTGTGACATTAAAGCCCGCTGAAGTTGTCAAAAGGGCTACCTCTTTCACAGTTAGAACTGCTAGACACATGGGCTCAGTAAGAGTATGTATCGGGCTTAGACAGGCCCCTTGCTTGGGTAAAAGGATATAGATCCTTCCATACAGTCATTAAACTATAATAGAATTTCCGTATATTTCGAATCCTTATTGGTCGTGCGGACTACCGCCAACCTTTAAAAGTGTACTAAAGCAGCTAGATCTGGATGGCCGTGCGGACTACCGCCCGCCTACCTAGATCCTGGTGTAAAATGGTATCAGAGCCTAGGAATTTTCATGGTAATTGTGTAATAGATATGAAAGATTCAACATAGATATGAAGCTTTTGGAATGGATCTGGGAGAAACAAGTACTAAAAAGAAATATTTCTACTTAGTATTTTTAAGACATAATCTAAATAGATTTTTAGACAAATTTAATAAGGATTAAAACATATTAGATTTCATCAAATTTAATTTATGGTAGAAATCAATTAAAATTGACTCACATTCCTATACTAAATAAATTTTGATAGCTTTCCAAATATAATTATTAACTAACCACTTGATCTGCTTTCTTTCTTTCATTTCATAATTTTATTATTTTTAGAAATAGTACATGGAGAAATTAAATGATAGTGAAAATATTATCATTAGATATAATGTGTTCAAACAAATAAGAAATTAAGTTTTATGATTAATAATAAAATGAGTGTGGTAGAAATAGATATTAAATTAAACAAGCTAATGAAAGCCACATAACAATGTAATAATATTATGTATTGAATAATAGAATAGCAAAAATAAGGATTAAACAGAGAGAAATTAATCAAAACTTTCATCATAAAAAAAATAATAAAACTTATTTAAATTTGAGATGAGAAAGTTGTTATTTATCTATTATGATAAGAAAGATGATATTGTGGATAATACCACACAACTTATGTCTAACAGATAAAATAAGAACTTAAAAATAGTGTGAGAATATTTATGCTAAGAATTAGTTTAGAAAATAAAATAAAGTGAAACAAAATACATAAAAATACTATTGATAAATTTAAAGAACTTAAGAATTCAAGCAATATTTTTAAAATAAAATAGATATTTATTTTAAGATTAAAAAATTTCCAAATTTATCTATATTATATTAAAGGATAGTAATGGATAATAATACTAAATAAGGTGGTAAATTAATTAAAAGCCATATGAAACTATGATAATATGTGATGACCCAAAATGTCATCACTTGTTTTAAAACGAAATTCTGTGTTCTGAGGCCTTAAAAACCTCTTTTAGCATCACTTCGATTTGCGTGCACAGTCCAGACGCTTAACCGGAAAGCCTAGATGTGAAAATCTGTGAAAATGATAAATTTTGACTGTAAAATGAGCTAATTTGACTTCGGTCAATATTTTGGGTAAATGGACTCAGACCCGTGGTTTGACGATCCCGGAGGGTCCGTAGGAAAATATGGGATTTGGGCGTATGTCCGGAGTCGATTCCGAGGTCCCAAGCTGTCACGTCCCAAACTGGAGGGCCATGACTAGCACCCGACCATACTTGCCGAGTACCAACGTACATTTTATCTAACTTTTTTTATTATCTTTTAGGGTTGACGAGATCAATATAAATGGTAGACATGGATCATGGACAACCAACAATAAAATATGATGGCATGAACATACATAGCAGGGGATGACCAGACAATCAAGAAACTACATATAAGGTACGAGCTACCACGCTACCATGAAAGACTATACAACAAAAACCAGCCGACAAGGCATACCAAACTATACATGAGTCGACACTTGTCTATGAGCCTCTAAATGAACATAAGTGCTGCAACATAGCCGGAACAGGGCCCCGACATACCCATAATGTCTATAACAAAAATGCATACCAAGACCACGGCAAGTCCGGAGAAGGGATCTCGCCAATCACTGCTGAACTGGATAACCTACTGTGGTGGGGGAGCTGCACCTGCCTGTCTATTAGGGCCTGCAGCACGACATGCAGCGTCCACAAACAAAAGGACGTCAGTACGAATAAAGTACTGAGTATGTAAGGCAGGGAACCATAAATACGAACAGTAATGTTAGTAGGGATAGAGAATATACAACCTGGAACATTTGAGTACCTCTGAGGGCTACTGACATGAAATGCATGATACATATGTATGTATACATAAACTTTTAAAACATACGCCTTTGTAGGCATCATCATCATCATATCGTACCCAGCCATAATGGGCTCGGTAAAAACGTACCCGGCCGTCATAAGGCTCGGTAGAATCGTACCCGGCCATGTGGAACTCGGTAAAACCCAACTGATCAGTGGTTGCACAATAGGTGCCGTACCCGGCCGACTATAGCGCGGCTCAGTAGAGTAAAATAGATACATATATATAATGCATGCTCGACTCATGGAATCACATTCTAAACCTTTTGGAGTGACGTAAGGTCGGTATCCTCTGTACACGTTATTAGGACCAACTCTTCATTACGAACCTTATAAGAATCAGGAAGTACCAACAACATTGATAACATAAGAATAAGAGAAGCAACATTAACATCAATCGTTCCATAAGAGGGAAAGCAATGTAAGTACTGCTAGCTTCTAAGAGTAGAGTATCTTTGGAAGCTCGTTCATTACATTATGTACAATCGGAGTCGTGCAAAAGAAGAAAAGGGATAGCCTCACATACCTTGTATATACTGCCCCAATCACAAGCTATGCAATTATCACAACTCCTTAGTCTACAATAGGAGAAACGATACTACCGTTATCATTTATGTGTCATAACTATTATGTATCGACCACAACCTATTTTACGTTGGAACGGACAACACCTCCCCTATATATATGACTTCACACCATTCAAAACAATCACCAAACAGCCCAAACAACATCAATAATAAACATATTGAGCCTCCCAAAATAGTCCACGCACAACCTAATTACATCATACATACGACGACCACCGTAGTCGTGTCAAATGACCCGGAAATGTTACGAATAACTATCAGCCCACAACCCTACATATATATGGTGTTTCTCCACACCCTTCCACCTCCAAAACTCCACAAAATAGTAGTAAAACACGCAGCCCAATAGCAACACAAAACAGTCCACAAAACAGTCCGCTACAAGTGAATAACTCGAACTCACGGCTTCCGATCACCGTCCCGTGAGTTCTTACATGTATAGAACGAATTACCATGAATTCACAGCAGAGAAAAATGTATGAAAGATGGCAGTAACTTACCTTACTTGTTGGATAACTCAGCCCTTCCCTTGGTTCTTCAAACTCTAGGTTTTACCTTCAAATAGAACTTGAAAGAGAGGGAAAGTCGATTAGGGTTTGTGTGGGATTTTTGGGGAGGAGTTGCAGGGGTTAACTTTGGTTTTGAGGGTCTAAAAAATGGATGAAATAACTGAGTTCATAACCCCTTAAAAGTCCTCTCTTGTCTGACTTAAGGCTTTTAATTTTGTCCTATCATTTTGGCAAGTAGGTGATGCACCTACTTGTCATCTACCAATCTGCGCAGGCTTGCGAAAATATGAATATCTCTATACTCCGAGATTGAATTGACAAACGGTTTAATGCGTTGGAAACTAGACTCATAGATCTTTAATTTGGTGGGTAGATCACCCCATAATTCCTTGCAAATTAGGAGAAAAGCTTAAAAACATTTAACCTAATGTTTAAGTAAAATTATGAACCTAAGTTGCGACAATGTTTGTCGACTTTTGTTTCATAACTTGTTTGACTTAAAGACTTATGATACGGATATTATATGATTCAAATACCTTAATACATGACCTCTTGAGTGTATTAAGAACCTCTAGGTTTACCTAAAAATACGAGTTACAACATCCTTGATTCGTTTAAATTTTAATACTTGTTAATCACCCTTATACACCCTTGTATCACTTAAGACCAATAGGATTAACTTCTTATCATCTCAAAGTTAATTCCTTCTTGGATTTATGTTAACTAATATATGGCATGAACTAACGAGTGTGGATATGGGTTGTAACACAAGCCCGAAAAATGGATTTTTAAAGGAAATTATTTTCTGGAATTGTTTAAAGAAATTTGAAATGAAATTTGATTAGAACATGATGGTATCGGGTCCGTATTTTGGTTCTGGCACCCGGTACATGTCTTATATATGATTTAATACATTCCTATAAAATTTGGTGAAAACGGATGTTATTTGACGTGATTCAGACCTAAATTGCTAAAGTTGATGTTTTAGGAAGTTTGAGAAAATTCTATCATTTTGAGGTTTAATTCGTTGTTATTGAGGTTATTTTGGTGATTTTATTACACGAATAAGTTCGTATGATATTTTTGTGGTTGTGTGTATATTTGGTTTGGAGCCCCGAGGGGTCGGGTGAGTTTTGGATAGGCCACGGATTACATTTTGAACTTAGAAATTGCAGAAAAATTTTGCTGATATGGACAGGCCTGCAGGCTTCGCATGGCTGGATCGCAATTGCGAAACCAGCCCAGGCCTGCCTTGGCTCGCAAATGAGAGGTTTTCTTCGCAAATGCGAAGGTTTGCCTATTGGCCAGGGATCGCAAATGCGATGTCTTCTTTGCAAATGCGATGTCTTCTTCGCAAATGCGAAGTCGCAAATGCGACAATAGTTTCGCAAATATGTTTCGCATTTCCCGACTTATCAGGGGTCGGGGTTCGCAATTCCCATACCTGCAACCTGCAACTTTTATACTTAACCAATTTTAAAACCCATTTTTTATATTCCCTCAAACATAAACACACTTAGGCGATTTTTCAAGGATTCCTTCTTCTCCAAATCAATTGTAAGTCATTTTTAACTAGTTTTCTTCAATCATTAACATCTTTTAACATGATTTCAACTTAAAATCAAAGATTTTCATGGGGAAAATTGGGTGTTTTGGGTAGAACCTAGGTTTTCCAAAATTGGGGATTTGGACCTCGATTTGAGGTCCGATTTCAAAACAAATTACATATTTGAGCTCGTGGGGGAATGGATAATCGGGTTTTGGTTCGAACCTTGGGTTTTGACCATGTGGGTCCGGGCGCGATTTTTGACCTTTTGGGTAAACTTTGGAAAACTCATTTTCATGCATTCAAATTGATTCATTTAGCGTTTATTGATGTAATTAAGTAATTTGTGACTAGATACGAGCAAATTGGCGGTGGAATCAAGGGGTAAAGCTATAGCTGAGGCTTGAATTGCGTTCGTGACATCGAGGTAAGTGTTTGGTCTAACCTTAGCTTGAGGGATTAGGAGTTGTGTCCTATTTGCTATTTGTTTCTTGTTGAGTACAACGTATAGGCATGGTGACTGTAGACATGTGATTTTTGACTCTCCCCAAGATTTTTCATATTTTAGCATGTAAATATTTAATTTAGGCCCAATATAGCTATTTCAACTATTTTTGACTTCTTTACTTTATTTTCGTCATGAAAATGGAAAATTACAAAAAAAAAATTTAGCTTACGTATCTTTCATAAATTTAAATAAAAAAATATACAAAAATAGTACCTTAATTTTATCTTTATATAATCTTGAAAAATAGAAAAAAAATATATGTAATAGTTTCATGTTTTAATATAGTTTAGTCTAATTAATTAGAATTTATTTTTGCATCATGTAGTATAATTATCTTATATTAAGGGAATTTAGCTATGGTTTTAATTAATAATTTTTGGAGTCTTCTTAGCCCAAAATTGAAACACAAAAAGACATGGTCCAACCCAATTACCCATAGTCCATTCTTCCCAACCTATTAGCCCATTTAAGTGCAAAATTTAATCCTAGCCATCTATTTCCTTCTAATCCAATGGTCATCATCCTTTCCCACTTCTATATAAAATACCCAATTATAGAAACCCTACCATAAGTTTTCAATTCCTACAACTCAAAAGCAAAAAAAATGACGCAAGAACAAAATTGAGACAACTAAAAAAATCCAATGTTTTCTTCTTCTTCATGAGAAACGAGAACCAGCCGCCCTTAAGAAAAAGCTTCAGCCATTGAACAGAAGAGACCAACGACCCACCCCCATGACTTCATCGTCTCCTTCACACCCCCCAACGTCTTCTTCTTCAGCCATTAGAGACACCAAACAAACAGTTGTTGTTGCTGGGCCTCCGTTCACCGCGAAGCTGACATCTCCGGCGAAGCTTCACCTCACAAACGACCAGCCAACACCAACAAAATAGTCGCATCATTTCCCCTTCCAGTCCAGATCGAGCACGTATACATAGGGAGGGAACCGGAGCGAAAATGAACTAAGTTTCTCATATCTAATACACATAGAGGAAACGGACCAACAGAAACAATGGCGGGATTCACACTCCTTGCCGTGGGTCTAGCTTGTGCGTTCGCTAGTGGCCAGATGGAGTTTTGTCTGAGCTGAGGTTGGTTTGAGTTCGTCGAGGTTCGATTTGCGATCGTTGTTTTCTGTTTCCGGTTTAAGGTCTAAGCTTCGATTCTTTCATTTACATGTTCTGTTTCTGTTATTTACGATGCTTTGTTTATGAAGTCTTCACTATTGTTAATTGCTATCTCCCTTTAATTTCATATACATGGTCTTGATGACATGAATTTGGAGTTGCTGGTATGAATACTTTGAAGAAGTATGTTCTGTTTAGCTTCTTGTTAAGGTTTTCTCAGAAATGCATCTAATGCAATCTTGATAGGCTTTGTTTACTGTTTCGTAAATACTACATTCATCTTAATTGTGGTGAGCTACTTTCATTAGTCCGTTTATTCACTTCAATATCCCGAGTTCTTTGTTTAAGTGTTGTATTAGGGGTTGGGAATCCTGTTGTGTATATTTATGAGATAGATAGATTTAGGTCGAGCTAATGCGAAATGGCAGAAATGAGAAGTTCGGAAAATTGATAGAACGTCTTAGTTGCCTGTTTTTAAATTAATTTCCTAAAATTCGGGTGTGCATTTCATGTGACCCTGCCATAATTTTGGATAATAATAACGAAATAAGCATGTTAAAATACGGGGGTGCATTTCATGTGACCCGGTTTTAATTTCCAACAAGGTTAAATAGAGCGTGTCGTGAACCACGGGTGCATTTCATGTGGTGTGGCTTGCGATATGTTTTAAGTGACCTTGAATTAATTCTTTAAATAAGTAAAAGCGGTTTTTCAAAAGTTAAAAATGCACATAGGATTAAAAGTGTTTTAAAATCAGATAATAGGCCAATTATAACAGTTGAGCGACCGTGCTAGAACCACGAAACTCGGGAATGCCTAACACCTTCTCCCGGATTAACAGAATTCCTTACCCGGATTTCTGGTTCGCGAACTGTACTATAGAGTCAATCTTTTCCTCGATTCGGGATTTGAACCGGTGACTTGGGACACCATAAAATTATTCCAAGTGGCGACTCTAAATTTTTAATAAATAAATAATCTCGTTTCGATTATCACTTAAATTGGAAAACTCCCTTATATACATCGTTCTACGGGGTGTAGGTAAAAAGGAGGTGACAGCTCTGGCGACTCTGCTGGGGATCGAACCCAGAATCTCTGGTTCAGGATTCAAGAATTCGAGCTTAGAATAATTGTTATATTTGGCTATATTTATTATCTGATTTTATTACATGTTTGAGCCTAATATGCTAAATGTTGCTTTTACCGCTTTGATATTATCTGAACTGTATATAAACTGCTACGAAACCCTTCCTCTCTCTCTGAGTCTTCTAAATCATGGAGAAGTGTGCACTTCGTGTGACTTCTCTTCTATTAGAGTCATATCCCAAATTTTAGAACGAGGTTCGGACAAGTTGCAAAGCCGGTGAAACTTCTGTATTCCCGGTACGCTGCCTCCCCTCGGCTTGAGCTGTCCGCTCGGGTAAGCTAGGTCTAGAACAAATAAACCCATATTTTTAAACCTAGTATAACATAGCCTCATGTCGGATCCCTAGTAGGAACGCTTGTTTGCATCATGTGCACTTGACTTAGGGGACTCAACACAGGGGTTAGGTCCGTCTAGGACAGGTATACCCCAAAAAAATAAAAGACCATCCTGATGCATCTTATGTGCTACATGTTGCATTTATTCAAGGGTAAAAGGGTCATTTGGCGGACCAATGATAGCTGAGGGTAAATGAAGAAATGAAAAAAAACAATGAAAAAAGAAAGAAGAGAGAAAAAAAAAAGAAAAAGAGAGGGTGAAGTGTGAAGATAAAGCGAGTGGGGCCCAATTATGTTTTCTGTTGCATTTTGTTAAGAAAAAAAAGAGCTTGAAAAATTCAAAAAATTTTGTACTTTTTCATCATTTTTCAAAAATCCGAAAATCAAAAAAAAAGAGGAAAAAGAAAATCCAAAAGAATTTACATGTTTCATGATTTTTCAAAAAAAAAATATTTTCTCTAAATTAGTTGTTTTATTTATTCTCGCTCATATCCAATCTGCCCGAACTACGCATACCTGATTCTCGTCTTTCGGGGCGTGATACGTAGGCAACTCACATAGGGTTCGGTCTTCCTAGTAAATCTTAGGTTCTTGGCTTTGCGGGGTCCTAGCCAAATTTTGCACTTCTAGCCACCTTTTGGCCAAATAAGCCATTTTGCAAAAATAGCCTAAATTATGTCTTGCATTTGTCTAGTAGGGAATGCTATTGTCTCACATAGTGTTGGTTTAAGTTTTCTTATATAGGTGAGGATTTACTTACCAGAGTTTGAGCATGACAGATACTCTAGGATCACTGCATTCAGGAGCTGCTCGAGGAGCCATTTTATATTTTTGAGTCTATTGTTCATGTTTTACTTTCTAGTCCTGTATAGTAGTATACAGTCATTTAGTTTATTTTCTTGAGTCTGTCATAGTCTAGTTAAGCTTGTGAGTATTTTGTTATTATTTCCCTTTTTGTATTTGAAAATGTATTATGAATCAAAATCCAAAAAATATATTTTGCGTTTTTATATTTCCGTTGGAATTTTCTCTAGAAATACTACTCCTAGAAATTGAAAAAAAATTCAATTGAGGTGTCTTTTCCTTTAGGCAATTAATACCTAGAACTTAAAATAATTGTTTTTATATCTCCCTTAGTATATTAAGACTAAAAATCCAAAAAAGAAGAGAATTTTCTTTTAGTACCTCTTTAAAAGGTTTTCTTTAAGGTATTAATTCCAAAAATCCAAAAGATTTTCTTTTGAGGTTCTTCTTTGGGGAATTAATGAAAAATGAAAAAAAAATCTTTTTTATTTTATAAGAACTTTAGGACATCGTACATAGAAGAAATAACATACCATATCTTCTGTTTATTTTTAAAAATTTTCCTTTAGGTAATTAAAAATTGAAATCCAAAAATAGTTTTTATCTTTTTCATTTCTCGTTACGAAGTTTTTCTTCAGGGATATCAAATGAAAATTCAGAAAAAAGGGAGTCAAAAAATATATATCTTTCTTTTCTATGATTTTTCCTCAATAGAATATTTGTTTCCAAAAAGAAAAGAAAAAGAAAAAAAATCCGTTAAGCTTGAGTTTAGAATAGGTTATAGAACATTAAGTCTAGAAAATTAAAAAAAAAGGATTTTGCTTCTTTTATTTCTCTTTTCTCATCGGATTAGTCATTAAGGTAAAAAAAAGAAAAAAAGAAAATGAGAACGTTAGTTTGTTTACTTTATTCCCGATCTTCCTGAACAACGCAAAGATATGATTCATGCGGCATCGTGATACGTAGACAACCTACATAGGGTTCGATCGAATCATTTTTTTTATTAAAAGAAAAAAAAGGAAAAAAAGAAAGAAAAGAAAAAAGAGGTGGAATTGTGGGATGTGAGATATGAGAGAAAGAAAGGGTGATGATTAAAAAAACAAAAAGAGAAATAAAGGAAAATGGGCAAGCCAGCAAGTACTAGAAAAGCAAAGAAAAGAGAGGTTGAAATGAACAAATTGGGATGATGCCAACTGACCTTTATACCCTCGAAGTCATTTTAGAATCGATAACTGTGGCTAGGTGCATTGCACATAAAGTGAGATTATCTTATGTTAAATGCTCTAACGCTAACGTGATGGCTTCATTTTTTTTATATTCATAGTAGAAGGGTTGTCGGTTTGTGGTTTTAAAGTGGTAACTCTTCTCTACAACATAAAGTCAAAGGCAATGGCAGACAACAACAGAACTGAGTTGGTTGATACTGGAGCTCGAAAGTAGCTGGATGAACAGGACAATGGGTTGGTTGAAGAGGTAAAGATGTTAAAACAACACATGGCTGACATGTATCAGGCTTGGATGACTGGGAAGGCGCCACCCTCGCCACCACCTAGCTTCCTAGATGCTGCCCTTACCCAAACTCCGGACACAATGCCAGATAATCCTCCATACTCCCCAGATCCACCCGCTTATCTCAAAGCTCATGATGCCCAATATTACCCCTCAGAGGTTGACCACAAGGTTCCTTACTCATACAAATGGGGTTCAAGGGATGAGCCTCATGTTGAAAATGAAAAGTTCACAGGAAGAAAAGGGAAAGATGGGGCACCCAAGAGGCTGAAAGGCATAGAACAGTCCTTAAAGAACAAGCAAGGAACGGGAGACCAGGGAAGCATGGCTTACAAGAAACTGTCTGTGTCCCTTGACATTCGCCTGCCCGCGGGGTTTAAAGTGCCAAAATTTACCTTGTATGATGGGTGTGGGGATCCGGTAACCCACCTGAAGGTTTATTGCAATGAAATGAGAGGTTTTGGAGAGAAAGATGACTTGATGATGGCGTATTTCAGTGAGAGCCTGACTGGGGCAGCTTTGGACTGGCATGCTCGTCAAGATGTTGGTAAGTGGCCTACATTGGGTAACATGGCTCAAGATTTTGTTCAATAATTTCAATACAAATCAGACGTTACCCCAGACCGCTCTTCCATATCTAGGATGGGAAAGAAGCCGGAGGAAAGCTTTAGAGAGTTTGGGCTCAGATGGAGGGAGCAGGCTGCTCAAGTCAATACCCCGATTGGTGAAGAAGAAATAGCTGAGCTTTTCCTACAAGCCCAGGGGCCCACCTACTTCAGTCATTTGATCCCGGCCCTGGGGAAGCCTTTCAATGATGTGTTAAGAATGGGGGAGCTAATAGAAGAGGGAATCAAGTCAGGCCAAATCATGAGTTGTTCGAAAAACATTCAGAACATCCCAGTAAGCTTGGGTGGAAGAAAGAGAAATAAAGAAGATGATCCAATAGGCTTTCCCGATCAATACTTCCATCCTCGACATCGTCCCCGTGGATATCCTTATGCACCAGATGATCCTCCCCAATGCCATTTCTCTCCACAGAACTCCCAAAATCGTACATCACTCTCCCAGTACCCAGCTCCATAAAATGCCTATCTACCTCCATGAGCCTACCGAAAACCCCCTAGATTAGGTTTACGGCCTAATCAAGCCTTTAAGAATGGGAGGTTACGGAAGAAGAAGACCTTCACTCCATTAGGAGAGGCATATGCCAGTCTGTTCCAGAGGCTAAGGATATTAAACATGTTGAAGCCTACCCAGATAAAAATGCCAGACCCTCTTCCAAAGAAGTTTGATTTTTTTCAAAGGTGCGCATATTGCTCGGATGCCCCGGGGCATGACATAGAGAAGTGTTGGAATCTGAAGAACGCAATTTAGAAGCTTATTGATGCAGGAGACATTGTCGTGCAAAATCCAGATGCAGCAGACACTAGCCAAAGTCTGTCACCAGTGCATAATGAGACGCATATGGTGTGTATGATTTATTTTGAAAAGGAATGTGAGAATTCTTCTGGGATCCTTGAAGGTCTACGTGCTACGAAGCTTTCAGCGCTATCAGAGGTTGATCCTAAGAATGAGCAGGCAAAGGGAACCCAAAGACAATCGGTTCAGAATAACGTGATGGAGGCTGGTGAAGGTCTTAGCATTGTTGATGCAGAAGTCAATGGCTAATATGTTGAGTTTGATGATTAGAAAGACACTCTTTTCTTGGTTTGCAAGGGAGGAGTTTTGGTGGTTTATTTTGTTGTCATTTCTGCTGTCTGGGTTATTTCAGGGTTGTAATTCGGATATTGTCTTGTGACTCAAACCCTTCTATCCTTTTATTTTGCTTAGTTTGTTTAGTCATAATAGCCCATTTAGTGTTGTCTAGGTTTGTTCTATGTTTGTAACCCCAGTTTGGTTTGTTTGTTTTGTTGTCCAAACCCTTTCACCATCTGTCTAATGCAATTTTCTGTTTTCTGTGATTTCTAGTCATTTTCGTTTAGTTCTCTTTTCTTTTTATAGTTCTTTTCCTGTTGACTCTAGTGACATAACATGCACGCGTAACTCTCAGCTTGGTTTTAAAAGTTAGTTTAATCACGAAGCAATGAAACAATGTTGAATATGTAAGGACATTTGAGGGAAATAAGTAAAGGCATTTTGAGATCACTTCAAGCCCGAATTGTGTGAAACTAGGGCAGGTAGAACATAAAAATACACTATTGAAATGCATCATGCTGCATCAGGTGAAGATAATGGCAAGTTTGCCCCAAATTTGTAGGGGGCCGTTTGTGGTAATGAGAGTGAGGGTGTTGTCTAATGGGGCTTGGTAACTAACAGATGTAGAAAACGAATGTGTGGATATAATTATCAAGTCTAGTGCAATCAAAAGATGTTACAAAGGTTTTCCTTGGTTTGTTTAATTGTGTAGTTTGCACTTTGCATGTTTTGGAGATTGGAATGATGAAGGCATTTTGTTCTGCTATCTAAACACTTTATCCTCCGTTACCCCTTTGAGCCTTATCTATTTTTTTTCATACCCCTCTTTCGGAATCAGTAGCAAAGATTAGAAACGCAAGTGTGAAAGATGAATAAAGGAAAAAGAGAAAATAAAAAGAATGAAAAGAGAGAGAAGAAAAAGAAGAAGAAAGAGAAAAGGAAAAAAGAAAAGAAAAGAAAGAAAAAAGAAAAAAAAAGAATAAAAACAACAACAAAAAGAAAAAGAAGGAAAGAAGAGAAAAGAAAAATCACAACAAACAAAGTAATAATATGAACTACGTTCGACCTGATTCCTTTTAAAGATACGTAGGCAGCCTCACGGTTCGGTCCCATTGAAATAAAATCCAAAAGTCCCCAAGCAAGAACTGGGGCAGAAGTTGTGGTTGTTGCAGTAAATTTGATTCCAAAAGTTGTAATTTTGAACCCAGTTGAATTGTTTTGAGCCTTTTATACCCTTTCTTTCTAACACTGTCTAAAAGCCCACATTACGATCCAAAGAAAGACCTTATGATCAGTTTTCGAAAAATGCCGAGTCAAGCAGGTAGAGGGGAATCATATCAAGGGCAACACTCTGATCCAAGCAGGAAAAATTGAAAATGAGAGTCTTATTGGTGAAAACTCTCATGGGCACCGTAAGGCGACGAGAGCTGAGAGAAATAAAAAATGAGAGAGTCTTATTGGTGAAAACCTTCACGGGCACCGTAAGGGGATGAAAGCAGAGAGAAATAAAAAATGAGAGAGTCTTATTGGTGAAAACCTTCACGGGCACCTTGAGGCGACTGTAAGTTGAGAAAAAGAACAAAACGAGAGAGGCTTGATGGTGAAAACCCCTCGGGCACTACATGTCGAATAAGGATTGTGAATCAGATTGGATAATTGGAGCATGGAAACCCAGTTTCATGGTTTGGGGTATAATAGGAGTTGAACATCAGACATGCTTTACAGAACATGCCACAGGTGCATGTCACGGTCATTAGAGTTGGTGTCCATATCTGATAGGTTTCTACTTTGTAGTTTTCTTGTTAGGAATTATCTCTTTTCATTGTCCTTTACTCCGATCCTTTTTGTCTTATTTACTTCCTCTTCTTGAGTCTGTGCGGTTAGAACAAGTGAGAAATGACTTCAAAATTTGCCACCAGCTGTCCAAATTGCACAAAACGGGGTCTGGCTAACACATCAAATGTCATAAGTCAGAAAAGAACAACAAGCGCATTGAGCCGGTAACACATCAAATGCTTTGGGATACTTGTGAAATACAAAGGTTTGGTACATATCAATTCAGGAATAATGCAACAAGATGGAGGGTGTTAGGTGAACGAATCAAAGGTATTTTCGGTAAAACACAAAGGCTTGGTATATATCAATTTATGAACAATGCAACAGATGGAGGGTGTAGGGTGAACGAATCAAAGGTTTTTTCTGTGATAAGATTAACAAAGAAAGTGGTTAACCAGTGACAAGCAAGGTCTTCCAAGCAGAAATCAAAGTTATCATGGCAAGTGAAGGAGCAATAGACCTCAAGGCCTATGCCGGTGGGTTAAGTCAGGAAAGAACAACATGCACATTGAGTGGACGGTAATTGACGTGCTTTGGGATTCATGTGAGACACAAAGGCCGGTAAATGTCAGTTCATGAGTAATGCAACAGATAGAGGGTAATGGGTCTGAATGGAGAAGAGGTATTTTCTGTGATACGAATGGCAGATAAAGTGATTAGTTAAGGAACAAGCAAGGTCTTCGGGTGAAAATCAGTTATCATGAGAAGTGAAGGAGAAACCGCCCTCAAAGTCAAGGCCACAAACCAACCACCATATTTTAAACTGACAAAATTTTTCTTTGATTTGAAACAGGGGCAGAAAATTTCGTTTGTTCCGGAGAAATCCTCCGCTGGGGAAAGGCAAGAACCAGACAGGTTTGACTTGTGATTTTCAGGACCCGCTTGGATAATGGGATTTAATTTGAAATTCTAAAGACCCTCTTGGAAAATGGGACTTAGTTTAAAATTCAAAACAATCGTGAGTAACATAATCTAGCATAAATGTACCCCAAAGGAATGTAAGTTGGCTTAAAAGTTTGCATGTTTGAGACAGAATCCAATTAGGAGTTTTCAGGACCCTCCTGGAAAATGGGACCTAGTTTAAAATTCAGAAATAGCATAATCTAGAACAAATATACCCCAAGGAATAGAAGATGGTTTCAAAGTTTGCATGTTCAAGACAAGATTCAATCAGGAATTTTTAGGACCCTCCTGGATAATAGGATTTAATTTAAAATTCTCAGGACCATCCTGGATAATGGGATTTAATTTAAAATTTTCAGGACCCTCCTCGATAATGGGATTTAGTTTTTAAGTTTTCAGGACCCTCCTGGATAATGGGATTTAGTTTTAAGTTTTCAGGACTCTCCTGGATAATGGGATTTAGTTTTTAAATTCTCAGGACTCTCCTGGACAATGGGATTTAGTTTTAAAAGTTCTCAGGACCCTCCTGGATAATGAGATTTAGTTTTTAAGTTTTCAGGACCTCCTCGATAATGTGATCTAGTTTTTAAGTTTTCAGGACCCTCATGGATAATGGAATTTAGTTTTTAAAATCTCAGGACCTTCTTGAATAATGAGATTTAATTTAAAATTCTCAGTACCCTCCTGGATAATGAGATTTAGTTTTTAAGTTTTCAGGACCCTCCTGAATAATGGGATTTAATTTTAAAAGTTCTCATGACCCTCCTATATAATGGGATTTAGTTTTAAGTTCTCAGGACCCTCCTGGATAATAGGATTTAGTTTTAAATTTTCAGGACCCTCCTGGATAATGAAATTTAGTTTTTAAATTCTCAGGACCCTCCTGGATAATGGGATTTAGTTTTAAAAGTTCTCAGGACCCTCCTGGATAATGGGATTTAGTTTTTAAGTTTTCAGGACCCTCCTGGATTATGGGATTCAGTTTTTAAATTTTCAGGACCCTCCTGGATAATGAGATTTAATTTTAAAATTTCAGTGCCCTCCTGGATAATGGGATTTAATCTTAAAAATTCTCAGGACCCTCCTAGATAATGAAAATTAGTTTTAAGTTCTCAGGACTCTCCTAGATAATGTGATTTAGTTTTAAGTTCTCAGGACCCTCCTGGATAATGGGATTTAGTTTTAAGTTCTCAGGACCCTCCTGGATAATGAGATTTAGTTTTAAGTTCTCAGGACCCTCCTGGATAATGGGATTTAGTTTTAAGTTCTTAGGACCCTCCTGGATAATGGGATTTAGTTTTAAGTTTTCAGGACCCTCCTGGATAATGAGATTTAGTTTTTAAATTTTTAGAACCCTCCTGGATAATGGGATTTAATTTTAAAATTTCAGGGCCCTCCTGGATAATGGAATTTAATCTTAAAAATTCTCAGGATCCTCCTGGACAATGGGACTTAGTTAAAATTCAAAACGTTCATGAGTAACAAGATCTAGCATAGGCTCTACCTTGAGGAAATATAAGTTTGGCTTTGAAGTTTTCATGCTTAGGATAAGATTCAATTTGAAATTTTTAGGACCCTCCTGAATAATGGGACTTAGTTTAATACCTCCCTTAGATGCTAAGATTTAGCATAAGTTTCACCGTTAGGAAGTTGAATTTAGCTCTGAAATTTTCACCCTTAAGATGAGATTTGATTTTAAATTTCAGGACCCTCCTGGATAATGAGATTTAGTTTTAAGGTCTTCATAGACAACAAGATTTAGCGGAAGTCTTACCTTTAGGAAATATAACTTAGCTTTAAAACTGTCATATAACTAGGAGTTTTCAGGATCCTCCTGGATAATGGGATCTAGCTTTTAAAATTCTTTGAGATTTTCTGGTAACATGATTCAATTAACACTCACAGATGCGCCCAACACCAAACTGGGGCAGAAGTTTTCTTTGTTTTTGTCTATTTTGTTGCAATCAGGCGCCCACCTGGAGAACAAGGGAATACATTTCAAATTCAGCAATCAAGCGTCCACTTGGAGAACAAAGGAATATATTTCAAGTTCAACAATCAGGCGCCCACCTAGAGAACAAGGGAATACATTTCCAATTCAGCAATCAGGCGCCCACCTGGAGAACAAGGGAATACATTTTTCAAAGTTCAGCAATCAGGCACCAACCTGAACAACAAGAGAATACATTTTCGGTTCAATAGTCAGGCTCCCACCTGGAAAAAAAAGGAAATACATTTCAAGTTTTGGTAATCAGGCGTCCACCTGGAGAACAAGGGAATACGTTTTAAGTTCAGCAATCAGGCGCCCACCTGGAGAACAAGGGAATACATTTCAAATTTAGCAATCAGGCGCCCACCTGGAGAACAAGGAAATGCATTTCAAATTCAGCAATCAGGCACCCACCTGGAGAACAAGGGAATACATTTCAAATTTAGCAATCAGGCGCCCACCTGGAGAACAAGGGATAACATTTCAAGATTCAGCAATCAGGCGCCCACCTGGAGAACAAGGGAATACATTTCAAGTTTAGCAATCAGGCGCTTACCTAGAGAACAAGGGAATACATTTTAAGTTTTGGTAATCAGGCGCCCACCTAGAGAACAAGGGAATACATTTCAAGTTTTGGTAATCAGGTGCCCACCTGGAGAACAAGAGAATACAGAAAGTTTTAGTAATTAGGCGCCCACCTGGAGAACAAGGAAAGACAGTTCAAGTTTCAAGGGAAAGTAGTTTCGAAGGAAGACATTCCAAGATTTGGCAATCAGGCACCCACCTGGAAAACAAGGGAATTCACTTCAGAATGCAATTCAAGTCAGCAACAAAAGAAGCTCGCGGTAGGAATGCGAGTCAACAGTCCGAGGTGATCAACAGAAGTTAGTCACAACAAAGAAAAAAGAGAAAGGCAAGAAGTTAATCCAAATGCAGAAGTTGATGAAAGATATGAGCTTCTCAAGACATGGCCGAGGTCACAAGCACTGCATACCCGGTTTTGATCCGAAAAGCTGAAGAAGAACGATCTAGCACCTACAACTAGCAAGCGTCAAGGTTCAAATCCAAAGTCTGCATGAAGAATCATTCAAGACTCAAGATCAAGCTTTAGAAGACTTATAGATAGGAATCTTGTAATTCGTAGTTGATAGGCTTAGCTAGTCTTTTTCATGTTTTGATTTTTGGTGTAACATCAGGATCGCGGACCGGAACCTCGGCGGAACGGCACCTCGACTGACTCTCCACCTCGGCATACTCCATCATCCCACTCACTTCTGAACTACACGTGGCCTGATTCCTTTATAGCCAAGGATATGTATGCAGCTCAGATACCAGGGCTCGGTCACTTTCCCCTTTTCTCTTAGTTTTAGTCTCTCCAAATAAGGGTCGGGTCAAAAAACCTGTCTAGTTGTTCTTTGTCCGAAAATGCTTTGCATTTTCAGTCAAATAGGGGCAGCTGTAGACATGTGATTTTTGACCCTCCCCAAGAATTTTCATATTTTAGCATGTAAATATTTAATTTAGGCCTAATATAGCTATTTCAACTATTTTTGACTTCTTTACTTTATTTTCGTCATGAAAATGGAAAATTACAAAAAAATATTTTAGCTTACGTATCTTTCATAAATTTAAATAAAAAAAATACAAAAATAGTACCTTAATTTTATCTTTATATAATCTTGAAAAATAGAAAAAAAATATATGTAATAGTTTCATGTTTTAATATAGTTTAGTTTAATTAATTAGAATTTATTTTTGCATCATGTAGTATAGTTATCTTATATTAAGAGAATTTAGCTATGATTTTAATTAATAATTTTTGGAGTCTTCTTAGCCCAAAATTGAAACACAAAAAGACATGGTCCAACCCAATTACCCTTAGTCCATTCTTCCCAACCCATTAGCCCATTTAAGTGCAAGATTTAATCCTAGCCATCTATTTCCTTCTAATCCAATGGCCATCTTTCTTTCCCACTTCCACATAAAATACCCAATTATAGAAACCCTACCATAAGTTTTCAATTCCTACAACTCAAAAGCAAAAAAAAAAACGGCGCAAGAACAAAATCCAGATAACTAAAAAATTCAATGCTTTCTTCTTCTTCATGAGAAACGAGAACCAGCAGCCCTTAAGAAAAAGCTTCAGCTATTGAACAGAAGAGACCAACGACTTACCCCCTAACTTCGTCGTCTCCTTCACCCCCCCAACATCTTCTTCTTCAGCCATTAGAGACACCAAACAAATAGTTGTTGTCGCTGGGCCTCCGTTCACCGCGAAGCTGCCATCTCCGGCAAAGCTTCACCTCACAAACGACCAGCCAACACCAACAAAATAGTCACATCATTTCCCTTTCCAGTCCAGATCGAGCACGTATACATAGGGAGGGAACCAAAGTGAAAATGAACTAAGTTTCTCATCTCTAATACACATAGAGGAAACAGACGAACAGAAACAATGGCGTGATTCACGCTCCTTGCCGTGGGTCTAGCTTGTGCGTTCGCTAGTGGCCAGATGGAGTTTTGTCTGAGCTGAGGTTGGTTTGAGTTTGTCGAGGTTCGATTTGCGATCGTTGTTTTCTGTTTCCGGTTTAAGGTCTAAGCTTCGATTCTTTCATTTACATGTTCTATTTCTGTTATTTACGATGCTTTGTTTATGAAGTCTTCACTATTGTTAATTGCTATCTCCCTTTAATTTCATATACATGGTCTTGATGACATGAATTTGGAGTTGCTGGTATGAATACTTTGAAGAAGTATGTTCTGTTTAGCTTCTTGTTAAGGTTTTCCCAGAAATGCATCTAATGCAATCTTGATAGGCTTTGTTTACTGTTTCGTAAATACTACATTCATCTTAATTGTGGTGAGCTACTTTCATTAGTCTGTTTATTCACTTCAATATCCCGAGTTCTTTGTTTAAGTGTTGTATTAGGGGTTGGGAATCCTGTTGTGTATATTTATGAGATAGATAGATTTGGGTTGAGCTAATACGAAATGGTAGAAATGAGAAGTTCGGAAAATTAATAGAACATCGTAGTTGCCTGTTTTGAAATTAATTTCCTAAAATTCGGGTGTGCATTTCATGTGACCCTGCCATAATTTTTGGATAATAATAACGAAATAAGCATGTTAAAATCCGGGGGTGCATTTCATGTGACTTGGTTCTAATTTTCAACAAGGTTGAATAGAGCGTGTCGTGAACCACGGGTGCATTTCATGTGGTGTGGCTTGCGATATGTTTTAAGTGACCTTGAATTAATTCTTTAAATAAGTAAAAGCGGTTTTTCAAAAGTTAAAAATGCACATAGGTTTAAAAGTGTTTTAAAATCAGATAATAGGCCAATTATAACAGTTGAGCGACCGTGCTAGAATCACAGAACTCGAGAATTCCTAACACCTTCTTCCGGGTTAACAAAATTCCTTACCCGGATTTCTGGTTCGCGGACTGTAATACAGAGTCAATCTTTTCCTCGATTCGGGATTTGAATCGGTGACTTGGGACACCATAAAATTATTCCAAGTGGCAACTCTGAATTTTTAATAAATAAATAATCCTGTTTCGATTGTCACTTAAATTGGAAGAACTCCCTTATATACATCCTTCCAGGGGATGTAGGTAAAAAGGAGGTGTGACAGTGACGAGTATCTATGCGTTGGTGTCAAGCATGACCGTAAGTCTTATATTGTGATTTTCATGATCTCGTTGTATTATTCATGCTTTGGTAAAGATTTCTATTTGTTGTGTAAAGTTGTGGAAAGAATTGTGACCTATGAACATTGAGGAGCGTTGGCTCCAGTTGTATAACGAATTGTGAAAGTATAAGTGATAATCGAACTTCTAGAGCATTGGCTTGAGTTGTGAAGTGAATTGTGAAGTAAAAGTTAGAAGGAGAAGAGATCATTATGTTGCCCCCTTGCCGGACTATTGTTGAGTTGAGGTTCCCTTGCATTGTGTTCTTAATTGATATTACGGACGCTTAGGTTGATGATTCTTTGTGTTAGGTGTTGTAACAAGTTTGGTTATAGCTGGGTAGTTAGGTATTGTAACAAGTATATCCGCGTAACTCTTCTGTCTGGACTGAGTTGTGCGAAGCCTTTCCTGAATCAACTTTACCTTATCCAAGGCATCCTATATCAAATCTATACCGTAAAACTTAGCCTCACTGGGCTCAAACCACCCGATAGGAGAACGTCAACGTCGACCATATAAAGCCTCGTATGGAGCCATCTCTATGCTGGACTGATAGCTATTGTTGTACACAAACTCCGCTAAAGGCAATAACTGATCCCACTGCCCTCGAAATTCAATCACACATGCTCTAAGCATATCCTCTAAAATCTGAACTGTCCACTCCGACTGCCTGTCGGTCTGAGGATGGAATGTTGTGCTAAGCTCTACACGGGTCCCCAACTCACTCTAAACGGCTCTCCAAAAATGGGAAGTGAACTGAGGGCCTCTGTCTGATATGATGGAAACAGGCACACCGTGCAACCGGACTATCTTCCGAACATAAATCTGAGCATACCTCTCCGCTATATAAGTGGTCGCCACTGGAATGAAGTGAGACGACTTGGTAAACCTATCCACAATGACCCATACTGAATTAAACTTCCGCAAAGTCCGCGGTAACCTAACTACGAAATCCATGGTGATGCGCTCCCACTTCCACTCAGGGATAGGCATCTGCTGAAGTAGGCCACCCAGCCTCTGGTGTCCATACTTGACCTGCTGGCAATTCAAACATCTAGGTACATACTCCACTATGTCTTTCTTCATCCTCTGCCTCCAGTAATGCTGCCTCAAGTCACGATACATCTTCGTGGCACCCGGATGAATGGAATACCGCGAACTGTGAGCCTTTTCTAGAATCCTCTCCCTTAGACCATCAACATTAGGAACACATAGACGGCCCTGAATCCGCAAAGCACCATCCTCGCCAATAGAAACCTCCTTGAAGTACCATCTCTCTGAGAACCGCCAAATGTGGATCATTGAACTGTTGGGCCTTAATCTGCCCTAATAATGAAGACTACGCAACCACACATGCTAGAACTCGGCTAGGCTCTGAAAGGTCCAACCTCACAAGTCTGTTAGCCAAGGATTGAATGTGCAAAGCTAGTGGCCTCTTCGCTGCTGGAATGAATGCCAAGCTACCCATACTTTCTGCCTTTCTGCTCAAGGCATCCACGACCACATTTGCCTTGCCCGAATGATAAAGAATGGTGATGTCATAATCCTTCAATAACTCAAGCCACCTGCGCTGCCTCAAATTAACATCCCTCTGCTTGAATAAATGCTGTAAGCTGCGATGATCAGTATAAACCTCACATGATGCCTCATACAGATAATGCCTCCATATCTTAAGAGCATGAAAAATTTGCGGCCAACTCTATATTGTGCATAGGATAATTCTTCTCATGAACCTTCAGCTGACGCGACATATATGCAATAACTCGCCCCTCCTGCATCAGTACACATCCCAAGCCAATGCGTGAAGCGTCACAATACACCGTATACATCCCCGAGCTTGAAGGCAATACAAGGACTGGTGCTGTAGTTAAAACTGTCTTGATTTTTGGAAGCTCTCCTCACAATTATCAGACTAACGGAATGGAGCACCCTTCTGGGTCAATTTAGTCAGAGGTGATGATATAGATGAAAAGACCTGCACGAATCGTCTGTAATAACCTGCTAACCCCAGGAAAGTCCTAATCTCGGTCACTAAAGTAGGATGTGGCCAACTATGAACTGCCTCAATCTTCTTGGGATTCACCTAAATGCCCCTTCCTGACACAACATGCCCCAATAATACCACTGACTCTAGCCAAAACTCACACTTGGAGAACTTAGCATATAGCTTCTGCTCTCGCAAAGTCTGAAGCACTACTCTCAGATGATGTTCGTGCTCCCCCAAGCTACGTGAGTATATCAAGATGTCGTCAATGAAGACGATAACAAACAAATCAATAATAGCCTGAATACCCTGTTCATCAAATCCATAAATGTCGCGGGGGTATTAGTCAAGCCAAAGGACATCACCAAAAACTTATAATGGTCATATCTAGTTTGGAATGCATTCTTCGGAACATCCGAGTCCCAAATCCTTAGCTGATAATACCCTGACCTCATGTCTATATTAGAGAACACCTAGCACCTAACAACTGGTCAAACAAATCATCGATACGAGGCAACAGATACTTGTTTTTGATGGTGAGTTTATTCAACTAGCGATAGTCAATGCATATCCGCATGGTCCCATCCTTCTTCTTCACAAATAACACTGGTGCTCCTCATGGCGATACACTGGGCCTAACAAACCCCTTTGCCAATAACTCCTCAAGCTGCTCTTTCAACTCCTTCAACTCCCTAGGAGCCATAAGGTACAGTGGAATAGATATAGGCTGGGTGCTTGGAGCCAAATCGATACAGAAATCAATATCACGATCTGGAGGCATGCCAGGAAGGTCACAAGGAAAAACATCAGCGAACTCCCGAACCTCTGGAACTAAATCAATCATCGGAAACTCTATGGTGGTGTCTCGGACATAAGCTAAATAAGCCAAACACCCCTTCTCGACCATATGCCGAGCCTTCAGGAAAGAAATAATCCGACTAGGTGTATCGACTGTGGAACCCTTCCACTCTAACTTCGGCAACCCTGGAATCACTAGTGAAATAGTCTTGGCATGGCAATCGAGGATGGCGTGATATGGAGATAACCAATCCATGCCTAGGATGACCTCAAAATCAATCATATCAAGCAACAAAGACCTGCTCTAGTCTCGAAACCACAAAATGTGACCACATAGGACCGGTAGATCCGATCCACAACCACAGAATCGCCCACAGGAGTGGAAACATGAATAGGAGTGCCCAAAGGCTCAGGAGAAATAACTAGGAAACAAGCAAACATGGATGATACATATAAATAAGTAGACCCTGGATCAAATAATACTGAAGCATCCCTACCACCGATGGAAATAATACCTATGATGACGACATCTGAGGCCAATGCATCTGGCTTGGCCGGAAGGGCATAGAATCTGGCAGGAGTGCCAGCTGGCTGGCCTCCACCTGACTGAGCAATAGCTGTCTGACCTCTCCCTGCCTGACCTCCACCTCTAGGATGACCTCTACCAGCCTGCCCTCCACCTCTAAGTGGTTGGGCAGCTGGTGCTGATATTATGGGCTACTGACCCTACTGCACTACCTTACCCCGAAGTCTGGGGCAGGTCCTCTTCATGTGACCCGGATCTCCACACTCATAGCATACTCTCGGTACCATGGCCTGCTGCCCTGAAGTCTGAGCCTGCTGCCCTAAATACCCACTGGAAGAGCCCTAGATGGCTGGTGGGCGATATGAACCCTCTGGCACGGCACTAAAGGGACCTTGATATCCAAAATACCCGCCAGAGGAACCCTGGACAACTGGTGGGTGGTAAGAACTCTTCGGCATCGCACTGAAATAAGGCCTCACTGGAGTACCTTGGGGAGGGGGTGGCGGCGCTAAATGTGGGGGCCTGCTAGGCTGACCCCTCCCAAAGTGACCTCTACCCCTAGCTGGGGCACCTCTAAACTCTCCCGAAAATCTAGCCCTCTTGTCTTGCTGCATCTGCTCTCTACCCCTCTGGCGATACCCCTCAATCCTGCGAGCAGTCTCAATCACTAGCTGATACTCAGTACCCATCTCCATCTCTCGGGCCATGCCTGATCGAATAGTAGGGTGCAACCCCGTAACAAATCTCCGCACTCTCTCTGCATCTGTGGGAAGTATCATGAGTGCATGGCAAGACAACTCGGAGAACCTCGCCTCATAATCGGTCACCGAGATCTGACCCTGCTCAAGATGCTCAAACTGATACCGCAGCTCTTCCCTCTCAGAGGGTGGAATGTACCGATCCAGGAATAAATGTGTGAACTGACCCCAAGTGAGGGAGGAGAACCCGCTGGTCTGCCAAGAACATAGGACTGCCACTATCTATGGGCCCTGCCCTCAAGCTGAAAAGTAGTGAAGTCAACTCCAAGCGACTCCAATATCCTCATATTGTGCAGTCTGTCCCTGCACTTGTCGATGAAGTCCTGGGCATCCTCATGTCACTCACCCCTGAAGATGGGAGGTGAAGCCTATTCCATCTATCTAATAACTTCTGCAGATCACCATCCGCAACTGGCCTAGGTGGGGGTGCCACTGTAGCAACTGGTTGAGCCCCATCCATGGGTAGTACACCTGGAGTCTGATACATTGCAGCTACATGTCCTAGAGCCTGGGCAGTAGGGGTCTGTGCTCCCCCTCCTGCATGTGAGGTAGCTAGGCCTGTTGGAAATAAACTAGCCTGAGTCATAGAATCCATGAACCGTAGCATATGACCTATGACCTCCTAAAATTCCGGTGCTGTCATGAAGTCTGCCGGGGTAGGCTCAGCCACGGGCACCTCACCCTGCTCTTCAGCAATAGGATCTCCCGCAGGATCCGCTGGTGGTGCTACTGGAATAACTCTGGGACACCCTCGTCCCCTACCACGGGCCAGAGCCCTCCCCCAGCCTCTAACTCAGCCTCTAGCAATAGGGGGAACAGCTCCTCCTGGGTCCGGAACATCAGTCGTGCGTGTCCTTACCATCTGTGAGAGAATAGAAGAAGGAATTTAGTATACCAACCACTACAAAATAGGAGATGAATAAAGAGTAGCCTTTCCTAATACCCTATAGCCTCTCGAAGATAAATACAGACGTTTCCGTACCGATCTACAAGACTCTATTAGGTTTGCCCATGACTCGTGAGACCTATGTGAACCTAGTGCTCTAATACCATGTTGTCACGACCCATTTCCATAGTAGGTCATGATGGCGCCCGACACCATTTTCAGCAAGCCGATGCGGAAGTATAATTTAGTTCTCATTTTACCTTTACCAAAACTAAGCACAACAGATTTCTCAGATTTAAAGTTGAGGTCAGAAATGATCAATACTATATCAAAGTAATAATACGACCCAAAAATAAATGTCTACTCGAGTGTGTGCCAAGACCTGGTGTCATAAGTTATGGGCAACTAGTAGAATATACAAAAGAATCGCACTATCCTACTGTCTGAATCAAGATAGACTGCAAAAGTAAATACATAATAAAGACTTCTTCAGGCTACTAAACGGCATGGAAGGGAAGCAACTCATCGTAGAAGTCTCGGGTCCGCTCAAGGATGCGCACCAAACTGGTAACCAGATCCACCTGCCTCAGATCCTGTACAATTAAGTACAGAAGTGTAGTATGAGTACATAAACAACATGTACCCAGTAAGTATCCCGTCTAATCTCGAAGAAGTAGAGACGAAAAGTCAACTCGATACTTACTACAGTCAAATAATATGAGAAGAAATTTTAATAAGCAGGAATAACACGAGGTATTAGTATTAATAAGCATGGAATGGCAATTCTTTTCCAAATATCATCGTGAGTGTCCATATATATATATATATATATATTATATTAAGCAGATATGAAGTCCAGTCCACAGAGAAAGTGCTAAGCAAATCATGCACAAATAACACCGAGGGACATACGACCCGATCCAACATAAAAATAAATTGTGTATTGCTGAGGGTTGAACGACTCGAATCATAGATGCATCTATTAACCCGCTCGCGAATCACACGTGTGACACGGTCAAACATAAATAAAATCATCACAAGCAGATGATAAGGTATATCTGAGGAGTAGTCATTCATAGGAAATTCCCAAATTCTCTTTTAAGGACGAAATAGAATAAGGTTCCCTCACTGGGTGCATTTACCTTAATCAAATAATTTATACAATTCTGAATTTAACATCAAGTTACAAGAATATCACATAGAGCATGCTTTTGGGCCCTAAACTACCCGAACTTAACATAATAGTCGCTATGCACGGGCTCTCGTCACCTAGTGCGCACATAGCCCCAGCATATAATGGCAATTAATTCAATTATTACACCTATGGGGACAATTCCCTCTTACAAGGTTAGAAAGGAGACTCACATCGCTCCAAAACGCACCTCCAAATGTCAAGAACAAGTCCAAGCCCTCAATTCGGAGCCGAATAATCCCAAACTAGTTAAATGAAGTAAGAACTAGTCAATATAGACTCACAAGATCGAATTCTAGCTATTTAAGCAATTTTTCAACCATTAACACAAGTTTCCTAAATTCCGACCCCGGGCTCACGTGCCCGGATTCCGAGATTTTTCGAAGGAAGTTATTCTCTACAACCTAAGGATCAATAATATATAATTTCTAATTAATTCCATAATAATTTTTGTGGTTAAATCTAAGTTTTATTAAAACCCTAGGTCTTCCTCTAACCCCTTGATTTTACGTAATTTCTAGTGTTTAATCTATCTAATACGCAAGTATTAAACTAAGGATGGGTGGAATAAACTTACCTCACAATGCTAAGTGAAAGTCTTCTCCCCAAAGCTCCCAAAATCGCCAATGGAAGAGTGAAAATGTGATAAAAATGACTTAGAACCCGTATTAAATGAACCTCACTGCCCAGCGATTTTCGCATTTGCGGTCCCGCATCAGCGAGAATGAGACCGCATCTGCGAAAAGGGGGAGGGAAGGTTGGGACCGCTTCTGCGGTCTGAAGCCCGCATCTGCGTAGCCGCTTCTACGGCTAGGGAGCCGCATCTGCGGTTCCTGGCCTGGCCTGCCCTGGGTTGCTTGTGCGATGCACGGACTGCTTTTGCGATCTCGCACCTGTGGTCCACCAACCGGAGGTGCGGTTATGACAGAAGCAGCAACCTTCAACCCTTTCTCAAATTTTCCACTTCACTCGAGCCTCGTCCGATTGACGCTCGGGGCTCCCGGGCCCTGCCCGAACATACCAACAAGTCTGAAATCATGAGATGGACCTACTCGAACCTTTGGAACACCCGGAATAACTCTAAATCTAGGAATCACCCCCTAAAACCAAATGAATCAAACTTATGAACTTTAAGTTCTTAATTTTCCTCTAACGGGCCAAAATGCCCTAAAACTACTCGGATTGACACCAAATTTTACGGTCAAGTCTTAAATGATATTTCGTACCTGTACCTGGCTTTGGAACCAATATACGAGCCCGATACCCATGAAATCCATCATTACTTAGTTTCTTTAAATCCTTAAAACTTCAAATTAACAATTTCTAATAAAAATTCATTACTCGGGCTAGGGACCTCATAATTCGATTCCGGGCATACGCCCAGGTCCCATATTTTCCCACGGACCTTCCGGGACCGTCAAATCACGATTTCGGATCCGTTTTCTCAAAATATTGACCAAAGTCAAACTTAGTCTTTTAAGAAAATTCTAAGAACTCAAATGGGCATATATCACTCAAAATTCCTCCAAACCCCGAACTAACCGTCCCCACAAGTCGTAAATTAGCTGAAGTAAGTGTGAGAAGTTTTATTTAGGGGAACAAGGTCCGAAAAGGTAAAAAGACCAGTCAGGTCGTTACAAATAGCTTAGCCGTTTGAATTCAAAATCTGCCAAGAAGAAAAAATCCTTTTCTATTATGCATTAAGCATAAAATTTGTACAAACTAACATAAGAAAACAATAGTTAATACCAAACTATAAAAGTAAAAACTCACAAAATCAGCAAATTTCATTAAATATGCAAAGAAATACAAATAAACTCGTATGTAAATTAAAATCTTCAGTTATTTATGTATTCAATCACATATGCAGATTTCTTATATAAAATCATAAAGGAAAATAGATTTTCAATGATAAATTTGTATTGCCTAACACCAATTCAAATTGTAAATAAAACCATAATAAATCTCTATATATCTAGATCCTAACAAAATCATAATTAATGTGGATTAAATATACGCATAAGTTAAAGAAAATACAAAACAACTTGAATACCCACATTACATGGTAATGAAAAAGTTTAATAGCACTTAAAAATGTATCCATCTTTTTATCCTGAATAAGTAATTCAAGGGGCTGTCTAATTTATCACGATATGGAACGTGCCATATCTATCAACTCCAACTCATTTCGATACTCGATATTTCACTAATATAGTTAATGGTTGCAACCATATTTTATAGTTTCTAATTGATTGTAGGTTTGTTTATAATGAATTGTACATAAGGTATTTTGTAGTAGTCATATGATTAATATATTAAAAACTATAAGCAGCAAAACCCTAATTAAAAGAGATTCTTAATAGTATTACTTTATAAAGATTAGTGCCGACTCTAATATGCAATATATAAAAAACAATCATTAAGTAAATACACAATTTTGGAGGTTTTGCAAAAGGAAACAAAATATTTAATACTAATTTTTTAGATAAATGAGCGACATCTCTAATATGAAATTCATTATAAAAAATCAATTATTAAGTAAATACACAAATCAAGAGAATGTTCAAAAGGAAAAAGTATTAATTTTATTTCCTTATATAATCAGTCATAGTTCTAATATACCATTCATAAAAAGTATTCAATTATTAATCAGGGAAAAATTCTAGAGAATGTTTCTTCAAAAGGAAAAGATATTTAGTAATATTTTCTTATATTAATCGATGACAGCACTTTATGCAGTATATAAATTTTATTTTAATTATTAATTAGATTAGATAAACAATTCTGGAGAATGTTCAAAAGGAAAAGGTATTTAATATTATTTCTTTACATAACTCGGTGACAGCTCCAGCAATTCTTTAACAAAAATATAAATTAGTAATTAGATACAAAATTCTAGAGAATGTTCCTTCAAAAGGAAAAGATATTTAGTACTATTTAGTTATACAATTCGGTGACACTTTATGCAATTCAAAAAATCTAATTATTAATTTGATACAAAATAATATCAATTAATAACTTTTATTAATGTTATACAAATAGAATCAAACAAATTAAAGAATTATTATTTCATCTTAAAATTAATGTGTAAGATACAAAATTAAATTTAATTGATTCTTTCTCAAAAAAGGATACCTACCATAACTGAATTATACACAATATTTAATTAAACATACCTACAGTAATGTATATTGTATCCAAATAAGATCAGATACAAAACTTATTTGGTTATACACAAAACATTCTCTAGATACAAAATTATAAAGAATCTAAAAACAAAAAATGAAAAGATATTTAGTACTATTTAGTTATACAATTCGGTGACACTTTATGCAATTCAAAAAATCCAATTATTAATTAGATACAAAAAAAATATCAATTAATAACTTTTATTAATGTTATACAAATAGAATCCAACAATTTAAAGCTGAGATTAGCGGTGGATTTCCATTAATTATAAAGCTTGATCAATTAGCGGTGGATTTCCATTAGTTATAAATTTGTATATATAAATATAGATATATAGATCAGATTTGTCTCATATCTATTTAGATTATGTATAAAATTTATTAAAATACTTTCATTAATTATGTTTCCATTTATAGTTTCTAATTATTAATGTTGTCTTAAAATTCCCAAGTGGATTCTTTTTAGCTTGCCACTTGGCTTAACCACATGCTTCACTACTCTCCTTTAATATAATACTAGTATTAGTACCCGCGCGATGCGCGGACACAAATCATGTCGGATTGTGATTTGGATTATTTGAATTATGTATAAATAATTTTAAAATATAAACCTTCCAGATAAAATTTATAGATAATCACTAGATATTAATTAAGAAGGAAGACATGAAACCATTTCACAAATCTCATAATAGATAATCTGTTTTCTTCTTCTATATTTATATAATCCAATAGGTTAATTTTAGTACTTGAATTTCATTTCATTATCAATATTAAAAATTACTAACTATGTCATGTGGTGATTTGTTTCGTTTAAATATCTTAAATTATATTATTTTAATAAAATTCTCAGTATTAGTTTTTTTTTGTTTAAATCTTAAATAAGTCTTCTTCTTTTAAATTTTACACAATTTTTTTGTTCTTTGCTTATAATTATTAAATTATTTATTATTTAATATTATTATACTTTCATATGAGTTTTTCGGTTTACTAATTGACTTAATATTTTGCTTATTATCCTTTTAATAATTATCGATAAATACTATTTTTTAATTCTTGAAATTTAATATATTTTACGCTTTTATTCTCTTACTCGAAACTATTTTACTATTTAAATCTATAAATAATATTTTGGAATATTATTTAATTATTTAATTTATTTTATTTTAAATTAATTTAATATATTCTCACTTGTTTTAAAATGAAATTCTGTGTCCGAGGGGTCGGGTGAGTTTTGGATAGGCCACGGGTGCATTTTGAACTTTGAAAAATAGCTGGTGTGTTTCTGATCTGCGCGAAGCCAGTCTCGCAAATGCGATCCATGCACCGCAAATGCGAGAGTTGACCTGGGCACCCATCTTCCCAAATGTGAAGTAGCCATCGCAAATGCGATGCCCGCCTAAATCCTCTATGATCGCAAATGCGATATCTTCTTCGCAAATGCGACAATTGTTTCGCAAATGCGAAAGTGTCACGAACCGGAATTCCCACCCTCGGGAGTCGTGATGGTGCCTACTCGTAGAAACTAGGCAAGCCACGAACTTAGAAATTTTTAACTATTAATCCTTTTTACAACTTATATTGACAAGTGATAAACATCTAAATGACAACGGAATATGAGATTTAAACGGAAGCCTTAAATAAATATAAAACCAAAATGTTTCGAAAGTCAACACATGCCTCTACCCAGAAACTGGTGTCACAATATCTGCGGACTATAAGAGTACTACATACAACAGTTTGAAAGAAAAATAACACTATTTGTCTAGGATACATGAGATAACAAGACATAATAAAAGATAGAGGAGACGCCGGGCCTGCGGACGCCTGCAAGGCTATTTCGGTGTCTCGGTGGATTGAAGGCTGGCTCCCCTAATGCTGCTGACCAAGTGTCGCTCCTGTATCTGCACATTAGTGCAGAATGTAGCATCAACACAATCGACCCCATGTGCTGGCAAGTGTTTGGCCTAACCCTGGCGAGGTAGTGACGAGGCTAGGACCAGACTCCAGATAAACCTGTGCAGTTATATAATATACAGCAGAAATATAAACAGGTAATAACAGTTTAAAAGGGTGGGGGAAACATATCAGTTCTATCAGAAACTTAATAAAGTATGAAAGAACACTCGATGTCTACAATCAATACAATGACAATACTGTTGCGGCGTGCAACCCGATCCCTTATCATTTAACATTGTTGCGGCATGCAACTCGATCCATATATATAACTGTTGCAGCGTGCAACCCGATCCAATATAATATCTGTTGCGGCGTGCAACTCAATCCAATATAATATCTGTTTCGGCGTGCAACCCGATACAATATAATTTCTGTTGCGGCGTGCAACCCGATCCACATATATAACTGTTGCGGCGTGCAACCCGATCCAATATAATATTTGTTGCAGCGTGCAGCCCGTTCCAAATATACAGTCAACAATAATCGTAATTAACCATCCCAGCAAGGGATCAACAATAGTTTCAACATCTATCCTGGTAAGAGAACTCAACAGTACAAGTATATACGTCCCAGCAAGGGAGAAACAACCATAATCAAACTTGTTCCAACATCTAATTAGCTCAACTATAACTCAACTAGTTTTAACACCTAACTACCTCAGCTATAACTAAACTTGTTACAACACCTAACTACCCAGCTATAACCAAACTTGTTACAACACCTAACACGAAGAATCATCAACCTAAGCGTCCGTAATATCAATTAAGAACACAATGCAAGGGAACCTCAACTCAACAATAGCCCGACAAGGGGGCAACATAATGATCTCTTCTCCTTCTCACTTTTACTTCACAATTCACTTCACAACTCGAGCCAATGCTCTAGAGTTTCGATTATCACTTATACTTTCACAGTTCGTTATACAACTGGAGCCAACGCTCCTCAATGTTCATAGGTCACAATTCTTTTCACAACTTTACACAACAAATAGAAATCTTTACCAAAGCATGAATAATACAACGAAATCATGAAAATCACAATATAAGACTCACGGTCATGCTTGACACCAAAGCATAGATACTCGTCACCATGCCTATACGTCGTACTCAACGAGGAAAAAATAGCAAATAGGACACAACTCCTAATCCCTCAAGCTAAGGTTAGACCAAACACTTACCTCGATGTCACGAACGCAATTCAAGCCTCAACTATTGCTTTACCTCTTGATTCCACCACCAACTTGCTCGTATCTAGACACAAGTTACTTAATTATATTAATAAACGCTAAATGAATCAATTTGAATGCATGAAAATGAGTTTTCCAAAGTTCCACCCAAAAAGTTAAAAATCGCCCCGGGCCCATGTGGTCAAAACCCGAGGTTCGAACCAAAACCCGATTACCCATTCCCCCACGAGCTCAAATATGTAATTTGTTTTGAAATCAGACCTCAAATAGAGGTCCAAATCCCCAATTTTTGAAAAACCTAGGTTCTACCCAAAACACCCAATTTCCTCCATGAAAATCGTTGATTTAAAGTTGAAGTCATGTTAAAAGATGTTAATGATTGAAGAAAACTAGTTAAAAATGACTTACAATTGCTTTGGAGAAGAAAAATTGTTGGAAAAATCGCCTCTTATGTTTTAGGGTTTTGAAAAGTGGAAAATAACTGAAAAGTCTATTTAATATACTCCTCTCAGACCCTCTCCATGGACCGCATAAAAAGGACTACGACCACGGAGCTCCACCGCAGACCGCAAGAAATCGAGCGTGACCGCGAAGGCTTGGCCTTGCTCACCGCAGACCGCACATATCCCACGGCGGTCGCAGAGTCACCACCGCGGCCGCGAAGCTTCCACCGCGGACCGCGAGACCTGGCTTCAGAGACCTGCAACTTCTCTGAATCTGCAACTTTTTCCTAAGTGTAAAAATATTCTAAAACTCACCCGAGCCCTCGGGGATCCAACCCAAATGTCATACTAACTCAAAAATATCATATGAACTTACTCGTGTAATCAAATCATCAAAAAAACCTCATGAACATCAAATTAAATCTCGAGATCAATGAAATTTTCTCAAAACTTCTTTAAACATAAATTTTGCAATTTAAGTCCAAATCACATCATGTGACATCTGTTTTTCACCAAATTCCACAAAAATATCTTAAATCATATATAAGACCTGTACCGGGCGTCAGAACCAAAATACGGGCCCGATACCATCATGTTCTGGTCAAATTTCATTTCAAAATTCTTTAAACAATTCCAGAAAATAATTTCCTTTAAAAATTCATTTCTCGAGCTTGGGATCTCGGAATTCGATTCCGAGCATACGCCCGAGTCCCATATTTTCCTACGGACCCTTCGGGACCGTCAAATTACGGGTCCGGATCCGTTTACCCAAAATGTTGACCGGAGTCAAATTAGCTCATTTTAAAATCAAAACTTATCGTTTTTCATAGGTTATCATATTTAAGCTTTCCGGCTATGCATCTGGACTGCGCATGCAAATTGAGGTGGCTCTAAATGAGGTTTTCAAGGCTTGAGAACATGCAAATTTCGTTTTAAAACAAGTGATGACCTTTTGGGTCGTCACATTCTCCACCTCTAAAACAACGTTCGTCCTCGAACGGATAGAAGAAGGAAGTACCTGAGTCGGGGAAAAGATGGATAACGGCTCCGCATATCGGACTCAGACTCCCAGGTCGATGCCTCAGGAGTCTGACCCCTCCACTGGACACGAACAGAAGGAAAACTCTTCGACCGCAACTGACGAAGCTGCCGGTCTAGAATAGCTACCGGCTCCTCCTCTTAAGACAAGTCCTTGTCCAACTGGACAGTGCTGAAATCTAACACATGGGATGGATTGCCGTGATATTTCCGAAGCATGGACACATGAAATACTAGATGCACGACTGATAAGCTCTGTGGCAATGCAAGTCTATAAGCCACCCCCACTCGATCCAGAATCTCAAACGGGACAATGAATCTAGGGCTAAGCTTGCCCTTCTTCCCAAATCTCATCACGCCCTTCATAGGCGACACTCGGAGCAATACCCGCTCACCGATCATAAAAGCCACATCTCGAACCTTGCGGTCCGCATAGCTCTTTTGCCTGGACTGAGCTGTATGAAGCCTATCCTGAATAATCCTGACCTTATCCAACGCCTCCTGAACCAGATCTGTTCCCAACAACCAAGCCTCTCCCGGCTCAAACCATCTAACCGGAGACTGACACCGCCTAACATATAAAGCCTCGTAAGAAGCCATCTGGATACTCGACTGGTAGCTGTTGTTGTAGGCAAACTCTGCTAAAGGCAAAAACTGATCCCATGAACCTCCGAAGTCAATAGCACAAGCCCGGAGCATATCCTCCAATATCTGAATAGTCCGCTCAGACTGCCCGTCCGTCTGAGGATGAAATGCTCTGCTCAACTCAACTTGCGTACCCAACTCTCGCTGAACTACTCTCCATAAACGCGAGGTGAACTGCGTACCTTGGTCCGAAATGATAGATACAGGCACACCATGAAGGCGAACAATCTCCCGGATATAGATCTCAGCTAACCTCTCGGATGAATAGGAGACTGCCACATGAATAAAATGCGCTGATTTGGTCAGCCTATCAACAATGACCCAAACTATGTCGAACTTCTTCCTAGTCAGCGGAAGTCCAGTAATGAAGTCCATAGTGATCCGCTCCCACTTCCACTCGGGAAGCTCGATCCTCTGAAATAAACCACCAAGCCTCTGATGCTCGTACTTAACTTGCTGACAATTCAAACACCGGGCCACATATGCTACGATATACTTCTTCATTCTACGCCACCAATAATGCTGCCACAAATCCTGATACATCTTCGCGGCACCCGGATGGATAGAGTACCGGGAACTATAGGCCTCCTCTAAAATCAACTCTCGAAGCCCATCCACATTAGGCACACAAACTCGACCCTGCAATCTTAGAACTCCATCATCACCTAAGGTAACCTGCTTGGCACCTCCGCGCTGCACCGTGTCTCTAAGGACACACTAATAGGGATCATCAAACTGCCGATCACGGATACGCTCCAATAACGAAGAATGAGCGATCGTGCAGGCCAATACATGATTAGGCTCAGAAATATCCAACCTCACAAATTGATTGGCCAAGGCCTGAACATCCAAAGCAAGCGGCCTCTCACCGACTGGAATATAATAAAGACTGCCCATACTGGCTGACATCCTACTCAAAGCATCGGCCACCACGTTGGCCTTTACCGGGTGATATAAGATAGTGATATCATAATCCTTCAACAACTCCAACCACCTCCTCTGTCTCAAATTCAATTCCTTTTGCTTGAACAAATACTGAAGACTCTTGTGATCAGTGAACACCTCATATGCCACGCCATACAGATAATGCCTCCAAATCTTTAATGCGTGAACAATGGCTACCAACTCTAAATCATGCACTGGATAGTTCTTCTCATGAATCTTCAACTGCCTCGAAGCATAGGCAATAACCTTGCCCCCCTGCATCAACACTGCACCAAGCCCAATGCGAGATGCATCACAATAAATGGTGTAAGGCCCTGAACCTGTGGGCAGAACTAACACCGGTGCCGTAGTTAGAGCTGTCTTAAGCCTTTGAAAGCCGCCTCACACTCGTCTGACCCTCTGAACTGGGCACCCTTCTAAGTCAACCTGGTCATTGGGGCTGCAATAGATGAAAACCCCTCTACGAACCGACGATAGTAGCCTGCCAATCCCAAGAAACTCCGAATCTCTGTAGCTAAGGCTGGTCTAGGCTAGTTCTTGACTACCTCAATCTTCATCGAATCAACCTGAATACCCTCTTCGGACACAATATGACACAGAAATGCAACCAAACTCAACCATAACTCACACTTTGAAAACTTAGCATATAATTGACTATCCTTCAGAGTCTGAAGAACCACTCTGAGTTGCTGCTCGTGCTCCTCCTGGCTGCGAGAATATATCAAAATATCATCAATGAAGATGATCACGAACGAATCCAAATAAGGCCTAAACACTCGGTTCATCAAATCCATAAAAGTTGCTGGGGCATTTGTCAACCCGAATGACATAACCAAGAACTCATAATGCCCGTACCGAGTACGAAATGCCATCTTAGGGATATCGGATTCCCTAATCCTCAACTGATGGTAGCCAGATATCAAGTCAATCTTTGAAAATACCTTGGCACCCTGAAGCTGATCGAACAAGTCATCAATCCTCGGCAGTGGATACTTATTCTTGATGGTCACCTTGTTCAACTGCCGATAATCAATGCACATTCTCATCGAACCATCCTTTTTCTTGACAAACAACAACGGCGCACCCCAAGGCGAAACGATGGGCCTAATGAAACCCTTTTCAAGCAAGTCTTGTAACTGCTCCTTCAACCCTTTCAACTCTGGCGGGGCCATACTATATGGCGGAATAGGAATGGGCTGAGTGCCCGGAACCAAATCGATGTAGAAATCAACATCCCTGTCGGGTGGCATACCCGGTAGGTCTAAAAGGAAAACATCAGGAAACTCATGAACCACGGGCATCGAATCAATAGAGGGAACCTCAACAATGGAATCGCGAACATAAGCCAAATAAGCCAAACAACCCTTCTCGACCATACGTCGAGCCTTCACGTACGAAATAACACTGCGGGTAGAATGACCAGGAGTCCCTCTCCACTCTAATCGGGGCAAATCCGGTAAGGCTAAGGTCACAGTCTTGGCGTGACAATCCAAGATGGCGTGGTACGGGGATAACCAGTCCATCCCCAATATAACATTGAAGTCGACCATGTCTAATAGCAACAAATCAACACGGGTCTCAAGACCCCCAATCACCACAACACAAGAACGATGGACTCGATCGACCATGATAGAATCACCCACCGGTGTAGACACATAAATAGGAATACTCAGTGGATCACTAGGGATGACCAAGTACAGTGCAAAATAAGAGGACACATACAAATACGTAGACCCTGGATCAAATAGAACTGAAGCATCTCTATCACAAACCATAATAGTACCTATAATAACTACATATGAAGCCTCAGCCTCGGGCCTAGCTGGAAGGGCATAGCATCGGGGCTAGGCCCCACCACCCTGAACTACCTCTCTGGGACGGCCTACTGTTGGCTGGCCTCCACCTCTGGCGGCCTGAGCTTTACCTCCAGGACCTCTACCTCCACCTCTAGCACCTCTACCCCCACCTCTAACTGGCTGGGCGGGCTGTGGAACACCTGGTGCCTGTACCATCTCACGAGAACCTTGATGCTGAGAGCTACCCGGTGCTCGAGGGAAAAACCTAGCAATGTGACCCAGATCACCACAAGTGTAACAAGCCCTCGACTGCTGAAACTGATGGCCCTGTCGACCTGAATGACCACCTCGGAAACTCTGAAGCGGCAGTGCACTGATGGGAGCTGGTGGCGCACTATAAGGCCGCTGATCAGAATAATGCGTCTGAGAACCACGACCACCTGAAGTACCATGTGAGACCTGGAGAGCTGACTGAAAGGGCCTAGGAGGATGGCCTCTACCATATGAATCTCTACCTCCAGACGAGGTACCACTGAATCTGCCTGAATGACGGGGCCTCTTATCCGACCCATGACCACCTCCTTGTGATAGAACCATCTCAACTCTGCAGGCCACATTGGCCGCCTCCTAGAAAGTGATCTCACTCTCGGCCTCCTTGGCCATCTGAAGACGAATTGGCTGAATAAGACTGTCAATAAACCTCCGCACCCTCTCTCTCTCTTGGTGGGGAGTATAACAAGAGCATGGCGAGCTAGATCAATGAACCTGGTCTCATACTGAGTGACCGTCATGGAACCCTGCTGGAGGCGCTCGAACTGCCTCCGAAAATCCTCTCTCTGAGTAACGGGGAGAAACTTCTCCAGAAACAACTCTGAAAACTGCTCCCAAGTCAAAAATGGCGAACCGGCTGGTCTAGCTAAGCAATAATCCCTCCACCAAGTCTTGGCAGATCCAGACAATCGGAAGGTAGCAAAATCAACTCCATTGGTCTCAACGATCCCCATGTTCCGAAGAACCTCGTGACAACTATCCAAATAATCCTGGGGATCCTTAGTAGATGCACCGCTGAATGTAGAAGTGAAGAGCTTGGTGAACCTATCCAGCCTCCACAAAGCATCGGCGGACATAACCACTCCATCGCCGGTCTGAGCTATTACACCCGGCTGAACTGCCACAACTGGTTGAACCGCTGGAACCTGAACCTGGGGAGCTACCTACTCCGGAGTACGCGTAGCAGGAGTCTGAGCCCCTCATCCAGCCTGAGAAGTGGCTGGTGCTACTGGAAGCAAACCCGCTCGAGTGACACTCTCCATGAGGCCCACCAATCGGACCAGAGCGTCCTGAAGAACTGGGGTGGTAATGAACCCCTCTAGGACCTGAGCTGGGCCCACGGCACTACTGGGGCCGGAACCTCCTCCTCAAAATCAACCTGAGGCTCCGCCACTGGTGCTGCTGCTCAGGGCTGAGCTCTGCCTCTACCTCAGCCTCTAGCACGGCCTTGGCCTTACTCTCTGCCCCTGATAGGAGCTGCTGTATGGGGCTCGGGCTGCTGAGCGGTAGATGAGGAAGCGCATGTTCTCGCCATCTATGAAGAACAGAGTAGAAGTTCAATTAGCATTTGAGGAACAAATCCGCACGACAAGAAAGAACAAATGTGAGATTTTCTTAACTCTGCAGCCTCTGGGGGATAAATACAGACGTCTCCGTACCGATCCCTCAGACTCTACTGAGCTTGTTCGTGAGTTGTGAGACCTATGCAACCTAGAACTCTAATGCCAACTTGTCACGACCCAGATTTCCCACCCTCAGGAGTCGTGATGGTGCCTACTGATGGGAGCTAGGCAAGCCAACCCTTAACGACCTTTTTCATTAACCAATTTAATTCTTTTAACCATTATCAGTTATATCATGAAGAACAACGGAATTAAATAAATATGCGAAAGACGTAAATTTAAGAAACTGAACAATAATGCGGAAATCAACATATGCCTCTACCCAAGAACTGGTGTCACATTACTCACGAACTTCTAAGAATACTAAATACAACCGTGTGAAAGAAAAATATAATCTATTTGTCTCAGAAACATGAGATAACAGACTGAAATAAAAGATAGAGGAGACGCCGGGCCTACGGACGCCTGCAAGGCTACCTCGGTGTCTCACTGGACTGAAGGCTGGCTCCCGCGCTACTGCTGCTGTCCAAGACCTGGATCTGTGCAAAGAGCACAGAGTGTGGTATTAGCACAACCGACCCCATGTGCTGGTAAGTGTCCAGCCTAACCTCGGCGAAGTAGTGACAAGGTTAGGACCAGACTCCAAATAAACTTGTGCAGTTCATATACATATGTATACAACAGAAAAGAGATACAGAAATAACCAGTCAATGTGGGAGGGGGAAACATGCTATGGGGAGATAACCTTTTCAAATAGAAATCCTCAATAACAGAAAGAAGCAGCAACGCTAGAATATCAACAAGAATCAAAAGTCAACCATTTGCACGGCATCACACTTCGTGATTTTACTCTCATCTTCACCAAAACAATACACGACATCACACTTCGTGCTTTACACTCTTCCTCACCTAAACAACAATCACAAGGCAAATAAGGTAAGGGAATCTATATCCTCGAAGTAAATCAAATAACAACAAGTAATGAAAGAAACAACATAACTCGGATATCAACAAAGAATCAGAAATCAACAAATGCACGACATCACCCTTCGTGCTTTTACTATCGTCCTCACTAAAACAATCATATAATAAAAATATGCACGGCATCACCCTTTGTGCTTTTACTCTCTTTCCTCACCATATAATCAATAAAATCGGCACGGAATGGTACATCGTGCGGCATGACATCACCCTTCGTGCTTTACACTCTTTCCTCACAATAGCAAATAATGCACGACATCACCCTTTGTGCTTTAACAGGGCAAGGGAGTAGACAAATAATGGTAGAAATCCCGGCAAGTGAATACAATTAAATAGCTAAATCCCGGCAAGGGAACAATATCAATATTCTCAGCATCCCGGCAAGGGAGATAATCAACAAAGCAACAAACATCCCGGCAAGGGAGCAATTTAATAAATCTTTCTCTTTCTTTCACTTTCACTTATTATCTCACTTTACCACTTGAGCCAACGCTCTATAGGGGCTCAATCATCTCGTATACTTTCACAATTCGTATTATAACTTGAGCTAATGCCCCACGAAGTTCAGGGATCATAATTTCTTTCACATGCTTGTAACAATATATAGAAAATCATCATTAAGGCATGGAAGATACAACAAAATCAGAATATCCGCAATATAAAGACTCACGGTCATGCTAGACACCAACGTATAGAACTCGTCACCATGCCTATATGTCGTACTCGACAATTAGCACGTAGCAAATAAAACTCAACTCCTAATCCCTCAAGCTAAGGTTAGACCAAACACTTACCTCGAAGCTTTGAACACCACTCAAACCTCAATTATAGCTTTACCCTTTGAATCCACCACCAATCCGCTCGAATCTAGACAAAAGTTACTTAATTACATCAATAAGTGCTAAATGAATCAACCCCAATGAATGAAAATGAGTTTTCCCAAAGTTTTACTCAAAAGTCAAAATCACCCCCAGGCTCACATGGTCGAAACCTGAGGTTCGGATCAAAACTCGTTTATCCATTCCCTCATGAATCCAAATGTACAATTTATTTAGAAATCGGACCCCAAATTAAGGTCCAAATCCCCAATTTTAGAAAGAAAGAAAAAACCTAGGTTCTACCCAAAACACTCATTTTCCCCCATGAAAATCTTTGATTTTAAGTTGAAATCATGTTAAAGATGTTAAGGAGTGAAGAAAATGAGTTAGAAATCACTTACCAATCATTTTGGAGAAGAAAAGTTGTTTAGAAAACCGCCTCTTATGTTTTGGGTTTTGAAAAGTGTAAAAATAACTGAAATTCACGTGGATTTATACCCCTCCGAAGCCCCCACCGCCGACTGCGCTAAGCCGACCGCGACCGCGCTGGCCCCTCCTGAAGACCTGTGGATCTTTGCCCCGCGCGGACCGTGCAAAGCTGACCGCGTCCACACAGTACCCACCGCGGACCTCGCAAAGGCGACCGCAGCTGCACGCGATTCCTTGCGGGACGTTCTAAAGGGTTCAGAGGCCTGCAATATTTTCCTGAACCTGCAACATCTGGTCTTTTAAGTCTAAATCATCCCGGAACCTACTTGGAACTCACCCGAGCCCTCGAAGCTCTAACACAAGTATGCACACTACCTCAAAAACACTCTACGAACATATTCGTGTGATCAAATCTTCAATATAACATCATGAACATCGAATCAAGCCTCAAGATCAATGAATTCTTCTCATATTTCCTTTTAAACATCAATTTCCCAATTAGGGTCCGGATCACGTCAAACAACGTTCGTTTTTAACCAAACTTTACAAGAGTGATTCAAAACATATATAAGACTTGTACTGGGCGCCGAAACCAAAATACGAGCCCGATACCATAGTCTTCTAATCAAATTTCATTTCCAATTTTCCTTAATCATTTCAAGAAAAACAATTTCACTCAAAAATTCATTTCTCGGGCTTGGGACCTCGGAATCCGATTCCGGGCATACGCCTAAGTCCCATATTTTCCTACGGATCCTTCGAGACCGTCAAATCACGGGTCCTGGTCTATTTACCCAAAATGTTGACTGAAGTCAAATTTATTCATTTTAATATCAAAACTTAGCATTTTTCACAAAATTTCATATTTAATCTTTCTAGCTACGTGCCTGGACTGCGCATGCAAATCGGGGCAACCTTAAATGAGGTTTTCAAGGCCTCGGAAGCACGGGATTCAATTAGTAATAGGTGGTGACCCCTTTGGGTCGTCACATGGTTTTAGGGGGTGATTCCTAGATTTAGCGTTGTTCCGGGTGTTCCAAAGGTTCGAGTAGGTCCGTCTCATGATTTTAGACTTGTCGATATATTGAGACGGGGCCCGGGAGCCCCGAGCGTCAATCGGACGAGGCTCGAGCGAAGTGAAAAATTTGAGAAAGGGTTTAAGGTTGTTGCTTCTGTCATAACTGCACCTGCGTTTGGTGGACCGCAGGTGCGAGACCGCAGAAACGGTCCGTGCATCGCAGAAGCGACCCAGGTAAGGCTAGGCCAGGAATCGCAGATGCGGCTCCCTAGCCGCAGAAGCGGCTCCGCAAATGCGGGCTTCAGACCCCAGAAGTGGTCCTAGCCTTCCCTCCCCCTTTTCACAGATGCGGTCCCGCATCTGCGGAAATCGCTGGGCAGTGAGGTTCATTTAATACGGGCTCTAAGTTATTTTTATCATATTTTCACTCTTCCATTGGCAATTTTGGGAGCTTTGGGGAGAAGACTTTCACTTAACATTGTGAGGTAAGTTTATTCCACCCATCCTTAGTTTAATACTTGCGTATTAGGTAGATTAAACACTAGAAATTACGTAAAATCAAGGGGTTAGAGCAAGACCTAGAGTTTTAATAAAACTTAGATTTAACCATGAAAATTGTTATGGAATTAATTAGAAATCATATATTATTGATCCTTAGGTTGTAGAGAATAACTTCCTTCAAAAAATCTCGGAATCTGAGCACGTGGGCTCGGGGTCGGAATTTAGGAAACTTGTGTTAATGGTTGGAAAATTGCTTAAATATCTAGAATTCGATCTTGTGAGTCTATATTGACTAGTTCTTACTTCATTTAACTAGTTTGGGATTGTTCGGCTCCGAATTGAGGACTTGGACTTGTTCTTGACATTTGGAAGTCCGCTTTGGAGCGAGATGAGTCTCCTTTCTAACCTTGTAAGAGGGAATTGTCCCCATAGGTGTAATAATTGAATTAATTGCCATTATGTGCGGGGGCTACGTGCGCACTAGGTGACGAGAGTCCGTGCATAGCGACTATTATGTTAAGTTCAGGTAGTCTAGGGCCCAAAAGCATGCTCTACATGATATTCTTGTAACTTGATGTTAAATTCGGAATTGTATAAATTATTTGATTAAGGTAAATGCAACTAGTAAAGGAACCTTATTCTATTTGGTCCTTTAAAGAGAATTTGGGAATTTTCTGTGAATGACTACTCCTCAGATATACCTTATCGTCTGCTTGTGATGATTTTATTTATGTTTGACCACGTCGCACGTGTGATTCACGAGCGGGGTAATAGATGCATCTATGGTTCGAGCCGTTCAACCCTCGGCAGTGCACAATTTATTTTTATGTTGGATCAGGTCGTACGTCCCTCGGTGTTATTTGTGCATGATTTGCTTAGCACTTTCTCTGTGGCCTGGACTTCATATCTGCTTAATATATATATATATATATGGACACTCACGATGATATTTGGAAAAGAACTGTCATTCCATGCTTATTAATACTAATACCTCGTGTTATTCCTGCTTATTAAAATTTCTTCTCATATTATTTGACCTTAGTATGTATCGAGTCGACTTCTCGTCTCTACTTCTTCAAGATTAGATGGGATACTTACTGGGTATATGTTGTTTATGTACTCATACTACACTTCTGTACTTAATTGTATAGGATCTGAGGCAGGTGGATCTAGTTACCAGTCTGGTGCGCATCCTTGAGCGGACCCGAGACTTCTACGGTGAGTTGCTTACCTTCCATGCCGTTTAGCAGCCTAAAGAAGTCTTTCTTATGTATTTACTTTTGCTATCTATCCTGATTCGGACAGTAGGATAGCGCGATTCTTTTGTATATTCTACTAGTTGCCTATAGCTTGTGACACCAGGTCTTGGCACACACTCGAGTAAACATTTATTTTTGGGTTGTATTATTACTTTGATACAGTATTGATCATTTCTGACCTCAACTTTAAATCTGAGAAATCTGTTGCTGCTTAGTTTTGGTAAAGGTAAAATAAGAACTTAATTATACTTCCGCGTCGGCTTGCCTGACAATGGTGTCAGACGCCATCATGACCTACTATGTAAATGGGCCGTGACACCATTAGTCAGAGAGTTATGATCAAATTTTGTCCATGATGCCAAGATCAAAATATTATTTGGTGTTGATGCATGTTTAGTAATACAATGTTTCATCCAGTTTTACTATTAGTGATAGTATACTCATGCCTATTGATGCATTAGTATGTTGTAGGTTTATACAAACAAAATAATGCATAATCTTTATATAACATGACCTCTTACTAACTTAAATTTATTTCTTTTTTTAGGGAGATCGAATTTACGAAACTGTTGGATGGTCCGTTATACGTATCTTTAAAATAAAAATACATGAAATGAGATTGTATGTTATGAAAAATTTTGTAGTTGGACCAAACGATATGAAATTTAAGATCAACAAGCATAAATTGAAACTGATGTTTTCTCATAGGACGAGTGTGGTTGAAATTAATGCTCTGCAGTTTAGTTTGAATATCATCAACTTTAAACCTTTGTGAGCATTTGATAAATCAACTTGATGTTGATAAGAACGAACTATTAGGTAATTGTTTTATATTTCGCTATTTCTTTTACAAGGTGTTGATCCCACAAATGGTAGATGGAGCAGAATCGAAAATGAAGAAAATCAGTCCTACTTTTGCATGATATAGCGAATGGTCATTTCCAAACAGGTAATCGTTTTTCACTATAATGTGCATATATAACTTACCTAAACTGATTATTGTTCATATACAATTTCTCAATCGAGATAGAAGAATGCGTCTTTTAAGTATTGGTGTAAATGAAATGAGGATACAAAAAAATATGGTAAGCTCAAACATGTTTGTTAATACCACTGCATTGATAACATAACAGCTATAAAATAGGGAAGGTTGATCCATAATTGCAAAGTGAATTTGCACTCATTGATATGTATTTTAAACGTGGATAATTGAAGAAAGCTGAAATTTATCTCAATAACTCCATGAGAATAGTAACATACTGGCATTTAGTTAATTACTCATATATCTCGAATGCTTATGAGAACTGAGATTTGTTTTTGCAGTATTTCGTACGTTTTAAATCTTTTCTCACTTTTTTTTCTCCTATGCGTTTGTATTCTAGATAATAAGCATACAATGATGAACCAAGGTTAAAGTATAGTATATTAAGTAATAAACTTAAAGTCCAAGATCTGCTAAAAAATATACTAACATATTTAAGAAAATTGATTAAGGGCATGTAGAAGATGAAAAATTAAAGAGATCATTAAACTGATGTTGCTTACAGGCTTCATATGAAGCAAAATTAATAGCATCATTATTTATTATGGAACATTTATATCAAACAAATTGTATAGTATCATTATCTTTCATGGAATATCTATTAGAGCGGCGGAATAAAATCTTTACTGGAGTCTCAAAATATATTTAATGTTTGATTGTAAAGACGATATCAACACTAACAAATTAAAATATACAGTGTAAATTGTTCTTTATAATTCTCCGCGCATCGCGCGGGTACTAATACTAGTATATATTAAAGCAAGAAAGTTTGCATTGTGGTTAAGCCAAGTGACAAGCTACTATAAAGCCACTTGGCAATCTTAAAGAGTTTGTAGGAAATTGTCAAATAAGGAAATATTACTTAAGAGCTATATATGGAATTTCATTTATTGAAATTAAATTGAAATAAGAATTCTTTTTAAAAAAATATAGTTTAATCACTGTACTAATATTTTCTAACTGAAATTTTATATTTTGGAAAGTAAAGAATTTTGATATCAATAGTATTTGGATTCTTTTTCTAATATTGAGTGAGAAAAATATATTCTACCGTAATCTAATGTGCAACTTTAATTTATTTTAAAAATTCAATACTTTAATGAGTTGAAGAATATATTTTAAGGTTTTAACCTAAAGTTCAGAATGTAGATATATTTAATAATTTATTTATTTCATAATTGATAATCCAAAGTATCTGTTTTAGACTAAGTTTTCTGAATCTTAAACAAGTATATAATAAAAATAATTGTTTTAAAGGCTAAAAGATTCAACAAAAATAATAATTACTAGAAGTTTAATAATAAAAATACCGTAATATTTTGGTGAAGTACTATATAGTTTGATTATATGCACTTTTATTTTTGTCTATTATTGAATAAAACACTAAATGAAAAAATAAAATAAAATATCATACTTACTAGGGAAAATAATTTAGAAAGAGGGAGATAAAGATAGTGTGAGAGAATTTCATACTTTGAATTAATTTAAATGATAAAATAAAGTAAATAAATAATTAATACTCAAAAATATTATTGATAAATTCAAATATTATATAGTGAAAGATTAAAAATAAATAAAAAGATTATTTTAAGAGAAAGAAAAACCATATTCATTATAGTATATTATAATAGAAGTAGCAGATAGGGATATAAAGTAGGTGCCAAGCTAATAAAAAGTTAAGTAATAATGTAACCATATTAAGTAATGGGTAACACAGTAACAATAAACAAAGAACAAAAAATAGAGAATTTCTTTTGTAAATGTGATGACCCGGCCAGTCGTCTCATGAGTTACCGCTCTGTTTCCCCCATTTCTGCTTTTTTATGCTTCGTTATCTGTGTTTTGTGGTATCGGGTTGATCGGATCGAGTCCGGAATGAGTTTGGTGAAGTATGAGACACTTAGTCTCTTTTAAGAAGGTTTAAGTTGGAAAAGTCAACCAGATGTTGACTTATGTGTTAGAGGGCTCGGATGTGAGTTCCGACGGTTCGGTTAGCTTTGAGAGGTGATTTATGTCTTAGGAGTGTGATCGGAATAAGTTTTGGAGGTCCGGAATGGAATTAGGTTTGAATTGGCGAAGTTGAGATTGTGGCGATTTCCGGTTGATAGTTGAGATTTTGATATAAGGGTCGGAATGGAATTTCGAGAGTTGCAGAAGTTTCATTGTATCATTTGGGATGTGTGTGCAAAATTTCAGGTCATTTAGACGTGGTTTGGTTGGGTTTTTGATCAAAAGCGTGTTTCAGAAGATTTTAGAAACTTAGGCTTGAATTCAATGAGTTTTGGGTAATTTGATGTTGTTTGAGGTGTTTTGATGATTCGAACAAGTTTGAATAAGGTATTGGGTCACGTTTGTGCTTTTGGTTGAGGTCCCGGGGGCCTCGGGGTGATTTCGGATGGTTAACGGGAAGAATTGGGACTTAGAGATTTTAGAAAATTGTTGCTTCTGGTGTTTTCACACCTACGGCTTGGGGACCGCAGGTGTGGGGCTGCACGTGCGAGGGTGTAGGCCGTGGATGCGAGATTTGAGTTGAGGGTCAGGAACCGCAGAAGGGAGTTCGCAGATGCGATTTTGGGCTGGTTTAATGAATTCCGTAGAAGCGGAGGTTTGACCGCAAATACGGTACCGCAGAAGTGGGTTTTGGACCGCAGATGCGAAAATACCTGGGCAAAAGGTATATATTTCATCCTTCGTGATTTTTGAAGGATTTAACCATTTTTGAACTCGGAATTGGGAGCTTTGGGCGATTTTGAAGAGAGAAATCAAAGAGACTTCGTTGAGGTAAGGATTTTGGACTTAAAATACATTTTTATGGTAGAATTTCATGATTTAGGACTGAAATTTAAGGAATTAAAGGACTAAAAAATGGAGGTTTAGGGCTTGAGTTTAAGAGGGCTTAAATTGAGGATTTGAGAGGTCATTTGAGCTCTGATTCTTGTGTTTTTGATATGTATAAACTCGTGGGGAGACGGGGAAGCTAATGATGTGAAAATTTATGAATTTCGAGAAGAGGGCCTGGGGCTCGGGTTTTGCTAATTTCGGAATTTTTGGTATTTTTCAATTGTTTTCGCTTGGGCCTTGTTCTCTTAGCATATTATGACGTATTCGTTCTGTTTTGGATAAATTCGATGCGCGTGGAGGCCGATTCGAGGGGCAAAGGTGTCGCGAGCTAGAGAGTTAGCCGGTTCGAGGTGAGTAATGATTGTAAATGATGTCCTGAGGGTTTGAAACCCCGGATTTGCACATCGTAGTGCTATATTGAGGTGAGACACGCGCTTGATGATGAGCGTGGGGTCGTATACTATTGGGGATTGTGACTTGGTCCGTCCCGATTGATAATTTTACCGCATATTTGATTGTAAACTATGTGCTGCCATCATTATTTGGGCTGAATGGCATAATTGGGCCTAGTGCCAACTATTTGAACCCTTCAAGGCTATTTAGTGATATTTCCTCACTGTTTTGACTTGTTACTTGTACTCAGTCATGATGTTTTCCCACTGTTTTTACTATTCAGCCATTCTCTCTCAGTTTTCAAGACTTAAATGATATTTTAAATGATGTTTGGGCTGAAAACATTGTTTTACTATAGCCTGAGGGGCTTGTGATGACTTTTGGACTGAGTAAAGCCGAGGGCCTATATTTTGAGGAACATTGATACTGATATGAGCTCAAGGGCCTGAGATACACATATACGCCACGAGGTGTCTTGATTGACATGAGGCCGAGGGCCTAGATTTGATGCCACGAGATGACTTGATATTGCGCTTGGGCCGTAAGGGGCCCCTCCCGGAGTCTACACACCCCCAGTGAGCGCGGGTACCCATTGTAATGTGAGATTGAGCCTGAGGGGCAGAAATTGTTGATACTGTGCCCGAGGGGCGAACTTCTATGTGTTTACTTTATCTTAATTGTCTGTCAATTACCTGTTTATTTGTTGTAGAAGTATTTTATTCCACTTTTCATTGGTTTACTGCTTACGAATTACTTATCTACCTGCTTCATTATAGAATACCTTGTGTATACATGTTTTCTTACTTTCAGTCATTATTTATATTTATTACTCACTAGGTCAGAGTACTCATATTACACCATGCACCATGTGTGCAGATTCAGGCGTAGCAGGTCCTGCTCCTGAGTGCTGATCCTTCTAGTCCAGGCGGAGACTATGAGGTAGCTGTTGGCGTCTGCAACCCCCGTATCTCCCTTATCTCATTATTTCTATGTTCTTCAAATAGTTGTACTAGATATCGTATTTAGTAGACTTGTATCAGGATCCTTAGTTGCTCATGACTTGTGGCACCCTGGTTAGGGCTATGTCAGGTTGGGTTTCCGTTTTTGTTATCTCTATTTCCGCTAAATATTGCTATTAAATCATGTTTAAAGTATCTTTATGTTACTTGACTTCTTAGAAGGGTGAATTGTGTTAAATTGGCTGGCTTTGTCTTCACGAGAGACGTCATCATGGTCGGGTTCGGGGTTAGGGTCGTGACAAGTTGGTATTAGAGCCTAGGTTACATAGGCCTCGCAAGTCATGAGCAGGTTTAGTAGAGTCTCGCGGATCGGTACGGAGACGTCTGTATTTATCCTCGAGAGGCTGTAGAACCTTTAGGAAAAAAAACTTCATATTCTTGAAATTCTTGTCGTGTGAACTTGTTGGTCCGAGTACTAAACTTTTGTTATTCCATTCTCTCACAGATGGTGAGGACGCGAGCTACCGGATGAGTGTGGACGACCACCAGTGCCACTAGCCGAGGCCACCAGAGGCCGTGGACACGGTCGTGGTCGTGGCAGAGACAGAGCAGCGAGGGCAGCACCTGTAGATCCACCAGCTGCCCTAGCTCAGGATTAGGCTCCAGCTATGGATGCTCCAACAGCACCAGTTTAGGCACCAGCTATGCCCATCGTGATTTCGGGTCTTTAGGAGGCCTTGGCACAGATCTTATCAGTTTGCACGAGCCTGGCTAAGGTAGTTTCAGCCACCACAACAGCAACTACTTCACAGGCCGGGGGAGGCAATTAGACACCCGCTGCTCGCACACCTGAGCAGTTAGTGCAGGGACTTCAGACATCGGGGGCACCTCCAGCCCAACTGGTTGCACCAGCTCAGGAGTTTGTAGTACCAGTTATGCCGGATGATGAGCATCGTCGACTTGAGAGGTTTGGTAGACTCCAGCATGCGACTTTTAGCGGAGCAGAGGGCGAGGATGCCCAGGGTTTCTTGGATAAGTGCCAGCGGATGCTTCGTACAACAGGGATTCTTGAGTCTAGCGGTGTGGCATTTATCACCTTTCGGTTCTCGGGGGTTGCCTTCACTTGGTGGGAGGCGTATAAGAGGCGTAGACCTGTTAGTGCAGCGCCCCTTACTTGGCAGCAATTCTCCATTCTCTTTCTGGAGAAGTATGTACCACAGTCCCACAGAAAGGAGCTTTGTAGACAGTTTGAGTGGTTGCGATAGGGGGATATGACTGTGTCACAGTATGAGTCGAGGTTTTATGAGTTGGCTCATCATGTCATCTAGATGGTTCCGACAAATCGAGAGAGGATCAGGAGGTTTGCTGATGGTCTTACTTATCAGCTCCGTATTCTTATGACCAGAGAGAGAGTGATGGGTGCTACCTTCGAGAGGTTGTTGATATCGCCCGGGAGATTGAGACTGTTCGCCGATAGGAACAAGAGAAGAGGGAGTCCAAGAGGCCTCGAGGATCGAGCAGTTATAGTGGTGCTCCTTCGAGGGGCCTGTTTAAACATGGTAGAGGCCGTTCATTCTGGCCTGCTCAGTCTGCCCGCCCAGAGTATCGCGGGGCATCTTCAGGTCATGGTCATCATAGATCTCAGCAGGGCCAGTCATCACTCAGCGCCCTCCCAGCTCAGAGTTAATCTCGTGCCCCATCAGCTTAAAGTTCTTCTATGCCGAGCGCATCTGCTAGTCACTCCGGTGTGAGGGGTTCCCTTCAGTCCCCTTCTCCAGCACCTAGGAGTTGTTATGAGTATGGCGAGATGGGCCACATGTGGAGGCAGTGCCCTCATCATGTTGCTAGTTTATCCTAGCAGAGGGGTCAGTCTTCGGCTTTAGCGCCAATTTCTTCATCACCACCCATTCCGCTAGCTAGGGGTGGAGGTCAGTCAGTCAGGGGTCGCCCCAGAGGTGGAGGTCATTCAGGGGGCGGTCAGACCTGTTTCTATGCACTCCCAGGAAGACCCGACGCCATTGCTTCAGATGCTGTCATTACAGGTATTGTTTTAGTCTGCTACAGAGATGCCTCTATATTATTTGATCTCGGTTCCACCTTTTCTTATGTGTCATCATACTTTGCTCATTATTTGGGTACACCCTGTGAGTTTCTTACTTTACCTGTTCATGTATCTAACCTGGTGGGTGATATTGTTATTATAGATCGTGTGTACCAGTCATGTGTGGTGACTATTGGGGGTTTGGAGACCCGAGTAGATCTATTGCTATTGAGCATGATGGATTTTGATGTTATTTTGGGCATGGACTGGTTATCTCTGTGTCATGCTATTCTGGACTGCCATGCTAAGACAGTCACTTTGGCTATGTCGGGTATACCGAGGATCGAGTGGCATGGTGTGACTAATTATGTTCCTAGTAGGGTGATCTCTTTCTTGAAGGCCCAGTGTATGGTTGGGAAGGGTTGCCTTTCATATCTAGCATTTGTGAGGGATGTCAGAGCTAAGACTCCCAGTATTGATTCTATCCTAGTTGTGAGGGATATTCCCTATGTGTTTTCTGCAGACCTGCCGGGCATGCCACCGGACAGGGATATTGATTTTGGTATTGACCTGGTGCCGGGCACTTAGACCATTTCTATTCCGTCGTATCGTATGGCACCAGCGGAGTTGAAGGAATTGAAGGAGCAGCTTCAGGAGCTCCTAGATAAGGGGTTCATTCGGCCTAGTGTGTCACCTTGGGGTGCGCCGGTTCTTTTTGTGAAGAAGAAGGATGATACAATGAGAATGTGCATTGATTATAGGCAATTGAACAAGGTAACAATTAAGAACAAGTATCCTTTGCCTCGCATTGATGATTTATTTGACAACTTCAGGGAGCAAGAGTGTTCTCCAAGATTGACTTCATTCGGTCTATCACCAGTTGAAGATCAGAGATTCAGATATTCTTAAGACAGCCTTCAGGACCAGATATGGTCATTACGAGTTCTTAGTGATGTTTTTTGGGCTGACCAATGCCCCAGCAGTGTTCATGCATTTGATGAACAACGTGTTCCGGCCTTATCTCGATTCATTCGTCATAGTCTTCATTGATGATATTCTGGTGTACTCGCGTAGTCAGAAGGAGCACGTAGAGCATTTGAGAGTCGTGTTGCAGAGATTGAGAGAGGAGAAGCTTTATGAAAAATTCTCCAAGTGTGAGTTTTGGCTCAGTTTAGTGGCTTTCTTGGGGCACGTGGTGTCCAGCGAGGGTATTCAGGTTGATCCGAAGAAGATAGAGGCAGTTCAGAGTTGGCCTAGATCGTCCTCAGCCATAGAGATTCGTAGCTTTCTTGGTTTGGCAGGCTATTATCGCTGGTTTATTCAGGGATTCTCATCCATCGCATCGCCCTTGACCAAGTTTACTTAGAAGGGTGTTTCATTTGTATGGTCGGACGAGTGTGAGGAGAGCTTTTAGAAGCTCAAGACAGCTTTGACCACAACTCCAGTATTGGTTTTGCCATCAGCTTCAGGTTCATATACCGTGTATTGTGATGCTTCGAGAGTTGGGATTGGTTGTGTATTGATGCAAGAGGGTAGAGTTATTGCTTATGCTTCTCGTCAGTTGAAGCCCCATGAGAAAAACTACCCCGTTCATGATTTGGAGTTGGCTGCCATAGTTCATGCATTGAAGATTTGGAGGCATTACTTGTATGGCATGTCTTGTGAGGTGTTCATCGATCATTGCAATCTTCAGCATTTGTTCAAGCAAAAGGATCTTAATTTGAGGCAGCGGAGATGGTTGGAGTTGCTTAAGGATTATGATATCACTATATTATACCATTCGGGAAAGTCCAATGTGGTGGCCGATGCTTTGAGCAGAAAGGCAGTGAGTATGGGGAGTTTGCCATATATTTTAGTTGGGGAGAGACCTCTTGCAGTTGATGTTCAGGACTTGGCCAATCGGTTCGTGAGATTGGACATTTCGGAGCCCAGTCGGGTATTGGCTAGTGTGGCTTCTCGGTCTTCTTTATATGATCGCATCAGAGAGCGCCAGTATGATGATCCGCATTGCTTGTCCTCGGGGACAGAGTTCAGCATGATGATGCTAGAGATGTGACCATCGGTGATGATGGGGTGTTGAGGATGTAGGGCCGGATTTGTATGCCCGATGTGGATGGGCTTTGAGAGTTGATTCTGGAGGAGGCCCATAGCTCACGATATTCCATCCATCCGGGTGCCGCGAAGATGTATCAGGATTTGAGGCAGCACTATTGGTGGAGAAGAATGAAGAAAGATATTGTGGGGTTTGTAGCTCGGTGTCTCAATTGTCAGTAGGTGAAATTTGAGCATTAGAGACCGGGTGGCTTGCTTCAGCAGATGGTTATTCCTGAGTGGAAGTGGGAGAGGATCACTATGGACTTTTTTGTTGGATTCCCATGGACTATGAAGAAGTTTGATACTATTTGGGTGATTGTGGATCGACTGACCAAGTCCGCACACTTCATTCCTATGTGTACTACCTATTCCTCAAAGCGGTTAGCAGGGATTTATATCCAGGAGATTGTTCGTTTGCATAGTGTTCTAGTTTCCATCATTTCAGACAGAGGTACTCAGTTTATTTTGCAGTTTTAGAGAGCCGTGCAGAGAGAGTTGGGTACTCAGGTGGAGTTGAGCGCAACTTTTCATCCTCGAGTTAAGCACAACTTTTCATCCTCAAACGGACGGGCAGTCCGAGCATACTATTCAGATGTTGGAGGACATGTTGCATGCTTGTGTTATTGATCTCGGAGGTTCATTGGATGAGTTTCTACCGCTTGTAGAGTTTGCTTATAACAACAGCTACTAGTCGAGTATTCAGATGGCTCCATATGAGGCTTTGTATAGGAGGTGGTGTAGATCTCCAGTAGGTTGGTTCAATCCCAGCGAGGCTAGGCTATTGGGGACTGATTTGGTTCATGATGCTTTAGAGAAGATGAAGGTAATTCAGGAGAGGCTTTGTACCGCGCAATCGAGGCAAAAGAGTTATTCTGATAGGAAAGTTCGAATGTGTCCTACATGGTTGGCGAGAAGGTTCTATTGAAGGTTTCACCCATGAAGGGTGTTATGAGAATTGGGAAGAAATGAAAATTGAGTCCTCGATTCATTAGGCCTTTTGAAGTGCTTCGGAGGATTGGGGAGGTGGCTTATGAGCTTGCTTTGCCATCCAGCTTGTCGAGTGTGCATTTGGTATTTCATGTTTCTATGCCCCAGAAGTATATCGGGGATCCGTCCTATGTTTTGGACTTCAGCATGGTTCAGTTGGATGATAATTTGACCTATGATATGGAGCCAGTAGCTATTTTGGGTCGTTAGGTTCAAAATCTGAGATCAAAGGATATAGCTTCAGTGAAAGTGCAGTGGAGAGGTCGGCATGTGGAGAAGACTACCTGGGAGACCGAGCGGGATATGCAAAGCAGATATCCTCACCTATTCGAGGCTTCAGGTATGATTCTTGACTCATTCGAGGACGAACGTTTGTTTAAGTTGGGGAGGATGTGATGACCCGGCCAGTCGTCTTATGAGTTACCACTCCATTTTCCCCATTTCTGCTTCTTTATACTTTGTTATCTGTATTTTGTGGTATCGGGTTGGTCGGATCGAGTCCGAAATGAGTTTGGTGAAGTATGAGACACTTAGTCTCTTTTAAGAAGGTTTAAGTTGGAAAAGTCAACCGAATGTTGACTTACATGTTAGAGGGATCAGATATGAGTTCCGACGGTTCGATTAGCTTCAGGAGGTGATTTATGGCTTAGAAGTGTGATCGGAATGGGTTTTGGAGGTCCGGAATGGAATTAGGCTTGAATTGGCGAAGTTGAGATTGTGGCGATTTCCGGTTGATAGGTGAGATTTTGATATAAGGGTCGGAATGAAATTCCGAGAGTTGAAGTAGCTTCGTTGTGTCATTTGGGATGTGCGCGCAAAATTTCAGGTCATTCGGATGTGGTTTGGTTGGATTTTTGATCCAAAGCATGTTTCGGAAGATTATAGAAACTTAGGCTTGAATTCGATGAGTTTTGGGTAATTTGATGTTGTTTGAGGTGTTTTGATGATTGGAACAAGTTTGAATAAGGTATTGGGTCACGTTTGTGCTTTTGGTTGAGGTCCCGGGGGCCTCGGGGTGATTTCGGATGGTTAACGGGAAGAATCGGGACTTAAGAGATTTCAGAAAATTGCTGCTTCTGGTGTTTTCGCACCTGTGGCTTGGGGACCGCAGGTACGGGGCCGCACGTGCAAGGGTATAGGCTGCAGATGCGAGATTTGGGCTAAGGGTCAGGAACCGCAGAAGCGGAGTTTTGGGCCGCATCTGCGATTCGAGTTCGCAGATGCGGTTTTGGGCTGGTTTAATGAATTCCGTAGAAGCGGAGGTTTGACCGCAAATACGGTACCGCAGAAGTGGGTTTTGGACCGCAGATGCGAAAATACCTGGGCAAAAGGTATATATTTCATCCTTCGTGATTTTTGAAGGATTTAACCATTTTTGAACTCGGAATTGGGAGCTTTGGGCGATTTTGAAGAGAGAAATCAAAGAGACTTCGTTGAGGTAAGGATTTTGGACTTAAAATACATTTTTATGGTAGAATTTCATGATTTAGGACTGAAATTTAAGGAATTAAAGGACTAAAAAATGGAGGTTTAGGGCTTGAGTTTAAGAGGGCTTAAATTGAGGATTTGAGGGGTCATTTGAGCTCTGATTCTTGTGTTTTTGATATGTATAAACTCGTGGGGAGACGGGGAAGCTAATGATGTGAAAATTTATGAATTTCGAGAAGAGGGCCTGGGGCTCGGGTTTTGCTAATTTCGGAATTTTTGGTATTTTTCAATTATTTTCGCTTGGGCCTTGTTCTCTTAGCATATTATGACGTATTCGTTCTGTTTTGGATAAATTCGATGCGCGTGGAGGCCGATTCGAGGGGCAAAGGTGTCGCGAGCTAGAGAGTTAGCCGGTTCGAGGTGAGTAATGATTGTAAATGATGTCCTGAGGGTTTGAAACCCCGGATTTGCACATCGTAGTGCTATATTGAGGTGAGACACGCGCTTGATGATGAGCGTGGAGTCGTATACTATTGGGGATTGTGACTTGGTCCGTCCCGATTGATAATTTTACCGCATATTTGATTGTAAACTATGTGCTGCCATCATTATTTGGGCTGAATGCCATAATTGGGACTAGTGCCAACTATTTGAATCCTTCGGGGTTATTTAGTGATATTTCCTCACTAATTTGACTTGTTACTTGAACTCAGTCATGATGTTTTCCCACTGTTTTTACTATTCAACCATTCTTTCTCAATTTCAAGACTTAAATGATATTTTAAATGATGTTTGGGCTGAAAACACTGTTTTACTATAGCCCGAGGGGCTTGTGATGACTTTTGGACTGAGTAGGGCCGAGGGCCTGAGATACACATATACGCCACGAGGTGGCTTGATTGACATGAGGCCGAGGGCCTAGATTTGATGCCACGAGATAACTTGATATTGCGCTTGGGCTGTAAAGGGCCCCTCCTGGAGTCTGCACACCCCCAGTGAGCGAGGGTACCTATTGTGATGTGAGATTGGGCCCAAGGGGTGGAAATTATTGATACTGTGCCCGAGGGGTGAACTTCTATGTGTTTACTTTATCTTAATTGTCTGTCAATTACCTATTTATTTGTTGTAGAAGTATTTTATTCCACTTTTAATTGGTTTACTACTTACGAATTACTTATACCTGCTTCATTATAGAATATCTTGTGTATACGTGTTTTCTTACTTTCAGTCATTTTTATATTTATTACTCACTGGGTCGGAGTACTCACATTACTCCCTGCACCATGTGTGCAGATTCAGGTGTAGCAGGTCCCACTCCTGAGTGTTGATCCTTCTAGTCCAAACGGTGTTTCGGAGACTACGAGGTAGCTGTTGGCGTCTGTAGCTCCCGTGTCTCCCTTATCTCATTATTTCTATGTTCTTCAAATAGTTGTACTAGATATCGTATTTAGTAGACTTGTATCAGGATCCTTAGTTGCTCATGACTTGTGACACCCCGGTTAGGGCTGTGTCGGGTTGGGTTTCCATTTTTGTTATCTCTATTTCCGCTAAATATTGCTATTAAATCATGTTTAAAGTATCTTTATGTTACTTAACTGCTTAAAAGAGTGAATTGTGTTAAATTGGTTGGCCTTGTCTGTCACAACCCAAAATTCACTAAGGGTCATAATGGCGCCGGACACCACTGTCAGGCAAGCCAACTACAATTTACTAGCAATTTCTCATTTTAATTATTTCCAAAATCACTTCTTTTATAAGTTTACACAATACATAGGAAATTTCTCTGAATAAGTAATGAAACACTTAACAACTTTTAAAATTTCTGAATAAACCCATACACATCCCAAAACTCGGTGTCACAAGTGCATGAGTAATTTCTAAGAAATAATGTAATACAACAACTGTCCGAAAAACAAATGGACAGAAATGAAGGTACAATACAATACTCTGAAAGAGACTCTGCTGGCTACGGGCATCTCGAGAAATGCAACTCGTCTAAGTCTCCGTATCAACCATGCCGCTATGCCACTAAGCCACTAGCCACATATGAACCTGTGCAACAAAAATGCACAACAAGTGTAGTATGAGTACGAAAACAATGTGTACCCAATGAGTATCCCGTCTAATCTCGAAGAAGTAGAGACGAGATGGTTGACTTCGACACTTACTAGTGGTCCAATAATGATATATCACTAATGCGAATAATCAAGGATTTATTAAGAATGACACTAATTTTAAGTAAGTCATGAACAGGTGAAAGTTCCTTTTTATAATAAAAGTCTCCGGATTCATAATCCAATAGTTTCCAATTATCTCAAGTCGGGGAGAGCAAGTATCAATCTCAAATAATCTCAAGGCAAGCAATACAAGCATGCGCAAATCCTGCCGAGGTCGTACGACCCGATCCAACAGAAATGTAAAATGTGCATTGCCGAGGGTCGAACGGCACGAACCATAGATGCATCTATTACCCCGCTCGCACATCATACCTACGACGCGGTCAACATTAAATAAACAAATACCCCGCTCGCGAATCATACATGCGACGCGGGCACGCATAGATATACACAGTCAAACCGCCAATTAAGAGTTTATTCCAATAAAGCCAGTTCTCTTTTAATGATTTAAGAAAAATGAAGTTTAATCTTTTTAGAAATTCATTTACTGGTTCGATGAGATCTAAGCAATTCAAGCTGTCAATAAGTTTACAAATAATCCAAGTACAACATGTTTTTGGGTTCTAGACTACCCGGACAATAGCATAATAGTAGCTACGCACGGACTCTCGTCACCTCGTGCGTACGTAGCCCCCACAAATAGGAGCACATAACCAATTAACTCACCTATGGGGACAATTCCCTCTTACAAGGTTAGAAAAGAGACTCACCTCACTCCGAAGATCCGTAACCGACATTCCACGCCCTTCCGAAGACTCGAATCGATGCACAATGCTCCAAAACTAGCCAATGATTATGCAAATCCATTAATATATGATCAATTACTCATTACAATCCAATTCAAAGCAATTTCTAACCCCGATCGAAAAGTTGACAAAATTACCCTCAGGCCCACTTGCCCCGATTCCTAAATTTTTCGAAGATAAAGTTTACCCATGAACTCACGAACTCAAATATATGATTTTGTTATGACCCAGATTTCCCACCTCGGGAGTCGTGATGACGCCTACTAATGTGAGCTAGGCAAGCCAATCCTTAGCTGCTTACTTCATTAATAATTACTTCTTTTAACAATTATCAATGATAACATGAAGCAACAGAATTAAATAATTATGTGGAAGACTTAAATTAAAGAAGATGAAACAATAATGCGAGAATCAACATATGCCTCTACCCAAGAACTGGTATCACATTACTCACAAACTTCTAAGAGTACTAAATACAACCGTTTGAAAGAAAATATAAATTGTTTATCTCGAATACATGAGATAATAGACTGAAATAAAATATAGAGGAGACGCCGGGCCTGCGAATGCCTGCAAGGCTACCTCGGTGTCTCACTGGACTGAAGGCTGGCTCCTGCGCTACTGCTACTGTCCAAGACCTGGATCTGTGCAAAAGAGCACAGAGTGTAGCATCAGCACAACCGACCCCATGTGCTGGTAAGTGTCTAGCCTAACCTCGGCGAGGTAGTGACGAGGCTAGGACAAGACTCCAGATAAACCTATGCAGTTATACAATATATGGCGGAAAAGTAAACAAGTCATAAGCAGTTAAAGTTGGTGAAGGGAAACATGCTTCGGGGATAACAGTTAAAAGAAAATAACAGGGAATAATAAGGAAGCTACCAATATAACTTCTATCACAAATGAAGAAAATAAAGGCAACTTTCACTTTCAGTTTCATCTTGTTGCAGGCGTGCAACCCGATCCCATTTCTCATATCTCGTGGTAGGCGTACCACCCGCTCCCATTTCATTATATCTTGTGGTAGGCGTACTACCTACTCCCATTTCATAATATCTTGTGGTAGGCGTACCACCCGCTCCCATTTCATGATATCTTGTGGTAGGCGTACCACCCGCTCCCATTTCACAATATCTTGTGGAAGGCGTACCACCCGCTCCCATTTTATGATATCTTGTGGTAGGCGTACAACCCACTCCCATTTCATAATATCTTGTGGTAGGCGTACCACCCGCTCCCATTTCATAATATCTTGTGATAGGCGTACCACCCGCTCCCATTTCATGACACAATTACAAGAAATCCCGGCAAGGGAACATAAGCGATATAATAACCTCCTGGCGAGGGAACAAAAGCAATATAATAGTTTACCGGCAAAGGAACAAAGATATCGAAACAATCATCCCGGCAAGGAAAAATCAGCTATAACCAATCTTAACTTAACTTGTACTCAGCCCAAATAATGACAATGCTCAAACATAAATAAGATCTGCGAGGATAGAACAATTCTTTGCGCAATATAGAAGATCATTAATTAAAGCATCTGAAATGTCATTTAAGGACACAACCGCTTTCAATTTAAGACTCACGGTCATGCTCGACACCAACGTATAGATACTCGTCACCATGCCTATACGTCGTACTCAACAAGAAGCAAGTAGCAAATATGACTCCACTCCTAATCTCTCAAGCCAAGGTTAGACCAAACACTTACCTCGATGCCTTGAACACCACTCAAGTCTCAATTATAGCTTTACCTCTTGATTCCACCACCAATCCGCTCGAATCTAGTCATAAGTTACTTAATTACATCAATAAATGCTAAATGAGTCAACCCCAATGCATGAAAATAAGTTTTACAAGGTTTTACCCAAAAAGGTCAAAAATGCCCCCGAGCCCACGTGGTCGAAACTCGAGGTTTGGACCAAAACCCGGTTACCCGTTCCCCCACAAATCCAAATATATGGTTTGTTTTGAAATCGGACCTCAAATTGAGGTCCAAATCCCGAATTTTAGAAAACCTAGGTTCTACCCAAAACACCCAATTTCCCCATGAAAATCTTTGATTTGAAGTTGAAATCATGTTAAAAGATGTTAAAAAGTAAAGAAAATGAGTTAGAAATCACTTACCAATCGTTTTGAAGAAGAAAAGTTATTTAGAAAATCGCCTCTTACGTTTTGGGGTTTTGAAAAGTGTAAAAATAATTGAAATTCACGTGAATTTATACCCCTCTGAAACTCCTTGTACGGACCGCACAAAAAGGACCGCGACTGCACATGCCTCCCTGAAGACCTGCAGATCATAGCCCCGTGCGGACCGCACAAAGTCGACCGCGGCCGCACAGCATCCACCGCAGACCGCTCAAAGGCGACCGCGACTGTGCTGGCCCCTCCGCGGCCGCATGCGATTTCTCGTGGACCGCACAAGAGGGTTTAGAGACCTGCAATATTTCCTGAACCTGCAACATCTGATCTTTTTAAGCCTAAGGCATCCCGGAACCTACTCGAAACTCACCCGAGCCCTCGAAACTCTAACCCAACTATATATACAACCTCAAAAACATTCTACGAACATATTCGTCTAATCAAATCGCCAAAATAACATCATGAACATCGAATTAAACCTTAAGATCAATGAAATTTTCAAAAACTCCATCAAGTTCAAATTTAGGAATTCAAGTCCGAAACACGTCAAACGACGTCCGGTTTTAACCAAACTTTACAAAAACCTCTTAAATCACATATAAGACCTGTATCGCGTGCCGGAACCAAAATACGGGCCGATTCCAACACGTTCTAATCAATTTTCATTTCAATTTTCCTTAACAATTTCAAAAAACAATTTTACTCAAAAATTCATTTCTCGGGCTTGGGACCTCGGAATCCAATTCCGGGCATATGCCCAAGTCCCATATTTTCCCACGGACCCTCCAAAACCGTCAAATTGCGGGTCCGGATCCGTTTACCCAAAATATTGATCAAAGTCAAATTTTATTCATTTTAATATCAAAACTTAGCATTTTTCACATAATTTCATATTTAAGCTTTCCGGCTAGCGCCCGAACTGTGCACGCAAATTGAAGCGACTCTAAATGAGGTTTTCAAGGCCTCGAAAACACATAATGGGTAAGAAAATAGGTGATGGTCCTTTGGGTCGTCACATTCTCCACCTCTAAAACAACCGTTCATCCTCGAACGAACAGAAGAAAGAATTACCTGAGTCGGGGAAAAGGTGAGGATAACGGTTCTGCATATCGGACTCGGACTCCCAGGTCGATGCCTCAGGGGGCTAACCTCTCCACTGAGCACAAACAGAAGGGAAACTCTTGGATCTCAACTGACGAACCTGCTGGTCTAGAATAGCTACCGGCTCCTCCTCATAGGACAAGTCCTTGTCCAACTGGATAGTGCTGAAATCTAACACGTAGGATGGATCGCCGTGATACCTCCAAAGCATAGACACATGAAAAACTGGATGCACGGCTGATAAGCTCGGCGACAATGCAAGTCTATAGGCCACCTCTCCCACTCGATCAAGAATCTCAAATGTACCAATGAACCTAGGGCTAAGCTTGCCCTTCTTCCCAAATCTCATCACGCCCTTCATAGGCGACACTCGGAGCAACACCCGCTCACCAACCATAAAAGCTACATCTCGAACCTTACGATTTGCATAGCTATATTGCTTGGACTGAGCTGTACGGAGCCTATCCTGAATAATCCTGACCTTGCCCAAGGCCTCCTGAACTAGATCTGTACCCAACAACCGAGCCTCTCCCAGCTCAAACTATCCAACCGGAGATTGACACCACCTATTATATAAAGCCTCATAGGGTGCCATCTGGATGCTCGACTGGTAGCTGTTGCTGTAGGCAAACTCTACTAAAGGTAAGAATTGATCCCACGATCCTCCGAAGACAATGACACAAGCTCGGAGCATATCCTCCAAAATCTGGATATTCTGCTCGGACTGCCCGTCCGTTTGAGAATGAAATGCTGTACTCAACTCAATTTGAGTGCCTAATTCTCGCTGAACTGCTCTCTAGAAGCGCGAGGTAAACTGCGTACCTCGGTCCGAAATAATGGATACCGGCACCCTATGAACGCAAACAATCTCCCAGATATATATCTAAGCTAACCTCTCGGATGAATAGGAGACTGTCACAGGAATGAAATGCGCTAACTTGGTTAGCCTATCAATAATGACCATACTACGTCGAACTTCCTCTGAGCCTGCGGGAGTCCAACTAAGAAATCCATAGTGATCCGCTCCCACTTCCACTCGGGAAGTTTAATCCTCTGAAACAAACCACCAGGTCTCTGATGCTCATACTTAACCTGCTGACAATTTAAACACCTAGACACATATGCAACAATATCCTTCTTCATTCTATGCCACCAATAATGTTGCCGCAAATCCTAATACATATTCGCGGCGCCTGGATGAATAGAGTATCGGGAGCTATGGGCCTCCTCTAAAATCAATTCTCGGAGCCTATCCACATTAGGCACACAAACTCGACCCTGCAATCTCAAAACTCCATCATCATCTAAGGTGACCTGCTTGGCACCTCCATGCTGCACCGTGTCTCTAAGGACACACAAATGGGGATCATCATACTGCCAAACATGGATACGCTCCAATAAAGAAGAACGAGCTACCGTGCAAGCTAATACTCGACTAGGCTTAGAAATATACAATCTCACAAATAGATTGGCCAAAGACTGAACATCCAAAGCAAACGACCTCTCACCGACTGGAATATAAGCAAGACTGCCCATACTGGCTGACTTTCTACTCAAAGCATCGGCCACCATGTTGGCCTTTCCTGGGTGATATAAGATAGTGATATCATAATCCTTCAACAACTCCAACCACCCCCTCTGCCTCAAATTCAATTCCTTTTGCTTGAACAAATACTAAAGACTCTTGTGATCAGTGAACACCTCACATGCCATGCCATACAGATAGTGCCTCCAAATCTTCAATGCATGAACAATGGCTGCCAACTCTAAATCATGCACTGGATAGTTCTTCTCATGAATCTTCAACTGCCTCAAAGCATAGGCAATGACCTTGCCCTCCTGCATCAACATTGCATCAAGCCCAATGCGAGACGCATTACAATAAACAGTGTAAGGCCCTGAACCTGTGGGCAAAACTAACACCGGTTCCATAGTCAGAGCTGTCTTAAACCTCTGAAAGCTCGCCTTACACTCGTCTGACCATCTAAACCGGGCACCCTTCTTAGTCAACCTGGCCATCGGGGCTGCAATAGATGAAAACCCTTCCACGAACTGACGATAGTAGCTTGCCAATCCCAAGAAACTCCGAATCTCTGTAGCTGATGCTGGTCTAGTCCAGTTCTTAACTACCTCAATCTTCTTCGAATCAACCTGAATACCCTCTGCGGATACAATATGACCTATAAATGCAACTGAGCTCAACCAGAACTCACACTTCAAGAACTTAGCATATAACTAACTATCCCTCAAGGTCTGAAGAACCACTCTAAGATGCTGCTCGTGCTCCTCCCGGCTGCGGGAATATATCAAAATATCATTAATAAAGACTATCACGAATGAGTCCAAATAAGGCCTGAACACTCGGTTCATCAAATCCATAAAGGCTGATGAGGCATTGGTCAACCCAAATGACATAACCAAGAACTCGTAATGCCTGTATCGAGTACGGAATGTTGTCTTAGGGACATCGAATGCCCTAATCCTTAACTGATGGTAGCCAGATCTCAAGTCAATCTTTGAAAATACCTTGGAAACCTGAAGCTGATCGAACAAATCATCAATCCTCGGCAATGGATACCTATTCTTGATTGTGACCTTGTTCAACTGCCGGTAATCAATGCACATCCTCATCAAACCATCCTTTTTCTTAACAAACAACACCGGCTCACCCCAAGGCGAAATGCTAGGTCTAATGAAACCCTTCTCAAGCAAGTCCTGTAACTGCTCCTTCAATTCTTTCAACTTAGGCGGGGCCATACGGTATGGCGGAATAGAAATGAGCTGGGTGCCCGGAGTCAAATCAATGCAAAAATCAATATCTCTGTCGGATGGCATACCTGGCAGGTCTGAAGGGAAAACCTCAGGAAACTCCCGAACAACGGGCACATAATCAATAGAAGGGACCTCCGCGCTAGAATCGCGAACATGCGCCAAATAGGCCAAACACCCCTTCCCGACCATACGTTGAGCCTTCACATACGAGATAACACTGTGGGTAGAATGACCAGGAGTCCCTCTCCACTCTAAATGGGGAAAATCCGGTAATGCTAGGGTCACAGTCTTGGCATGGCAATCCAAGATAGCATGGTACGGGGATAACCAGTCCATCCCCAATATAACACCGAAATCGACCATATCTAAAAGCAACAAATCAACACGAGTCTCAAGACCTCCAATCACTACAATACAAGAACGATGAACTCGATCGACCATGATAGAATCACCCACCGGTGTAGACACATAAATAGGCATACTCAACGAATCACTAGGCATGACCAGGTACGGTGCAAAATAAGTTGACACTTACGAATACATAGACCTCGGATCAAATAACACTAAAGCATCTCTATCAGAAACCAGAATAGAACCTATAATAACTGCATCTGAAGCCTCAGCCTCGGGCCTAACTGGAAGGGCGTAGCATCGTGGCTGGGCCCCACCACCCTGAACTACTTCTCTGGGATGGCTTGCTGCTGGCTGGCCTCCACCTCTAGCGGCCTGAGCTTCACCTCTAGGACCTCTACCTCCACCTCTAGCACCTCTACCCCCACCTCTAACTGGCTGGGCAGGCTGTGGAACACCTGGTGCCTGTACCATAGCACGAGAACCCTGATGCGAAAAACTGCTCGAAGCTCGAGGGCAATACCTAGCAATGTGCCTCGTGTCGCCACAAGTAAAACAAGCCCTCGGCTGGTGGGGCTGACGACCCTGGAAATTCTGAAGCGACGGTGCATTGATAGGTGCTGATGGTGCACTGTAAGACTGTTGATCAGAATAGTGCGTCTGAGAACCACGACTACCTGGAGTACCATGGGAGACCTATAGAGCTGACTGAAAGGGCCTAGGAGGATGGCCTCTACCATATGAATCTTTACCTCCAGACGAGGTACCACTGAATCTGCCCGAATGATGGGGCCTTTTATCCGATCCATGACCACCTCTCTGTGACAGAACCATCTCAACTCGGCGGGCCACATTGGCCGCCTCCTGAAATGTGATCTTACTCCCGGCCTCCTTGGCCATCTGAAGACGAATCGGCTGAATAAGACCATTAATAAACCTCCTCACTCTCTCTCTCTTGGTGGGAAGTATGACAAGAACATGGTGAGCTAGATCAATAAACTTGGTCTCATACTGGGTGACCGTCATGGAACCCTGCTGGAGGCGCTCAAACTACCTCCGGAAGGCCTCTCTCTGAGTCACGGGGAGAAACTTCTCCAGAAACAACACTGAAAACTACTCCCATGTCAAAGATGGAGACCCGGCTAGCCTGGCTAAGCAATAATCCCTCCACCAAGTCTTGGCGGATCCAGCTAAGCGAAATGCAGCAAAATCGATTCCATTGGTCTCAACAATGCCCATGTTCCTGACAACCTCGTGGCAGCTGTATAGGAAATACTGGGGATCCTCAGAAGGAGCTCCGCAGAAAGTAGTAGTGAAGAGCTTGGTGAATCTGTCCAGTCTCCACAAAGCATTGACGGACATAGCCGCTCCATCGTCGGTCTGAGCCACTACACCCGGCTGAACTGCCACCGCTGGCTGAACTTTTGGAACCTGAATCTGGGGAGCTACCTGCTGCGGAGTGCGAGTAGCGGGAGTCTGAGTCCCTCCTCCAACCTGAGAAGTGGCTGGTGCTACTGGAAGCAAACCCGCTTGGGTGACACACTCCATGAGGCCCACCAATCGGACTAGAGCATCCTGAAGAACTAGGGTGGCAATGAACCCCTCTGGGACCTAAGCTGCGCCCACTGGAACTATTGGGGTCGGAACCTCCTCTTCGAAATCAACCTGAGGCTCTGCCACTGGTGGTGCTGCTTGGGGCTGAGCTCTGCCCCTACCTCGGCCTCTAGCACGGCCTCGCCCTCGCCCTCTGCCCCTAGTGGGAGCTGCTGCAGGGGACTCGGGCTGCTGAGCGGCAGATGAGGAAGCGCGTGTTCTCTCCATCTGCGAAAAACAGAGTAGAAGTTCAATTAGCATTTGAGGAACAAATCCGCACGACAAGAAAGAACAAATGGGAGATTTTTCCTAACTCTGTAGACTCTGGGGAATAAATACAGACGTCTCTGTACCGATCCCTCAGACTCTACTGAGCTTGCCCATGAGTTGTGAGACCTATGTAACCTAAAGCTCTGATACCAACTTGTCACGACCCCAATTTCCCACCCTCGGGAGTCGTGATGGCGCCTACTAATGTGAGCTAGGCAAGTCAATCCTTAATTGCTTACTTCATTAACAATTACTTCTTTTAACAATTATCAGTGATAACATGAAGCAACGAAATTAAATAATTATGCGGAAGACATAAATTAAAGAAGACGAAACAATAATGCGAGAATCAACATATGCCTCTACCCAAGAATTGGTGTCACATTACTCACGAACTTCTAAGAGTACTAAATACAACCGTTTGAAAGAAAATATAAATTGTTTGTCTCGAATACATGAGATAACAGTCTGAAATAAAAGATAGAGGAGACGCCGGGCCTGCGGACACCTGCAAGGCTACCTCGGTATCTCACTGGATTGAAAGCTGGCTCCCGTGCTACTGCTGCTGTCCAAGACCTAGATCTGTGCAAAAGAGCACAGAGTGTAGCATAAGCACAGCCGACCCCATGTGCTGGTAAATGTCTAGCCTAACCCCGGTGAGGTAGTGACGAGACTAGGACTAGACTCCAGATAAACCTGTGCAATTATACAATATATGGCGAAAAAGTAAACAAGTAATAAGCAGTTAAAGCTGGGGAAGGGAAACACGCTTCGGGGATAACAATTAAAAGAAAATAACAGGGAATAATAAGGAAGCTAGCAATATAACTTCTATCACAAATGAAGAAAATAAAGGCAACTTTCACTTTCAGTTTCATCTTGTTGCAGGCGTGCAATCCGATCCCATTTCTCATATCTCGTGGTAGGTGTACCACCCACTCCCATTTCATTATTTCTCGTGGTAGGCGTACCACCCGCTCCCATTTCATTATATCTTGTGGTAGGCGTTCCACCCGCTCCCATTTCATAATATCTTGTGGTAGGCGTACCACCCGCTCCCATTTCATAATATCTTGTGGAAGGCGTACCACCCGCTCCCATTTCATGATATCTTGTGGTAGGCGTACCACCCGCTCTCATTTAATAATATCTTATGATAGGCGTACCACCCGCTCCCATTTCATCACACAATTACAAGAAATCCCGGAAAGGGAACATAAGCGATATAATAACCTCCTGGCAAGGGAACAAAAGCAATATAATAGTTTCCCGGCAAAGGAACAAAGATATCAAAACAATCATCCCGGCAAGGGAGAATCAGCTATAACCAATCTTAACTTAGCTTGTTCTCAGCCCAAATAATGACAATGCTCAAACATAAATAAGATCTGCGAGGATAGAACAATTCTTTGCACAATATAGAAGATCATTAATTAAAGCATCTGAAATGTCATTTAAGGACACAACCACTTTCAATTTAAGACTCACGGTCATGCTCGACACTAAGGTATAGATACTCGTCACCATACCTATACATCGTACTCAACAAGAAACAAGTAGCAAATATGACTCCACTCCTAATTCCTCAAGCTAAGGTTAGACCAAATACTTACCTCGATGCCTTGAACACCACTCAAGTCTCAATTATAGCTTTACCTCTTGATTTCACCACCAATCCGCTCAAATCTAGTCATAAGTTACTTAATTACATCAATAAATGCTAAATGAGTCAACCCCAATGCATAAAAATAAGTTTTACAAGGTTTTACCCAAAAAGGTCAAAAATGCCCCCGGGCCCACGTGGTCGAAACTCGAGGTTCGAACCAAAACACGGTTACCCATTCCCCCACAAATCCAAATATATGGTTTGTTTTGAAATCGGACCTCAAATTGAGGTCCAAATACACAATTTTAGAAAACCTAGGTTCTACCCAAAACATCCAATTTCCCCATGAAAATCTTTGATCTGAAGTTGAAATCATGTTAAAAGATGTTAAGAAGTGAAGAAAATGAGTTAGAAATCACTTACCAATCGTTTTGGAGAAGAAAAGTTGTTTAGAAAATCGCCTCTTACGTTTTGGGATTTTGAAAAGTGTAAAAATAACTGAAATTCACGTGAATTTATACCCCTCTGAAACTCCCTGTGTGGACCGCACAAAAAGGATCGCACCGCACAGGCCTTCCTGAAGACCTGCAGATCATAACCCCGTCTGGACCGCACAAAGCCGACCGCGGCTACACAATATCTACCGCGGACCACTCAAAGGCGACCGTGGCCGCGCTGACCCCTCCGCGGCCGCACCCGATTTCTCGCAGACCGCACAAGAGGGTTCAGAGACCTGCAATATTTCCTGAACCTGCAACATCTGATCTTTTTAAGCCTAAGGCATACCGGAACCTACTCGAAACTCACCCGAGCCCTCGAAACTCTAACCCAAGTATATACACAACCTCAAAAACATTCTACGAACATATTCGTCTAATCAAATCGCCAAAATAACATCATGAACATCGAATTAAACCTCAAGATCAATAAAATTTTCAAAAACTCCATCAAGTTCAAATTTAGGAATTCAAGTCCGAAACACGTCAAACGACGTCCGATTTTAACCAAACTTTACAGAAACCTCTTAAATCACATATACGACATGTACCGAGCGCCGGAACCAAAATAAGAGCCCGATACCAACACGTTCTAATCAATTTTCATTTCAATTTTCCTTAATAATTTCGAAAAACAATTTTACTCAAAAATTCATTTCTCGGGCTTGGGACCTCGGAATTCGATTCTTGGCATACGCCCAAGTCCCATATTTTCCCACGGACCCTCGGGCTTTCTAGAGATCCCCAATGACCAATCGAGACCGTCAAATCGTGGGTCTGGGTCCGTTTATCCAAAATATTAACCGAAGTCAAATTTTATTCATTTTAATATCAAAACTTAGAATTTTTCATAGAATTTCATATTTAAGCTTTCCGGCTACGCACTCGGACTGTGCACGCAAATCAAAGCAACTCCAAATGAGGTTTTCAAGGCCTCAGAAGCACATAATGGGTAAGAAAACAGGTGATGTCCCTTTGGGTCGTCACAGATTTTCTCTTAATTCCATATCCAAAATCGTGGTCAAAATCCAAGAATACTAATTTTCTAGATTTTACTCAAACCCCCAAATTTCTACCAATTTACATTCTAAAATCCATACATAATCAATATATTTAACTCAAGATAGGTGGGGTTAGCTTACCTTGTCGTTGATGATGAAAAAACCCACTTGAAGCTCTCCAAAATCATCCATACCAAGAGAAAATGAGAGAAAAATGGCCAAATCCCGACTTTAAAACAACTCACTGCCTCCAGCACTTTCCGCACCTGCGATTCCGTAGGTGCGGTTCAAATACCGCTTCTGCGGTCCTCACCAGGTCCGCTTCTGCGTCTTCTCCACCGCAGGTGCGGTCCTGCATCTGCGGCAAAATGACCGCATCTGCGGTCTCAACTCTCCTCCGCCCATACTGCATCTACGGCTTCCTGGCCGCTTCTGCGGCTCCGCACCTACGGCCAAACTCTCGCAGGTGCGGTTACACCAGATACCAGCTACTTTAGCCTTTCCAAAATTCCATTTTTGATCCGTTAACCACCCGGAATCCACCCGAGGCCCCCCGGGACCCAAACCCATCATACTAACCATTCCCAAAACACATTACGGACTCGCTCGAGGCCTCAAATCATATCAAATAATGCTAAAACTATTAATCGATCTCCAATCCAAGCTTTATGAACTTTAGAACTTCAAACTTCTACTCTCGATGTTTAAACCTATTAAATCACGTCCGATTTTCCCCAAATTTTGCACACAAGTCATATTCAACATTATGGACCCACTCCAAGTTTCGGAATTGGAATTCGACCCCGATATCAAAAAGTCCACTTCCGGTCAAATGTCTCAGAAAAACTTTCAAATTTCTATCTTTAGCCAAACGACTTCAAAATGACCTACGAACCTCCAAATTCACTTTCGATCGCGCTCCCAACTCCAAAATCACCATCGGAGCTACTCCCAGACTCAGAATCCCAAATGGACATCGATAACGCTGAAATGCACTTCAAGCCAAACTTATGAAATTTCTTCCAAATTGCCAACTTCCACAATATGCGCCAAAAAGCTCCCGGGTCATCTAAAATCCGATCCGGGCATACGCCCCAGTCCGAAATCATCATACGAACCTGCTGGAACCTTCAGATCCCGATTCCGAGGTCGTTTACTCTGAAATCCAATCTTAGTTAATTCTTCCAACTTAAAGCTTCCGAAATGAGAATTCTCTTTCCAAATCAACTCCGGACTTCCCGAAATTCAATTCCGGCCACGTTTATGAGTCATAATATGTAACGACCCGACCGGTTGTTTTGAGATTTTGCACTATGCTCTCCAGTTCTCGGGCATGACTTGCCCCTTGTGGTGTATTATGACTTATGTAAATCATTGGTGTTGAGTTTTAGGTTAATCAGAATTTAATTTGGAAGAACAGTCTCAGCTGAAAGCTTAAAATTTGAAAGGTTTGACCAATATTTGACTTGTTTTTTTATATGATCTCGGATCGAAATTTTTATGATTTGGTTAGCTCCGTATGGTAATTTTGGATTTCGGATCGTGCCCGAAAAATTATTTGGAAGTTTGTAGTTTAATTAGGCTTGAAATGGCGAAAATGAGAAGCCGAAGTTTGGAAATTTGACCGAGGGGTTGGCTTTTTGATATCGAGATCAAAATCTGACTCAAGAAGTTGGAATAGCTCCATTATGTCATTTATGACTTGTGTGCAAAATTTTGGGTCAATCGGACCTGATTTATCAAGTTTCGGCGTTGTTTGTGGAATTTGAAATTTCTAAGTTCTTAAGCTTGAATCTGAAGTTGATTTAGTGTTTTGATGTTGTTTTGAGTGATTCGAAAGCTCGACAAGGTGTTAATGATGTTATGGGAGGTGTTGGTATGTTTGGGTTGAGGTTTAAGGGCCTTGGGTGTGTTTCGGGTGAGTATTGAGCGAGTCTGGACATTCCTGAACTTAGAAAATGGATGGGGCAGAAGTTTTAGTGCTGGACGCGGTGGAATTAGTGCTGGGTGTGGTGGTTTAGTGCTGGGCGCGGAAAATGGTCCGCGGTCATGAAGATCCGCAGGTCGTCGGTCCAACTTCGGAAGCTCATATCTTTTGATCTACAAGGAATTTTGAGATGATTCGAAAACAAAATTGTAGCACTTCGTGTCTAGTTTCCAGAAAGGTAAAGATATTGCAATTTGGACATCTGTAGCAAAAGTTATGGCCAAAATACTAAAGCCTATCATTGCAGAGGAAAGTTGTGCGGCCGCGGTCGTTTTTGTGCGGACAGCGGTCGGTTTTGTGCGGCCCGCGGAGGCTGAAATCTGAGGGGTACTCTATAAATACGAGGTTTTGGGTTTTATTTGATATTTTGACCTAGAGAGCTCGGATTTTGGCGATTTTTCGAAGGTTTTACAAGAAATTCATCGGGTAAGTGATTCTAACTCAGATTTTGGCTAGAGTACATGAATCTATCATTGAATTCATCATTTAATTCGTGATTTGGGATGAAATTTGGGAAGAAATTGTAAAAACTTTCAAAAATGTAAAATGATGATTTGAAGGACCAAATGGTATCGGAATTGGATAATTTTGGTATGGTTAGACTCGTGAGGGTATGAGGATTCTGAAAATGTAAATTTTACCCAATTTCGAGACGTGGTCCGGGGATCGGGTTTTGCTAATTTTGGGATTTTTGATATTTTTCGAATGTTTTCACTTGGGCTTTGTTCCTTTAGTATATTGTGATGTATTCGTTCTGATTTTGGATAGATTCGACGTGCGTGGAGGCCAATTCGAGGGGAAAAGGCGTCGCGAGCTAGAGAATTAGCCAGTTCGAGGTGAGTAATGTTTGTAAATGATGTCCTGAGGGTTTGAAACCCCGGATTTGCACATCGTAGTGCTATATTGAGGTGAGACACGCGCTAGATGATGAACGCGGGGTCTTTTATTACTGGGGATTGTGACTTAGTCTATCCCGATTGATGATTTAACGCATATTTGATTGAAACTTATTTGTTATCATCATGATTTTGGGACGATTGCCACACTTGGGCTTCGTGCCAATTATTTGAATCCTTCGGGAATTTTTATCACTATTTCCTCACTGTTTTGACTTATATTTAAACTCAGTCCTGTTGATAATTATTGTTTTACAAACTCAGCCGCTTTTATACAGATTTGAAAACTCAAATGATATTTCTAAATAATATTTTGGGCTGAGAACTACTGTTTTACAAATGCCCGAGGGGCTTATGATGATTTCCGGACTGAGTGAGGCCGAGGGACATATGTGAGGATATGCTGAGTGGTATGAGGCCGAGGGCCTGAGATACTATTTATGCCACGCGGTGGCTTGAGTGATGTGAGGTCGAGTGATATGAGGCTGAGGGCCTGAGATACTTTATATGACACGTAGTGGCTTGAGTGATGTGAGGATATGCTAAGTGATGATGCTACGAGGTGGCTTGATATAGTGCTTGGGCCGTAAAGGGCCCCTCCGGAGTCTGCACACCCACAGTGAGCGCGAGTACCTATTGTTCTAATTGATTGATACTATGCCCGAGGGGCTGATATGAGTGATTGTGAGGTAGCCCGATGGGCTAATACTATTCTGAGAGTGAGCCCGAGGGGCTGTTACTGTTCTGATATTGAGCCCGAGGGGCTGGCACTGTTTTGATATTGAGCCTGAGGGACTGGTTCTGTTGATATTATGCCCGAGGGGCATTTTGTTGTACATGTTTTTGCCCGAGGGGCTATTGACATTTCTATCATTTTTGTTACTCACTTGTAAACTACTTGTTTTACTTGTTGGAAAAAGGGATTTTCACTTGATTTCTCACCGCTTTAATGTTTAAAGTGATTTTACTGCTTTAGTATGGAATGCCTTATGTTTTTGCGTGATTTCTTGCCTTCAGTCTTTATTTATTATTATTACTCACTGAGTCGGAGTACTCACATTACTCCCTGCACCTTGTGTGCAGATTCAGGTATGTTTTGGCTGATCGGAGGCAGAGTTTAGCAAGGTAGCTGCTGGCGTTCACAGCACTGCTTTTCTCTCTCCTCATTTAATTAGTCTATATTTGTACACTCCAGGTTTTCAGTTGTATTTATACCCTAGTAGATGCTCCTGACTTGTGACACCCCGGTTAGGGCTGTGTCGGGCTGGATTTTCGCATTTCTTATTCATACTTTCCGCTATTTGGTACTATTAAACCATGTTTATACTATATTTGTGTTAAATTACTGTTTTAAAGGACGAGTTGGGTTAGACTGGCTGGTCTTGTCTTCACGAGAGGCACCATCCCGACCCTACCGGTCTTATCGTTACATTGTCTTCACGAGAGGCGCCATCACGACCGGGTTCGAGGTTAGGATCGTGACAGTAAACAAATAATATAATTGTAGATATATAGAAGGATTAGACATTTAAATTTGATATAAGAAAACTTTTTAAATTATTACGAGAAAAAATATATTATATGGATAATATCACGCAATTGAAAACATAATTTATAAACCTAAAATTTAAAATATTTACAATGAAATAACACCAAGCAACAAATTAATAATATAAAGATGTAAGTAGTTAAGTTATAAAAAAATTAAAGTCAAAACTATATATGAAAACAAAAGAAAAAAATTAATTGCTTATTGCACATAATACTAAATAATAATTACTAAACGTGTAGATTTATGGAAAATAATAAAAGAACTTCTTCGTTTAAACTTTGGCATATTTTCTAAAGGATTAGAAAAATAATACGATAATATTTATACTATAAATACAACACGAAATGTGAAAAATAAATAAAATATTATATGATAGAAAATAAAGAAGTAATGTGAAGGGGTCTACACTTTAAATTTGTTTAATAAAATAATTAAATAGGAAAAATAATATTATTGATAAATTTAAATAAAATAATTGGAGCTACGGAACAAAAGAACAATGTTAAATTAAATTTTAGGGTAATAGAAAACTATATTCATTATATTATACTAAAAGTAGAGCAATGAGTAAGGACATTAAGTAATGCGATAAGCTAATAAAAAGTCACATGGCAATATAACAAGTGTGCATTATGGTTAAGCCAAGTGGCAAGCTAATATAAAGCCACTTGATAAATTATGATAATATTTGTTATAGTATTTAATTTAAATTGAAAGACAGGATATTTATTTAAATTTAAATAGTAAGATAGTAAATAAGATTCTTTTGAATCTGAATGGAAAAAAAGTTAAATTTGAATTGATTGATTAATTAATTAGGAAAGCTAATCAACACATAAATGTTCTAATTCAAAAGGGAGGCTCAACGAGTGAGGCGAATTGTTCTAAATAATGAGAAAGAGTTTTTTGAAATTTGAGTTCACAATAAAAATAACAGAAAAAACAAAAACATGTTTGTTACTAGAAATAAGACTAAAAATCTAGGCTCGAATCCATAATCATAATTACCAAGTTGTTGCATCAAAACTTAACTTTCGTAACTACCTTAGGGATAATGTTTAACTATGAATCGACTCAGACATTGGCTAAATAAATGTCAATTGTGTTGCCTTTCGATAAAATTAATTTCCAATATTTTATAATTTATTTTATATCTCAATTTTTTGGAAGCAATACATACATCTTTTTTAATTTTTCTATTAGTGCTAGCAGTTGCTATGCTAAAATATATAATAAGGGAGGATAGATTCTTCTCTAATGACTCAGGTATGGACAATGACTTTTTAGTGCATTGTTGTTATTTGTGTTCTCTCAGATTGTGTGTGTGTGTGTATATATATTGTGTGTGTGTGTGTGTCAATTAGAATGAAATAAATTTGGATAAGGTAAATACATAGATGAATATAATTGCACTATTTGGGATTGCTATTTGCACAAAATAAAGTGGATCGTAAAATCATATGGTAAGATTCATTTAATTAAGAATTACATGTAGGAACTCATTTTCTTTTAGTACATGTGCATCGTGGAAGAAAAATATTTAAAGTAGGTTAACATTTATTTAATTATAATATATTAATCTTAACTATATCTCAAATGTATCATTTATATTGTTAAAAACAATGTAACTTTAATTATGTGGTTAAAATTGAGGTAACTAGCAAAATTATTGAGCAAATTACGATCCAACTGTTTTATAAATTAGTAACTCCCAAAAGTTAAAATATATTGGTTGTTAATAAATTAGCATGTATGTATATATTAATTTGTCACCGTATAATTTTAGGTTGGTAGAAGTTGATGTTCATGTAAGAATTTATTATGTTGAGTTAATAACATAACATATTTTTATAATTTAAATTAAGATATTAGTAAATATATTTTTATTTGTTATTACTCTATATAGTATGACTTCACTCAGTTTCAATAGTTTGACTTGACACAAAATTTAAGAACGAAAAAGAAAACTTTTGAAACTTATGATCCTAATAGTTTTGTGGGACTATGATATTTGCATGGGTGTAAGAACTTCTCATTATATGTAAAATGGGTAACATAAAAAAATTTAAAGTTAAATTATTTTCAAATACAGAAATGTGTCATTCTTTTGGAATAGCCTAATAAGAAAATTATTTTATGTAAATTGAAAGGGAATGAGTATTTATTTTTGAATCATATTGTATTTTTATTTGTTTGTATCACCGGCTATATATAAGGTTATAATATTTAAGTTTATGTCAATAGTTATTCATATAATTTGTTCTTTTTAATTTATAGAATTTAGCAGGATCATAATATTATCCGCACATCGTACGAGTACTAATACTAGTATATATATTAAAAGAAGAAAGTTTGCATTGTGGTTAAACTAAGTGGCAAGCTACTATAAAGCCACTTGGCAATCTTACAGAATTTGTGGGAGATTGTCAAATAAGGAAATATCACTTAAGAACTATATATGGAATTTCATTTATTAAAATAAGAATTCTTTTTTTTTAAAAATAAAATTCAATCACTGTACTAATATTTTCTAACTGAAATTTTTTATTTGAAAAGTAAATAATTTTGATATCAATAGTATTTGGATTCATTTTCTAATATCGAGTGAGAAGAATATATCCTACCGTAATCTAATATGCAATTTTAGTTTATTTTAAAAATTCAATACTTTTTAATGAGTTGAAGAATATATTTTAAGGTTTTAACCTAAAGTTCAGAATGTAGATACATTTAATAATTTCTTTATTTCATAATGGATAATTAAAGTATCTGTTTTAGACTAAGTTTTCTGAATTTTAAACAAGTATACAACAAAAATAATTTTCTTAAAGGCTAAAAGCTTCAACAAAAATAATAATTACTAGAAGTTTAATAATAAAAATATCATAATATTTTGTTGAAGTACTATATAGTTTGATTGTATGCACTTTTCTTTTTGTCTATTATTAAATAAAACACTAAATGAAAAAATTAAATAAAATATCATATATATTAAAACATGAAAGTTTGCATTGTGGTTAAGCCAAGTGGCAAGCTACTATGAAACTACTTGGCAATCTTAAAGAGTTTGTGGGAGATTGTCAAATAAGGAAATATCACTTAAGAACTATATATGGAATTTCATTTATTGAAATAAGAATTCTTTTTTTTTAAAAATAAAGTTCAATCACTGTACTTGTAACGACCCGATCGGTCGTTTTAAGTTTTTGCACTTTGATCGCCAGTTCTCGGGCATGTCTTCACCCATGTAATGTATTATGACTGATGTAGATCGTTGGTTTTGGTTTTCAGGAAAATCGGAATGAATTTGAAAGAACAGTCTCAGATGAAAGCTTTGAATTTGAAAGGTTTGACCAAGATTTGACTTATTTGTATATGAGCTCGGAACGAAATTTTTATAATTTGGTTAGCTTCGTTGGGTGATTTATGACTTAGGAGCATGATCGAAATTGGTTTTGGAGGTCCGGAGTAGAACTAGGCTTGAATTGGCGAAGTTGAGATTTTGGCGATTTCCGGTTGGTAGGTGAGATTTTGATCCTGGAGTCGGAATGGAATTCCCAGAGTTGTAGTAGTTTCGTTATGTTATTTGGGATGTGTGTACAAAATTTCAGGTCATTCGGACGTGTTTTGGTTGGGTTTTTGATCGAAAGTGTATTTCGGAAGTTTTTAGAAAACTTAGGCTTGAATTCGATGAGTTTTGGGTAATTTGATGTTGTTTGAGGTGTTTTGATGATTGGAGCAAGTTTGAATGAGGTTTTAGGATGTGTTGGTGCTTTTGGTTGAGGTCCCGGGAGCCTCGGGTGAGTTTCGGGTGGTCAATAGGACCATTTTTGAGTTTAGAAAGTTGCAGAAAATTGATCTCAGCAGTTGCAGCAATTTATATCTTCGTGTTCGCATAAGGGTCTCCGCGTTCGCGAAGAGTAAGAGGAGGAAGGTGTGAAATTGGCCTTCACGTTCGCGAGGCAGGCCACACGTTCGCGAAGGGGAGTGAGCTTGGTGCATCGCGTTCGCGAGAGGTACTGTCGCGTTCGCATAGAAGGATTTGAGTTAGTAGATTAGAAGTGAAATTGTGTTTCGCGTTCGCAGGTGTGTTGTCGCATTCGCGAAGGGTTGCCTAGGCAAAGCATCGCGTTCACGAGTCCTATGTCGCGATCGCGTAGAAGGAAAATCTGGTCAAGATAAGTTGTGCATCGCGAACGCGAGAGTTTGACCGCGTTCGCGAAGAAGGAAAGTCAGAAATGGGCAGAAAGTTTATAAGTTATTTTATCCGTGATTTTGAGCCATTTTTCCTCCATAGCTGAGCTTTTTGGGAGCTTTTTGAATGTGATTAAAGAGGGATTCAAGGAGAATTGATTGGAGGTAAGATTTGTCAACCTAAAACGTGATTCTATTGTGAAATTTACCTAGAAATTCATGGAACCAAAGCTAAAAAAGAAGAACTGGGGCTTGAGATTTTGAACTTTTGAATTGCGATTTGAGGGACCATTTGAGGTCGGATTTGAGAACTTTTGATATGTATAAACTCGTGGGAGGATAAGGAACCCGTTGATGTAAAAAATTTTGAGTTTCGAGAAGTGGGCCCGGGACTCGGGTTTCACTAATTTCGGAATTTTTGATATTATTCGATTGTTTTCGATTGGGCTTTGCTCCCTTAGCATATTGTGACGTATTAATTCTGATTTTGGCTAGATTCAACGCGAGTGGAGGCCGATTCCAGAGGCAAAGGTGTCGCGGAGTAGTATTTTCACCGGTTTGAAGTAAGTAACCATTGTAAATCGAGAACTAAGGGTACAAAACCTCGGTATTTGACTTGATTTGATAAATGCGGTGACGCACATGCTAGGTGACGAGCATGTGGGCGTGCACCGGTAGGGATTGTGACTTGGTCCGTTCCATAGCGACTATTAAGCCGCGTAATTGATTTGGAAATCTATATTATTCTATGTTTTAGCCATTTATACTGTTATTTGGGCTGTATGCCATGTTTGGGCCTTGTGCCGACTTGTAGAACCCTTAGGGGTATTTTGACTGATTTTCCTCACTTTACTTGTTAAAAATTTATATCCTCAGTCATGTCTTTATCTGTTTAAATGATTTAAGCTGATTCTATCTCTTTATTCCTAAATGAGAGGATTTGTGGGCTGAGATCCTTACCTTCTATTATTGTGCCTGAGAGGCGATGAGTTAAATGACTGAGAGGGGGTTGAGAACCCAACGGTGAGGATATTATATATATTATGGATCGGGCTGCACGCCGCAATAATACTTATATGGATCAGGTTGCACGCCGCAACGATATATATATTGGATCGGGTTGCACGCCGCAACAATATAGCGCTTGGGCTGTAGGAGCCCCTCCGGAGTCTGCACACCCCTAGTGAGCGCAATCGACTATCTATATGGATCGGGCTGCACGTCACAGCAGTTAATTTGATTTCTGTTATTATGAGAGATATATGAGTTGAGTGCTGAGAATGAGTACTAAGTGACGAGAGATGAGTCCCGAGTGACCGAGAGGCTTCCCGAGGGGCCATATTTGAGTGATTCCTTGCTCAAGAGGCCTTGTCATACTGTTTTCACTCTTCTTTCAAACATAACCTCTTTTGGAAAAATATTGCTAATTATATGATTTCAAACTTAAGCTGAAACTGTATATCTTTGAGACGAAACTGGTTTTAAATTACAAAGCTGAGCTATTACCCTATTGATATTTTCAGATATTATATTTTACCTGCTCGTCACTATCTTCAGTCTTTATTTACTTTAGTTACTTACTGAGTTGGCGTACTCACGTTACTCCCTGCACCTTGTGTGCAGATCTAGGTGCCCGAGGGGCGGAGTGAGAGCTTTTGCTATTATCCAGTACTTGCCGGGAGGTTCGAGGTAGCTGCATGACATCCGCAACCCTGATTCTTCCCTTCTATCTCTTTTTTTTTTGCATTCCTAGACTTGATGTATTAGATATTCTGATAAGTATTAGAGGCTCTAGACTCGTGACACCGGATTGTTGGGGTCGTGTCGTATTTGTCATTTAGTTTTCCGCGTACTTCTATTATTATTATTATGCTTATAAAGAATTCTGTTTCGAAAACAAAGGTTAGAGAAATGGTTTAATGCTATTGATAAATCAGTTGTGGAATAGGGGTTGCCGGCTTGCCTAGTACTGTGATAGGCGCCATCACGATCGGTATTTAGGGTCGTGACAGTACTAATATTTTCTAACTGAAATTTTTTATTTGGAAAGTAAAGAATTTTGATATCAATAATATTTGGATTCCTTTTCTAATATCGAGTGAGAAGAATATATCCTACCGTAATCTAATATGCAATTTTAATTTATTTTAAAAATTCAATACTTTTTAATGAGTTGAAGAATATATTTTAGGTTTTAACCTAAACTTCAGAATGTAGATACATTTAATAATTTATTTATTTTATAATGGATAATTTATGGTATCTGTTTTAGACTAAATTTTCTGAATTTTAAATAAGTATACAATAAAAATAATTTTTTTAAAGTCTAAAAGCTTCAACGAAAATAATAATTACTAGAAGTTTAATAATAAAAATACCATAATATTTTGTTGAAGTATTATATAGTTTGATCATATGTACTTTTCTTTTTGTCTATTATTGAACAAAATACTAAATGAAAAAATTAAATAAATATCATACTTACTAGGGGATATAATTTAGAAAGAGGGAGATAAAGATAGTGTGAGAGAATTTACATTTTGAATTAATTTAAATGATAAAATAAAGCAAATAAATAATTAATACTCAAAAATATTATTGATAAATTCAAATATTATATAGTGAAATATTAAAATAAATAAATAAAAATTATTTTAAGAGAAAGAAAAACCATATTCATTATAGTATATTATAATAAAAGTAGCAGATAGGAATATAAAGTAGGTGTCAAGCTAATAAAAAGTTAAGTAATAATGTAACCATATTAAGTAACGGGTAACAAAGTAACAATAGACAAAGAACAAAAAATAGAGATTTTTTTAAGCAAATAATATAATTGTAGATATATAGAAGGATAAGACATTTAAATTTAATATATGAAAACTTTTTAAATTATTACGAGAAAAAACATATTATATGGATAATATCACGCAATTGAAAACATAATTTATAAACCTAAAATTTAAAATATTTACAATGAAATAACGGCAAGTAAGAAATTAATAATATAAAGATGTAATTAAAATTGTCATGTAGTTAAGTTATAAAACAATTAAAGTCAAAACTCTATACGAAAACAAGAGAAAAAAAATTAATTGCTTATTGCACATAATACTAAATAATAATTACTAAAAGTGTAGATTTATGGAAAATAATAAAAGAACTTATTCATTTAAATTTTGGCATATTTTCAAAAGAATTAGAAAAATAATATGATAATGTTTATATTATAGATACAAGACGAAATGTAAAAAATAATTAAAATATTATATGATAGAAAACAATATATATAGAGGAGAATAGAAGGAATGTGAAGGGGTCTACACTTTAAATTATTTAATAAAATAATTAAATAGGAAAAATAATATTATTGATAAATTTAAACAAAACAATTGGAGCTACGGAACAAAAGAACAAAGTTAAACTAAATTTTAGGTTAATACAAAACTATATTCATTGTATTATACTAAAAGTAGAGCAATGAGTAAGGGCATTAAGTAACGCGATAAGCTAATAAAAGTCACATGGCAATATAGCAAGACATGATATTTATTTAAATTTAAATAGAAATTAGTAAATAAGATTCTTTTGAATCTGAATGGGAAAAAAGTTAAATTTGAATTGATTGATTAATTAATTAGGAAAGCTAATCAATACATAAATGTTCCAATTCAAATGGGAGGCCCAACGAGTGAGGCAAATTGTTCTAAATAATGAGAAAGAGTTTTTTGAAATTTGAGTTCACAACAAAAACAAAAAAAAAAAATAAAAACGTGTTTGTTACTAGAAATAAGACTAAAATATCTAGGTTCGAACCCATAATCATAATTACCGAGTTGTTGGATCAAAACTTAACTTTCGTAACTACCTTAGGTATAATGTTTAACTATGAATCGACTCACACATTGGCTAAACAAATGTCAATTGTGTTGCCTTACGGTAAAATTAATTATTCAATATTTTATAATTTATTTTTGTCACGACCCGGTTTTCTCCACCCTCGGGAGCCGTGATGGCACCTACTTGTAGAAGCTAGGCAAGCCATGAACTTAGAAATCATTAACTCTTTTGTTTTAAATCTTCTTACCAATTATATTAACATGAAATAAACATTTAAATAACAGCGGAATATGAAATTTAACGAAAGTCTTATATAAATATAAAGCCAAAATATCTTGAAGACCAACACATGCCTCTAACCAGAACTTGGTGTCACAATATCCACGGACTACTAAGAGTACTAAATACAACCGTTCGAAGGAAATATAACAATGTTTGTCTCGAATACATGAGATAACAGAACTAAATATAAGATAGAGGAGACGCCGGACCTGCGGACGCCTGCAAGACTACCTCGGTGTCTCAGTGGACGGAAGGCTGGCTCCCGAGCTATTGTTGCTGACCAAATGCTGCTCCGGTATTTGCACATAAGTGCAGAGTGTAGCATCAACACAACCGACCCCATGTGCTGGTAAGTGTCTGGCCTAACCCCGACGAGGTAGTGACGAGGGTAGAACCAGACTCCAGATAAACCTGTGCAGTTATATAATATATGGCGGAAAAATAAACAGGTAATAAGCAATTTAAAAGGGAGGGGCACATGCTTTGTGGAACAAATCAACCTAGCAGAAACCAAATAGGTATATGAAAGTACAGTACCTACAGTAATACAATAACATTACTGTTGCGGCGCATAACCTGATCCCTTATCATTTAATACTGTTGCGGCGTGCAACCCGATCCAATATAATAATTTTTGCGGCGTGCAACCCGATCCAATATAATAATCGTTGCGGCGTGCAAGCCGATCCAATATAATATCTATTGTGGCGTGCAACCCGATCCAATATAATAATTGTTGCGGCGTGCAACCCGATCCAATATAATATCTGTTATGACATGCAACCCGATCCATATATATATATATATGATAATAAAAATATTACGGCGCGTAACCCGTTCTAAATATACAGCTTACAGTGATAATAACAGCAGTCCCGGCAAGGGATCCACCATAAATTATACTATCCCGGTAAGGGAACCCAACAATACAAGTATATACGTCCCGGCAAGGGAGAATCAGCTATAACCAATCTCAACTCAACTTCTAATCATCTCAATTATCACCATTTCTAAATCGTAAGTAACTTCCACGAAAATAAACTAAGTCTTTGCTCAATGCTACGGGTTTACTCACTATTGCAACCATAGTATCATTCAAGAATAACAAGTATCAAGTTAAGACTCACGGTCATGCTCGACACCAATGTATAAATACTCGTCACCATGCCTATACATCGTACTCAACAAGAAACAAGTAGCAAATATGACTCAACTCCTAATCCCTCGAGCTAAGGTTAGACCGAACACTTACCTCAAACTTCCACGGCCAACTCAATCCTCAATTACCGCTTTTCCTCTCGAATTTGGCTCCAAATCAATTGTATTTATACATAAATGACTTCATAACATCAATAAATGCTAAACAATTCGAATCCAATGCCTAATTATAGCTTTCCAATCATTCTTCCCAAAAACCCAAAAATTGACTACGGGCCCTCTTGGTCGAAACACGAGGTTCGGACCAAAATCAAATCACTCATTCACCCACGAGCCGAAATATATAATTATTTTCAGAATTCGACCCCAAAACGTGGTCTAAATCACAATTAATCAAAAAGCCCTAACTCTACCCAAATCCCTAATATTCTACCCTTAATCACATGTTTTAGGCCTAGAAATCTAATAGATGTTGATGAAAATAGGAGAAAACAAGTTAAAGATTACTTACCCAAGAGATTATGGTAAAGGATTGCTTCAAAAAAATCGCCTAAGAGCTTTGGAGAAGAAGGGGTTTATGAATTTTTCTAAATATCCCGTAATGGGTTCTGTTTTGAGACTTTAAAATAACTGGGCAAAAGTGTTCTTCGCGATCGCGACATACCCTTCGCGTTAGCGATGGGTTAGGCCTGTTGGGCCTTCGCATTCGCGAAATGTGGCTCGCGTTTGCGGAGCTTGGCTCCTCAAGCCTACACGTTTTCAGACCATTGGTCGCGTTCGCGATGCACAAGTGGTGGACCCCTCCCCTCAACTTTATGCATTCGCGAGTGAGGGACGGGTTCGCGAAGGGTTTCCCCCCTCCGCTTTGCGTTCGCGTCTCAACCTCCGCGTTCGCGAAGAAGAAAAATAGGTACCTAGGATCCTTGCCTTACACGTTCGCGAGAGGGACCACGCGAACGCGAATGGTAAAATCCCTAGGCACTAACAACAGAAATCTGCAACTTTTTCCAAAGTTCAAAACTTCCCAAAATACATCCGAAACACACCCGAGCCCTCGGTGCTCCTGATAACTAGGGATTTTAACGTGTTTCATGCTCCTTCTTGCTTATGCTTTGATTATAAATTGTTACAAAATAGTCCCAAAAGGCTCATAAGTTGTTCTTAATATTGATCGACAAAGTGACAAAATGTCAAAGATCGGCTCAAAAAGAGTGAAACCTGATCAAGTATCAAAGACAAGGAAATCTGAGAGCAAAGAAGGCCTAGTGCGACTGCATTAGACTTTGTGCAGTCTGCACTAGGTGGTTCAGAGAGTTGGCAAAAATGGGCTTCAGGTAACACGGCCCCAGTGCACATTTTGCGGTCCGTGGTGAAGGCTCCGCGACCGCGCTATCATTTTGTGCGGTCCGCGAAAGAGAGATTCAGAGAGGTGAAATTTGCCATGGTTCAAGCTGCGCGGTCCGCAGTCATACTTGTGCGGACCACATTAGAGATCTCCGCAGCTGCGGTCCATTATACGCGGTCCATGGAGCCCAAGTTCAGAGAGCCCAGAATTGAAGTCCAAGAGCCTAGCACGGTCGCGGTCCATTTTATGCGGCCTGCACTGACCCCGTAGGGGTATTTTTGTCCAATTTTTTCAGCCTAGTATAAATAGAACATTTTGCCATTTTTAGGTCATCAGTTATTTCCAGAACGTAGTTGCGCTCGTGAGAAGCTATTGTGTAGCCATTTTTGGCATCTTAACTTAGATTTTACGATAGATTCTCTGTATTTACATTAGCTTTTAAATTAATATGTCTTGTTCTTCATCTATTTCTCTATTTTCTCCTTCAAGCATGAGTAGCTAAACCCATTAGCTAGGGTTGTGACTCAACCCTAGTGTGGGTAATTGATGGGTGTTGCCTTCTATTGTTAGATTGACTATGAGTGTTTGTTATTTGGGTCAGTTTTATGGTTTAATCTATGCATTGTTGGTTGCAAACATTGGTTTGTGCTAAGTTGACTTGGCTCTTCTTGAAAAAGAAAGCCTAAGTCTCCAAAATTGACCCAACAAGGAATTGGGATGGACTCAAGAGAATTGATAGTCCCAATTAAAGGGTTAAACCTCGAAAGAGTAATTACCCAACTTGAACCTTAGTTGCTTGAGCTAATTTGCCTACCCATTTGGTCTCGAGAGAGTCAATTGGGCAAAATTACTCTCTCTACCGAGAGGTGTGGGAGTGGGTAAAATTGTGCAACAGTTATAGCATATTTCCCCAATCATGTCAATCGAACCTTAGAAGAATTTACCCGTCAATTAGCTACCTAGGTGAAAGTCACTACCCTAGTGCCTTTCTACCCATTAGATTCAACTCTAGCAATTTTCTTATCAACACAATTTTGTTCTAACTAGTAATTGATAATATTAGTTTGTTAAAGAAAATTCAAAAGATGTTTGGAAGTGACATTTGGAACAATTACACAACTCTAGTCTAGATAGATACTCGACTCCATTCCTAGCTCCCTGTGGAAATCGATCCCGACCCTCATATCAGGTAAAAGCTATTGCGACCCTCTCTTCCTACTTTTTAGTAGTGTGGAGTTGGCAGCAATCATTTTTTGGCGTTATTGTCGAGGATCTAACGGTTTTGGCTATCTATTTAGTTAGTTTTGTGCATTGTTCTTCTTTCCTTCTTTGTTACTTGTTTGTGTCATTACTCAGGTACCAACATGGCTTTAAACAACGGTAATGATCCTCTTGGAAACGTGATAGCGGGGGAGGAGGTAGATTATCTTGATCAAGATGACGTGCCTCTTGCACCTCAAGGTCAACGGAGAGGCCGGAATGCCAATGCTAATCCAAATGACAATATTCCAGACCCTCCCCCGGTCCCTCCAAGAGTGGCTCCCAGAGTATTACCGAACCAGGGCTACGCAAGTGCTATTGTCCCACCCCGAATCTGGGCGGGCAACTTTCAGATAACCAATGTGATGTTGACCTTACATGAGCAGCATGGGTACTTCACGGGCGCTGCAAATCAAAATGCCTACAAACATCTCAAGGGGTTCGTAGATACATGCTGGGGGAGCAAACAAACGAATGTGTCCGAGGATGCGTTGAGATTGAGACTTTTCCCGTTCTCACTTCGGGGAAAGGTATTGGATTGGCTCGAGAGACTCCCTAACCATTCCATAACAACTTGGGATGAGTTGGTAGATAAGTTTATTGCAAAATTCTTCTCTCCTAATCATATGGCGGCACTTCGAGATGAAATATTAGCCTTCAAGCAAGAGCCAACGAAACCTTTGCATGAGATTTGGGAGCGGTATAGAACGGTGGTGAAGGAATATGTAACGATCCGACAGGTCGTTTTGAACTTTTGCACTTTGATCGTCAGTCTTCGGGCATGACTTGCCCCGTGTACACATTATACCTTATGTAAATCGTTGGTTTTGGTTTTCAGGGTAATCGGAATAAATTTGGAAGAACATTTCTCAGTTTGAAGGCTTAAATTTGAAAGGTTTGACCAAAATTTGACTTATGTGTATTTGATCTTAGATGGGAATTTTTATGATTTGGTTAGCTCCGTTAGGTGATTTGGGACTTAGGAGCGAGATCGGAATGCATTTTGGAAGTCCGTGGAAGGTTTAGGCTTGGATTGGCGAAATTGAGATTTCGGCGATTTCCGGTTGATAGGTGAGATTTTGATATAAAGGTCGGAATGAAATTACGAGAGTTGCAGTAACTTCGTTATGTCATTTATGACTTGTGTGCAAAATTTGGGGTCAATCGAACCTGATTTGATATGTTTCGGCGTTGTTTGTGGAATTTGAAATTTCTAAGTTCTTAAACTTGAATCTGAGGTTGATTTAGTGTTTTGATGTTGTTTTGAGTGATTCGAAAGCTCGACTAGGTGTTAATGATGTTATGGGAGGTGTTGGTATATTTGGGTTGAGGTCTGATGGCTCCGGGTGTGTTTCGGGTGTGTTTCGGGTGGGTACGAACATTTCGAAACATAGAAAATGGATGGGGGCAGAATTGTTAGCGTTGGCCGTGGTAATTAGCGCTGGGCGCGCTAGCTTAGTGTTGGGCACGTAAAAGTGACCGCGGCCGCGGTCATGAAGATCTGCAAATCGTTGGCCCAATTTCGGAAACTCATATCTTTTGATCCACAAGGAATTTTGAGATGATGCAAAAACTAAAGTTGTAACCCTTCGTGCCTTGTTTCCAGAAAGATAAAGATATTACAATTTGAACATCTGTAGAAAAAGTTATGTTCAAAATACTAAATCCTTTCACTGAAGAGGAAGGCATGTGCGGCCGCGGTTGTGTTTGCGCGGACCGCACTGGCTTGCGCGGGCCGCGGTCATTTTGGTGCGGCCTGCGGAGGATGGAACCTGAGGGGTACCCTATAAATATGAGGTTTTGAGTTTTATTTAATATTTGACCTAGAGAGCTCGGATTTTGGCGATTTTTTGAAGATTTTTTAACAAATTAATCGGGGAAAGTGATTTTAACTTAGATTTGGCTAGAATACATTAATCTATCACTGAATTCATTATTTAATTCGTGATTTGAGGTGGAATTTGAGAAGAAAATTGTGAAACCTTTCAAAAATGTAAAATGATGATTTGAAGGACCAAATGGTATCAGAATTGGATAATTTTGGTATGGTTATACTCGTGAGGGTATGAGAATTCTGAAAATATAAATTTTACCCGATTCCGAGACGTGGGCCCAGGCTCGGGTTTTGGTAATTTCGGGAATCGTGCCCTTTGTTTATTATTTTCGCTTGGGTTTTGCTCCCTTAGCATATTGTGATGTATTCATTCTGATTTTGGATAGATCCGACGCGCGTGGAGGTCAATTTGAGCGGCAAAGGCGTCGCGGGCTAGAAATTTTGCCAGTTCGAGGTGAGTAATGATTGTAAATGATGTCCTGAGGGTTTGGAACCCCGGATTTGATCATCGTAGTGCTATATTGAGGTGAGACACGCGCTGGATGATGAGCATGAGGTCTTTTACTACTGGGGATTGTGACTTGGTCCATCCCGATTGATGATTTTATCGCATATTTGATTGAAACTTATTTGTTATCATCATGATTTTAGGTTGATTGCCATACTTGGGCTTCGTGCCAATTATTTGAATCCTTCGGGAATTTTTATCACTTTTTCCTCACTGTTTTGACTTGTACTTGAACTCAGTCCTGTTGATACTTATCATTTTACAAACTCAGCCACTTTTATACAGATTTGAAACTTAAATGATATTTCTAAATGATATTTTGGGCTGAGAACTACTGTTTTACAAATTCCCGATGGGCTTATGATGATTTCCGGACTGAGTGAGGCTAAGGGCCATATGTGAGGATATGCTGAGTGATATGAGGCCGAGGGCCTGAGTTACTATTTATGTCACGCGGTGGCTTGAATGGTGTGAGGCCGAGTGATATGAGGCCGAGGGCCTGAGATACTTTATATGCCACGCGGTGGCTTGAGTGATGTGAGGATATGCTGAGTGATGATGCCACGAGGTGGCTTGATATAGCGCTTGGGCCGTAAGGGGCCCCTCCGGAGTCTGCACACCCACAGTGAGCGCGGGTACCCATTATGCCGAGTGATTGATACTATGCCCGATGGGATGATACTGTTCTGACAGTGAGCCCGAGCGGCTGATACTGTACTGAGTGACTGATACTGTGCCCGAGGGGCAGATTTCTACTTGTTATTTTGATATTGTGCCCGAGGGGCAGATTTCTACTTGTATTTTGATACTGAGCCCGAGGGGCAGATTTCTACTTGTTATTTTGATATTGTGCCCGAGGGGCAGGTTTCTACTTGTATTTTGATACTGAGCCCGATGGGCAGATTTCTACTTGTTATTTTGATATTGTGCCCGAGGGGCAGGTTTCTACTTGTATTTTGATATTGAGCCCGAGGGACAGATTTCTACTTGTTATTTACTGCCAAATTACCTGTTTTAATTGCTTTAAAAGAGATTTCATTTTATACTTCACTAATTTACTGGTTTTAAGTGATTTCACTGCTTCTGTATAGAATGCTTTGTGCCTGTATGTGTTTTCTTACTTTCAGCCATTATTTATTATTATTACTCACTGAGTCGGAGTACTCACATTACTCCATGCACCATGTGTGCAGATTCAGGCATAGCAGAGTCCGCACCTGAGCGCTGATTCCATCCAGGCTAGGTAGTGATTTGGAGTTACGAGGTAGCTATTGACGTCCGCAGCCCCTTGTCTCTCTTATCCTCTATCATTTATGTTTTCTTCAAACTGTTGTATCGGATTCCGTACTTTGTAAACCTATAGCAGATTCTATAGTAGCTCATGACTTGTGACACCCCGGTTTGGGCTGTGTCGGGATGTTTTCCACTGTTGTTATCGTTAAAGTTTTTGCAACCTATGGATATTATATTATGTTTATTACTGTTTATGATAATTAACTACTTAATGAGGTGTCCCGTTTTGGTCTGGCTGGCCTTGTCTTCACGAGAGGCGCCATCACGACTGAGTTCGGGAATTGGGTCATGACAGAATGCCCAAATAATGATATGACCGAGGCCATGATCCAACAAACCTTCTACCGGGGCATAAATACTACAAATCAATGCATTGTTAACCAATTGGCAGGGGGAAATTTTATGAAGCTTTCTTATGAGGAGGCATGTGATGTACTTGATGAAATGGCGGACACTTCTTCAGTATAGCAGAGTAGAGCAAATGTGCCTCAAGGTGATCATACGGTTATCCATTTGCACAAGGAATTACATGATCACATGCAAGCGATAGCTGAGCTTACTACTACGATGAATCAATTGGCTAAGGCACATTTGCAACAAGTTCAGAATCCTCGCCAAGTGAATGCCATGGAGGGTGTTAGTATGCTTGTCAACAAGAGAAGGCAAAGGAGGCAAAAAAATCAAGGAAATTCTGAGCAATTTGTTGATGAATATGATGGGTGTCAAAATGATGGTTATGATGACCAAAGGGAAGAGGTACAATATGTCAACAACTATCAAGGCAATAGAGGAAACTCTTCAAACCAACAATGGCGACCCCAAGGAAATTGGGGAAATCAACAACAAAGTGTTGGCAATTGGAACAACAACCAAAACAACAATTGGGTTAATCAGAACAACAACCAAGGAAATTGGAATGGAAATAACAACAACTGGGACAATCAAGGCGGGTGGAACAACAATGGAAACCAAGGCATCCGGAGGCAAGGCTTTCAAAGGCCCCCAATGTACCAACAACCGAACAATCCACCCTATTTCCCTTCTCAAGGTCCTAGTTCTTCCGGTAATGATATGGGTAGAATTAAAATGATGTTCGAGCAGATGATGAAGAGGAATGTGGATTTGGATGCACAGTTAGCTTCTCACAACACCTCTATCCGAAACTTGGAGGTGCAATTAGGCCAAATCTCTCAGTCATTGAATACTCGCCCGAAGGGTGCTCTACCAAATGATACGGTAGTGAACCCAAAGGGTGGGAACAATCATGTTATGGCGGTCACAACAAGAAGTGGGAGAGGCGGTGATGTGAATGCCTCTAAGCAAAAGCAAGTCGTGGATGATGATATTGAGTTGCAAGATGACAAAGTCCCTTTGGTAGTTAAAGATGTGGTTGATGAAAATATGAACAATGAAGTGAGGATTGATATTAAAGAAGTCGAGGTGGAAACTCAAAATGATGTAAACCCGTCTAGGGAACACATAATTGACATGCCGGAGCCGGTTGTACCAAAAGCCAAGGCTCCTTTGCCAAGACCACCTCCACCTTATCCTCAAAGGCTCGCGAAGCAGAAGAATGATAATCAGTTTAAAAAGTTCATTGACATGATGAAGAGCTTATCTATTAATGTGCCTCTGGTGGAGGCACTTGAACAAATGTCGGGTTATGCAAAATTCATGAAAGACTTGGTTACAAAGAAGCGTTCTATGGATTGTGAAACTATAAAGATGACTCACCAAGTTAGTGCTATAGTGCATTCAATGGCCCCAGAAGCTTGAAGATCCCGGTGCTTTCACCATTCCTTGCACCATTGGAGAGTGTGGATTTTGCCAAAGCTCTTTGTGACTTGGGAGCTAGTATCAATTTGATGCCCTACTCGGTTTTCAAAACTTTGGGTATCGGGCAACCTAGGCCAACTTCAATGAGACTTCAAATGGCGGATCGATCGATGAAACGACCTTTGGGTATTATTGATAATGTGCTTGTCCGGGTGGACAAATTCATATTGCCGGCCGACTTTGTGATTTTGGATTGTGAGGTGGACTATGAGGTTCCTATTATCTTGGGCAGACCTTTCCTTGCAACAGGGAAGACATTGGTTGATGTTGAAGCGGGTGAGCTCACTTTCCGAGTGGGAGATGAAAAGGTCGTTTTCCACGTTTGCAAATCTATGAAGCAACCCAATAGCACCGAGGTGTGCTCATTTGTAGACCTTGTCACAGTTGTGATTATGGATGATACCAGTGCTATGATCAACGTGGAAGATCCTCTTGAAGCAGTGCTCTTAAACATGGATGTCAATGATGATGTTAGTAGAGTGGAGTGCGTGAATGCCCTACATGGGATGGGCTCTTATTCTTATGAGCTGAGGAAATTATCTTTGGATTTTGAAAATCGGAAAACTCCACCAACAAAGCCATCAATTGAGGAGACACCGGTGTTGGAGTTGAAACCACTTCCTCCACACCTCAGGTATGAATTTTTAGGCTCAAATTCTACTTTACTAGTTATTCTTTCTTCTGGCCTTACTAACATGCAGGTTGAAGCCACCTTGGCGGTTTTTCAAACGCGGAAAAGGGCAATTGGATGGACTCTAGCCAACATTCGGGGAATAAGCCCTGCATTTTGTATGCATAAAATTATCTTAGAGGATGATGCAAAGCCTTCCTTGGAGCATCAAAGAAGATTGAACGAGGCTATTCAAGAAGTGGTGAAGAAAGAGGTTATTAAATGGTTGGATGTCGGAGTTGTGTACCCCATTTCTGATAGCTCATGGACTTCTCATGTATAATGTTTGCCAAAGAAGGGTGGCATGACTGTGGTGACCAATGACAACAATGAACTTATTCCTACTCGGACGGTCACCGGGTGGAGAGTGTGTATGGATTACCGGAAGCTAAATAAGGTGACTCGAAAGGATCATTTCCCATTGCCATTCCTTGACCAAATGCTAGATCATCTTGCGGAGCGTTCTTTTTATTACTTTTTGGATGGTTACTCGGGGCACAATCAAATTTTAATTGCCTTAGAGGATCAAGAGAAGACAACTTTTACCTGTCCGTATGGCACATTCGCTTTCTCTCGAATGCCATTCGGATTGTGTAATGCTCCGGCGACCTTCCAACGATGCATGATGGCTATTTTCACCGACATGGTGGAGGATATCTTGGAGGTTTTCATGGATTCCTTTGATGAGTGTTTGGGAAATATGGATAGAGTGTTGGCCCGGTGTGAAGACACCAACCTTGTACTCAATTGGGAAAATTGCCATTTCATGGTAGAATAGGGTATAGTGTTGGGTCACAAAATTTCAAAGCAAAGGATTGAAGTTGACAAAGCCAAGATAGAGGTGATTTCAAGGCTTCCCCCCCATTTCTGTCAAAGGGGTGAGGAGCTTTCTTGGGCACGCGGGTTTTTATCGGAGGTTTATAAAAGATTTTTCAAAAGTGGTAAACCCATTGTGCAAGTTGCTAGAAAATGATTCAAAGTTTGTGTTCAATGAGGGGTGTATGCAAGCATTGAGCTTCTCAAGCTCAAGTTGACCACTACCCCAATCATTATCACACCAAATTGGAGCTTGCCTTTCGAGCTCATGTGTGATGCTAGTGACGTTGTGGTTGGGGATGTTTTGGGCCAAAGGATCAACAAGATGTTTCATCCGGTGTACTACACAAGCAAAACCATGAATGAGGCTCAAAGGAACTATACAGTCACCGAGAAAGAGTTATTGGCTATTGTGTTTGCTATAGAAAAGTTTCGACCTTATCTTATGGGGGCCAAAGTTATAGTGCACACCGATCATGCCGCCCTTAGGTACTTGATGACAAAGAAAGACTCCAAGGCAAGATTGATGAGATGGGTGCTACTACTCCAAGAGTTTGATCTAGAAATTGTGGACCGGAAAGGTAGTGAGAATCAAGTGGCGGACCACTTGTCCCGTTTGGAGGAGGAGGGGAGGCCTTTTGATGGCCTTGAGATCAATGATTCATTTCCCGATGAACAACTCCTTGCGGTGTCAATGAAGGATATGCCATGGTTTGTCGATGTTGCCAATTACCTTGTGACCGGAATAATCCTATATGTGCTCTCTTCTAGCCAAAGGAAGAAGCTTAAGCGGGATAGTTTGGATTTCTATTGGGATGAGCCATACTTGTTCAAGATTTGCACGGATGGTGTGATTCGTAGATGTGTCCCGGAGGAAGAACAATTGAGTATCTTAGAGGCTTGCCATTCTTCACCCTATGATGGCCATCATGGTGGGGTGAGGACCGCCTCGAAAGTTCTTAGTTGTGGATTCTATTGGCCCACCTTGTTCAAAGATGCGGGCGATTTGGTGAAGAGGTGTGATGAGTGCCAAAGAGCGGGCGGAATTTCAAAAAGGGATGAGATGCCTCTCAATACCATTCTTGAAATGGATATCTTTGATGTTTGGGGTATCGATTTCATGGGTCCATTTGTTAGTTCTTGTGGGAATACTTACATTCTCGTGGCGGTTGACTATGTCTCAAAATAGGTTGAAGCCATGGCTTTGCCTAACAATGAAGCCCGGAGTGTTGTTGCATTTCTTAAAAAGAGCATCTTAACAAGGTTTGGCACTCCTCGTGCGATTATTAGTGATGTGGGGTCTCACTTTTGCAATAAAGCTTTCAACACATTGCTTTCCAAGTATGGTGTCAATCATAAGGTTTCTACCCCCTATCATCCTCAAGCTAGTGATCAAGTGGAAGTCTCCAACAGGGAAATTAAGAGCATCTTGTCAAAGACTGTCAATGCTACTAGGACCGATTGGTCGAAAAAGTTGGATGACGTTCTATGGGCTTATCGTACGGCTTACAAAACGCTAATTGGTATGTCTCCATATCGATTGGTGTTTGGAAAAGCTTTTCATCTTCCAGTTGAATTAGAGCACAAGGCCATGTGGGCTTTGAGGAAGTTGAATTTAGAATGGGATGTTTCTGCAAATCTTCGTGTTGAACAACTCAATGAGCTTGATGAGTTTAGATTCCATGCCTACTCAAGTTCATACTTGTATAAGGAAAAATGAAGTACCTTCATGACAAATATGCTTAGGGTAAGGAGTTCAAGGTTGGAGATATGGTTCTCTTGTTCAATTTTCGGTTACGTCTGTTTCCGGGTAAGCTCAAGTCAAAGTGAAGTGGGCCATTTGAAGTTGTGTTCGTGACCCCATTTGGTGCTCTTGATCTAAGGAACAAAAATGGTGAAGTTTTCAGAGTTAATGGGCACCGGGTCAAGCATTATCTTGGAAAATTTGATGACAGCCGCGTGGTGGCACTTCTTCATCTAAAGTGATATGATGGTAACATGCGTCGTGCCGCGACGTTAAATCAGGCGCTTCTTGGGAGGCAACCCATGTCTTTTTCTTCTTGTTTTATTTGATTTTCTTTGTAGTGTAGGATTGATTTTTGAGCTAATTGGTTGTGAGATGTTGCAAGGATTGTGTTGATACAGTGCAAAATATTTTGGAAAAATTGAACAGTCTTTGAAGTTGTCAGTGCGACCGCATTGCACTTTGTGCGGTTCGCACTGGTGAAAGCTAAATAGGATACTCTGAAGTTTTCCACCGCGACCGCATGGAATTTTGTGCAGACCGCGGTCTGTTTTGTGCGGACCGCGGAGGTTTCCTTCTCAGACTTCTTCTGAACAAACCCAACGCGGTCCGCGATCCGTTTTGTGCAGCCGCGCTGGTAGGTAAGACTGGGTCCCATATGTTTTTCTATAAATAGATCACAGGGGTCACCAGTTACCCTTTTTGAAAAATTGACTCTCAGAGACCTAAAATCTACTGTTCACCCTCTCTTTTCACGTAAATCCTTGCTTAGATTGATTCTTTGAATTCCATCTCCACATCTGGTAATATTTCACTCATTTTTCTTTGTTTAATTTTATGATTTCATTTTATTTTCATGTCCATTAGCCTGTAGCTTCTTCTTCCCGTAATTCTTAAATTTTTAGGTTAGTTTGGTTTAATTGTTAATCTTTGTGTGCTTTGTGAGTGTAATGAAATAGGTAATTGAGTAGGGATGTTAATTAGGAAAAAAACTTGAACTAATTGCAAGATTTGAGAACCCTAACTTAGTGCCTTGACTTAGCACCCTCCGCGGACCACAGTCATCCTTGTGCGGTCCGCGGTGCTGTGATGCGGTCCGCAGTAACACTTTGTGCGGACCGCGGTGAGGATTTTTTCAGGAAATTGACCTCTTGCCCCGTGCGGCCGTATTGCATTTTGTGCGGTCCGCGATGGCCCACCACGGTCGCAGTGCTACTTTGTGCAGGCCGCGGTGGTTAGATTCAGAGAAGTGGTTTTATAGACCTTGCCTCAGTGCGAACCGCGATTGCTTTTATGCGGTTCGCGGTGCCCCCAGTGCGGCCACACTCCTTTTTGTGCGACCCGCGCTGCACTGTTTCTGCAACTTGTGACTTTTGTTCTGCAATTCATTTTCCACATCTGTTTCACTGTCTGTGCTGATACTAACAAAGCTAGATGTTTGTGCTTGCAGACAATGGTCAAACAAAGAGGTAGAGGTGCAAAACAACCCGGCCGAGGTGATTCCTCCTAGGGAGGCAAAGGAAAACTGGTAAAACTCACTCCCCAAGCTAGAGAGAACATAAAGAACACAAGGAAAGCAATCAAGGCTACTGATAGAGCCTGTGACCAATCGGGGAGTAAGCATCTCCTCCGACTCAGTGCCAACTCACTTCGTCTCCAAATTTGGGTTGACTGATGATTCTCCTCCTCCTTCACCCCCTGCCCAAGCTCCAGAGCGTATACATTCTGAGTTATCTGAGGGCTCAACAGCCAGCAACGGTGATTACTCCACTTCCCCCACAACTTCATTATCCGGAGAGAGTGCAGACGGAGAGGATGGGGGAGATGAGGATGTACCTGAGGGTGGTGTGCCTCAGGTTGGGGGTGTTGACCGGACTAGAAATCTCATTGTTTGGGAAGATAGATTCGTCAGCCAGGTGTCGTTCCACAAGTTTAGGGAATGGTGGCCGTCACGAATGTTGATTCTTGAGAGAAGCTTCATTGATAGAGACCTTCTACCCCTACACCCCAATGTGCACAGACAGTTTCGAGCTCGAGTGGGTTGAGAGCACTTTATAGATGATTGTGTGAAGGCAAATGAGCACATGGTCAAGGTGTTTTATAGCAATGTGGCCCACATATTGAAGGGCACCAAAGTGACCAAGGTGCGAAACAAAAATGTGGTGTTTACCAGGAAGGCGCTGAATGAATACCTAGGCTTCAATGAAGGAGATGATTCCCTTTACAATGAAAAGTTGGCAATGGGCGAGGAGATTCATCCGTGGTTAGCTTCAAACCTTGCAATCCCGGGTACTGTTCCAGAATGGTTGACAGCTGGGGCCAAAATCCTTCAGAGGACCCTTAACTTTGAGGCTAGGGTGTGGTTGACTTTTGTATGCAGCCCGCTTGATCCCACTACACATGATTAAACTCTTCCACTTGCTCGGCTATTCTAGTTGCATCGATTATAGCGGGATACCCTATCAACGTGGGGAATGTGATGTCCCACGTCATTTCTTCAGTGGGGGTTGAGCATGACCGAAACTACCCTTTTCCCAACACCCTCACTATGTATTTCTGGGACCTGAAGGTGGAGAAGAGACCTTTTGACATCAAGGTCAAACCTGTGGCTCCGTTTTCGTGGTATAGTTTGAAGGGATCATACAACCCCAAGGACAAGAATTACAATCCGCCTACTTCTGCCCCAACTGGCCAGTATGAAGAGCCAGTTGCGGTAGAGCCCTCCACTGAGCCTATATACACTGAGCCTGCCTCCATAGTTGCTGACATACCTCTCGGACCTTCCACTACTGTTGGTCCCTCTACTTCAGCTGGCTCGAGGATTCCATCTTCCCGGGACCATCCTATCACTGCCCACCAGCTGAGCCAGACACTTTATAGCTTGAACAACTGGATGGCGACTGCTTCATCCAAGTTGTCTACATTGACCTCCACTATTACGGCTCAGTCGGCATCACAGCCAGTGCAGGTGCCCCAGTCTATCGAGGATTCACTTAAGAAAATTCTTGCCAAATAGCAGAAGATCTTTGATTCTCAGGCTGCCTTGGCTAAGGCAGTGGATTCACATGGCAAGGCGCTGAAAGAGCTTGCTAGGGAGCACAAGAAGCTGCGCAAAACACGGGCTTCCAAGGAGTCTGTGAAGGAGATTAGAGTGGATGTGGACAAACTGAAGGCAAACCAGCTGCCTTTAGACTTGCTATTTGAGGATCCAGCTCCAGCAGCAGTACCAGCAGCATAGCCACAGTAGGAGCAGACACAGAGGCCTCGAAATAAGAAGAGGAAGCTCCCTAGTGCAGATGAGGCCATCATCCAGTTGGTGGACCCACCTGAGGCATCCTCCAGTCAGCCACATGATGTACATGATATATAGCCTATCCAGGTCCAGGCCCCAGTCCCAGCAGCTGAGCAGCAGGATACCGGGAACCACTCTGAGGTTCCCATGCATACAGAGGACCCATGGACCACTGATGATCTTATGCAGACGAACACGGCTTAGGGAGTCCTCATATCATTTCCTTATACTTTTTGGTGCTTATTTTTTCAGTTGGTATTAGGGACAATGTCAGCTTTTATTTGAGGGGGTGCACCCTACATTTTATCCTTGGATGATTGTATATATATACTGATTTTGTTTATGCCCTTTTGATTTTCTATTGGTCTGTATATAATTTTACATTTAGTTACTTTTATTGGACTTTTAATCTTTCCTTTGGTCTGTATATAAAGTTTACATTATTGTATATATTCATCCCCTATTGTATATTCAAATCCTCTATTGTACATATTCATTCTATTTTCTATTTTCATAAAAAAAATTATTTTTAGCTTCTTATATAGGCTCGTAGCTTTTTGTTTCGTTTTTGGCGCTTTCAATAAGTCTTTGGTTTTCTTAATGCCACGGTTCTTTCCAAAGGTGGAGTATTGTGTGAACCGGGTGGCTCTTCCCGATGATGGATGGCGTAACAACCTTTTTAAGGGTTTGAGTTCGTTTTTTGTTTTTGTTTTTGGTAGTTTGTAGTTAAGGGTACCTCAAGCAAAGCTTCACTTGGGCCTAGCACATTTGCCTTTGATCCCATGGTCAAAGACAAAAAATTTGTGTTTAGGATGGTGAAAGGCGTGACCTTGAGACTCTTGTTTTGACCAAACAATCATCATGTGGTCTTTCGGGACCATTGTGTGCTCAAATCGTGTCTAAGGTTGTTGTGGGCCCCCGACTCTATGTCTTTAGCAATTCTTGAACTTGTGTGGTGAGAAATCAAATTGTGAGTCCAAGTCCCGAGCCAATGGTCTAGAACTTACCCTGAATGTCTGTTGAGGCGAAATCTTAAGTGAAATTTAACTTGAGAAGTGAATAGGCTCTCCTTGATCCAAATGATAGTTGAACAATTTCATAGCCTACCAATGATATAATCCCTAGTTAACCCTTTTGAGACTTAACCTTTTTCTTCCAAGAACCAATGCTATAAGCCTATACTCGTCCGAAAATATACCTTCTCTTGGCACCCGATCTTTCCTTGAGCAATGGCAAAAGTATAAGCTTGGGGGAAGAGACGAGAAAAGAAACAAAGTGGTAAAAGTTACAAAAGTGAAGAAAAGGAAGGCAATGAAAAAAGAAAAGAAAAGAAAAAGACAAAAAGAAAGACCAATGTGAAAAAGAATAAAAAGGGATTTAAGAAAAGCAAAAGAGAAAAAGGTGTGGAAAAAGTTGAAAAAAGAGAAATATTTTGAATTGCATAAGAAAGAGAGACAATGTGTCTCTCTAACCCCTTAGAAATAAGTGAGATACTCAAAGAGACATGATAATTGTGCCAAATGAATAAAAGAGATACTCAAATGAATGACCTTTCCTTGAGAGAGACGAGTGAATTCCTATTAACCTCGGTTTGTATGCTAATACTCTAAAAAGGTGAGGTTTGCTTAGAGAGAGTTGAGAATATGTGAGTTTGGGTTCCACAGTGACCAAAGTAATTGAGAGAGTTCTTTGATGTAATGAGTCAACTCTTGATGCTCTTGTGTCACACTTGATCGATGGTTTTTCAAATTTTAAATGTTGTTAATGATTCATTCGTATTGAGGGCAATTGTTAGTCCCAATTGATGCTTGTTAAGGTTACTTTAGGATAGCTGGAAATACATGGATTTTCCTTTAAGGGGTGGGTCTTATTTTGTTTGCTTGAGGACAAGCAAAGGCTTAAGTTGGGGGGAGTTGATAACTAGGGATTTAACATGTTTCATGCTCCTTCTTGCTTATGCTTTGATTATAAATTGTTACAAATAGTCCCAAAGGCTCATAAGTTGTGCTTGATTGCAGGTTTGATCGACAAAGTGACGAAATGTCAAAGATCGGCTCAAAAGGAGTGAAACCTGCTCAAGTATCAAAGACAAGGCAATCTGAGAAGAAAAAAGGCCTAGTGCGGCCGCATTAGACTTTGTGCGGTCCGCACTAGGTGGTTCAGAGAGTTGGCAAAAATGGGCTTCAGGTAACGCGACCGCATTACACATTTCGCGGTCCACGGTGAAGGCTCCGCGGCCGCGCTATCATTATGTGCGGTCTACGGAAGAGAGATTCAGAGAGGTGAAATTTGCCATGCTTCAAGCTGTGTGGTCCGCAGTCATACTTGTGCGGACCGCATTAGAGATCTTCGCTGCCGCGGTCCGCGGAGCCCAAGTTCAGAGAGCCCAGAATTGAAGTTCAAGAGCCTAGCGCGGCCGCAGTCCATTTTATGCGGCCCGCGCTGACCCCGCAGGGATATTTTGTCCAGTTTTTCTAGCCTAGTATAAACAGAACATTTTGCCATTTTTAGGTCATCAGTTATTTCCAGAACGTAGTTGTGCTCATGAGAAGCTATTGTGTATCCATTTCTGGCATCTTAACTTAGATTTTACGATAGATTCTCTATATTTACATTAGCTTTTAAATTAATATGTCTTGTTCTTCATCTATTTCTCTATTTTCTCCTTCAAACATGAGTAGCTAAACTCATTAGTTAGGGTTGTGGCTCAACCCTAGTGTGGGTAATTGATGGGTGTTGCCATCTATTGTTAGATTGGCTATGAGTGTTTGTTATTTGGGTCAATTTTATGGTTTAATCTATGAATTGGTGGTTGCAAACACTGGTTTGTGCTAAGTTGACTTGGCTCTTATTGAGAAAGAAAGTCTAAATCTCCAAAATTGACCCAACAAGGAATTGGGATGGACTCAAGAAAATTGATAGTCCCAATTAAAGGGTTAAACCTCGAGAGAGTAATTACCCAACTTGAATCCTAGTTGCTTGAGCTAATTTACTTACCCATTTGGTCTCGAGAGAGTCAATTGGGCAAAATCACTCTCTCTGACAAGAGGTGTGAGAGTGGGTAAAATTGTGCAACGGTTATAACATATTTCCCCAATCATGTCAATCGAACCTTAGAAGTATTTACCCGTCAATTAGCCACCTAGGTGAAAGTCACTACCCTAGTGCCTTTCTACCCATTAGATTCAACTCTAGCAATTTTCTTATTAGCATAATTTAGTTCTAATTAGTAATTGATAATATTAGTTTGTTAAAGAAAATTCAAAAGATGTTTGGAAGTGACATTTGGAACAATTACACAACTCTAGTCTAGATAGATACTCGACTCCATTCCTAGCTCCCTGTGAAAATCGATCCCGACCCTCATATCGGGTAAAAGCTATTGCGACCCTCTCTTCCTACTTTTTAGTAGTGTGGAGTTGGAAGCGATCAGCTCCTAACCAAACACACGTACTAACTCAACAATATCATACGAACTTATCCGTGCGATCAAATCGCCAAAATGACCTCAATAACAACGAATCAAACCTCAAAATCAAGAATTTTTCTCAAACTTCATCAAGTATCAAATTTAGCAATTTAGGTCCAAATCACGCCAAATGGACTCCGTTTTCAACCAAAATTTTCATAAATGACTTAAACCATATATAAGACTTATACCGGGCGCCGGAACCAAAATACGGGCCCGATACCACCATGTTCTAATCAGATTTCGTTTCAAATTTCTTTAAACAATTTCAGAAAATAAGTTTCTTTAAAAATTCATTTCTTGGGTTTGGAACCTCAGAATTCGATTCCGGGCATATGCCCAAATCCCATATTTTTCTACGGACCCTCCGGAACAGTCGGATCACGGGTCCGGGTCCGTTTACCCAAAATGTTGACCGAAGTTAAATTTACTCATTTTATAATCAAAACTTAGTATTTTTCATAGATTTTCATATTTAAGCTTTTCGGCTACGCATCCGGATTGTGCACGCAAATTGAGGTGATGATAAATGAGATTTTCAAGGCCTCGAAAATACAGAATTCAATTAAAAGCAGGTGATGACCCTTTGGGTCGTCACATTTTTATATCTCAATTGTTTGGAAGCAATACATACATTTTTTTTATTTTTCTATTAATGCTAGCAGTTGCTATGCTAATATATATAAGAAGGGAGGAAAGATTCTTCTCTAATGGCTCAGGTATGGACAATGACGTTTTAGCGCATTGTTGATATTTATGTTCTCTCAAATTGTATGAGCCAATTGATTGAGCAACCGAAGGGGTCGAATATATATATATATATATATATATATATATATATATATATATATATATATTCGACCCCTTCGGTTGCTCAATCAATTGGCTCATACAATTTGAGAGAACATAAATATCAACAATGCGCTAAAACGTCATTGTCCATACCTGAGCCATTAGAGAAGAATCTTTCTATATTATGTGTGTGTGTGTGTCAAGTAGAATGAAATAGATTTGGATAGGGTAAACACATAGATGAATATAACTGCACTATTTGGGATTGCTATTTACACAAAATAAAGTGAATCATAAAATCATAAGGTAAGATTCATTTAATTAAGAATTACATGTAAGAACTCATTTTCTTTTAGTACATGTGTATCGTAGAAGAAAAATATTTAATGTAGGTTAATATTTATTTAATTATAATATATTAATCTTAACTATATCCCAGAGGTATCATTTAAATTGTTAAAAATAATGTGACTTTAATTGTGTGGTTTAAATTGAGGTAACTAGCAAAATTATTGAGTAAATTACGATCCAACTATTTTATAAGTTGGTAACTCCCAAAAGTTAAAATATATTGGTTGTTAATAAATTATTATGTATGTATATATTAATTTATCACTGTGTAATTTTAGGTTGGTAGAAATTGATGTTGATGTGAGAATTAAACCGCTCGATCGATGCGTGAAAACACATTTGATTAACGTTTTAGAAATAGAACTCAAAAATTAAACCAAGTAACAAACAAACAAAGAATATCAGTATCCAGAAAGAGCAACACAAAAAATATTACGCGAAGCAACAAGGAATAAAATATTGGGAAATCATGTAACAGTCCAAGGGTAATCTTTTCGGCGGAGTTTATTAGATTTCTGAAAACTAGAGGTTAATCATCAACGGCATATTGAGATGAAAATGAGTTTGCCAAAGTATTCTGATATATTAGGTGATATATATATAAAGGAAGGAAATGTCACCACCCGAAATCCCATTATCGGGATCGTGATGGCGCCTAACATCACACTTGCTAGACAAGCCAACATTAGAGATTTATTAGCCAATTCCTTTACATTTTAGTGATTAATAATAAGCTTCAGTGATTAACAATAAACAAGCTAAAACAAGTCGAAATGAACGCAGAAGTAAATAAATAGCCACTTTGATTATATACTATTACTATCCAGAATCCGGAGTCACAATTCACGAACATTCTAAGATTTTACTACAAATACTTGTCCGAAAGAAAATATAAGGTTACGAAATAAGAAAATTAGTAAAGTATGGAGTATAGAAGGGGACACCAGGGCCTGCAGACGCCAACAAGACTACCTTGGGTCTCCAAGCAAGTGAATCCTACAGCCAATCTCTTGATCAGCCCGAACCTGCTCCAAAATCTGCACATGAAGTGCAAAGTGCACTATCAGTACAACCGACTCCATGTACTGGTAAGTGTCAAGCTTAACCTCAACGAAGGAGTGACGATGCTACGGCGGGGCAATCACAATATAACATGCATACAATGTATAATAAAAGCAGAAAGAAAGACAGGATAAAATAGACTAGTAACTTGCAAGAAGTGAATACAGTTCTCGAAGCATATCATCAGTGTTCAGCTATTACCAATCCTTAAGTGCAATTTAAGACTACCGTTCAGCTAACACAGTCAAGGAAAATTATAAGCATGTAGGTTGTTGTGGCGTGCAACCCGATCCCACCATATCACAATAATCAGAATCACAGTTCACCCTTATTTCACCACAATCCACGCTTATTACACCTGTTGCGGCTTGCAACCCGATCCTACCGTACATATCATTTCACCCTTATTCCTCCTAAATATATCGTCCTTATTCCACCTGTTGCGGCGCGCAACCTGATCCCACCATATCAGTATTAGTTATTCAGCAAGTACATAAATTTCACAATTCAAATCACACAACCCTTCACAAGGCTCAACTTCAAACCAAAACAATTAGGAAACTTATATACTATAAGACTTTACACAAGTAATACTACTCAGCGAGACCAATCCAGAATATGCCTTGGAAGTACCGATAACCAGCTAAAGCAAATAATAGGAGATAACGAAGCTACGAAATAACTAATATTTTCAACAAAGAGAAATAATGTCTATCAAGTAGCAATTTAGTATAGGAATACAAGTAAAACATGTAGCAGTTAAGACAAGAAAAAGACAATATAAGAGGAACGGGAGGGAAACTGGCAAAAACAGACAAATTGGCGGCGCATAGGTACTCGTCACCCTACCTATACGCCGCTCACATGGATTTCATATAGCAAATAAGTCAAAGGTTCCTAATCCCTCCAGTCAAAGTTAGACACGACACTTACTTCGCTCCACTGGCCACTCAATGCTCAATTACCGCTTTTTCTCTAGTATCTACCTCCAAACTACTCTTATCTAGCCACAATTAACTCAATAACATCAATTATTGCTAAAAGAATCAACTACAATGCATAAATTTAGATTTCTCAAACTTTCTCCCAAAAAGTCAAAAATTGATCTCGGGCCCGCTTGGTCAAAATCCGAGGTTCGGACCAAAATTTATTTACCCATTCACCCCCGAGCCCGGATATATAATTGGTTTTAGAATCCAACCTCAATTCGAGGTCTAAATCCCCAATTTGAAGAAAAAAAATCCCAATTCTTCCTAAATCCCTAGTTTGCTACGATGAAAGAACAAAGATGTGATGACCCAAAATGTCATCTTTAATTTAAATAATTATCTCGATATTTTACGACATTGAAAAAGCGCTATCAATAATTCTTCGACTTGCGTGCGCAGTCCGTATAATTTTCCGAAAGGTTTTTATGTAAAAAAAATAAGATTAAATTGTGAACTAGAGCTTTAAAAACTCAACTGAGTTGACTTCGGTCAACATTTTGAGCAAACGAACTCGGATAAAAGTTTTGACCATTTCGGTAGTTCCGTATCATGATTTGGGACTTGGTCATATGCCCGAAATCGAATTTGGAGGTCCCTAGATCAAATTATCGCCATTTAACGTAATCTAGAAATCTAAGGCTAAAGATTTCTTTAGTTTAACCGGAAATTTGACTTTTGATAAATCGACTCAGGAATGGAATTTTGATGATTCCAATAGTTTCGTATGGTGATTTTGGACTTAGGAGCATGTTCGAATTTGGATATGGAAGTCCGTAGGACAATTCAGCGCATTTTGGCGAAAGTTGGAAAATAGAAGTTTTTTTGGGAAAGTTTGACCGAGAGTTGACTTTTTGATATCGGGGTCGGAATCCAGTTCTGAAAATTTTCATAGCTTCGTTATGTCAGTTATGACTTGTGTGCAAAATTTGAAGTCAATCGAACTTGATTTGATAAGTTTTTGCATCGAATATAGAAGTTGGACGTTCTTAGTTTTATTAGGCTTGAATTGGGGTGTGATTCACGGTTTTAGTATTATTTGATGCGATTTGAGGTTTCGACTAAGTCTGTATCATGTTTAGGACTTGTTGGTGTATATTGTTGAAGGCCCGATGTGATGACCCAAAATATCATCTTTAAATTAAATAACCATCTCGGTATTTTTAAGACCTTTAAAAGCAGTATCAATAATTCCTAGACTTGCGTGCGCAGTCCGTATAATTTTTCGGAAGGTTTTTATGTGAAAAATAAACTAAATTGGGAGCTAGAGCTTTAAAACTCAACTGAGTTGACTTCGGTCAACATTTTGAGCAAAAGAACCCGGATAAAAGTTTTGACCATTCCGGTAGTTCCGTATCGTGACTTGGGACTTGGTCATATGCCCGAAAGCGAATCTGGAGGTCCCTAGATCAAATTATCGCCATTTAACGGAATCTAGAAATCTAAGGCTAAAAATTTCTTAAGTTTGACCGGAGAGTTGACTTTTTGATATCGGGATCGGAATCCAATTCTGAAATTTTTTATAGCTTCGTTATGTCATTTATGACTTGTGTGCAAAATTTGAAGTCAATCGGACTTGATTTGATAGGTTTTTGCATCGAATATAGAAGTTGGACGTTCTTAGTTTCATTAGGCTTGAATTGGGATGTGATTCACGGTTTTAGCATTATTTGATGCGATTTGAGGTTTCGACTAAGTCCGCATCATATTTTAGGACTTGTTGGTGTATTTTGTTGAAGTCCCGAGGGTCTCGGGTGGATTTCGGAAGGTCAACGGGTAGAAAAAGCTGCTGAAATTCTCTTTGGGAAGCTGCTATTTTTTTACAGCATCGTGAACAGTACCCCATGAACAGTACTGTGAATAGTACCGTGTACAGTACCCTGTGAACAGTACCTCGCGAACAGTACCCGAACGCGTGAACAGTGCCCCCGACATTTTCTGCGCAGATTCTTAATTTCTGATTTTCCATTTTTGTCAAATTGGAGCTCGGGAAGAGGCTATTTTCGGGAGATTTTCAGAGAAAACAATGGGGTAAGTGTTCTTAACTTAATTTTGGTTAGATTACCCGAATCTATTACTAGTTTTGATACTAAATCTGTGAATTTAGTTGGAAGAGTTTGAAAACCCTTTCGGATAGATTTGAGGATTTGAGGGTCAAAATGTTATCGAAATTTAGTAATTTTGGTATGGTTAGACTCGTGGTTGGATGAGGTTTCATATTCCGTAATTTTTGTCAAGTTCCGAGATGTGGGCCCCACTGACAAATTTTTAGTGCAATTTCGGATTTTAATGGAAAATGTAGAATTTCATATGGAATTAATTCCTATAATTTTTATTGACTGAATCGAATTGTTTATGACTAGATTTGAGAATTTCGGGCACGAATTCGCGAAGGCAAAGACTTGTTGGAATTTTGAATTGGTTGCAAAGCGAGGTAAGTGTTTGGTCTAACCTTAGCTTGAGGGATTAGGAATTGTGTCTTATTTGTTACATGTTAATTGTGGAGTACGACGTATAGGCATGGTGACGAGTATCTATATGTTGGTGTCAAGCATGCCCGTGAGTCTTATACTTTGATTAACATGACTCCGTTTCGTAGTGTATATGCTCTATATGATAATTTCTATTGAGGAATATGACTTGTGGAAGTATTATTGTTTTGATGTTGTTTCCCTTGCCGGGATATTATTGTTTTGATGTTGTTTCCCTTGCCAGGATGTTATTTGTTTTGATGATGTTTCCCTTGCCGGGATTGAATTGTTGAACATTATAGAGCATTGGTTCAAGTTGAGAATTGAATTGTTGAACATTATAGAGCATTGGCTCAAATTGTGATATTTTTGATTTTGCCTTGCCCAAATTGCTTTGTGATTGTTGCTTGGGTGAGGAAGAGCGATAAAGCACTAAGGGTGATGTCGTGCACATTTATATTATTCATATGGTGAGGAAAGAGTGTTAAAGCATGAAGGGTGATGTCGTGCCGCACGATGTACAATTCCATGCCGATTATATTGATTTTATGGTGAGGATGAGAGTAAAAGCACGAAGGGTGATGCCGTACAGATTATATTGATTTTTATGGTGAGGACGAGAATAAAAGCACGAAGGGTGATGCCGTGCACTTGTCCTTTATTTTCCTGATTCTTGTTGATAATTGAATTATGGCTTTCCTTATATTCCTTTATTGGTTTCTTGTTAATACTTGATATTATTGACTTCCTTGCCTGGATTGCTTTGTGAATGTTGCTTGGGTGAGGAAGAGTGTAAAGCACGAAGGGTGATGCCGTGTATGGTGAGGAAGAGTGTAAAGCACGAAGGGTGATGCCGTGTATGGTGAGGACGAGAGTAAAAGCACGAAGGGTGATGCCGTGCACTTTCTATTTGTTGTGTTTTTTTTGTTATTAATATTTCAAGTGTATTAACTGTTTAGAGTCCTTTACTATGTTGTGATACCTTGTGTTGTAAGCCATATTGTTTTCAATATCTCGCCGCATTTATATAAAGCTTTCAATACTTAAATTTTCAACAGTTGTACTTTAATTAAAAAGGGTATTTTCTTTATTCAGTCGATTTCAAAAAATAACTTCATCTTTTCTTGTTTATTTTCTAGTTGGGTTGGAAGTTGTACTCTACTTTATATTAAGTAAATGAGGCTCTTTGAACATTTTTAATTGTATTGGGTTATGGACCCTATGAATTGAGTAACATGAGAATGTTGTTGCGAAATGTGAGACGGAGACATGTGGGCACAAGGTGCCGAGAAAAATATGATGATTTTTATTAATGACAGATTATGATATAGGCACGAGGTACCAGAGAAAATATTATGATTTTATTTAATATCACGTGAGTTGTTCGTGCGGTTGTGATATAAATATGGGTACGAGATGTCGTGAAAATATGAAAGTGGGTTGAGACCTATATTAATTATGATTATGAAATGAGGTGTCACAAGATGACCTTTACTCGAAAGAATTATATTCGAAAGATGCTTATTTGAAAGAGATTTATTTGAAGGAAATATATTCAAAAGATATTTATTGAAAAGCATATTATCTTAAAGATTATTACTTGAAGGATTTATAGGTGAAAGATTTATATTTGAAGGACTTGATTAGATGATTGCACTTGTATTTATTAATTGTTTAGAAACATTTATGGTATTCTTGTTATCTGCTTTTATATCATTGGTTGATCATTGTTGCCATCATCGGTACCTGCTTCGTATTATTTTTGTACGCTATATTGCACAGGTTTATTTGGTAGTCTGGTCCTAGCCTCGTCACTACTTCGCCGAGGTTAGGCTAGGCACTTACCAGCACATGGGGTCGGTTGTGCTGAAACTACACTTCTGTACATTTTTGTGTACAGATCCAGGTATTTGATCGATAGTAGCTATTCATTGCGGTTGAGACTCAAGGTAAACCTGCTGCAGTGTTCGTAGTCCTCAGAGTCACCTTCAATTGTACTTATTTACATTTGTTCCCTTTGTTTCGGAATAGTGATGTAATTATGTTGTATGACTACTCCTAGAAAAGCTTATGACTTGTACTACCGGTTTTTGGAATTGTAAATTGTTTAGAGAAATTTCATTTGAAGTTAATAAATATCAACGTTATTTTAGTAAATTTTAGGCTTACCTAGTTTAGAGACTGGTGCCATCACGACTCCTTCGGAGGGATTTTTGGGTCGTGACACCCGAGGGCCTCGGGTGGATTTCGAAAGGTTAACAGATATAAAAAGGCTGCTGAATTTTCTCTTTGGATAGCTGCTGATTTTTTTACAGCATGTGAACAGTACCCATGAAGTGTTCTTAACTTAATTTTGATTTTTTTACTAAATTGGAGCTCGGGGAGAGGCGATTTTCGGGAGATTTTCAGAGAAAACAACGGGGTAAGTGTTCTTAACTTAATTTTGGTTAGATTACCCGAATCTATTACTAGTTTTGGCATTAAATCTGTGAATTTAGTTGGAAGAGTTTGAAAACCCTCTCGGATAAATTTGAGGATTTGAGGGTCGAAATATTATCGAAATTTAGTAATTTTTGTATGATTAGACTCGGGGTGAGATGAGGTTTCATATTTCGCAACTTTCATCAAATTCCGAGACGTGGGCTCCACAGGTGAATTTTTAGTGCAAATTTCGAATTTCTAAAGGAAAATGTAGAATTTCATATGAAATTAATTCCTATAATTTTTATTGACTAAATCGAATTGTTTATGACTAGATTTGAGAATTTTGGGTACGAATTCGCGAGGCAAAGGCTTGTTGGAATTTTGAATTGATTGTAAAGCGAGGTAAGTGTTTGGTCTAACCTTAGCTTGAGGGATTAGGAGTTGAGTCTTATTTGCTACATGTTAATTGTGGAATACGACGTATAGGCATGGTGACGACTATCTATACGTTGGTGTTAAGCATGCCCGTGAGTCTTGTATTATAATTGTTATAACTCCGTTGTGGTTTATTGCGCTTCATATGTTATTATCACCATTGTTCCCTTGCCAGGATGTTTGTTTGATATTAATGATTCTTTGCCGGGATGTTTGTTTTGATAGTATTGTTTCCTTGCCGGGATGTTTGTTTGATATTATTGTTCCCTTGCCGGGATGTTTGTTTAATATTATTGTTCCCTTGCTGGGATGTTGTTGAAATATCATTGTTTCCTTGCCGGGAAGTTGTTATATTGTTCTTGTCCCCTTGCCGGGATTCCTTGTGATTATTGTTGGCTTGTAACTGGGACTGGTGGTACGCCTACCACAAGATATAATAAAATGGGAGCGGGTGGTACACCTATTACAAGATATAATAAAATGGGAGCGGGTGGTACGCCTACCACAAGATATAATGAAATGGGAGCGGGTGGTACGCCTATCATAAGATATAATGAAATGGAAGCGGGTGGTACGCCTACCACGAGATAAATGAAATGGGAGCGGGTGGCACGCCTGTCACGAGATACATGAAATGGGAGCGGGTGGCACGCCTGCCACGAGATACAGGAAATGGGATTGGGTTGCACGCATGCAACAAGATGTGAAAAGAAAGTGAAATTTGCCTTTGTTTTCCTTATTCTTATTAGTGGTTGGATTTTGATTCCTTTATAATTCTCTTGATATTCTGTTTTTACCTTTTATTTCCCGAAGCATGTTTTCCCCCTCCCATCTTTACCTGTTATTAACAATTCAAGTATATTAACTGTTTAGATCCCTTTACTATTGTGATCCTTTGTGTTGGAATCCATAGTGTTTACAATACCTCGCCTTATTTTTTTTATATGTTCGGTACTCCAAATTTCAACAATTGTTACATTTTTAACTCAATTGATTTCTCAACTAAATTTTTCTTAAACCGTTTGAGGTTGTACTTTACTTAAAAAGAAATTTCTACTATGTTTTGATTTATTGATTTCTCGTATTAAAGGTACTGATTCATTTGATATTGTACTTTAAATGAAAAGGGTATTTTCTTTATCAAATAATTTCTAGAAATAACTTCATCTTTTCTTGTTGATTTTCTAATTGGGTTGGAAGTTGTACTCTACTTTATGTTAAGTGAATGAGGCTCCTTGAAAATTCTTAATTGTATTGGGTTATGTAACCTATGAACTGAGTAACATAAGAATATTGTTGTGCAATGTGAGACAGAAATATGTGGGCACCAGGTGCCGGGGAAAATATTATGATTTTATTTAATGGCACGTGAGTTGTCCGTGCTGTTATGATACAAATATGGGCACGAGGTGCCGTGAAAATATGAAAGTGGACTGAGACCTATATTATTTATGATTATGAAATGAGGCGTCACAAGGTGACCTTTACTCGAAAGAATTATATTCGAAAGATGCTTATTTGAAAGATATTTATTTAAAGGAAATATATTCGAAATATATTCATTGAAAAGCATATTATCTTAGAGATTATTACTTGAAGGATTTATAGGCGAAAGATTTATATTTGAAGGACTTGATTAATTGATTGCACTTGTATCTATTAATTGTTGAGAAACATTTATGGTGTTCTTGTTGCCTGCTATTTATATCACTGGTTGGTCATTATTTCCATCATTGTTATCTGCTTCCTATTATTTTTGTACGCTATATTGCACAAGTTTATTTGATAGTCTGGTCCTAGCCTCGTCACTACTTCGCCGAGGTTAAGCTAGGCACTTACCAGTACATGGGGTCGGTTGTGCTGATACTACACTCTGCACTGTGTACAGATACTGATATCGGAGTGCTTGGACTGTAGTGAGGGTGTTGTCTTCAGCTCACAAAGGCAACACGAGGTAGTCTCAGACGTCTGTGGGCCTTGGCATCACCTCCTATCTTTTCCTTTATCCTGTTTCCTTTACTCATTTCAGAAACAGTGTATATTTTATCTTTCAGACTTTGTATGTAGTATTCTTAGACTGTTTGTGAAGCTGTGACACCAAATTCTGGGTAGAGTTGTATTTAGACTTCCGCAGTTTTGTATTAAGATAAATTGTCAGATTTTATCTTCCGCTTAATTATTTTCGCTATTTGTATGATATCTGCTCATCACCGATAATCGTTTAAAACTGGAAAAAGGCTAAGTAATTAGAATAATTTGGCTTGACTAGCTTTCACCAGTAGGCGCCATCACAGCTCTCGAGGGTAGGAAATCTGGGTCGTGACAAAAGATTAGGGCTAGGAATTCAATGGGTGATGTTAGAAATGGAAAACAATGAGTTAAAGAGTACAAACCTATAAATTGGTGCGGAGTTTCCCCTTAAAAATCGCACCTAGACCGAGCTCTAATGGAGAGTTTATGAAAAATGGATAAAATCCCATTTTTGAAATGTCTTAAAGTCAGGACTTTTTCGCGTTCGCGAAAGGCCTGCCGCGATCGTGAAGCAGCGGCTCAAATAGCCTACGCATTCGCGAGATACCCTTCGCGTTCACAAAGGCTTATACCCACCAGCCTGCATGTTCGCGAGCCCTGTGCCACATTCGCGAAGAGTATTGATCAGTTTCCTCTCCCCTAGATCCCATGTCTACGCGTTCGCGAGAGGCTAGTCACGTTCGCGAAGGGTAATGCCCCCATTGCTCTTCCCCAGTTTACTCTTCGCGTTCGCCAGATTTCCTTTGCGAACGTGAAGAAGAAAACACCAGCTGATAGCTGAAGCCAAAAACCAGATTTTTCCTAAGTCAAAACATCCTCGTAGCCTATCTGAAACTCACCCGAACCTTGGGGGTCCCAAACCAAACATGCAGACAAGTCTTAAAATATCATATGAACTTACTCGCGCGATCAAATTTCCAAAATAACACCTAGAACTATGAATTGAACACCAAATCGAATGAAATTTTCAAGGAAGCTTTAAAACTACTAACTTCACAACTGGACGTACGAATCACGTCAAACCAATTCCGTTTCTCACCAAATTTTACAGATAAGTTATAAATATTATATTGGACCTGTACCGGGCTTCGGAACCAAAATATAGACCCGGTATCAACAAGGCCAAACATCAATCAATTCTTTAAAACTATTAGATTTTCAGACTTTTAATTTTCAACAAAAATTCATAACTCGAGATAGGGACCTCGGAATTCAATTTTGGACATACGCCCAGGTCCCATATTTTATTACGGACCTACCGAGGCCGTCAAAATACGGGTTCGGGTCCGTTTGCTCAAAACATTGACCGAAGTCAACTAAAATCAGCTTTTAAGGCAAAAATTCTTATTTTTATCAACTTTAAACATAAAAGCTTTCCGAAAGCAAGCCCGAACTGCGCACACAAATCGAGGAGGGTAAAAGTGAGATTTTTAAGGCTTAAGAGCGCAAAATCGAGTTCCAAAATATAAGATGACATTTTGGATCATCACAATTTTTACCTCTAAAACAACCATTGGTCCTCAAACTGACATAGAAAAACACCGGAGCTGGTGAAAAGGTAGGGATATCTAATCCACATATCAGACTTGGACTCTCAGGTAATCGTCTCAACAGGCTGACCTCTCCACTGCACTCAAACTGAAGGATAACTCTTCGATCTCAACTGACGAACTTGCCGGTCTAGAATAGCTACTGGCTCCTCCTCGTAGGTCAAATCCTTATCCAACTGGACAGTGCTGAAATCTAACACGTGCGATGGATCGCCATGATACTTCCGGAGCATGGACAAATGGAATACCGGATGGACTGCTGATAAACTAGGTGGCAATACAAGTTTGTAGGCCACCTCTCCCACTCGCTCAAGGATCCCAAAAGGCCCGATATACCTAGGGCTCAACTTGCCCTTCTTTCCAAACCTCATTACACCCTTCATAGGTGATAACCGGAGCAACACTCTCTCTCCGACCATGAATGCCACATCACGAACCCTACGGTCAGCATAACTCTTCTGCCTGGACTGAGCTGTACAAAGTCTATCCTGAATGATCTTAACCTTATCCAAGGCATCCTGTACCAAATATGTAACCAATAACCGAGCCTCCCCCAGCTCAAACAATCTAACTGGAGATCGACACTGTCTACCATATAATGCCTCATAAGGAGCCATCTGGATGCTCAACTGATAGCTGTTATTGTAGGCAAACTCTGCAAGGGGTAAGAACTGATCCCACGATCCTCCAAAGTTTATAACACATGCGCAGAGCATATCCTCCAAGATTTGGATAGTACGCTCGGACTGTCTGTCCATCTAAGGATGAAATATTGTGCTTAACTCATTTCGCATACCCAACTCACATTGTACTTCCCTCCAGAAGTGTGAGGTAAACTGCATACCCCGATCAGAAATGATAGACATGGGCATACCATGAAGACGAACGATCTCACGGATATAAATCTCTGCCAACCGCTCTGAAGAATAGGTAACTGCCAGAGGAATAAAATGCATTGACTTGGTCAATCTATCCATAATAACCCAAACTACATCAAACTTCCTCTGACGTGGGAGTCCAACAATGAAATCCATAGTGATACGCTCCCATTTCCACTTAGGAATCTCTTTCTTCTGAAGCAAACCACCAGGTCTCTGATGCTCGTAATTTACTTGCTAACAATTTAGACACCAAGCTACATATGCAACTATATCCTTCTTCATCCTCCTCCACCAATAATGCTGGCGCAAGTCCTGATACATCTTGGCGGTGCCCGGATGAATAGAATACCGAGAACTATGGGCCTCCTCGAGAATCAACTCATGAAGTCCATCCATATTAGTCACACAAACATGACCCTGCATTTTCAAAACTCCATCATCTCCAACCGTAATTTGATTGGCATCACCATGGCACACTGTGTCCCTAAGGATAAGCAAATGAGGGTCATCATACTAATGCTCCCTGATGCCCTCAAACAAAGAAGATCGGGCGACTGTGCAAGCTAAGACACGACTGGGCTCAGAAACATCTAGCCTCACGAACTTATTGGCTAAGGCCTGAACATCTAATGCAAGTGGTCTCTCACCGACTAGAATGTATGCAAGGCTGCCCATACTAGTTGACTTCCTACTTAAGGCATCGACCACCATATTGGCCTTTCCAGGATGATACACTATGGTGATATCATAGTCGTTCAATAGCTCCAACCACCTCCTCTGCCTCAAATTGAGCTCCTTTTGCTTGAACAAATACTGTAAGTCATGAACAGGATAATTCTTCTCGTGAACCTTCAGTTGCCGTAAAGCATATGCAATAACCTTGACACCCTGCATCAATACCGCACCCAGTACAATACGAGATGCATCACAATCTACTGTATAAGGCTCTGAACCTGTGGGCGGCACCAACACCAACACTGTAGTGAAAGCTGTCTTGAGATTATGAAAGCTCGCCTCACAATTCATGAATAGGCTTAGTAGAGTCTGAGGGATTGGTACAGTAACGTCTTTATTTATCTCCCAAAGGCTACAGAGTTTAGGAACAATTTCATTTCTATTCTTCTTTGTCGTGCGATTTTTGTTCTTTCAGTGCTAATCGAACTCTTCTGCTTTTGTTCTTTAACAGATGGAAAGAATTCGTACCGCATCTTCAGCTGAGCAGCAGCCAGAGCCCCCAGTGGCAGCTCCTACAAGGGGTAGAGGTCGAGGCCATGCCAGAGGCCGAGGTAGGGGCAGGGCTATGCCCAGAGCTCGAGCAACAGCACCAGCGGTGGAGCCTCAAGTAGAGTTTGATGAGGAGGCTCCAGCCCAGACCGTTCCAGTAGGACCAACACAGGTCCCAAAGGGGTTCATTGCCGCCCTGGTTTTTCAGGATGCTTTGGTCCATCTAGTGGTCCTCATGGAGAGTGTGGCACAGGCCGACATATTTCCTATAGCACCAGCCATATCTCAGGCTAGGGAGGAGCACAAACTCCCGTTACCCACACTCTGGAGTAGATGGCTCCTCAGTTTCAAACTCCAACAGCTCAGCCCGTTGGGGTAGTTCAGCCGGGTGTTGCGGCACAAACTGGTGATGGATCGGCTAGGTCTTCTGAGGCTTTGTGGAGATTGGATAGGTTTACCAATCTTTTCCCAGTTCACTATAGCGGTGCATCTTCAGAGGATACCCAAGACTATCTGGACAGATGTCATGAGGTGCTACAAAACATGGGGATAGTGGAGACTAATGGGGTCGACTTTGATGTATTTCATTTGCCAGGTTTTTCCAAGAAATGGTAGAGGAATTATATGTTGGCCAGACCAATTGGGTCGTCAGCTCTTACTTGGGACTAGTTCTGTCAGCTATTTCTTGAGAAGTACCTTTATATCACTCAGAGAGAGGAATGTCGGAGGCAGTTCGAGCGTCTGTAGCATGGTTCTATGACTTTCACTCAGTATGAGACTCGATTTGTAGATCTAGCCTGTCATGCTATTCTTCTGCTTCCTACTGAGAGAGAGAGGGTAAGGGGGTTTATTGAAGGACTTGCTCAGCCTATCACATTGCAGATGGCTAAGGAGACTGGGAGTGAGATTTCTTTTCAAGTGGAAGCCAATATTTCCAAGCGAGTTGAGATGGTTTTAGCTCAGGGGATTAGTCAGGGGTCTGACAAGAGGCTGCATCACTCCGGTGGATTCAGTGGACCTCATCTGGAGGTCGAGGTACTTTTGGTAAAAGCCATCCTCCCAAGACATTTCATTTAGCACTCCAGGCATCCCATGGTGCTTTAGGTGGTCGTGGTCCTCATATGCATTATTCGGATCAGCTAGCCTACAGTGCGCCACCATCTCCTATTAGTGCACCTCCTATTCAGAGTTATTACCGTGGTCAGCCGGCCCGTTCGGGTCAATCTTAGTTTCTATGGCCACATTATCAGGATGGATGTTTCGAGTGTGGTGGCTACGGGCATATCCGGAGGACCTGTCCGAGATTATTGGGCATTCCGCCAACAATAGAGTTCTCGTGCCATGATTCCGGCACGGCTGCACTATCGCCCGCTCAACCAGCTAGAGGTAGGGGTCAAGCATCTAGAGGTAGAGGTCAGGCCTCTAGAGGTAGAGGCCAGACCATTAGGGGTAGAGGTCAGGCCGCTAGAGGTGGAGGCCAACCAGTAGGGGGTCGTCCTAGGGATATGGTTCATAGTGGTGGGGCCCAGCCCCTATGTTATGCTTTTCTAGCCAGGCCCGAGGCTGAGTCATCCGATGTTGTTATCACAGGTACCGTTTTAGTTTGCAGTACAGATGCTTCAGTTCTATTTGATCCTGGGTATACCTATTCCTATGTGTTATCTTATTTTGCTTTATATTTGATTGTGCCTCGTGATTCTTTGAGTGCCACTGTATATGTGTCCACATCTGTTGGGGATTCTATTGTTGTAGATCATGTCTATCGTTCATATGTGGTTATTATTGGGGGTTTTGAGACTAGCGTAGATCTTTTACTTCTCAATATGGTTGATTTTGATGTTATTTTGGGGATGGATTGGTTGTCACCTTATCACGCTATATTGGATAGTCACGCCAAGATGGTGACCTTATCCTTGTCGGAGTTGCCTCGATTAGAGTGGAGATGGACTCCTAGTCATTTTACCAACTGTAAGCACGTGATTTTTGCCCTATATGAGAAATACTCCCAGAAAATGCAAAATAAAATGATTTTCCTTGGTGTGCGATTTTGAGTATTTTTGTGATATTTTTGGATAATTATTTGTATTTGTATGTGTTTGCTTATTTATTAAATTAATAAAAAATATAAAAATATGTCGCATTTTGCATGTAGGATTTCATTCTACAATTGTTAGTAATTAAATTAGTTTTACAAAAATTAAAATTACAAAAATAGGCATCTTTTGCATTTTTAGCATTTAATGTCCAAATGAACAATTTTATGCTTAATTATTACTTAATTGTGCGTTAATTGTTATTGGGAGTTAATTTGCGATTTTATAACTTAATTTAGTTCTTAATAATAATTTAAGTATTTTTATAATTTAGTTTTAGAAAATAAAAGAAGAAAAGATAACAAAAATACAAATAAAAATCGGATTGGGCCACTTCTTCAATTTTCAACCCCAGGCCCAAACAATTGTCCACGACCCAGTCCACTTCACACGGGTCGACCCGGTCCGCCCCATTAACCCAATACCCAACCCCTTTCTTCATTTTTTGGTCTAAACACAAAAACAAAACAAAAATAACAAAAAACCAAAAACCCTAAAGACTAACTCATCCGCCTCCTCTCTTCATCCTCTCAAAACTCCAAGCTCACAACCATGGCTGCCCAAACCATGCTCCTTTCTTCTGCGTCCACCACCCAGCACCTTCCCACCGCGAACACCACCACCATGGATGCAGCCCGGACTCTCTCACGTCCAAACACCTTCGACCAAACAGTCCCCGTCAACCACCAGCTTCCCCCTCGTCGTCACTGTCGAGTCGACGACCAAACAACCACCAAACGCCACTGCCCAGACGAACCCTCGCACCCCCAATGCTCGAACCATCGGACCCCCCATGTCGAGTAGCAGCTGTTGATGTTGTTGCTGCGTCACGTTCTTCTCCGGCAAAAACCCAGAAAACGAACAAGAACCCGTCGCCTCCAGCTGCCTCCCCGTCATCGTCGCGACCCAGTTCTGTCGCGTCTCCGCTGTTTCCATTGGCCAAGCTCATCGTCCAGTTCGAAGCCCCGTCCCCAGCTGTCACGTCTCCGCTGTCCGTCGACCTCTCATATGGGTTTGTACTGAAACCTCGTCGTCCACGGATGCTTTTACTGCATCACTTCTGCCGCGCCAACTGCCGGTTTAGCTTTGGCGTGGTTTTCAGTTGTCAACCGCCGATATTGTTTCGTAGGTTCATGTTCGTCGTCGTCTGCTCGTGTTCGCCATCGTTTGGTTTGAGCTTTGGTCGAGGCTCGTCAAGTTCGTTGTTTGTTTGGTCGTTGTTCGTCGTTTCGATCCGGTTAGTAGTTTTTTTTTTGAGTTTTATTTTGTCCGTATTTTGTTTTGATATTTTTGAATCTAAAATCGGCAAATGTTTGTTTTGTTTATCGTTTGAATTAATTTTTAGTTCATGTGTTGTTTGTTAAATTAATTTTTCAGATTTCAAATGAAAGATTAATTAATTGTTTTTCATGATTATTCCATGTTTGTATTGTTGTTTAAGTGAATATTTGTTGGTTTAATGTTTGTTAGATTCAAATTGAAATTTAATTAATTATTTCTTCAATTTGTTTCATGTTGTTATGAACTTTCCGGAAATTAGTAATGTTGCTTGAATCATTGAATCTGGCATGTTTTGTTGCTTAAAAATAGATTTAATTCATGTTCGTCTTGGTTTGAAGTTCATGTGTAAATTCAGTGATTTAATGTGAGTTTATGTTTGTTTGTGATTTGTTAGTTTAATTTGAATCATGCATATTGTTGTTTGTATTATTGTCTCTTTGTTCATCCATTAATGGTCTAAATTAACCAGGATTGGTTCGTGATATGGTTAATTCATTCCATTAATTTTGAGTTGTGTTGTTCATCGTGTTCATATAATTGTTGTTGAAGATTGTTGAGAAATTGGTCATCTTGACTATATTTTGGTCAAGTTATGATTTAATTGATTGTTTAGAGCAGAGGGGTAATTTGGTAAATTGCAGTGCATTCGGGGGTAGATTTGTAATTGCAATAAGGTCGGAGGGGTAGTTTGGTAATTGAACATTATTTTGATTCTTTATGTTAAGCATGGGGGACAAATATAATGGGGTGGGGTTTTTGATGTACTTGTTTAATATAATGGGGGACAAGACAAAACATAATGGGGAGGAATCTTGTACTTGTTTAATGTAGGCATGAGGGACATATTGTAATGGGTTGGTAATGTGGCATTTATTTTAATGTAGGCATGGGGGACATATGGTAATGGGTTGGGAATGTGGTATTTATTTAAAGAAGACATTTAATAGTGGGACAAAGCATGCCATTGGGGGAATAATTTGGGGGTTCGGAATTGAAGACTTGTCTTGCTATATATAGAGTCATTCTTGACATTAAAAGGGGGACTTCAGAGTTTTAAGAGAGATTTTTGGGGGGGAGAAAAAAAGTTGAATATTATTGAGAGGATTTTTAGAGAGAGTGGACAGATTCTTTTTACACTTGAGAGTTGACATACTTTTATACTTGGAGAGAGTTTGTGATAGTAAAAGAGAAAGACAATTTAAACTTTCACTCGAAAAATTCTGTTTGCTTTTCTTCGAGTGTTATTCAAAAGTCAGAAACTACTGCATCTCGTATCTTTTTCTCTCTTTTGCTTTGACTGCGATTGTACTTTTGCACTGCTGAGTTTTCAATCTATTACTGGGTTATTCTACTGGTTGTTACTGATTTTGCGGTGTTGCTGAACCTGTTGTTGCCGCGTTATTACTGTCGCTGACTCCTACTTCTTTTGTTCTTGTACTGCTGTTTCCAGGTACACATTTGTACAATCTCGGCTTGAAGCAAAAAATGAAATATTAATCAGGCTTTGTTCCTGTTGAATCCGAACTGTTTAGATTTGTTGTTTGAATATAATTTTCCTTTCTTTATATAAAAATGTAGTCGATTTATTAATAAGTAATGGATTGCATATGTATAACCTCTTCATCTAATAATGTTAGTTGAATTAATCTGTTTTTGATATTATTGTGTATCTATCTCATGCTCTAGTATTAGTAAATAATAGAATGTAGAATTAAAGCAGTTTTTCCTTGTACAAACGCGATCGCAATTTTCCGTTCACATTAGTCGTAACTTAATAAATAAGTTACGTTTTTCAGCATGTAAATAATTAAGAAATTTTCTTTTATTTTAGAGATGAACTTAATAGAAAATATAGTCACTGTAGGTTTATCCTTTTAAATAAAAATGAGACGAGCCTCGACAAACAAAAATGCACAAGCTGCGGGGCCCTCTAAATGTATATATTAAAATACTTAGAATTCGGGACAGGCCGTTTAGCGAATTTTACGGCCTTCCCAAAATAACAATACGCTAGTTGCTTTAGGCGCACCTTTAATAATTTAACCTTCTTAAACACGGGTGCACATTGATGTGACCCAAATCCGAATCTCAACGGAGTCAAAATGTGTCGACGACCACGGGTGCATTGATTGTGACGTGGTTCGAGATGCATTTTCACGACGTTGCAATTCTATAAAAATAAATGATAATAATAAAAGCGGTTTTAAACTTAATAAAAGCACGTAAGTCATAACATATATTTAAATCAGATATTTAGCCATTATAACAATTTAAGCGACCGTGCTAGAACCACGGGATTCGAGGGTGCCTAACACCTTCCCTCGGGTCAACAGAATTCCTTACTTAGAATTTCTGGTTCGCAGACTTCATTTGGAAAAGTCGAAAATTTCCTCGATTTGGGATTCAAGATAAACCGGTGACTTGGGACACCAAAAACCAAACCTTTCCCAAGTGGCGACTCTGAATTAAATAAATAATCCCATTTCGAATATTGTCACTTAAATTGGAAAAACTCCCCTCGCGCATTTAACCCTTCGGGGCGGGGCGCGCAAAAAGGAGGTGTGACAGCTCTGGCGACTCTGCTAGGGATTTACCCAGAACCACTGCTTCAGGGTTCAAGAATTCGAGCTTAGAATAATTGTTATATTTGGCTTTATTATCTGATCTTTATTACATGTTTTTGCATAACGTGCTAAATGTTGTCTTTTACCGCTTTGATATTATCTGAACTGTATATAAACTGTGCCGAAACCCTTCTCTTCTTACCTCCGGGGAGAAGCTCGCTGGTCGAGACTCCCTATTCTGTTAGTGTCAATACCTGAAATAAGAAAGAGGTCGGACAAGTTACAAAGCCGGACGATCTCGCGGGTCCCCGGTACGTAGCCCCCTCCTCGACTCGAGTTGTCCGCTCGGGTACACAGTCTAGAACAAATACCCAGGTTATGAACCTAGAATAACTTGACTTCATGCCGGATCCCTAGTAGGAACGCTTATTTGCATCATGTTGCATTTGACTTAGGGGACTCAACACAGGGGTTGGGTCCGTCTAGGATTAGCAACCTGAAATGAAAAGACCATCCTGTTGCATCCTATTTGTTTCCGTGCATTTATTTGTCTCGGACATGCATGCTGCCTGACTTTGGAGTATTTGAAAAATAAACAAACAAAAAAATGACAGTGTATAGGGCTAATTTTCTACTTTGAAAAATAGCAATGCCCAATTACTGTCAAAACTCTGCCGAAATTTTACGATAATAAAAGGGAAAATGTTTTGTTTTCAGTAATTTGCTTTACTAAGAAAAAGAAAAACAAAAAGATAGAAAAATAGTCTTTTATTTTTGGAAAGTTGTTTGTTGAAAAGGAAAGAATTTTGTTCTAAAATAATTCGGTTAATTTGACCGAACTACGCGGGTCTGATTCTCACCGGATGTGAGATACGTAGGCAAACCTCATCGGTTCCGGCCTCAATTTTTAAAAATCCAACAAAAAATATATATTTCTTTAGTTCTTTCTTTATAAATGTTTCTTTAGAAAATACAAAAAAAAAAGAAATAAAAAATAATATAGAAGTTTTCTTTAAACTCAAATAAAAAAATAAAAAAAATAAAAATAAATAGTCTCCTTCTTTCTGAAGTCTTTCATATGAAAAAATGAAATAAGAATTAAAAAGCAGCAACAAAAATCCAAAAAAAATACTCTTTGCTTTCTAGTCTCTTTTTTGTAAAATGTCCAAAAAAAATATATTTGAAAAATTGAATTTCAAAATATTAGGATTTTTCTTTAGAAGTGCTTTTGTAAATAAATAATACTCAGAATTCCACATCATTTTCTTAAAAGTCCCTCTTTCAAAATTTAAGAGGCAACATCATATACATTCTTTCTTCCGTAGAAAAGGTAAAACAAACAAAAAAAATCAACCAAACACATTTTCTTTTTGTTTAAAAAATAATAAAGAAAAAAAACATTTCCAAAGTTCAAGTCAAAAGCAAATAAATTTTTAGAAATCTTTCTTTAAAAAAATAAAACAAAAATCAAAATAAACAAAATTTTCTTTCTTCTTTTAAAGCATTTCTTTCAAAAATTCCAAAAAAAGGGTTAGTCTAGTTACTCCATTTTCGATGCCCGAACTACGCCGGTTTGATTCTCACCGGATGTGAGATACGTAGGCAACCCTCATCGGGTCCAACCCCACCTTTTGCTAAAATATCCAAAAATCAATAAATAAATAAAAACGTGTCAAATTTTAAATTTTTCCATAAATAAGTTGGGTGGTGTCCAACCCACTTTTTGCTAAAATAGCCAAAAATCAATCAATAAATAAAAACGTGTCAAATTTTAAATTTTGCCATAAATAAGTTGGGTGGTGTCCAACCTTCCCTTTTGCTAAAAATAGTCAAAAATATATGTCAAATTTTAAATCTGTCATAAATAAGTCGGGTGATGTTGTTTTGTCATAAATAGCCGAATGTTCCCGAAAGGGACGCCGGAAGGCTGACTTTGCATAAACAGCCACCTTTGGGTCATTTTTTAAGGTTTGGTCCAGTTGACTCACACAGCCTTAAAATCTTCGTCACCGAGGCGTTGAAAGGCCGTGTTGGCAATATTGAGTTTTCTAATTTGAAAAACGATAAAAAGAGTCATAAATAAGTCAGGTGATGCTGTTTTGTCATAAATAGCCGAATGTTCCCGAAAGGGACGCCGGAAGGCTGACTTTGCATAAACAGCCACCTTTGGGTCATTTTTTAAGGTTTGGTCCAGTTGACTCACACAGCCTTAAAATCTTCGTCACCGAGGCGTTGAAAGGCCGTGTTGGCAATATTGAGTTTTCTAATTTAAAAAACGATAAAAAGAGTCATAAATAAGTCAGGTGATGTTGTTTTGTCATAAATAGCCGAATGTTCCCGAAAGGGACGCTGGAAGGCTGACTTTGCATAAACAACCACCTTTGGGTCATTTTTTAAGGTTTGGTCCAGTTGACCCACACAACCTTAAAATCTTCGTCACCAAGGCGTTGAAAGGTCGTGTTGGCAATATTGAGTTTTCTAATTTGAAAAAAAAACGATAAAAAGAGTCATAAATAAGTCAGGTGATGCTGTTTTGTCATAAATAGCCGAATGTTCCCGAAAGGGACGCCGGAAGGCTGACTTTGCATAAACAGCCACCTTTGGGTCTTGTTTAGTATTTTTTATCCAGTTGACCCACACAGCCTTAAAAACCTTCGCCCCAAGGCGCTGAAGGGCCGTGTTTGCAACACCAGGTTTTTATTGTAATTTGAAAAAAAACAAAAAAAAAGGAGTCAGCGGTCGGGTGAATACCGTTTGAGTTTTGTCATAATAAGCCGAGCCAACTTCGGTCGCGTCTTAAACCGTTCTTGCCGAAGTAGCCTTAGAGTATCTTTCAGTTGTCTAAAGGTTATTTTCGTAAAAGAATGGACAAGTTTGTAAAATGATCCTCCCCGACCTCAAAATTCATGTGAAATTTGGAAGGGGCCACGTTTGCAAAAAATAACCGTTCGGTTGCATTTTGTGAGTGTTGAAACCCAATTTTTTATTATGAAGAAAAAAATGTTTCATTGCTTTTACCTTTCATTCGGCCCGAACTACGCAAGATCTGATTCATGCGGGGTCATGATACGTAGGCAATCTCCATCGGATTCGATCATAGCTATAAAATAAATTGAGAAAAAAAACTGAAAGAAAAGGAAAAAGAAAATCGAGTGAAAAAGAAAATAGAAAAAAGGGAAAAAAGAAAAAAAAAAGAGTGCAAAAAATAAAAGAGGGGCAAAAACAAGATCAAGAGTGACTAAAGAGAGGCAAGAATAAAAGAAAATAGGTACATAGTGAAGAGGGCTAGTTTAGGGTCGGGATGAAACATGCAACCCGTTCAAACACATGGTAAAAGCGTTTAACTGTTTAGGTGCGTTGCATCCCATAGTGCGATTTCCTATATGTTAAATGCTTCAAAACTAACAAGGTTGTGTGTGTGAGTAAATTAGCCAGGTTCTGTTTAGGTGATTGGTTTTGTTGGTATGCAGTGATGAGCAGCCTTGCACGCGGCCACAACATTATACACAAAACTGAGCTCCACCTCCCAGAAACGCCCATTCTTACCAAGCTCCATATAGTCCCCCAATCAAATGTTCATCAGTACAATCCTCACCCAAGAGAGTCTTTCAAAAGGAATCAGTTCACCTCTATTGGTGAATCATACTCAGGCTTGTTCCAAAAGCTAGTCAGGCGAAGTCTGCTGCAGCCAGTGGCCCCAAATCGGCCAAACACCGAGTCCCCCCTCCCCGCATCGAGCTGATACTAGATGTGAATGTCATTCTGGAGCAGTGGGGCACGATACAAAGGACTGTTGGTCATTGGACCCTCAAAATAGCAGTTGAGGGCTTGATTGAAGCTGAAAGAATCGTTCACCGGGACGAAAAGGTTCCTAATATGATGAACATTCCCCTGCCTACTCTCACAAATGGGCCAATAGATGGAATGATCTGTGAAGCTGAGGAATTTGATCTGGCACTGAAGGCTATTGCAGCCATTGCCGAGACAGAAGAAAAGCCAAAAAACGATTGTCAAGCTTGAAAGTTCCCCATCAGACGGGAGTCTCGGTAGCCAGTCTTGCTATCCTTTCTGCATCTGGATTGTCTCAGGGTGTGATCCAGATGTTTTACTTTATTGTCTTACTTTCCAATGTAAACCCTTCTATCTTCAAAATTTAAAAAAAAAAAACAAAAACAAAAAAAAACAAAAAAAAAAAAGAAGAAATAAAAAAAATCAAATGAAATTGATATTTCATTTTCCCGGAATGTCTCTTTTCTTAAATCTTGTCAATTTTCTCATTCTCTTTTAGTTCTGTTAAATGCAGATTTCAATAATATGACATGCTTGCGGACTTCATGCCCGGATCTTAAAACTCTGTCAGACCTCGAAATAATGAATCAAGAATTGGGTCGCAATGAAGAATAGCTTAAGGAAACAAGACAAAGAGTTGGAACAACTGAAGGAAAATTGATTCCCGAAATTGGAAAGGTCCATACATTACAACAAGAGTACTGCCAGAAAAAGTGCGTTGTACTTGGGACACATCGAAGGAAATGTCCTTGAAATAATTGTCAATGCAAATGCAGTCAAAAGGTACTATGTTGGATCCTTTATATAATAAAATATTTTCCGTTTGAGATGACGAAGGCTTTCATTCTCGCTACCCAAACACTATCAACCCTTTGCAAAACCCATTTGAGTTGGTTACTCTTCTTTGATTACCCTCTTTGGAACCTGAAAATATTATTGAAAATAAAATGAAAAAAAATTGAAATGAAAAGAAAAATGAAAAAAAGAAGAAGAAGAAAGAATTGGAAAAATAAGAAAATATATATACAAAAACAAAAAGAGCAAATCAAAAAAAAAAAGAAAAAAAATCCAAAAACAAAAGTTGCATGAACTACGTTTGACTTGATTCCGAAAGGATACGTAGGCAACCTCTCCTTGGGGTTCAGTCACACCAAAACAAAAATCCAAGAAGCCCCCCAAAAAGTGAAACTGGGGCAGAAGTTATAACGATTCAACAATAATCCCGCCCAAAAGGTTCCAAAGTTGTAGTTCAATCCAAATTCTTTTCACCCCAAACCTTGTTCAAGTCCTTCTAATCAATCGACAAAGCGGTTCAAAATGGGAGGATGGATTTATTTGGGTCTGATACAACAAAATTAGAAAAATAAAATGAGAGAGTCTTATTGGTGAAAACCCACACGGGCACCATAAGGCGACGCTAAGCAGAGAAAATCAAAATGAGAAGTCTTGTTTAGTGAACACCTACCCGGTCACTATAAGGAGATGGTAAGAAACGAAATGAAAATGCCAGCTCGTCCTAGCAAGGTTCCTCGGTATTCAAGGCAAAGTTGTGATAAATTTTTGGGAGTCAGACGGTTTACACAGATCAGGCATCCAGTCCAAAAGGCATGTCATGTTCATTGAAGTCCGCATGTACTCCGGATAAGTCCTTCTCTCCTTTCCCCGAAAGGGACACTTCTAGTTTTAAACTCATTCTCCATTCAATTATTTGTTTCTCTTTGAATCCCTTTTGGTCTAACACTGTTCCAAAACCAAGACAAAGAAAGGATGGCAAGACTGATTTACAGGGCTTTCGTTGGATACACGCTAATGTACAAAGGGCACCCAGCCTCAGCAGGGGGCATCAAGACGACCTCGACTGGTCATGGCAGCCTATAAAGGCAATTGAAGTTGAAAGGTTTGGGTTTCACGTGGTTAATCGCCTCCACGAAGTTAAAAAAAAGAAAAAAAGAAATCCCCACAAAGCCTCCCCTTGTAAAAATTCTCCAGCAAGCTTGCCCCAACAAATCCCCAGCAAGTCCGTTCTGTACAAATCCCCACAGAGTCTCCCCTTGTACAATCCCCCACAGAGTCTCCCCAATATAAAAAAAAATCCTCGTTGGAATTTCCCCATCACATCCCCAGCGAGTCCCTTTGTAAAAATTCCCCAACAAGCTTACCCCAACAAATCCTAGAAAGCCCGCTTTGAAACAAATCCCCAGCATGCCCCGTTGTACAAAAATCCACACAAAGAATCCACTTTGTAAATATTCCCCCCACAGAGCTTCCTTTTGTACAAATCCCCACAGAGTATCCCCAATAAAATCCCCGTTGAGAATCTCCAAGCAAGATGGGACACAAAGCCTGAGCAGTCAAAAGAGTTTCGCCATTTGAATCCAATCAACGGCAGGACTTCGCGACAGAAATAAGGACGCAACAAAGCAACAGGAACGATCAAGGTCACCAAACCGACCGTCATTTCCGAACTAACAATTGTTCTTTGTCTGAAAAGTTGAAAAAGGTACAATCCAAGACAACCGTGCAAGAAGCAGGTGTCACCCAAAGAAGAAGGTACACAGGTACAAGAAATACTTTGGCAATGATGAATTCACTCGAAAGGTAAGTTTCCACGAAACTCCCTTTTATCTTCTACTAAAACAAGAAAATTCAAAAAAAGAGGTCGTTTAGTATTCTCGAACTTTGTCCCCAGCCAGTCAGCATTAGGGTTTTAAACCCTAAACTGAGCTTTTCCAGTCAGTCAGCATTAGGGTTTTAAACCCTAAACTGACCTTTTTCCTTTAATCAGCATTAGGGTTTTAAACCCTAAATTGACCTTTTTCCTTTAATCAGCATTAGGGTTTTAAACCCTAAACTGAACTTTTTCCATTCAGTCAGCATTAGGGTTTTAAACCCTAAACTGAACTTTTTCCTTTAATCAGCATTAGGGTTTTAAACCCTAAACTGAACTTTTTCCTTTAATCAGCATTAGGGTTTTAAACCCTAAACTGAACTTTTCCATTCAGTCAGCATTAGGGTTTTAAACCCTAAACTGAACTTTTCCATTCAGTCAGCATTAGGGTTTTAAACCCTAAACTGAACTTTTCCATTCAGTCAGCATTAGGGTTTTAAACCCTAAACTGAACTTTTCCTTTAGGCAAACATTAGGGTTTTAAACCCTAAACTGAACTCTTTCCTTTAGTCAGCATTAGGGTTTTAAACCCTAAACTGAACTTTTTCCTTTAGTCAGCATTAGGGTTTTAAACCCTAAACTGAACTCTTTCATTCAGTCAGCATTAGGGTTTTAAACCCTAAACTGAACTTTTCCTTTAGTCAAACATTAGGGTTTTAAACCCTAAACTGAACTTTTTCCTTTAGTCAGCATTAGGGTTTTAAACCCTAAACTGAACTTTTTCCTTTAGTCAGCATTAGGGTTTTAAACCCTAAACTGAACTCTTTCATTTAGTCAGCATTAGGGTTTTAAACCCTAAACTGAACTTTTCCTTTAGTCAAGCATTAGGGTTTTAAACCCTAAACTGAACTCTTTCCTTTAGTCAGCATTAGGGTTTTAAACCCTAAACTGAACCTTTTCCTTTAGTCAGCATTAGGGTTTTAAACCCTAAACTGAACTCTTTCATTCAGTCAGCATTAGGGTTTTAAACCCTAAACTGAACTTTTCCTTTAGTCAAGCATTAGAGTTTTAAACCCTAAACTGAACTCTTTCCTTTAGTCAGCATTAGGGTTTTAAACCCTAAACTGAACTTTTTCCTTTAGTCAGCATTAGGGTTTTAAACCCAAAACTGAACTCTTTCATTTAGTCAGCATTAGGGTTTTAAACCCTAAACTGAAATTTTCCTTTAGTCAGCATTAGGGTTTTAAACCCTGAACTGAACTTTTCCTTTAGTCAGCATTAGGGTTTTAAACCCTAAACTGAAGCTTTCCCTTAATCAGCATTAGGGTTTTAAACCCTAAACTGAATTTTTCCTTTAGTCAGCATTAGGGTTTTAAACCCTAACTGAACTTTTTTCCATTCAGCCAGCATTAGGGTTTTAAACCCTAAACTAAGCTTTTCCATGCAATCAGCATTAGGGTTTTAAACCCTAAACTGACCTTTTTCCTTTAATCAGCATTAGGGTTTTAAACCCTAAACTGACCTTTTTCCTTTAATCAGCATTAGGGTTTTAAACCCTAAACTGAACTTTTTTCCATTCAGCCAGCATTAGGGTTTTAAACCCAAAACTGTGCTTTTCCATGCAATCAACATTAGGGTTTTAAATCCTAAACTGAATTTTTCCTTTAGTCAGCATTAGGGTTTTAAACCCTAACTGAACTTTTTTCCATTCAGCCAGCATTAGGGTTTTAAACCCTAAACTGAGCTTTTCCATGCAAACAGCATTAGGGTTTTAAACCCTAAACTAAATTTTTCCTTTAGTCAGCATTAGGGTTTTAAACCCTAACTGAACTTTTTTTCATTCAGCCAGCATTAGGGTTTTAAACCCTAAACTGAGATTTTCCATGCAATCAACATTAGGGTTTTAAACCCTAAACTGAATTTTTCCTTTAGTCAGCATTAGGGTTTTAAACCCTAAACTGAACTTTTTCCCTTCCGCCAGCATTAGGGTTTTAAACCCTAAACTGAGCTTTTCCATGCAATCAGCATTAAGGTTTTAAACCCTAAACTGAATTTTTATTTTAGTCAGCATTAGGGTTTTAAACCCTAAACTGAACTTTTTTCCATTCAGCCAGCATTAGGGTTTTAAACCCTAAACTGAGCTTTTCCATGCAATCAGCATTAGGGTTTTAAACCCTAAACTGAACTCTTTTCCTTTCAGCCAGCATTAGGGTTTTAAACCCTAAACTGAGCTTTTCCATGCAATCAGCATTAGGGTTTTAAACCCTAAACTGAACTCTTTTCCTTTCAGCCAGCATTAGGGTTTTAAACCCTAAACTGAGCTTTTCCATGCAATCAGCATTAGGGTTTTAAACCCTAAACTAAATTTTTCCTTTAGTTAGCATTAGGGTTTTAAACCCTAAACTGAACTTTTTTCCATTCAGCCAGCATTAGGGTTTTAAACCCTAAACTGAGGTTTTCCATGCAATCAGCATTAGGGTTTTAAACCCTAAACTGAATTTTTCCTTTAGTCAGCATTAGGGTTTTAAACCCTAAACTGAACTCTTTTCCTTTCAGCCAGCATTAGGGTTTTAAACCCTAAACTGAGCTTTTCCATGCAATCAGCATTAGGGTTTTAAACCCTAAACTGAACTCTTTTCCTTTCAGCCAGCATTAGGGTTTTAAACCTTAAACTGAGCTTTTCCATGCAATCAGCATTAGGGTTTTAAACCCTAAACTATATTTTTCCTTTAGTCAGCATTAGGGTTTTAAACCCTAAACTGAACTTTTTTCCATTCAGCCAGCATTAGGGTTTTAAACCCTAAACTGAGCTTTTCCATGCAATCAGCATTAGGGTTTTAAACCCTAAACTGAGCTTTTCCATGCAATCAGCATTAGGGTTTTAAACCCTAAACTGAATTTTTCCTTTAGTCAGCATTAGGGTTTTAAACCCTAAACTGAACTTTTTTCCATTTAGCCAGCATTAGGGTTTTAAACCCTAAACTGAGCTTTTCCATGCAATCAGCATTAGGGTTTTAAACCCTAAACTGAATTTTTCCTTTAGTCAGCATTAGGGTTTTAAACCCTAAACTGAACTTTTTTCCATTCAGCCAGCATTAGGGTTTTAAACCCTAAACTGAGCTTTTCCATGCAATCAGCATTAGGGTTTTAAATCCTAAACTGAATTTTTCCTTTAGTCAGCATTAGGGTTTTAAACCCTAAACTGAACTTTTTTCCATTCAGCCAGCATTAGGGTTTTAAACCCTAAAGCTTTTCCATGCAATCAGCATTAAGTTTTTAAACCCTAAACAGAATTTTTATTTTAGTCAGCATTAGGGTTTTAAACCCTAAACTGAACTTTTTTCCATTCAGCCAGCATTAGGGTTTTAAACCCTAAACTGAGCTTTTCCATGCAATCAGCATTAGGGTTTTAAACCCTAAACTGAACTCTTTTCCTTTCAGCCAGCATTAGGGTTTTAAACCCAAAACTGAGCTTTTCCATGCAATCAACATTAGGGTTTTAAACCCTAAACTGAACTCTTTTCCTTTCAGCCAGCATTAGGGTTTTAAACCCTAAACTGAGCTTTTCCATGCAATCAGCATTAGGGTTTTAAACCTTAAACTGAATTTTTCCTTTAGTTAGCATTAGGGTTTTAAACCCTAAATTGAACTTTTTTCCATTCAGCCAGCATTAGGGTTTTAAACCCTAAACTAAGGTTTTCCATGCAATCAGCATTAGGGTTTTAAACCCTAAACTGAATTTTTTGTTTAGTCAGCATTAGGGTTTTAAACCCTAAACTGAACTTTTTTCCATTCAGCCAGCATAAGAGTTTTAAACCCTAAATTGAGCTTTTTCATGCAATCAGCATTAGGGTTTTAAACCTTAAACTAAATTTTTCCTTTAGTCAGCATTAGGGTTTTAAACCCTAAACTGAACTTTTTTCCATTCAGCCAGCATTAGGGTTTTAAACCCTAAACTGAGCTTTTCCATGCAATCGGCATTAGGGTTTTAAACCCTAAACTGAATTTTTCCTTTAGTCAGCATTAGGGTTTTAAACCCTAAACTGAACTTTTTTCCATTCAGCCAGCATTAGGGTTTTAAACCCTAAACTGAGCTTTTCCATGCAATCAGCATTAGGGTTTTAAACCCTAAACTGAATTTTCCCTTTAGTCAGTATTAGGGTTTTAAACCCTAAACTGAACTTTTTTCATTCAGCCAGCATTAGGGTTTTAAACCCTAAACTGAGCTTTTCCATGCAGTCAGCATTAGGGTTTTAAACCCTAAACTGAATTTTCCCTTTAGTCAGCATTAGGGTTTTAAACCCTAAACTGAACTTTTTTCATTCAGCCAGCATTAGGGTTTTAAACCCTAAACTGAGCTTTTCCATGCAGTGAGCATTAGGGTTTTAACCCTAAACTGAATTTTTCCTTTAGTCAGCATTAGGGTTTTAAACCCTAAACTGAACTTTTCTTTTAGTCAGCATTAGGGTTTTAAACCCTAAACTGAACTTTTTCCTTTCAGTCAGCATTAGGGTTTTAAACCCTAAACTGAGCTTTTCCATGCAATCAGCATTAGGGTTTTAAACCCTAAACTGAATTTTTCCTTTAGTCAGCATTAGGGTTTTAAATCCTAAACTGAACTTTTTTCCATTCAGCCAGCATTAGGGTTTTAAACCCTAAACTGAGCTTTTCCATGCAATCAGCATTAGGGTTTTAAACCCTAAACTGAATTTTTCCTTTAGTCAGCATTAGGGTTTTAAACCCTAAACTGAACTTTTTTCCATTCAGCCAGCATTAGGGTTTTAAACCCTAAACTGAGCTTTTCCATGCAATTAGCATTAGGGTTTTAAACCCTAAACTGAATTTTCCCTTCAGTCAGCATTAGGGTTTTAAACCCTAAACTGAACTTTTCCTTTAGTCAGCATTAGGGTTTTAAACCCTAAACTGAACTTTTTCCTTTCAGTCAGCATTAGGGTTTTAAACCCTAAACTGAATTTTCCCTTTAGTCAGTATTAGGGTTTTAAACCCTAAACTGAACTTTTTTCATTCAGCCAGCATTAGGGTTTTAAACCCTAAACTGAGCTTTACCATGCAATCAGCATTAGGGTTTTAAACCCTAAACTGAATTTTCCCTTTAGTCAGCATTAGGGTTTTAAACCCTAAACTGAACTTTTTTCATTCAGCCAGCATTAGGGTTTTAAACCCTAAACTGAGCTTTTCCATGCAGTCAGCATTAGGGTTTTAACCCTAAACTGAATTTTTCCTTTAGTCAGCATTAGGGTTTTAAACCCTAAACTGAACTTTTCCTTTAGTCAGCATTAGGGTTTTAAACCCTAAACTGAATTTTCCCTTTAGTCAGCATTAGGGTTTTAAACCCTAAACTGAACTTTTTCCATTTAGTCAGCATTAGGGTTTTATACCCTAAACTGAACTTTTCCATTCAGTCAGCATTAGGGTTTTAAACCCTAAACTGAACTTTCCACCCAGTCAGCATTAGGGTTTTAAACCCTAAACTGAACTCTTTTCCATTCAGTCAGCATTAGGGTTTTAAACCCTAAACTGAACTTTTCCTTTAATCAGCATTAGGGTTTTAAACCCTAAACTGAATTTTTCCTTTCAGTCAGCATTAGGGTTTTAAACCCTAAACTGAACTTTCCAGCCAGTCAGCATTAGGGTTTTAAACCCTAAACTGAACTTTTTTCTTTCAGTCAGCATTAGGGTTTTAAACCCTAAACTGAACTCTTTCCTTTAGTCAACATTAGGGTTTTAAACCCTAAACTGAACTTTTTCCCTTTAGTCAGCATTAGGGTTTTAAATCCTAAACTGAACTTTTTTCCATTTAGTCAGCATTAGGGTTTTAAACCCTAAACTGAACTTTTTCCATTTAGTCAGCATTAGGGTTTTAAACCCTAAACTGAACTTTTTTCCTTTAGTCAGCATTAGGGTTTTAAACCCTAAACTGAACTTTTCCTTTAGTCAGCATTAGGGCCCCAACCCTAAACTGAACTTTTCCCCAGTTGGTCAGTATTAGAGTTTCAACTCTAAAACTGAACTTCTCCCCAACTAGTCGGTATTAGGGCTCCAACCCTGAATTAAGCATTCATATCTTCTTTCATCAATTTTATGAACTTCTTGGCAAATAATTCACGAAATTTTCCTAGTGAAACTGGGGCAAAAAATTTCGTTTGTTTGTTTTTCCCGCAGGTCTAACCTCGAGCCACACGGATCGAAATGACCCACGAGATGAGTCTCAACTCAGAATCTAAGAAGAAAAAGACAAAAAGAAGATGTCCCGAGATATTCGGAAAGGCGAGAGGCGGATCGTTCAAAGGTTTGATCAAGGTCCCGAGTTCTACCAACCCCGTCCTATTCAGTATCGCAGAAATAAATAGGCGCCTACAACTTGCAAGCATCAAGATTCAGATCGGAGTCTACAAGCAGAATCAGCTAAGACCCCAGATCAAGTCGCAAAAGAATCATAGATAGGAATCTTGTAACTAGCAGTGGACATGCATATAAGTGTTTAGTTCAGTTTCAATTTTTCTTTGGTTGTAATAAGGCGGTCAGTAAAGCAGCGGTGACAACAGCAACAACAGTAACAGCAAGCATTGCAATCCCATGGTAGTCCCAGCTACCCAAAGTTTCCCGAACTACATTAACCTGATTCCCCTTTAGCCAGGGATATGTAGGAAACCTTTGAAGCAGAGGTTCGGTTAAATCTTTTTTTTTAAAAAAAAAAATGCTTCACACGGAGTACTCGGATAGGCAAAAATCGCTCACTTTATCTTTGCGCAAAAACCCTTCGTGTCTTCGGGCAAAGAGGGGCAGCTGTAAGCACGTGATTTTTTCCCTATATGAGAAATACTCCCAGAAAATGCAAAATAAAATGATTTTCCTTGGTGTGCAATTTTGAGTATTTTTGTGATATTTTTGGATAATTATTTGTATTTGTATGTGTTTGCTTATTTATTAAATTAATAAAAAATATAAAAATATGTCGCATTTTGCATGTAGGATTTCATTCTACAATTGTTAGTAATTAAATTAGTTTTACAAAAATTAAAATTACAAAAATAGGCATCTTTTGCATTTTTAGCATTTAATGTCCAAATGAACAATTTTATGCTTAATTATTACTTAATTGTGCGTTAATTGTTATTGGGAGTTAATTTGCGATTTTATAACTTAATTTAGTTCTTAATAATAATTTAAGTATTTTTATAATTTAGTTTTAGAAAATAAAAGAAGAAAAGATAACAAAAATACAAATAAAAATCGGATTGGGCCACTTCTTCAATTTTCAACCCCAGGCCCAAACAATTGTCCACGACCCAGTCCACTTCACACGGGTCGACCCGGTCCGCCCCATTAACCCAATACCCAACCCCTTTCTTCATTTTTTGGTCTAAACACAAAAACAAAACAAAAATAACAAAAAACCAAAAACCCTAAAGACTAACTCATCCGCCTCCTCTCTTCATCCTGTCAAAACTCCAAGCTCACAACCATGGCTGCCCAAACCATGCTCCTTTCTTCTGCGTCCACCACCCAGCACCTTCCCACCGCGAACACCACCACCATGGACGCAGCCCGGACTCTCTCACGTCCAAACACCTTCGACCAAACAGTCCCCGTCAACCACCAGCTTCCCCCTCGTCGTCATTGCCGAGTCGACGACCAAACAACCACCAAACGCCACTGCCCAGACGAACCCTCGCACCCCCAATGCTCGAACCATCAGACCCCCCTGTCGAGTAGCAGCTGTTGATGCTGCTGCTGCGTCACGTTCTTCTCCGGCAAAAACCCAGAAAACGAACAAGAACCCGTCGCCTCCAGCTGCCTCCCCGTCATCGTCGCGACCCAGTTCTATCGCGTCTCCGCTGTTTCCATTGGCCAAGCTCATCGTCCAGTTCGAAGCCCCGTCCCCAGCTGTCGCGTCTCCGCTGTCCGTCGACCTCTCATATGGGTTTGTACTGAAACCTCGTCGTCCACGGATGCTTTTACTGCTTCACTTATGCCGCGCCAACTGCCGGTTTAGCTTCGGCGTGGTTTTCAGTTGTCAACCGCCGATATTGCTTCGTAGGTTCATGTTCGTCGTCGTCTGCTCGTGTTCGCCATCGTTTGGTTTGAGCTTTGGTCGAGGCTCGTCAAGTTCGTTGTTTGTTTGGTCGTTGTTCGTCGTTTCGATCCGGTTAGTAGTTTTTTTTTGAGTTTTATTTTGTCCGTATTTTGTTTTGATATTTTCGAATCTAAAATCGGCAAATGTTTGTTTTGTTTATCGTTTGAATTAATTTTTAGTTCATGTGTTGTTTGTTAAATTAATTTTTCAGATTTCAAATGAAAGATTAATTAATTGTTTTTCATGATTATTCCATGTTTGTATTGTTGTTTAAGTGAATATTTGTTGGTTTAATGTTTGTTAGATTCAAATTGAAATTTAATTAATTATTTCTTCAATTTGTTTCATGTTGTTATGAACTTTCCGGAAATTAGTAATGTTGCTTGAATCATTGAATCTGGCATGTTTTGTTGCTTAAAAATAGATTTAATTCATGTTCGTCTTGGTTTGAAGTTCATGTGTAAATTCAGTGATTTAATGTGAGTTTATGTTTGTTTGTGATTTGTTAGTTTAATTTGAATCATGCATATTGTTGTTTGTATTATTGTCTCTTTGTTCATCCATTAATGGTCTAAATTAATCAGGATTGGTTCCCGATATGGTTAATTCATTCCATTAATTTTGAGTTGTGTTGTTCGTGTTCATATAATTATTGTTGAAGATTGTTGAGAAATTGGTCATCTTGACTATATTTTGGTCAAGTTATGATTTAATTGATTGTTTAGAGCAGAGGGGTAATTTGGTAAATTGCAGTGCATTCGGGGGTAGATTTGTAATTGCAATAAGGTCGGAGGGGTAGTTTGGTAATTGAACATTATTTTGATTCTTTATGTTAAGCATGGGGGACAAATATAATGGGGTGGGGTTTTTGATGTACTTGTTTAATATAATGGGGGACAAGACAAAACATAATGGGGAGGAATTTTGTACTTGTTTAATGTAGGCATGGGGGACATATTGTAATGGGTTGGTAATGTGACATTTATTTTAATGTAGGCATGGGGGACATATGGTAATGGGTTGGGAATGTGGTATTTATTTAAAGAAGACATTTAATAGTGGGACAAAGCATGCCATTGGGGGAATAATTTGGGGGTTGGGAATTGAAGACTTGTCTTGCTATATATAGAGTCATTCTTGACATTAAAGGGGGGACTTGAGAGTTTTAAGAAGGATTTTTGGGGGAGAGAAAAAGAGTTGAATATTATTGAGAGGATTTTTAGAGAGAGTTGACAGATTCTTTTACACTTGAGAGTTGACATACTTTTATACTTGAGAGAGTTTGTGATAGTAAAAGAGAAAGACAATTTGAACTTTCACTCGAACAATTCTGTTTGCTTTTCTTCGAGTGTTATTCAAAAGTCAGAAACTACTGCATCTCGTATCTTTTCTCTCTTCTGCTTTGACTGCGATTGTACTTTTGCACTGCTGAGTTTTCAATCTGTTACTGGGTTATTCTACTGGTTGTTACTGGTTTTGCGGTGTTGCTGAACCTGTTGTTGCCGCGTTATTACTGTCGCTGACTCCTACTTCTTTTGTTCTTGTACTGCTGTTTCCAGGTACACATTTGTACAATCTCGGCTTGAAGCAAAAAATGAAATATTAATCAGGCTTTGTTCCTGTTGAATCCGAACTGTTTAGATTTGTTGTTTGAATATAATTTTCCTTTCTTTATATAAAAATGTAGTCGATTTATTAATAAGTAATGGATTGCATATGTATAACTTCTTCATCTAATAATGTTAGTTGAATTAATCTGTTTTTGATATTATTGTGTATCTATCTCATGCTCTAGTATTAGTAAATAATAGAATGTAGAATTAAAGCAGTTTTTCCTTGTACAAACGCGATCGCAATTTTCCGTTCACATTAGTCGTAACTTAATAAATAAGTTACATTTTTCAGCATGTAAATAATTAAGAAATTTTCTTTTTAGAGATGAACTTAATAGGAAAATATAGTCACTGTAGGTTTATCCTTTTAAATAAAAATGAGACGAGCCTCGACAAACAAAAATGCACAAGCTGCGGGGCCCTCTAAATGTATATATTAAAATACTTAGAATTCGGGACAGGCCGTTTAGCGAATTTTACGGCCTTCCCAAAATAACAATACGCTAGTTGCTTTAGGCGCACCTTTAATAATTTAACCTTCTTAAACACGGGTGCACATTGATGTGACCCAAATCCGAATCTCAACGGAGTCAAAATGTGTCGACGACCACGGGTGCATTGATTGTGACGTGGTTCGAGATGCATTTTCACGACGTTGCAATTCTATAAAAATAAATGATAATAATAAAAGCGGTTTTAAACTTAATAAAAGCACGTAAGTCATAACATATATTTAAATCAGATATTTAGCCATTATAACAATTTAAGCGACCGTGCTAGAACCACGGGATTCGAGGGTGCCTAACACCTTCCCTCGGGTCAACAGAATTCCTTACTTAGAATTTCTGGTTCGCAGACTTCATTTGGAAAAGTCGAAAATTTCCTCGATTTGGGATTCAAGATAAACCGGTGACTTGGGACACCAAAAACCAAACCTTTCCCAAGTGGCGACTCTGAATTAAATAAATAATCCCATTTCGAATATTGTCACTTAAATTGGAAAAACTCCCCTCGCGCATTTAACCCTTCGGGGCGGGGCGCGCAAAAAGGAGGTGTGACAGCTCTGGCGACTCTGCTGGGGATTTACCCAGAACCACTGGTTCAGGGTTCAAGAATTCGAGCTTAGAATAATTGTTATATTTGGCTTTATTATCTGATCTTTATTACATGTTTTTGCATAACGTGCTAAATGTTGTCTTTTACCGCTTTGATATTATCTGAACTGTATATAAACTGTGCCGAAACCCTTCTCTTCTTACCTCCGGGGAGAAGCTCGCTGGTCGAGACTCCCTATTCTGTTAGTGTCAATACCTGAAATAAGAAAGAGGTCGGACAAGTTACAAAGCCGGACGATCTCGCGGGTCCCCGGTACGTAGCCCCCTCCTCGACTCGAGTTGTCCGCTCGGGTACACAGTCTAGAACAAATACCCAGGTTACGAACCTAGAATAACTTGACTTCATGCCGGATCCCTAGTAGGAACGCTTATTTGCATCATGTTGCATTTGACTTAGGGGACTCAACACAGGGGTTGGGTCCGTCTAGGATTAGCAACCTGAAATGAAAAGACCATCCTGTTGCATCCTATTTGTTTCCGTGCATTTATTTGTCTCGGACATGCATGCTGCCTGACTTTGGAGTATTTGAAAAATAAACAAACAAAAAAATGACACTGTATAGGGCTAATTTTCTACTTTGAAAAATAGCAATGCCCAATTACTGTCAAAACTCTGCCGAAATTTTACGATAATAAAAGGGAAAATGTTTTGTTTTCAGTAATTTGCTTTACTAAGAAAAAGAAAAACAAAAAGATAGAAAAATAGTCTTTTATTTTTGGAAAGTTGTTTGTTGAAAAGGAAAGAATTTTGTTCTAAAATAATTCAGTTAATTTGACCGAACTACGCGGGTCTGATTCTCACCGGATGTGAGATACGTAGGCAAACCTCATCGGTTCCGGCCTCAATTTTTAAAAATCCAAAAAAAAATATATATTTCTTTAGTTCTTTCTTTATAAATGTTTCTTTAGAAAATACAAAAAAAGAAATAAAAAATAATATAGAAGTTTTCTTTAAACTCAAATAAAAAAATAAAAAAATAAAAATAAATAGTCTCCTTCTTTCTGAAGTCTTTCATATGAAAAAATGAAATAAGAATTAAAAAGCAGCAACAAAAATCCAAAAAAATACTCTTTGCTTTCTAGTCTCTTTTTTGTAAAATGTCCAAAAAAAATATATTTGAAAAATTGAATTTCAAAATATTAGGATTTTTCTTTAGAAGTGCTTTTGTAAATAAATAATACTCAGAATTCCACATCATTTTCTTAATAGTCCCTCTTTCAAAATTTAAGAGGCAACATCATATACATTCTTTCTTCCGTAGAAAAGGTAAAACAAACAAAAAAAATCAACCAAACACATTTTCTTTTTGTTTAAAAAATAATAAAGAAAAAAAACATTTCCAAAGTTCAAGTCAAAAGCAAATAAATTTTTAGAATTCTTTCTTTAAAAAAATAAAACAAAAATCAAAATAAACAAAATTTTCTTTCTTCTTTTAAAGCATTTCTTTCAAAAATTCCAAAAAAAAGGGTTAGTCTAGTTACTCCATTTTCGATGCCCGAACTACGCCGGTTTGATTCTCACCGGATGTGAGATACGTAGGCAACCCTCATCGGGTCCAACCCCACCTTTTGCTAAAATATCCAAAAATCAATAAATAAATAAAAACGTGTCAAATTTTAAATTTTTCCATAAATAAGTTGGGTGGTGTCCAACCCACTTTTTGCTAAAATAGCCAAAAATCAATCAATAAATAAAAACGTGTCAAATTTTAAATTTTGCCATAAATAAGTTGGGTGGTGTCCAACCTTCCCTTTTGCTAAAAATAGTCAAAAATATATGTCAAATTTTAAATCTGTCATAAATAAGTCGGGTGATGTTGTTTTGTCATAAATAGCCGAATGTTCCCGAAAGGGACGCCGGAAGGCTGACTTTGCATAAACAGCCACCTTTGGGTCATTTTTTAAGGTTTGGTCCAGTTGACTCACACAGCCTTAAAATCTTCGTCACCGAGGCGTTGAAAGGCCGTGTTGGCAATATTGAGTTTTCTAATTTGAAAAACGATAAAAAGAGTCATAAATAAGTCAGGTGATGCTGTTTTGTCATAAATAGCCGAATGTTCCCGAAAGGGACGCCGGAAGGCTGACTTTGCATAAACAGCCACCTTTGGGTCATTTTTTAAGGTTTGGTCCAGTTGACTCACACAGCCTTAAAATCTTCGTCACCGAGGCGTTGAAAGGCCGTGTTGGCAATATTGAGTTTTCTAATTTGAAAAACGATAAAAAGAGTCATAAATAAGTCAGGTGATGTTGTTTTGTCATAAATAGCCGAATGTTCCCGAAAGGGACGCTGGAAGGCTGACTTTGCATAAACAGCCACCTTTGGGTCATTTTTTAAGGTTTGGTCCAGTTGACCCACACAACCTTAAAATCTTCGTCACCAAGGCGTTGAAAGGTCGTGTTGGCAATATTGAGTTTTCTAATTTGAAAAAAAAACGATAAAAAGAGTCATAAATAAGTCAGGTGATGCTGTTTTGTCATAAATAGCCGAATGTTCCCGAAAGGGACGCCGGAAGGCTGACTTTGCATAAACAGCCACCTTTGGGTCTTGTTTAGTATTTTTTATCCAGTTGACCCACACAGCCTTAAAAACCTTCGCCCCGAGGCGCTGAAGGGCCGTGTTTGCAACACCAGGTTTTTATTGTAATTTGAAAGAAAAAAACCAAAAAAAAAGGAGTCAGCGGTCGGGTGAATACCGTTTGAATTTTGTCATAATAAGCCAAGCCAGCTTCGGTCGCGTCTTAAACCGTTCTTGCCGAAGTAGCCTTAGAGTATCTTTCAGTTGTCGAAAGGTTATTTTCGTAAAAGAATGGACAAGTTTGTAAAATGATCCTCCCCGGCCTCAAAATTCATGTGAAATTTGGAAGGGGCCACGTTTGCAAAAAATAACCGTTCAGTTGCATTTTGTGAGTGTTGAAACCCAATTTTTTATTATGAAGAAAAAAAATGTTTCATTGCTTTTACCTTTCATTCGGCCCGAACTACGCAAGATCTGATTCATGCGGGGTCATGATACGTAGGCAATCCCCATCGGATTCGATCATAGCTATAAAATAAATTGAGAAAAAAAAATAAAAGAAAAGGAAAAAGAAAATCGAGTGAAAAAGAAAATAGAAAAAAAGGGAAAAAAGAAAAAAAAGAGTGCAAAAAATAAAAGAGCGGCAAAAACAAGATCAAGAGTGACTAAAGAGAGCCAAGAATAAAAGAAAATAGGTACATAGTGAAGAGGGCTAGTTTAGGGTCGGGATGAAACATGCAACCCGTTCAAACACATGGTAAAAGCGTTTAACTGTTTAGGTGCGTTGCATCTCATCGTGCGATTTCCTATATGTTAAATGCTTCAAAACTAACAAGGTTGTGTGTGTGAGTAAATTAGCCAGGTTCTGTTCAGGTGATTGGTTTTGTTGGTATGCAGTGATGAGCAGCCTTGCACGCGGCCACAACATTATACACAAAACTGAGCTCCACCTCCCAGAAACGCCCATCCTTACCAAGCTCCATATAGTCCCCCAATCAAATGTTCATCAGTACAATCCTCACCCAAGAGAGTCTTTCAAAAGGAATCAGTTCACCTCTATTGGTGAATCATACTCAGGCTTGTTCCAAAAGCTAGTCAGGCGAAGTCTGCTGCAGCCAGTGGCCCCAAATCGGCCAAACACCGAGTCCCCCTCCCCGCATCGAGCTGATACTAGATGTGAATGCCACTCTGGAGCAGTGGGGCACGATACAAAGGACTGTTGGTCATTGGACCCTCAAAATAGCAGTTGAGGGCTTGATTGAAGCTGAAAGAATCGTTCACCGGGACGAAAAGGTTCCTAATATGATGAACATTCCCCTGCCTACTCTCACAAATGGGCCAACAGATGGAATGATCTGTGAAGCTGAGGAATTTGATCCGGCACTGAAGGCTATTGCAGCCATTGCCGAGACAGAAGAAAAGCCAAAAAACGATTGTCAAGCTTGAAAGTTCCCCATCAGATGGGAGTCTCGGTAGCCAGTCTTGCTATCCTTTCTGCATCTGGATTGTCTCAAGGTGTGATCCAGATGTTTTACTTTATTGTCTTACTTTCCAATGTAAACCCTTCTATCTTCAAAAATTTTAAAAAAAAACAAAAACAAAAAAAAAAAAAAAAAAGAAGAAATAAAAAAAATCAAATGAAATTGATATTTCATTTTCCCGGAATGTCTCTTTTCTTAAAATCTTGTCAATCTTCTCATTCTCTTTTTAGTTCTGTTAAACGCAGATTTCAATAATATGACATGCTTGCGGACTTCATGCCCGGATCTTAAAACTCTGTCAGACCTCGAAATAATGAATCAAGAATTGGGTCGCAATGAAGAATAGCTTAAGGAAACAAGACAAAGAGTTGGAACAACTGAAGGAAAATTGATTCCCGAAATTGGAAAGGTCCATACATTACAACAAGAGTACTGCCAAAAAGAGTGCGTTGTACTTGGGACACATCGAAGGAAATGTCCTTGAAGTAACTGTCAATGCAAATGCAGTCAAAAGGTACTATGTTGGATCCTTTATATAATAAAATCTTGTCCGTTTGAGATGACGAAGGCTTTCATTCTCGCTACCCAAACACTATCAACCCTTTGCAAAACCCATTTGAGCTGGTTACTCTTCTTTGATTACCCTCTTTGGAACCTGAAAATATTATTGAAAATAAAATGAAAAAAAAATTGAAATGAAAAGAAAAATGAAAAAAAGAAGAAGAAAGAATTGGAAAAATAAGAAAATATATATACAAAAACAAAAAGAGCAAATCAAAAAAAAGAGAAAAAAAATCCAAAAACAAAAGTTGCCTGAACTACGTTTGACTTGATTCCGAAAGGATACGTAGGCAACCTCTCCTTGGGGTTCAGTCACACCAAAACAAAAATCCAAGAAGCCCCCCAAAAAGTGAAATTGGGGCAGAAGTTATAACGATTCAGCAATAATCCCGCCCAAAAGGTTCCAAAGTTGTAGTTCAATCCAAATTCTTTTCACCCCAAACCTTGTTCAAGTCCTTCTAATCAATCGACAAAGCGGTTCAAAATGGGAGGATGGATTTATTTGGGTCTGATACAACAAAATGAGAAAAATAAAATGAGAGAGTCTTATTGGTGAAAACCCACACGGGCACCATAAGGCGACGCTAAGCAGAGAAAATCAAAATGAGAAGTCTTGTTTAGTGAACACTCACCTGGGCACTATAAGGAGATGGTAAGAAACGAAATGAAAATGCCAGCTCGTGAAAACCCACAAAGGGCGCCCATGACCGAGAATGAGATCCTCACAACCACCGTCATCAACAGAGTCCTAGCAAGGTTCCTCGGTATTCAAGGCAAAGTTGTGATAAATTTTTGGGAGTCAGACGGTTTACACAGATCAGGCATCTAGTCCAAAAGGCATGTCATGTTCATTGAAGTCCGCATGTACTCCGGATAAGTCCTTCTCTCCTTTCCCCGAAAGGGACACTTCTAGTTTTAAACTCATTCTCCATTCAATTATTTGTTTCTCTTTGAATCCCTTTTGGTCTAAAAGTGTTCCAAAACCAAGACAAAGAAAGGATGGCAAGACTGATTTACAAGGCTTTCGTTGGATACACGCTAATGTGCAAAGGGCACCCAGCCTCAGTAGGGGGCATCAAGACGACCTCGACTGGTCATGGCAGCCTATAAAGGCAATTGAAGTTGAAAGGTTTGGGTTTCACGTGGTTAATCGCCTCCACGAAGTTAAAAAAAAAGAGAAAAAAAGAAATCCCCACAAAGCCTCCCCTTGTAAAAGTTCTCCAGCAAGCTTGCCCCAACAAATCCCCAGCAAGTCCGTTCTGTACAAATCCCCACAGAATCTCCCCTTGTACAATCCCCCACAGAGTCTCCCCAATATAAAAAAAATCCCCGTTGGAATTTCCCCAGCACATCCCCAGCGAGTCCCTTTGTAAAAATTCCCCAACAAGCTTACCCCAACAAATCCTAGAAAGCCCGCTTTGAAACAATTCCCCAGCATGCCCCATTGTACAAAAATCCACACAAAGATTCCACTTTGTAAATATTTCCCCCACAGAGCTTCCTTTTGTACAAATCCCCACAGAGTATCCCCAATAAAATCCCCGTTGAGAATCTCCAAGCAAGATGGGACACAAAAAAAAGAGAAAAGAAAAATAAAAGAGAGCCTTACGAGGCAAGTCATCACAAAATCTGGAAATACAAAGCCTGAGCAGTCAAAAGAGTTTCGCCATTTGAATCCAATCAACGGCAGGACTTCGCGACAGAAATAAGGATGCAACAAAGCAACAGGAACGATCAAGGTCACCAAACCGACCGTCATTTCCGAACTAACAATTGTTCTTTGTCTGAAAAGTTGAAACAGGTATAATCCAAGACAACCGTGCAAGAAGCAGGTGTCACCCAAAGAAGAAGGTACACGGGTACAAGAAATACTTTGGCAATGATGAATTCACTCGAAAGGTAAGTTTCCACGAAACTCCCTTTTATCTTCTACTAAAACAAGAAAATTCAAAAAAAGAGGTCGTTTAGTATTCTCGAACTTTGTCCCCAGCCAGTCAGCATTAGGGTTTTAAACCCTAAACTGAGCTTTTCCAGTCAGTCAGCATTAGGATTTTAAACCCTAAACTAACCTTTTTCCTTTAATCAGCATTAGAGTTTTAAACCCTAAATTGACCTTTTTCCTTTAATCAGCATTAGGGTTTTAAACCATAATTGAACTTTTCCATTCAGTCAGCATTAGGGTTTTAAACCCTAAACTGAACTTTTCCTTTAGTCAAGCATTAGGGTTTTAAACCCTAAACTGAACTTTTTCCTTTAATCAGCATTAGGGTTTTAAACCCTAAACTGAACTTTTCCATTCAGTCAGCATTAGGGTTTTAAACACTAAACTGAACTTTTCCATTCTGTCAGCATTAGGGTTTTAAACCCTAAACTGAACTTTTCCATTCAGTCAGCATTAGGGTTTTAAACCCTAAACTGAACTTTTCCTTTAGTCAGCATTAGGGTTTTAAACCCTAAACTGAACTCTTTCCTTTAGTCAGCATTAGGGTTTTAAACCCTAAACTGAACCTTTTCCTTTAATCAGTATTAGGGTTTTAAACCCTAAACTGAATTTTTCCTTTAGTCAGCATTAGGGTTTTAAACCCTAAACTGAACTTTTTCCATTCAGCCAGCATTAGGGTTTTAAACCCTAAACTGAGCTTTTCCATGCAATCAGCATTAGGGTTTTAAACCCTAAACTGAATTTTTCCTTTAGTCAGCATTAGGGTTTTAAACCCTAAACTGAACTTTTTTCCATTCAGCCAGCATTAGGGTTTTAAACCCTAAACTGAGCTTTTCCATGCAATCAGCATTAGGGTTTTAAACCCTAAACTGAATTTTTCCTTTAGTCAGCATTAGGGTTTTAAACCCTAAACTGACTTTTTCCTTTAATCAGCATTAGGGTTTTAAACCCTAAACTGAACTTTTTTCCATTCAGCCAGCATTAGGGTTTTAAACCCTAAACTGAGCTTTTCCATGCAATCAGCATTAGGGTTTTAAACCCTAAACTGAATTTTTCCTTTAGTCAGCATTAGGGTTTTAAACCCTAACTGAACTTTTTTCCATTCAGCCAGCATTAGGGTTTTAAACCCTAAACTGAGCTTTTCCATGCAATCAGCATTAGGGTTTTAAACCCTAAACTGAATTTTTCCTTTAGTCAGCATTAGGGTTATAAACCCTAACTGAACTTTTTTCCATTCCGCCAGCATTTGGGTTTTAAACCCTAAACTGAGCTTTTCCATGCAATCAGCATTAGGGTTTTAAACCCTAAACTGAATTTTTTCTTTAGTCAGCATTAGGGTTTTAAACCCTAAACTGAACTCTTTTCCTTTCAGCCAGCATTAGGGTTTTAAACCCTAAACTGAGCTTTTCCATGCAATCAGCATTAGGGTTTTAAACCCTAAACTGAACTCTTTTCCTTTCAGCCAGCATTAGGGTTTTAAACCCTAAACTGAGCTTTTCCATGCAATCAGCATTAGGGTTTTAAACCCTAAACTGAATTTTTCCTTTAGTCAGCATTAGGGTTTTAAACCCTAAACTGAACTTTTTTCCATTAAGCCAGCATTAGGGTTTTAAACCCTAAACTGAGCTTTTCCATGCAATCAGCATTAGGGTTTTAAACCCTAAACTGACCTTTTTCCTTTAATCAGCATTAGGGTTTTAAACCCTAAACTGACCTTTTTCATGCAATCAGCATTAGGGTTTTAAACCCTAAACTGAACTTTTTTCCATTCAGCCAGCATTAGGGTTTTAAACCCTAAACTGAGTTTTTCCATGCAATCAGCATTAGGGTTTTAAACCCTAAACTGAATTTTTCCTTTAGTCAGCATTAGGGTTTTAAACCCTAACTGAACTTTTTTCCATTCAGCCAGCATTAGGGTTGTAAACCCTAAACTGAGCTTTTCCATGCAATCAGCATTAGGGTTTTAAACCCTAAACTGAATTTTTCCTTTAGTCAGCATTAGGGTTATAAACCCTAACTGAACTTTTTTCCATTCCGCCAGCATTTGGGTTTTAAACCCTAAACTGAGCTTTTCCATGCAATCAGCATTAAGGTTTTAAACCCTAAACTGAATTTTTATTTAAGTCAGCATTAGGGTTTTAAACCCTAAACTGAACTTTTTTCCATTCAGCCAGCATTAGGGTTTAAAACCCTAAACTGAGCTTTTCCATGCAATCAGCATTAGGGTTTTAAACCCTAAACTGAACTATTTTCCTTTCAGCCAGCATTAGGGTTTTAAACCCTAAACTGGGCTTTTCTATGCAATCAGCATTAGGGTTTTAAATCCTAAACTGAACTCTTTTCCTTTCAGCCAGCATTAGGGTTTTAAACCCTAAACTGAGTTTTTTCATGCAATCAGCATTAGAGTTTTAAACACTAAACTAAATTTTTCCTTTAGTTAGCATTAGGGTTTTAAACCCTAAACTGAACTTTTTTCCATTCAGCCAGCATTAGGGTTTTAAACCCTAAACTGAGGTTTTCCATGCAATCAGCATTAGGGTTTTAAACCCTAAACTGAACTTTTCCTTTAGTCAAGCATTAGGGTTTTAAACCCTAAACTGAACTTTTTCCTTTAATCAGCATTAGGGTTTTAAACCCTAAACTGAACTTTTCCATTCAGTCAGCATTAGGGTTTTAAACACTAAACTGAACTTTTCCATTCTGTCAGCATTAGGGTTTTAAACCCTAAACTGAACTTTTCCATTCAGTCAGCATTAAGGTTTTAAACCCTAACTGAACTTTTTTCTATTCAGCCAGCATTAGGGTTGTAAACCCTAAACTGAGCTTTTCCATGCAATCAGCATTAGGGTTTTAAACCCTAAACTGAATTTTTCCTTTAGTCAGCATTAGGGTTATAAACCCTAAATGAACTTTTTTCCATTCCGCCAGCATTTGGGTTTTAAACCATAAACTGAGCTTTTCCATGCAATCAGCATTAAGGTTTTAAACCCTAAACTGAATTTTTATTTAAGTCAGCATTAGGGTTTTAAACCCTAAACTGAACTTTTTTCCATTCAGCCAGCATTAGGGTTTAAAACCCTAAACTGAGCTTTTCCATGCAATCAGCATTAGGGTTTTAAACCCTAAACTGAATTTTTCCTTTAGTCAGCATTAGGGTTTTAAACCCTAAACTGGGCTTTTCCATGCAATCAGCATTAGGGTTTTAAATCCTAAACTGAACTCTTTTCCTTTCAGCCAGCATTAGGGTTTTAAACCCTAAACTGAGTTTTTCCATGCAATCAGCATTAGGGTTTTAAACACTAAACTAAATTTTTCCTTTAGTTAGCATTAGGGTTTTAAACCCTAAACTGAACTTTTTTCCATTCAGCCAGCATTAGGGTTTTAAACCCTAAACTGAGGTTTTCCATGCAATCAGCATTAGGGTTTTAAACCCTAAACTGAATTTTTCCTTTAGTCAGCATTAGGGTTTTAAACCCTAAACTGAACTCTTTTCCTTTCAGCCAGCATTAGGGTTTTAAACCCTAAACTGAGCTTTTCCATGCAATCAGCATTAGGGTTTTAAACCCTAAACTGAACTCTTTTCCTTTCAGCCAGCATTAGGGTTTTAAACCCTAAACTAAGCTTTTCCATGCAATCAGCATTAGGGTTTTAAACCCTAAACTAAATTTTTCCTTTAGTCAGCATTAGGGTTTTAAACCCTAAACTGAACTTTTTTCCATTCAGCCAACATTAGGGTTTTAAACCCTAAACTGAGCTTTTCCATGCAATCAGCATTAGGGTTTTAAACCCTAAACTGACCTTTTTCCTTTAATCAGCATTAGGGTTTTAAACCCTAAACTGACCTTTTTCTTTTAATCAGCATTAGGGTTTTAAACCCTAAACTGAACTTTTTTCCATTCAGCCAGCATTAGGGTTTTAAACCCTAAACTGAGCTTTTCCATGCAATCAGCATTAGAGTTTTAAAAACTAAACTGAATTTTTCCTTTAGTCAGCATTAGGGTTTTAAACCCTAACTGAACTTTTTTTCATTCAGCCAGCATTAGGGTTTTAAACCCTAAACTGAGCTTTTGTATGCAATCAGCATTAGGGTTTTAAACCCTAAACTGAATTTTTCCTTTAGTCAGCATTAGGGTTTTAAACCCTAACTGAACTTTTTTCCATTCCGCCAACATTAGGGTTTTAAACCCTAAACTGAGCTTTTCCATGCAATTAGCATTAAGGTTTTAAACCCTAAACTGAATTTTTATTTTAGTCAGCATTAGGGTTTTAAACCCTAAACTGAACTTTTTTCCATTCAGCCAGCATTAGGGTTTTAAACCCTAAACTGAGCTTTTCCATGCAATCAGCATTAGGGTTTTAAACCCTAAAATGAATTTTTCCTTTCAGCCAGCATTAGGGTTTTAAACCCTAAACTTAGCTTTTCCATGCAATCAGTATTAGGGTTTTAAACCCTAAACTGAACTCTTTTCCTTTCAGCCAGCATTAGGGTTTTAAACCCTAAACTGAGCTTTTCCATGCAATCAGCATTAGGGTTTTAAACCCTAAACTGAATTTTTCCTTTAGTCAGCATTAGGGTTTTAAACCCTAAACTGAACTTTTTTTCATTCAGCCAGCATTAGGGTTTTAAACCCTAAACTGAGCTTTTCCATGCAATCAGCATTAGGGTTTTAAACCCTAAACTGAATTTTTCTTTTAGTCAGCATTAGGGTTTTAAACCCTAAACTGAACTTTTTTCCATTCAGCCAGCATTAGTGTTTTAAACCCTAAACTGAGCTTTTCCATGCAATCAGCATTAGGGTTTTAAACCCTAAACTGAATTTTTCCTTTAGTCAGCATTAGAGTTTTAAACCCTAAACTGAACTTTTTTCCATTCAGCCAGCATTAGGGTTTTAAACCCTAAACTGAGCTTTTCCATGCAATCAGCATTAGGGTTTTAAACCCTAAACTGAATTTTTCCTTTAGTCAGCATTAGGGTTTTAAACCCTAAACTGAATTTTTCCTTTAGTCAGCATTAGGGTTTTAAACCCTAAACTGAACTTTTTCCTTTCAGTCAGCATTAGGGTTTTAAACCTTAAACTGAATTTTTCATTTCGTCAGTATTAGGGTTTTAAACCTAAACTGAAAATTTTTCCTTTAGTCAGCATTAGGGTTTTAAACCCTAAACTGAACTTTTTCCTTTCAGTCAGCATTAGGGTTTTAAACCCTAAACTGAATTTTCCCTTTAGTCAGCATTAGGGTTTTAAACCCTAAACTGAACTTTTTTCATTCAGCCAGCATTAGGGTTTTAAACCCTAAACTGAGCTTTTCCATGCAGTCAGCATTAGGGTTTTAACCCTAAACTGAATTTTTCCTTTAGTCAGCATTAGGGTTTTAAACCCTAAACTGAACTCTTTCCTTTAGTCAGCATTAGGGTTTTAAACCCTAAACTGAACTTTTTCCATTCAGTCAGCATTAGGGTTTTAAACCCTAAACTGAACTCTTTCCTTTAGTCAGCATTAGGGTTTTAAACCCTAAACTGAACTTTTTCCATTTAGTCAGCATTAGGGTTTTAAACCCTAAACTGAACTTTTCCATTCAGTCAGCATTAGGGTTTTAAACCCTAAACTGAACTTTCCAGCCAGTCAGCATTAGGGTTTTAAACCCTAAACTGAACTCTTTTCCATTCAGTCAGCATTAGGGTTTTAAACCATAAACTAAACTTTTCCTTTAATCAGCATTAGGGTTTTAAACCCTAAACTGAATTTTTCCTTTCAGTCAGCATTAGGGTTTTAAATTCTAAACTGAACTTTCCAGCCAGTCAGCATTTGGGTTTTAAACCCTAAACTAAACTTTTTCCTTTCAGTCAGCATTAGGGTTTTAAACCCTAAACTGAACTCTTTCCTTTAGTCAACATTAGGGTTTTAAACCCTAAACTGAACTTTTTCCCTTTAGTCAGCATTAGGGTTTTAAATCCTAAACTGAACTTTTTTTCATTTAGTCAGCATTAGGGTTTTAAACCCTAAACTGAAGTTTTTCCATTTAGTCAGCATTAGGGTTTTAAACCCTAAACTGAACTTTTTTCCTTTAGTCAGCATTAGGGTTTTAAACCCTAAACTGAACTTTTCCTTTAGTCAGCATTAGGGCCCCAACCCTAAACTGAACTTTTCCCCAGTTGGTCAGTATTAGAGTTTCAACTCTAAAACTGAACTTCTCCCCAACTAGTCGGTATTAGGGCTCCAACCCTGAATTAAGCATTCATATCTTCTTTCATCTCGAAACTGGGGCAAAAAATTTTCCTAGTGAAACTGGGGCAAAAAATTTCGTTCGATTGTTTTTCCCGCAGGTCTAACCTCGAGCCACACGGATCGAAATGACCCAAGAGATGAGACTCAACTCAGAATCTAAGAAGAAAAAGACAAAAAGAAGATGTCCCGAGATATTCGGAAAGGCGAGAGGCGGATCGTTCAAAAGTTTGATCAAGGTCCCGAGTTCTACCAACCCCGTCCTATTCAGTATCGCAGAAATAAATAGGCGCCTACAGCTTGCAAGCATCAAGATTCAGATCGGAGTCTACAAGCAGAATCAGCTAAGACCCCAGATCAAGTCGCAAAAGAATCATAGATAGGAATCTTGTAACTAGCAGTGGACATGCATATAAGTGTTTAGTTCAGTTTCAATTTTTCTTTGGTTGTAATAAGGCGGTCAGTAAAGCAGCGGTGACAACAGCAACAACAGTAATAGCAAGCATTGCAATCCCATGGTAGTCCCAGCTACCCAAAGTTTCCCGAACTACATTAACCTTATTCCCCTTTAGCCAGGGATATGTAGGAAACCTTTGAAGCAGAGGTTCGGTTAAATCTTTTTTTTTCAAAAAAAAAAAGCTTCACACGGAGTACTCGGATAGGCAAAAATCGCTCACTTTATCTTTGCGCGAAAACCCTTCGTGTCTTCGGGCAAAGAGGGGCAGCTGTAAGCACGTGATTTTTGCCCTATATGAGAAATACTCCCAGAAAATGCAAAATAAAATGATTTTCCTTGGTGTGCAATTTTGAGTATTTTTGTGATATTTTTGGATAATTATTTGTATTTGTCTGTGTTTGCTTATTTGTTAAATTAATAAAAAATATAAAAATATGTCGCATTTTGCATGTAGGATTTCATTCTACAATTGTTAGTAATTAAATTAGTTTTACAAAAATTAAAATTACAAAAATAGGCATCTTTTGCATTTTTAGCATTTAATGTCCAAATGAACAATTTTATGCTTAATTATTACTTAATTGTGCGTTAATTGTTATTGGGAGTTAATTTGCGATTTTATAACTTAATTTAGTTCTTAATAATAATTTAAGTATTTTTATAATTTAGTTTTAGAAAATAAAAGAAGAAAAGATAACAAAAATACAAATAAAAATCGGATTGGGCCACTTCTTCAATTTTCAACCCCAGGCCCAAACAATTGTCCACGACCCAGTCCACTTCACACGGGTCGACCCGGTCCGCCCCATTAACCCAATACCCAACCCCTTTCTTCATTTTTTGGTCTAAACACAAAAACAAAACAAAAATAACAAAAAACCAAAAACCCTAAAGACTAACTCATCCGCCTCCTCTCTTCATCCTCTCAAAACTCCAAGCTCACAACCATGGCTGCCCAAACCATGCTCCTTTCTTCTGCGTCCACCACCCAGCACCTTCCCACCGCGAACACCACCACCATGGACGCAGCCCGGACTCTCTCACGTCCAAACACCTTCGACCAAACAGTCCCCGTCAACCACCAGCTTCCCCCTCGTCGTCACTGCCGAGTCGACGACCAAACAACCACCAAACGCCACTGCCCAGACGAACCCTCGCACCCCCAATGCTCGAACCATCGGACCCCCCCTGTCGAGTAGCAGCTGTTGATGCTGCTGCTGCGTCACGTTCTTCTCCGGCAAAAACCCAGAAAACGAACAAGAACCCGTCGCCTCCAGCTGCCTCCCCGTCATCGTCGCGACCCAGTTCTGTCGCGTCTCCGCTGTTTCCATTGGCCAAGCTCATCGTCCAGTTCGAAGCCCCGTCCCCAGCTGTCGCGTCTCCGCTGTCCGTCGACCTCTCATATGGGTTTGTACTGAAACCTCGTCGTCCACGGATGCTTTTACTGCTTCACTTCTGCCGCGCCAACTGCCGGTTTAGCTTCGGCGTGGTTTTCAGTTGTCAACCGCCGATATTGCTTCGTAGGTTCATGTTCGTCGTCGTCTGCTCGTGTTCGCCATCGTTTGGTTTGAGCTTTGGTCGAGGCTCGTCAAGTTCGTTGTTTGTTTGGTCGTTGTTCGTCGTTTCGATCCGGTTAGTAGTTTTTTTTTAGTTTTATTTTGTCCGTATTTTGTTTTGATATTTTCGAATCTAAAATCGGCAAATGTTTGTTTTGTTTATCGTTTGAATTAATTTTTAGTTCATGTGTTGTTTGTTAAATTAATTTTTCAGATTTCAAATGAAAGATTAATTAATTGTTTTTCATGATTATTCCATGTTTGTATTGTTGTTTAAGTGAATATTTGTTGGTTTAATGTTTGTTAGATTCAAATTGAAATTTAATTAATTATTTCTTCAATTTGTTTCATGTTGTTATGAACTTTCCGGAAATTAGTAATGTTGCTTGAATCATTGAATCTGGCATGTTTTGTTGCTTAAAAATAGATTTAATTCATGTTCGTCTTGGTTTGAAGTTCATGTGTAAATTCAGTGATTTAATGTGAGTTTATGTTTGTTTGTGATTTGTTAGTTTAATTTGAATCATGCATATTGTTGTTTGTATTATTGTCTCTTTGTTCATCCATTAATGGTCTAAATTAATCAGGATTGGTTCCCGATATGGTTAATTCATTCCATTAATTTTGAGTTGTGTTGTTCGTGTTCATATAATTATTGTTGAAGATTGTTGAGAAATTGGTCATCTTGACTATATTTTGGTCAAGTTATGATTTAATTGATTGTTTAGAGCAGAGGGGTAATTTGGTAAATTGCAGTGCATTCGGGGGTAGATTTGTAATTGCAATAAGGTCGGAGGGGTAGTTTGGTAATTGAACATTATTTTGATTCTTTATGTTAAGCATGGGGGACAAATATAATGGGGTGGGGTTTTTGATGTACTTGTTTAATATAATGGGGGACAAGACAAAACATAATGGGGAGGAATTTTGTACTTGTTTAATGTAGGCATGGGGGACATATTGTCATGGGTTGGTAATGTGACATTTATTTTAATGTAGGCATGGGGGACATATGGTAATGGGTTGGGAATGTGGTATTTATTTAAAGAAGACATTTAATAGTGGGACAAAGCATGCCATTGGGGGAATAATTTGGGGGTTGGGAATTGAAGACTTGTCTTGCTATATATAGAGTCATTCTTGACATTAAAGGGGGGACTTGAGAGTTTTAAGAAGGATTTTTGGGGGAGAGAAAAAGAGTTGAATATTATTGAGAGGATTTTTAGAGAGAGTTGACAGATTCTTTTACACTTGAGAGTTGACATACTTTTATACTTGAGAGAGTTTGTGATAGTAAAAGAGAAAGACAATTTGAACTTTCACTCGAACAATTCTGTTTGCTTTTCTTCGAGTGTTATTCAAAAGTCAGAAACTACTGCATCTCGTATCTTTTCTCTCTTCTGCTTTGACTGCGATTGTACTTTTGCACTGCTGAGTTTTCAATCTGTTACTGGGTTATTCTACTGGTTGTTACTGGTTTTGCGGTGTTGCTGAACCTGTTGTTGCCGCGTTATTACTGTCGCTGACTCCTACTTCTTTTGTTCTTGTACTGCTGTTTCCAGGTACACATTTGTACAATCTCGGCTTGAAGCAAAAAATGAAATATTAATCAGGCTTTGTTCCTGTTGAATCCGAACTGTTTAGATTTGTTGTTTGAATATAATTTTCCTTTCTTTATATAAAAATGTAGTCGATTTATTAATAAGTAATGGATTGCATATGTATAACTTCTTCATCTAATAATGTTAGTTGAATTAATCTGTTTTTGATATTATTGTGTATCTATCTCATGCTCTAGTATTAGTAAATAATAGAATGTAGAATTAAAGCAGTTTTTCCTTGTACAAACGCGATCGCAATTTTCCGTTCACATTAGTCGTAACTTAATAAATAAGTTACGTTTTTCAGCATGTAAATAATTAAGAAATTTTCTTTTATTTTAGAGATGAACTTAATAGAAAATATAGTCACTGTAGGTTTATCCTTTTAAATAAAAATGAGACGAGCCTCGACAAACAAAAATGCACAAGCTGCGGGGCCCTCTAAATGTATATATTAAAATACTTAGAATTCGGGACAGGCCGTTTAGCGAATTTTACGGCCTTCCCAAAATAACAATACGCTAGTTGCTTTAGGCGCACCTTTAATAATTTAACCTTCTTAAACACGGGTGCACATTGATGTGACCCAAATCCGAATCTCAACGGAGTCAAAATGTGTCGACGACCACGGGTGCATTGATTGTGACGTGGTTCGAGATGCATTTTCACGACGTTGCAATTCTATAAAAATAAATGATAATAATAAAAGCGGTTTTAAACTTAATAAAAGCACGTAAGTCATAACATATATTTAAATCAGATATTTAGCCATTATAACAATTTAAGCGACCGTGCTAGAACCACGGGATTCGAGGGTGCCTAACACCTTCCCTCGGGTCAACAGAATTCCTTACTTAGAATTTCTGGTTCGCAGACTTCATTTGGAAAAGTCGAAAATTTCCTCGATTTGGGATTCAAGATAAACCGGTGACTTGGGACACCAAAAACCAAACCTTTCCCAAGTGGCGACTCTGAATTAAATAAATAATCCCATTTCGAATATTGTCACTTAAATTGGAAAAACTCCCCTCGCGCATTTAACCCTTCGGGGCGGGCGCGCAAAAAGGAGGTGTGACAGCTCTGGCGACTCTGCTGGGGATTTAACCCAGAACCACTGGTTCAGGGTTCAAGAATTCGAGCTTAGAATAATTGTTATATTTGGCTTTATTATCTGATCTTTATTACATGTTTTTGCATAACGTGCTAAATGTTGTCTTTTACCGCTTTGATATTATCTGAACTGTATATAAACTGTGCTGAAACCCTTCTCTTCTTACCTCCGGGGAGAAGCTCGCTGGTCGAGACTCCCTATTCTGTTAGTGTCAATACCTGAAATAAGAAAGAGGTCGGACAAGTTACAAAGCCGGACGATCTCGCGGGTCCCCGGTACGTAGCCCCCTCCTCGACTCGAGTTGTCCGCTCGGGTACACAGTCTAGAACAAATACCCAGGTTACGAACCTAGAATAACTTGACTTCATGCCGGATCCCTAGTAGGAACGCTTATTTGCATCATGTTGCATTTGACTTAGGGGACTCAACACAGGGGTTGGGTCCGTCTAGGATTAGCAACCTGAAATGAAAAGACCATCCTGTTGCATCCTATTTGTTTCCGTGCATTTATTTGTCTCGGACATGCATGCTGCCTGACTTTGGAGTATTTGAAAAATAAACAAACAAAAAAATGACACTGTATAGGGCTAATTTTCTACTTTGAAAAATAGCAATGCCCAATTACTATCAAAACTCTGCCGAAATTTTACGATAATAAAAGGGAAAATGTTTTGTTTTCAGTAATTTGCTTTACTAAGAAAAAGAAAAACAAAAAGATAGAAAAATAGTCTTTTATTTTTGGAAAGTTGTTTGTTGAAAAGGAAAGAATTTTGTTCTAAAATAATTCGGTTAATTTGACCGAACTACGCGGGTCTGATTCTCACCGGATGTGAGATACGTAGGCAAACCTCATCGGTTCCGGCCCCAATTTTTAAAAATCCAAAAAAAATATATTTTTCTTTAGTTCTTTCTTTATAAATGTTTCTTTAGAAAATACAAAAAAAGAAATAAAAAATAATATAGAAGTTTTCTTTAAACTCAAATAAAAAAATAAAAAAAATAAAAATAAATAGTCTCTTTCTTTCTGAAGTCTTTCATATGAAAAAATGAAATAAGAATTAAAAATCAGCAACAAAAATCCAAAAAAAAAATACTCTTTGCTTTCTAGTCTCTTTTTTGTAAAATGTCCAAAAACAATATATTTGAAAAATTGAATTTCAAAATATTAGGATTTTTCTTTAGAAGTGCTTTTGTAAATAAATAATACTCAGAATTCCACATCATTTTCTTAAAAGTCCCTCTTTCAAAATTTAAGAGGCAACATCATATACATTCTTTCTTCCGTAGAAAAGGTAAAACAAACAAAAAAAATCAACCAAACACATTTTCTTTTTGTTTAAAAAATAATAAAGAAAAAAAACATTTCCAAAGTTCAAGTCAAAAGCAAATAAATTTTTAGAAGTCTTTCTTTAAAAAAATAAAACAAAAATCAAAATAAACAAAATTTTCTTTCTTCTTTTAAAGCATTTCTTTCAAAAATTCCAAAAAAAGGGTTAGTCTAGTTACTCCATTTTCGATGCCCGAACTACGTCGGTTTGATTCTCACCGGATGTGAGATACGTAGGCAACCCTCATCGGGTCCAACCCCACCTTTTGCTAAAATATCCAAAAATTAATAAATAAATAAAAACGTGTCAAATTTTAAATTTTGCCATAAATAAGTTGGGTGGTGTCCAACCCACTTTTTGCTAAAATAGCCAAAAATCAATAAATAAATAAAAACGTGTCAAATTTTAAATTTTGCCATAAATAAGTTGGGTGGTGTCCAACCTTCCCTTTTGCTAAAAATAGTCAAAAATATATGTCAAATTTTAAATCTGTCATAAATAAGTCGGGTGATGTTGTTTTGTCATAAATAGCCGAATGTTCCCGAAAGGGACGCCGGAAGGCTGACTTTGCATAAACAGCCACCTTTGGGTCATTTTTTAAGGTTTGGTCCAGTTGACTCACACAGCCTTAAAATCTTCGTCACCGAGGCGTTGAAAGGCCGTGTTGGCAATATTGAGTTTTCTAATTTGAAAAACGATAAAAAGAGTCATAAATAAGTCAGGTGATGCTGTTTTGTCATAAATAGCCGAATGTTCCCGAAAGGGACGCCGGAAGGCTGACTTTGCATAAACAGCCACCTTTGGGTCATTTTTTAAGGTTTGGTCCAGTTGACTCACACAGCCTTAAAATCTTCGTCACCGAGGCGTTGAAAGGCCGTGTTGGCAATATTGAGTTTTCTAATTTGAAAAACGATAAAAAGAGTCATAAATAAGTCAGGTGATGTTGTTTTGTCATAAATAGCCGAATGTTCCCGAAAGGGACGCCGGAAGGCTGACTTTGCATAAACAGCCACCTTTGGGTCATTTTTTAAGGTTTGGTCCAGTTGACCCACACAACCTTAAAATCTTCGTCACCGAGGCGTTGAAAGGTCGTGTTGGCAATATTGAGTTTTCTAATTTGAAAAAAAAACGATAAAAAGAGTCATAAATAAGTCAGGTGATGCTGTTTTGTCATAAATAGCCGAATGTTCCCGAAAGGGACGCCGGAAGGCTGACTTTGCATAAACAGCCACCTTTGGGTCTTGTTTAGTATTTTTTATCCAGTTGACCCACACAGCCTTAAAAACCTTCGCCCCGAGGCGCTGAAGGGCCGTGTTTGCAACACCAGGTTTTTATTGTAATTTGAAAGAAAAAAACCAAAAAAAAAAAGGAGTCAGCGGTCGGGTGAATACCGTTTGAATTTTGTCATAATAAGCCAAGCCAGCTTCGGTCGCGTCTTAAACCGTTCTTGCCGAAGTAGCCTTAGAGTATCTTTCAGTTGTCGAAAGGTTATTTTCGTAAAAGAATGGACAAGTTTGTAAAATGATCCTCCCCGGCCTCAAAATTCATGTGAAATTTGGAAGGGGCCACGTCTGCAAAAAATAACCGTTCGGTTGCATTTTGTGAGTGTTGAAACCCAATTTTTTATTATGAAGAAAAAAATGTTTCATTGCTTTTACCTTTCATTCGGCCCGAACTACGCAAGATCTGATTCATGCGGGGTCATGATACGTAGGCAATCTCCATCGGATTCGATCATAGCTATAAAATAAATTGAGAAAAAAAATGAAAGAAAAGGAAAAAGAAAATCGAGTGAAAAAGAAAATAGAAAAAAAGGGAAAAAAGAAAAAAAAGAGTGCAAAAAATAAAAGAGCGGCAAAAACAAGATCAAGAGTGACTAAAGAGAGCCAAGAATAAAAGAAAATAGGTACATAGTGAAGAGGGCTAGTTTAGGGTCGGGATGAAACATGCAACCCGTTCAAACACATGGTAAAAGCGTTTAACTGTTTAGGTGCGTTGCATCCCATCGTGCGATTTCCTATATGTTAAATGCTTCAAAACTAACAAGGTTGTGTGTGTGAGTAAATTAGCCAGGTTCTGTTCAGGTGATTGGTTTTGTTGGTATGCAGTGATGAGCAGCCTTGTACGCGGCCACAACATTATACATAAAACTGAGCTCCACCTCCCAGAAACGCCCATCCTTACCAAGCTCCATATAGTCCCCCAATCAAATGTTCATCAGTACAATCCTCACCCAAGAGAGTCTTTCAAAAGGAATCAGTTCACCTCTATTGGTGAATCATACTCAGGCTTGTTCCAAAAGCTAGTCAGGCAAAGTCTGCTGCAGCCAGTGGCCCCAAATCGGCCAAACACCGAGTCCCCCCTCCCGCATCGAGCTGATACTAGATGTGAATGCCACTCTGGAGCAGTGGGGCACGATACAAAGGACTGTTGGTCATTGGACCCTCAAAATAGCAGTTGATGGCTTGATTGAAGCTGAAAGAATCGTTCACCGGGACGAAAAGGTTCCTAATATGATGAACATTCCCCTGCCTACTCTCACAAATGGGCCAACAGATGGAATGATCTGTGAAGCTGAGAAATTTGATCCGGCACTGAAGGCTATTGCAGCCATTGCCGAGACAGAAGAAAAGCCAAAAAACGATTGTCAAGCTTGAAAGTTCCCCATCAGATGGGAGTCTCGGTAGCCAGTCTTGCTATCCTTTCTGCATCTGGATTGTCTCAAGGTGTGATCCAGATGTTTTACTTTATTGTCTTACTTTCCAATGTAAACCCTTCTATCTTCAAAAATTTTAAAAAAAAACAAAAACAAAAAAAAAACAAAAAAAAAAGAAATAAAAAAAATCAAATGAAATTGATATTTCATTTTCCCGGAATGTCTCTTTTCTTAAATCTTGTCAATTTTCTCATTCTCTTTTAGTTCTGTTAAATGCAGATTTCAATAATATGACATGCTTGCGGACTTCATGCCCGGATCTTAAAACTCTGTCAGACCTCGAAATAATGAATCAAGAATTGGGTCGCAATGAAGAATAGCTTAAGGAAACAAGACAAAGAGTTGGAACAACTGAAGGAAAATTGATTCCCGAAATTGGAAAGGTCCATACATTACAACAAGAGTACTGCCAAAAAGAGTGCGTTGTACTTGGGACACATCGAAGGAAATGTCCTTGAAATAACTGTCAATGCAAATGCAGTCAAAAGGTACTATGTTGGATCCTTTATATAATAAAATCTTGTCCGTTTGAGATGACGAAGGCTTTCATTCTCGCTACCCAAACACTATCAACCCTTTGCAAAACCCATTTGAGCTGGTTACTCTTCTTTGATTACCCTCTTTGGAACCTGAAAATATTATTGAAAATAAAATGAAAAAAAAATTGAAATGAAAAGAAAAATGAAAAAAAAGAAGAAGAAAGAATTGGAAAAATAAGAAAATATATATACAAAAACAAAAAGAGCAAATAAAAAAAAAAAAAATCCAAAAACAAAAGTTGCCTGAACTACGTTTGACTTGATTCCGAAAGGATACGTAGGCAACCTCTCCTTGGGGTTCAGTCATACCAAAACAAAAATCCAAGAAGCCCCCCAAAAAGTGAAATTGGGGCAGAAGTTATAACGATTCAGCAATAATCCCGCCCAAAAGGTTCCAAAGTTGTAGTTCAATCCAAATTCTTTTCACCCCAAACCTTGTTCAAGTCCTTCTAATCAATCGACAAAGCGGTTCAAAATGGGAGGATGGATTTATTTGGGTCTGATACAACAAAATGAGAAAAATAAAATGAGAGAGTCTTATTGGTGAAAACCCACACGGGCACCATAAGGCGACGCTAAGCAGAGAAAATCAAAATGAGAAGTCTTGTTTAGTGAACACTCACCTGGGCACTATAAGGAGATGGTAAGAAACGAAATGAAAATGCCAGCTCGTGAAAACCCACAAAGGGCGCCCATGACCGAAAATGAGATCCTCACAACCACCGTCATCAACAGAGTCCTAGCAAGGTTCCTCGGTATTCAAGGCAAAGTTGTGATAAATTTTTGGGAGTCAGACGGTTTACACAGATCAGGCATCCAGTCCAAAAGGCATGTCATGTTCATTGAAGTCCGCATGTACTCCGGATAAGTCCTTCTCTCCTTTCCCCGAAAGGGACACTTCTAGTTTTAAACTCATTCTCCATTCAATTATTTGTTTCTCTTTGAATCCCTTTTGGTCTAAAAGTGTTCCAAAACCAAGACAAAGAAAGGATGGCAAGACTGATTTACAAGGCTTTCGTTGGATACACGCTAATGTGCAAAGGGCACCCAGCCTCAGTAGAGGGCATCAAGACGACCTCGACTGGTCATGGCAGCCTATAAAGGCAATTGAAGTTGAAAGGTTTGGGTTTCACGTGGTTAATCGCCTCCACGAAGTTAAAAAAAAGAGAAAAAAAGAAATCCCCACAAAGCCTCCCCTTGTAAAAGTTCTCCGGCAAGCTTGCCCCAACAAATCCCCAGCAAGTCCGTTCTGTACAAATCCCCACAGAATCTCCCATTGTACAATCCCCCACAGAGTCTCCCAATATATATAAAAAAAATCCCCGTTGGAATTTCCCCAGCGAGTCCCTTTGTAAAAATTCCCCAACAAGCTTACCCCAACAAATCCTAGAAAGCCCGCTTTGAAACAATTCCCTAGCATGCCCCGTTGTACAAAAATCCACACAAAGATTCCACTTTGTAAATATTTCCCCCACAGAGCTTCCTTTTGTACAAATCCCCACAGAGTATCCCCAATAAAATCCCCGTTGAGAATCTCCAAGCAAGATGGGACACAAAAAAAAAGAGAAAAGAAAAATAAAAGAGAGCCTTACGAGGCAAGTCATCAAAAAATCTGGAAATACAAAGCCTGAGCAGTCAAAAGAGTTTCGCCATTTGAATCCAATCAACGGCAGGACTTCGCGACAGAAATAAGGACGCAACAAAGCAACAGGAACGATCAAGGTCACCAAACCGACCGTCATTTCCGAACTAACAATTGTTCTTTGTCTGAAAAGTTGAAACAGGTATAATCCAAGACAACCGTGCAAGAAGCAGGTGTCACCCAAAGAAGAAGGTACACGGGTACAAGAAATACTTTGGCAATGATGAATTCACTCGAAAGGTAAGTTTCCACGAAACTCCCTTTTATCTTCTACTAAAACAAGAAAATTCAAAAAAAGAGGTCGTTTAGTATTCTCGAACTTTGTCCCCAGCCAGTCAGCATTAGGGTTTTAAACCCTAAACTGAGCTTTTCCAGTCAGTCAGCATTAGGGTTTTAAACCCTAAACTAACCTTTTTCCTTTAATCAGCATTAGGGTTTTAAACCCTAAATTGACCTTTTTCTTTTAATCAGCATTAGGGTTTTAAACCATAATTGAACTTTTCCATTCAGTCAGCATTAGGGTTTTAAACCCTAAACTGAACTTTTCCTTTAGTCAAGCATTAGGGTTTTAAACCCTAAACTGAACTTTTTCCTTTAATCAGCATTAGGGTTTTAAACCCTAAACTGAACTTTTCCATTCAGTCAGCATTAGGGTTTTAAACACTAAACTGAACTTTTCCATTCTGTCAGCATTAGGGTTTTATACCCTAAACTGAACTTTTCCATTCAGTCAGCATTAGGGTTTTAAACCCTAAACTGAACTTTTCCTTTAGTCAAGCATTAGGGTTTTAAACCCTAAACTGAACTCTTTCCTTTAGTCAGCATTAGGGTTTTAAACCCTAAACTGAACTTTTTCCTTTAGTCAGCATTAGGGTTTTAAACCCTAAACTGAACTCTTTAATTCAGTCAGCATTAGGGTTTTAAACCCTAAACTGACTTTTCCTTTAGTCAGCATTAGGGTTTTAAACCCTAAACTGAACTCTTTCCTTTAGTCAGCATTAGGGTTTTAAACCCTAAACTGAACTTTTTCCTTTAGTCAGCATTAGGGTTTTAAACCCTAAACTGAACTCTTTCATTTAGTCAGCATTAGGGTTTTAAACCCTAAACTGAACTTTTCCTTTAGTCCAGCATTAGGGTTTTAAACCCTAAACTGAACTCTTTCCTTTAGTCAGCATTAGGGTTTTAAACCCTAAACTGAACTTTTCCATTCAGTCAACATTAGGGTTTTAAACCCTAAACTGAACTCTTTCCTTTAGTCAGCATTAGGGTTTTAAACCCTAAACTGAACTTTTTCCTTTATCAGCATTAGGGTTTTAAACCCTAAACTGAATTTTTCCTTTAGTTAGCATTAGGGTTTTAAACCCTAACTGAACTTTTTTCCATTCAGCCAGCATTAGGGTTTTAAACCCTAAACTGAGCTTTTCCATGCAATCAGCATTAGGGTTTTAAACCCTAAACTGAATTTTTCCTTTAGTCAGCATTAGGGTTTTAAACCCTAAACTGAACTTTTTTCCATTTAGCCAGCATTAGGGTTTTAAACCCTAAACTGAGCTTTTCCATGCAATCAGCATTAGGGTTTTAAACCCTAAACTGAGCTTTTCCATGCAATCAGCATTAGGGTTTTAAACCCTAAACTGAATTTTTCCTTTAATCAGCATTAGGGTTTTAAACCCTAAACTGAACTTTTTTCCATTCAGCCAGCATTAGGGTTTTAAACCCTAAACTGAGCTTTTCCATGCAATCAGCATTAGGGTTTTAAACCCTAAACTGAATTTTTCCTTTAGTCAGCATTAGGGTTTTAAACCCTAACTGAACTTTTTTCCATTCAGCCAGCATTAGGGTTTTGAACCCTAAACTGAGCTTTTCCATGCAATCAGCATTAGGGTTTTAAACCCTAAACTGAATTTTTCCTTTAGTCAGCATTAGGGTTTTAAACCCTAACAGAACTTTTTTCCATTCCGCCAGCATTAGGGTTTTAAACCCTAAATTGAGCTTTTCCATGCAATCAGCATTAAGGTTTTAAACCCTAAACTGAATTTTTATTTTAGTCAGCATTAGGGTTTTAAACCCTAAACTGAACTTTTTTCTATTCAGCCAGCATTAGGGTTTAAAACCCTAAACTGAGCTTTTCCATGCAATCAGCATTAAGGTTTTAAACCCTAAACTGAACTATTTTCCTTTCAGCCAGCATTAGGGTTTTAAACCCTAAACTGAGCTTTTCCATGCAATCAGCATTAGGGTTTTAAATCCTAAACTGAACTCTTTTCCTTTCAGCCAGCATTAGGGTTTTAAACCCTAAACTGAGTTTTTCCATGCAATCAGCATTAGGGTTTTAAACCCTAAACTGAATTTTTCCTTTAGTCAGCATTAGGGTTTTAAACCCTAAACTGAACTTTTTTCCATTCAGCCAGCATTAGGGTTTTAAACCCTAAACTGAGCTTTTCCATGCAATCAGCATTAGGGTTTTAAACCCTAAACTGAATTTTTCCTTTAGTCAGCATTAGGGTTTTAAACCCTAAACTGAACTTTTTTCCTTTCAGCCAGCATTAGGGTTTTAAACCCTAAACTGAGCTTTTCCATGCAATCAGCATTAGGGTTTTAAACCCTAAACTGAACTCTTTTCCTTTCAGCCAGCATTAGGGTTTTAAACCCTAAACTGAGCTTTTCCATGCAATCAGCATTAGGGTTTTAAACCCTAAACTAAATTTTTCCTTTAGTCAGCATTAGGGTTTTAAACCCTAAACTGAACTTTTTTCCATTCAGCCAACATTAGGGTTTTAAACCCTAAACTGAGCTTTTCCATGCAATCAGCATTAGGGTTTTAAACCCTAAACTGAATTTTTCCTTTAGTCAGCATTAGGGTTTTAAACCCTAAACTGAACTTTTTTCCATTCAGTCAGCATTAGGGTTTTAAACCCTAAACTGAACTTTTTTCCATTCAGCCAGCATTAGGGTTTTAAACCCTAAACTGAGCTTTTCCATGCAATCAGCATTAGGGTTTTAAAGACTAAACTGAATTTTTCCTTTAGTCAGCATTAGGGTTTTAAACCCTAAACTGAACTTTTTTCCATTCAGCCAGCATTAGGGTTTTAAACCCTAAACTGAGCTTTTATATGCAATCAGCATTAGGGTTTTAAACCCTAAACTGAATTTTTCCTTTAGTCAGCATTAGAGTTTTAAACCCTAACTGAACTTTTTTCCATTCCGCCAGCATTAGGGTTTTAAACCCTAAACTGAGCTTTTCCATGCAATCAGCATTAAGGTTTTAAACCTTAAACTGAATTTTTATTTTAGTCAGCATTAGGGTTTTAAACCCTAAACTGAACTTTTTTCCATTCAGCCAGCATTAGGGTTTTAAACCCTAAACTGAGCTTTTCCATGCAATCAGCATTAGGGTTTTAAACCCTAAACTGAACTCTTTTCCTTTCAGCCAGCATTAGGGTTTTAAACCCTAAACTTAGCTTTTCCATGCAATCAGTATTAGGGTTTTAAACCCTAAACTGAACTCTTTTCCTTTCAGCCAGCATTAGGGTTTTAAACCCTAAACTGAGCTTTTCCATGCAATCAGCATTAGGGTTTTAAACCCTAAACTGAATTTTTCTTTTAGTCAGCATTAAGGGTTTTAAACCCTAAACTGAACTTTTTTCCATTCAGCCAGCATTAGTGTTTTAAACCCTAAACTGAGCTTTTCCATGCAATCAGCATTAGGGTTTTAAACCCTAAACTGAATTTTTCCTTTAGTCAGCATTAGAGTTTTAAACCCTAAACTGAACTTTTTTCCATTCAGCCAGCATTAGGGTTTTAAACCCTAAACTGAGCTTTTCCATGCAATCAGCATTAGGGTTTTAAACCCTAAACTGAATTTTTCCTTCAGTCAACATTAGGGTTTTAAACCCTAAACTGAATTTTTCCTTTAGTCAGCATTAGGGTTTTAAACCCTAAACTGAACTTTTTCCTTTCAGTCAGCATTAGGGTTTTAAACCCTAAACTGAATTTTCCCTTTAGTCAGTATTAGGGTTTTAAACCCTAAACTGAACTTTTTTCATGCAGTCAGCATTAGGGTTTTAAACCCTAAACTGAATTTTCCCTTTAGTCAGCATTAGGGTTTTAAACCCTAAACTGAACTTTTTTCATTCATCCAGCATTAGGGTTTTAAACCCTAAACTGAGCTTTTCCATGCAGTCAGCATTAGGGTTTTAACCCTAAACTTAATTATTCCTTTAGTCAGCATTAGGGTTTTAAACCCTAAACTGAACTTTTCCTTTAGTCAGCATTAGGGTTTTAAACCCTAAACTGAACTTTTTCCTTTCAGTCAGCATTAGGGTTTTAAACCCTAAACTTAATTTTCCCTTTAGTCAGCATTAGGGTTTTAAATCCTAAACTGTACTTTTTCCATTTAGTCAGCATTAGGGTTTTAAACCCTAAACTGAACTTTTCCATTCAGTCAGCATTAGGGTTTTAAACCCTAAACTGAACTTTCCAGCCAGTCAGCATTAGGGTGTTAAACCCTAAACTGAACTCTTTTCCATTCAGTCAGCATTAGGGTTTTAAACCATAAACTAAACTTTTCCTTTAATCAGCATTAGGGTTTTAAACCCTAAACTGAATTTTTCCTTTCAGTCAGCATTAGGGTTTTAAACTCTAAACTGAACTTTCCAGTCAGTCAGCATTTGGGTTTTAAACCCTAAACTAAACTTTTTCCTTTCAGTCAGCATTAGGGTTTTAAACCCTAAACTGAACTCTTTCCTTTAGTCAACATTAGGGTTTTAAACCCTAAACTGAACTTTTTCCCTTTAGTCAGCATTAGGGTTTTAAATCCTAAACTGAACTTTTTTTTTATTTAGTCAGCATTAGGGTTTTAAACCCTAAACTGAACTTTTTCCCTTTAGTCAGCATTAGGGTTTTAAACCCTAAACTGAACTTTTTTCCTTTAGTCAGCATTAGGGTTTTAAACCCTAAACTGAACTTTTCCTTTAGTCAGCATTAGGGCCCCAACCCTAAACTGAACTTTTCCCCAGTTGGTCAGTATTAGAGTTTCAACTCTAAAACTGAACTTCTCCCCGTTGGAATTTCCCCAGCGAGTCCCTTTGTAAAAATTCCCCAACAAGCTTACCCCAACAAATCCTAGAAAGCCCGCTTTGAAACAATTCCCCAGCATGCCCCGTTGTACAAAAATCCACACAAAGATTCCACTTTGTAAATATTTCCCCCACAGAGCTTCCTTTTGTACAAATCCCCACAGAGTATCCCCAATAAAATCCCCGTTGAGAATCTCCAAGCAATATGGGACACAAAAAAAAGAGAAAAGAAAAATAAAAGAGAGCCTTACGAGGCAAGTCATCAAAAAATCTGGAAATACAAAGCCTGAGCAGTCAAAAGAGTTTCGCCATTTGAATCCAATCAACGGCAGGACTTCGCGACAGAAATAAGGACGCAACAAAGCAACAGGAACGATCAAGGTCACCAAACCGACCGTCATTTCCGAACTAACAATTGTTCTTTGTCTGAAAAGTTGAAACAGGTATAATCCAAGACAACCGTGCAAGAAGCAGGTGTCACCCAAAGAAGAAGGTACACGGGTACAAGAAATACTTTGGCAATGATGAATTCACTCGAAAGGTAAGTTTCCACGAAACTCCCTTTTATCTTCTACTAAAACAAGAAAATTCAAAAAAAGAGGTCGTTTAGTATTCTCGAACTTTGTCCCCAGCCAGTCAGCATTAGGGTTTTAAACCCTAAACTGAGCTTTTCCAGTCAGTCAGCATTAGGGTTTTAAACCCTAAACTAACCTTTTTCCTTTAATCAGCATTAGGGTTTTAAACCCTAAATTGACCTTTTTCTTTTAATCAGCATTAGGGTTTTAAACCATAATTGAACTTTTCCATTCAGTCAGCATTAGGGTTTTAAACCCTAAACTGAACTTTTCCTTTAGTCAAGCATTAGGGTTTTAAACCCTAAACTGAACTTTTTCCTTTAATCAGCATTAGGGTTTTAAACCCTAAACTGAACTTTTCCATTCAGTCAGCATTAGGGTTTTAAACACTAAACTGAACTTTTCCATTCTGTCAGCATTAGGGTTTTAAACCCTAAACTGAACTTTTCCATTCAGTCAGCATTAGGGTTTTAAACCCTAAACTGAACTTTTCCTTTAGTCAAGCATTAGGGTTTTAAACCCTAAACTGAACTCTTTCCTTTAGTCAGCATTAGGGTTTTAAACCCTAAACTGAACTTTTTCCTTTAGTCAGCATTAGGGTTTTAAACCCTAAACTGAACTCTTTAATTCAGTCAGCATTAGGGTTTTAAACCCTAAACTGACTTTTCCTTTAGTCAGCATTAGGGTTTTAAACCCTAAACTGAACTCTTTCCTTTAGTCAGCATTAGGGTTTTAAACCCTAAACTGAACTTTTTCCTTTAGTCAGCATTAGGGTTTTAAACCCTAAACTGAACTCTTTCATTTAGTCAGCATTAGGGTTTTAAACCCTAAACTGAACTTTTCCTTTAGTCCAGCATTAGGGTTTTAAACCCTAAACTGAACTCTTTCCTTTAGTCAGCATTAGGGTTTTAAACCCTAAACTGAACTTTTCCATTCAGTCAACATTAGGGTTTTAAACCCTAAACTGAACTCTTTCCTTTAGTCAGCATTAGGGTTTTAAACCCTAAACTGAACTTTTCCTTTAGTCAGCATTAGGGTTTTAAAACCTAAACTGAATTTTTCCTTTAGTTAGCATTAGGGTTTTAAACCCTAACTGAACTTTTTTCCATTCAGCCAGCATTAGGGTTTTAAACCCTAAACTGAGCTTTTCCATGCAATCAGCATTAGGGTTTTAAACACTAAACTGAATTTTTCCTTTAGTCAGCATTAGGGTTTTAAACCCTAAACTGAACTTTTTTCCATTCAGCCAGCATTAGGGTTTTAAACCCTAAACTGAGCTTTTCCATGCAATCAGCATTAGGGTTTTAAACCCAAAACTGACCTTTTTCCTTTAATCAGCATTAGGGTTTTAAACCCTAAACTGAGCTTTTCCATGCAATCAGCATTAGGGTTTTAAACCCTAAACTGAACTTTTTTCCATTCAGCCAGCATTAGGGTTTTAAACCCTAAACTGAGCTTTTCCATGCAATCAACATTAGGGTTTTAAACCCTAAACTGAATTTTTCCTTTAGTCAGCATTAGGGTTTTAAACCCTAAACTGAACTTTTTTCCATTCAGCCAGCATTAGGGTTTTAAACCCTAAACTGAGCTTTTCCATGCAATCAGCATTAGGGTTTTAAACCCTAAACTGAATTTTTCCTTTAGTCAGCATTAGGGTTTTAAACCCTAACAGAACTTTTTTCCATTCCGCCAGCATTAGGGTTTTAAACCCTAAATTGAGCTTTTCCATGCAATCAGCATTAAGGTTTTAAACCCTAAACTGAATTTTTATTTTAGTCAGCATTAGGGTTTTAAACCCTAAACTGAACTTTTTTCTATTCAGCCAGCATTAGGGTTTAAAACCCTAAACTGAGCTTTTCCATGCAATCAGCATTAAGGTTTTAAACCCTAAACTGAACTATTTTCCTTTCAGCCAGCATTAGGGTTTTAAACCCTAAACTGAGCTTTTCCATGCAATCAGCATTAGGGTTTTAAATCCTAAACTGAACTCTTTTCCTTTCAGCCAGCATTAGGTTTGAAACCCTAAACTGAGTTTTTCCATGCAATCAGCATTAGGGTTTTAAACCCTAAACTAAATTTTTCCTTTAGTTAGCATTAGGGTTTTAAACCCTAAACTGAACTTTTTTCCATTCAGCCAGCATTAGGGTTTTAAACCCTAAACTGAGGTTTTCCATGCAATCAGCATTAGGGTTTTAAACCCTAAACTGAATTTTTCCTTTAGTCAGCATTAGGGTTTTAAACCCTAAACTGAACTCTTTTCCTTTCAGCCAGCATTAGGGTTTTAAACCCTAAACTGAGCTTTTCCATGCAATCAGCATTAGGGTTTTAAACCCTAAACTGAACTCTTTTCCTTTCAGCCAGCATTAGGGTTTTAAACCCTAAACTGAGCTTTTCCATGCAATCAGCATTAGGGTTTTAAACCCTAAACTAAATTTTTCCTTTAGTCAGCATTAGGGTTTTAAACCCTAAACTGAACTTTTTTCCATTCAGCCAACATTAGGGTTTTAAACCCTAAACTGAGCTTTTCCATGCAATCAGCATTAGGGTTTTAAACCCTAAACTGACCTTTTTCCTTTAATCAACATTAGGGTTTTAAACCCTAAACTGACCTTTTTCCTTTAATCAGCATTAGGGTTTTAAACCCTAAACTGAACTTTTTTCCATTCAGTCAGCATTAGGGTTTTAAACCCTAAACTGAGCTTTTCCATGCAATCAGCATTAGGGTTTTAAAGACTAAACTGAATTTTTCCTTTAGTCAGCATTAGGGTTTTAAACCCTAACTGAACTTTTTTCCATTCAGCCAGCATTAGGGTTTTAAACCCTAAGCTGAGCTTTTATATGCAATCAGCATTAGGGTTTTAAACCCTAAACTGAATTTTTCCTTTAGTCAGCATTAGGGTTTTAAACCCTAACTGAACTTTTTTCCATTCCGCCAGCATTAGGGTTTTAAACCCTAAACTGAGCTTTTCCATGCAATCAGCATTAAGGTTTTAAACCCTAAACTGAATTTTTATTTTAGTCAGCATTAGGGTTTTAAACCCTAAACTGAACTTTTTTCCATTCAGCCAGCATTAGGGTTTTAAACCCTAAACTGAGCTTTTCCATGCAATCAGCATTAGGGTTTTAAACCCTAAACTGAACTCTTTTCCTTTCAGCCAGCATTAGGGTTTTAAACCCTAAACTTAGCTTTTCCATGCAATCAGTATTAGGGTTTTAAACCCTAAACTGAACTCTTTTCCTTTCAGCCAGCATTAGGGTTTTAAACCCTAAACTGAGCTTTTCCATGCAATCAGCATTAGGGTTTTAAACCCTAAACTGAATTTTTCTTTTAGTCAGCATTAGGGTTTTAAACCCTAAACTGAACTTTTTTCCATTCAGCCAGCATTAGTGTTTTAAACCCTAAACTGAGCTTTTCCATGCAATCAGCATTAGGGTTTTAAACCCTAAACTGAATTTTTCCTTTAGTCAGCATTAGAGTTTTAAACCCTAAACTGAACTTTTTTCCATTCAGCCAGCATTAGGGTTTTAAACCCTAAACTGAGCTTTTCCATGCAATCAGCATTAGGGTTTTAAACCCTAAACTGAATTTTTCCTTTAGTCAGCATTAGGGTTTTAAACCCTAAACTGAATTTTTCCTTTAGTCAGCATTAGGGTTTTAAACCCTAAACTGAACTTTTTCCTTTCAGTCAGCATTAGGGTTTTAAACCCTAAACTGAATTTTCCCTTTAGTCAGTATTAGGGTTTTAAACCCTAAACTGAACTTTTTTCATGCAGTCAGCATTAGGGTTTTAAACCCTAAACTGAATTTTCCCTTTAGTCAGCATTAGGGTTTTAAACCCTAAACTGAACTTTTTTCATTCATCCAGCATTAGGGTTTTAAACCCTAAACTGAGCTTTTCCATGCAGTCAGCATTAGGGTTTTAACCCTAAACTTAATTATTCCTTTAGTCAGCATTAGGGTTTTAAACCCTAAACTGAACTTTTCCTTTAGTCAGCATTAGGTTTTTAAACCCTAAACTGAACTTTTTCCTTTCAGTCAGCATTAGGGTTTTAAACCCTAAACTTAATTTTCCCTTTAGTCAGCATTAGGGTTTTAAATCCTAAACTGTACTTTTTCCATTTAGTCAGCATTAGGGTTTTAAACCCTAAACTGAACTTTTCCATTCAGTCAGCATTAGGGTTTTAAACCCTAAACTGAACTTTCCAGCCAGTCAGCATTAGGGTGTTAAACCCTAAACTGAACTCTTTTCCATTCAGTCAGCATTAGGGTTTTAAACCATAAACTAAACTTTTCCTTTAATCAGCATTAGGGTTTTAAACCCTAAACTGAATTTTTCCTTTCAGTCAGCATTAGGGTTTTAAACTCTAAACTGAACTTTCCAGCCAGTCAGCATTTGGGTTTTAAACCCTAAACTAAACTTTTTCCTTTCAGTCAGCATTAGGGTTTTAAACCCTAAACTGAACTCTTTCCTTTAGTCAACATTAGGGTTTTAAACCCTAAACTGAACTTTTTCCCTTTAGTCAGCATTAGGGTTTTAAATCCTAAACTGAACTTTTTTTTTATTTAGTCAGCATTAGGGTTTTAAACCCTAAACTAAAGTTTTTCCATTTAGTCGGCATTAGGGTTTTAAACCCTAAACTGAACTTTTTTCCTTTAGTCAGCATTAGGGTTTTAAACCCTAAACTGAACTTTTCCTTTAGTCAGCATTAGGGCCCCAACCCTAAACTGAACTTTTCCCCAGTTGGTCAGTATTAGAGTTTCAACTCTAAAACTGAACTTCTCCCCAACTAGTCGGTATTAGGGCTCCAACCCTGAATTAAGCATTCATATCTTGTTTCATCAATTTTATGAACTTCTTGGCGAATAATTCACGAAATTTTCCTAGTGAAACTGGGGCAAAAAATTTCGTTCGTTTGTTTTTCCCGTGGGTCTAACCTCGAGCCACACGGATCGAAATGACCCACGAGATGAGACTCAACTCAGAATCTAAGAAGAAAAAGACAAAAAGAAGATGTCCGAGATATTCGGAAAGGCGAGAGGCGGATCGTTCAAAGGTTTGATCAAGGTCCCGAGTTCTACCAACCCCGTCCTATTCAGTATCGCAGAAATAAATAGGCGCCTACAACTTGCAAGCATCAAGATTCAGATCGGAGTCTACAAGCAGAATCAGCTAAGACCCCAGATCAAGTCGCAAAAGAATCATAGATAGGAATCTTGTAACTAGCAGTGGACATGCATATAAGTGTTTAGTTCAGTTTCAATTTTTCTTTGGTTGTAATAAGGCGGTCAGTAAAGCAGCGGTGACAACAGCAACAGCAGTAACAGCAAGCGTTGCAATCCCATGGTAGTCCCAGCTACCCAAAGTTTCCCGAACTACATTAACCTGATTCCCCTTTAGCCAGGGATATGTAGGAAACCTTTGAAGCAGAGGTTCGGTTAAATCTTTTTTTTTCAAAAAAAAAATGCTTCACACGGAGTACTCTGATAGGCAAAAATCGCTCACTTTATCTTTTGCGCGAAAACCCTTCGTGTCTTCGGGCAAAGAGGGGCAGCTGTAAGCACGTGATTTTTGCCCTATATGAGAAATACTCCCAGAAAATGCAAAATAAAATGATTTTCCTTGGTGTGCAATTTTGAGTATTTTTGTGATATTTTTGGATAATTATTTGTATTTGTCTGTGTTTGCTTATTTGTTAAATTAATAAAAAATATAAAAATATGTCGCATTTTGCATGTAGGATTTCATTCTACAATTGTTAGTAATTAAATTAGTTTTACAAAAATTAAAATTACAAAAATAGGCATCTTTTGCATTTTTAGCATTTAATGTCCAAATGAACAATTTTATGCTTAATTATTACTTAATTGTGCGTTAATTGTTATTGGGAGTTAATTTGCGATTTTATAACTTAATTTAGTTCTTAATAATAATTTAAGTATTTTTATAATTTAGTTTTAGAAAATAAAAGAAGAAAAGATAACAAAAATACAAATAAAAATCGGATTGGGCCACTTCTTCAATTTTCAACCCCAGGCCCAAACAATTGTCCACGACCCAGTCCACTTCACACGGGTCGACCCGGTCCGCCCCATTAACCCAATACCCAACCCCTTTCTTCATTTTTTGGTCTAAACACAAAAACAAAACAAAAATAACAAAAAACCAAAAACCCTAAAGACTAACTCATCTGCCTCCTCTCTTCATCCTCTCAAAACTCCAAGCTCACAACCATGGCTGCCCAAACCATGCTCCTTTCTTCTGCGTCCACCACCCAGCACCTTCCCACCGCGAACACCACCACCATGGACGCAGCCCGGACTCTCTCACGTCCAAACACCTTCGACCAAACAGTCCCCGTCAACCACCAGCTTCCCCCTCGTCATCACTGGCGAGTCGACGACCAAACAACCACCAAACGCCACTGCCCAGACGAACCCTCGCACCCCCAATGCTCGAACCATCGGACCCCCCTGTCGAGTAGCAGCTGTTGATGCTGCTGCTGCGTCACGTTCTTCTCCGGCAAAAACCCAGAAAACGAACAAGAACCCGTCGCCTCCAGCTGCCTCCCCGTCATCGTCGCGACCCAGTTCTGTCGCGTCTCCGCTGTTTCCATTGGCCAAGCTCATCGTCCAGTTTGAAGCCCCGTCCCCAGCTGTCGCGTCTCCGCTGTCCGTCGACCTCTCATATGGGTTTGTACTGAAACCTCGTCGTCCACGGATGCTTTTACTGCTTCACTTCTGCCGCACCAACTGCCGGTTTAGCTTCGGCGTGGTTTTCAGTTGTCAACCGCCGATATTGCTTCGTAGGTTCATGTTCGTCATCGTCTGCTCGTGTTCGCCATCGTTTGGTTTGAGCTTTGGTCGAGGCTCGTCAAGTTCGTTGTTTGTTTGGTCGTTGTTCGTCGTTTCGATCCGGTTAGTAGTTTTTTTTTCTAGTTTTATTTTGTCCGTATTTTGTTTTGATATTTTCGAATCTAAAATCGGCAAATGTTTGTTTTGTTTATCGTTTGAATTAATTTTTAGTTCATGTGTTGTTTGTTAAATTAATTTTTCAGATTTCAAATGAAAGATTAATTAATTGTTTTTCATGATTATTCCATGTTTGTATTGTTGTTTAAGTGAATATTTGTTGGTTTAATGTTTGTTAGATTCAAATTGAAATTTAATTAATTATTTCTTCAATTTGTTTCATGTTGTTATGAACTTTCCGGAAATTAGTAATGTTGCTTGAATCATTGAATCTGGCATGTTTTGTTGCTTAAAAATAGATTTAATTCATGTTCGTCTTGGTTTGAAGTTCATGTGTAAATTCAGTGATTTAATGTGAGTTTATGTTTGTTTGTGATTTGTTAGTTTAATTTGAATCATGCATATTGTTGTTTGTATTATTGTCTCTTTGTTCATCCATTAATGGTCTAAATTAACCAGGATTGGTTCCCGATATGGTTAATTCATTCCATTAATTTTGAGTTGTGTTGTTCATCGTGTTCATATAATTGTTGTTGAAGATTGTTGAGAAATTGGTCATCTTGACTATATTTTGGTTGAGTTATGATTAATTGATTGTTTAGAGCAGAGGGGTAATTTGGTAAATTGCATTGCATTCGGGGGTAGATTTGTAATTGCAATAAGGTCGGAGGGGTAGTTTGGTAATTGAACATTATTTTGATTCTTTATGTTAAGCATGGGGGACAAATATAATGGGGTGGGGTTTTTGATGTACTTGTTTAATATAATGGGGGACAAGACAAAACATAATGGGGAGGAATCTTGTACTTGTTTAATGTAGGCATGGGGGACATATTGTAATGGGTTGGTAATGTGGCATTTATTTTAATGTAGGCATGGGGGACATATGGTAATGGGTTGGGAATGTGGTATTTATTTAAAGAAGACATTTAATAGTGGGACAAAGCATGTCATTGGGGGAATAATTTGGGGGTTGGGAATTGAAGACTTGTCTTGCTATATATAGAGTCATTCTTGACATTAAAGGGGGGACTTGAGAGTTTTAAGAGAGATTTTTTTGGGGGGGAGAGAAAAAGAGTTGAATATTATTGAGAGGATTTTTAGAGAGAGTGGACAGATTCTTTTTACACTTGAGAGTTGACATACTTTTATACTTGGAGAGAGTTTGTGATAGTAAAAGAGAAAGACAATTTAAACTTTCACTCGAACAATTCTGTTTGCTTTTCTTCGAGTGTTATTCAAAAGTCAGAAACTACTGCATCTCGTATCTTTTTCTCTCTTTTGCTTTGACTGCAATTGTACTTTTGCACTGCTGAGTTTTCAATCTGTTACTGGGTTATTCTACTGGTTGTTACTGGTTTTGCGGTGTTGCTGAACCTGTTGTTGCCGCGTTATTACTGTCGCTGACCCCTACTTCTTTTGTTCTTGTACTGCTGTTTCCAGGTACACATTTGTACAATCTCGGCTTGAAGCAAAAAATGAAATATTAATCAGGCTTTGTTCCTGTTGAATCCGAATTGTTTAGATTTGTTGTTTGAATATAATTTTCCTTTCTTTATATAAAAATGTAGTCGATTTATTAATAAGTAATGGATTGCATATGTATAACCTCTTCATCTAATAATGTTACTTGAATTAATCTGTTTTTGATATTATTGTGTATCTATCTCATGCTCTAGTATTAGTAAATAATAGAATGTAGAATTAAAGCAGTTTTTCCTTGTACAAACGCGATCGCAATTTTCCGTTCACATTAGTCGTAACTTAATAAATAAGTTACGTTTTTCAGCATGTAAATAATTAAGAAATTTTCTTTTATTTTAGAGATGAACTTAATAGAAAATATAGTCACTGTAGGTTTATCCTTTTAAATAAAAATGAGACGAGCCTCGACAAACAAAAATGCACAAGCTGCGGGGCCCTCTAAATGTATATATTAAAATACTTAGAATTCGGGACAGGCCGTTTAGCGAATTTTACGGCCTTCCCAAAATAACAATACGCTAGTTGCTTTAGGCGCACCTTTAATAATTTAACCTTCTTAAACACGGGTGCACATTGATGTGACCCAAATCCGAATCTCAACGGAGTCAAAATGTGTCGACGACCACGGGTGCATTGATTGTGACGTGGTTCGAGATGCATTTTCACGACGTTGCAATTCTATAAAAATAAATGATAATAATAAAAGCGGTTTAAACTTAATAAAAGCACGTAAGTCATAACATATATTTAAATCAGATATTTAGCCATTATAACAATTTAAGCGACCGTGCTAGAACCACGGGATTCGAGGGTGCCTAACACCTTCCCTCGGGTCAACAGAATTCCTTACTTAGAATTTCTGGTTCGCAGACTTCATTTGGAAAAGTCAAAAATTTCCTCGATTTGGGATTCAAGATAAACCGGTGACTTGGGACACCAAAAACCAAACCTTTCCCAAGTGGCGACTCTGAATTAAATAAATAATCCCATTTCGAATATTGTCACTTAAATTGAAAAAACTCCCCTCACGCATTTAACCCTTCGGGGCGGGGCGCGCAAAAAGGAGGTGTGACACCAACAATGTTATCTCTTATATGAAGGCTCGGCGTATGGTCGAGAAGGGGTGTCTAGCTTATTTGGCTTATGTCCACGATTCTAGTGTGAAGGTTCTTTACATGGATTCTATACCAGTTGTTCGAGAGTTTCCAGAGGTATTTCCTGCAGACCTACCGGGGATGCCACCCGACAGAGATATTGACTTCTGTATTGATTTGGTTCTGGGCACTCAACCCATTTCTATTCTGCAATATCATATGGCCCCACCAGAGTTGAAAGAGTTGAAGGAGCAGTTGCAAGATTTGCTTGATAGGGGATTAATTAGACCTAATATCTCTTCCTAGGGTGCGCCCGTGTTATTTGTGATGAAGAAAGATGGGTCGATGAGGTTGTGCATTGATTACCGGCAGTTGAACAAAGTCACTATCAAGAACAAATATCCATTGTCAAGGATTGATGACTTCTTTGATCAGCTTCAGGGTGCCAAAGTATTTTCAAAGATCGATCTGAGGTCTTGCTACCATCAGTTGAGGATAAGGACATCCGATGTCCCTAAGACAGCTTTTCGAACTCGATATGGGCACTATGAGTTCCTGGTAATGTCATTTGTCTTGAGAAATGCCCCAAAAGCATTTATGGATTTGATAAACCGGGTGTTCAAGCCATATCTGGATTCCTTTGTGATTGTGTTTATTGATGATATCTTGATCTACTCCCGCAATCGAGAGGAGCATGTGCAGCATCTTCGGATCGTACTTCAGACGCTGAGAGATAGCCAGTTGTATGCTAAGTTCTCAAAATGCGAGTTTTTGTTGGACTCAGTCGCTTTCTTAGGGCACGTTGTAACAACAGAGGGTAGGTTGCACATTGAACTACATAAATATTCAACTTCAACCTCTAGTATTCTCCCATAAATGATCTATTAATGTATTACGAAGTGCAGAATGAGCATCTTTGTCCCTAATTCTTCTATGTCGAGCTAAAAATTCTTGAAATCGTTGATTTTCATCTACTGCCATTTCTACTATTGGAATTGGACCTTCCAAATCATCTTGAATTGGTGCATTAAGATCACGCTCATTCTCGATTATCATGTTGTGCAGTATAATATATGTAGTCATTATATCATGAGAATCCTACCCATGATTCACCCTATCTATCATCTCCTAACTTATCATCATTTTCACTAAATTTAAATGAGGATGTTGCAGGTGATTCCACGACATCACAACGACCTAGCGGGGTTAAGAAAGCAAAAATGAAGAGAAAAATTGACGAAGATTATATGAAGACAATCCAATCAGAAAATAATCGGATGGTTGAGGCGATGAATAATGCAACCGAGGCAAAAAAGGATGTTTTGACTGTTCAAAAAGAAAAAATAAGAGTAAAAGAAATAAAAGAAGAAAATAAAGTTTTAATGGTGGATGTGGATTCTATTGTCGATCCAACTCGTCGTAAATTTATGCGACAAGAACAACAACGAATAATGTATAAAAGAAGTCAACAATATCAACAGTCACAACCGCAACAATCCTCATCCCCATTCACTCTATACTATAATGATTTTGGTGTAACTGGAAACGACATATCTCCCTACTTAGTTATTATGATATTTATCGTAGTTTCAATTTTTATGTATTTTAAATTAATGTATTTTCGATTTTCATGTATTTTCACTTTTCACTTTTTAATTTTAGCAACATCTAATATTTTATATTCACACCTTTCAATTTTAGCAACATATAATATTTTATATTTGCATCATTCATTTTTTGAGATGATTATATATATTTTTTTGTACAATTATAACTTATAATAAAATTAACTTACAATTTTACATAAATGCACGAAAATTAATTTATCAAAATTATATGCCAAAGTTAAAATGTAAAATTAATACTATAATATAAAGATATTACATAAACATAATTAGGTATATATAAAGAGATAAATTAAAAGATTAAATAATAAAATATTACATAAATAGTAATGGGGGAGATGAATAGTGTACCCCATATTTGAGGGAACACTATTCATCCCCCATTTTGGGAACAAAAATGAGGGTAGGTTGGAGCTTTATTACCCCAAAAATTGCACTACGGGGAAATGGGGTAAGAGAGGTCCAATGTAATAAATGGTTAAAATAAGGAAAGAAAGTGGCCTCTGAACAATGACGAAACATGTCCAAGGCTCCAAGCAGTAGATGTAAACTAAATTACTGTTGATATACAAAATTGGCAGATCGCCACTAAAACTTGTGAGTTAGAACCCTAAATTTAGGTGAAAGAGAGAATGAACGAGAGAAGTAGAGGACACTTCTTATTTCCGATATAACCAAAGTAATTACAAAAGAATCCATTCTCTAGAAACTTTAGTGTATATATATATATATATATATGTACAAGTTTTGTGACTAAACTATAAATTGTAATGTAAATGTAACTAGGTATTAGGCCTGCTCTGCACTTGGGCCAGATTTATTGATGAGTTTTCAGTTGGGCCCACGTTTACACCCCCCTTCAAGATGGAGGGTGAGAACACCCCAAGCTTGGACAAAAGAGATCTGTGGGTAGCACCATACAAGGATTAGTCAGAATATCTGCAAGCTGCTGGCCTGTGGAGATAAAGTGTAAAGAGATGATACCATCAAATAGACAATCTCTAACGAAATGACAATCGACCTCAATATGTTTTGTGCGTTCGTGGAAGACAGGTTTCTTAGCAATGTGGAGGGCAGCCATACTATCACAGAACACAGGTATGGGAGCAAAAATAGATAATCCAAGAATAGCCAAAAGGAGATGGAGCCAGGATAACTCAGCTACAACCATTCGAAAGGCCCTATATTCAGCCTCAGCAGATGATAGAGAGATCGTGGGTTGCTTCTTGCTCTTCCAAGATATGGGGCTATCCCCAAGTGTAATGAAAAACCTAGTTACTAATTTTCTAGAGTTAGCACAAGCTGCCCAATCAGAATTTGAATAGGCTTTAAGAGAAAAATCAGCAGCATAAGATAGAAGAATGCCTTGTGCAGGATCATTCATAATGTATCGAAGAACATGAAGACCAGCCTGCATGTGTGGTGTCTAAGGTCTTTGCAAAAACTGGCTTAAATATTGAACAACAAAAGAGATATTAGGTCGTGTGTGTTGCAAAAAATTAAGCTTGCCAATGAGGCGCCTATAGGTACTTGCATCAGCAAGAGGTGCATCCACATCAACCAAGAGCTTGAGAGAAGGATCAAGAGGAGTAACAACTGGTGAAAAATGTTGACAACTGAATTCTGCCAATAAATCTGAGGCATATTTGTGTTGATTCATAAGATAACCAGTAGGATGAGAAGTGATCTCGAGCCCCAAAAAATAATGAACACATCCCAGATCCTTGATCTTAAATTGGGCATCCAGAAAAGCCTTCAAGGCATCCAACTCAGATATGTTATCCCCAGCAAGGAGGATATCATCAACATATACAGCAAGAACCACTAATGAACCATCAGAAACCTTAGTGAACAATGAGTAATCATTTTTGCTGGCTGTGTAACCTCTGGAAACCATCAGACAATTTAGAAAACCATTGTCTAGAAGCCTGTTTAAGTCCATACAAAGACTTTCTGAGTTTACAAACTAAAGGAGAGGAAGAAGAAGATGCAGAAGGAGAAGAAGAGATGACAAGTCTAGGGGGAACCTTCATATACACATCCTCATGAAGGTCACCATGGAGGAAAGCATTTTAACATCTAGTTGAAAAACAGTCCAATTTCTTTTCACAGCTAAGGTCAAGAGACATTTAATTGTAGTAAGTTTGACAACAGGAGAAAAGTCTCATTATAATCAACACCCACTTTTTGAGTGTCACCTCTAATGACTAATCTTGCTTTATACCTTTCAATGGAACCATCAGATCTCTGTTTAATTTTATAAACCTACTTACAATGGATAGCTTTCTTGTGAGGGGGAAGAGCAATTACATCCCAAGTGTGGTTGGCATCCAATGCCTCAAATTCCTTCAACATGGCTTCTTGCCAAGCAGGATGAGAGGCTGCATGTTGATAGTATTGAGGCTCATGTGCATGGATGTCAGAAGTAGATAGCTTGGTAAAAGAAGAAACAGGTGCAGAGGACTGAACATGGGAACATACATAATCTGAGAGATAGGAAGGAGGATTGATAGTTCTGGAGGACTTTCTGACAAGAAGAGGTGAGGTAGAAGAAGAAGAAGGAGGAGGAGAAATTGAAGGAGAAGCAGGAGGAGGAGATGAAGAAGAATCAAGGTGAGGAGAGGAAGATACAAGTGGCTAGGAAAAAGGTGAATGAGAAACAGAAGATGGTGTAGTTGTGGAAACATCAGGTGAAGCAACATCAACAAAGGGATGTAAAGAAGGGATGGTAGGAAAAGAAGAGGGAGAAGTGGGGTGAAAAGGAAAGATTAACTCATAAAATACCACATCTCTGGAGCAAAAAACTGAATGAGAATCCAAGTTAAGGAGCTTGTAGCCCTTCTTTCCACAAGGATAGCCTAGAAAAACAGCTGTAATAGATCTAGGTTGGAACTTGTCCCTACCAGGCTTGGGAGAAGATGCATAAGCTAGGCATCCAAAAGATCTTAAGTGGGAGTAAGAAGGAGGATTACCATGAAGTTTTTCAAAAGGAGAAATATGCATCAAAATGTTTGAAGGGAACCTGTTGACAAGATAAGTAGCAGTTAAAACACATTCACCCCAATATTTCAAAGGGAGTTTAGATTGAAAGAGTAAAGCCCCGGAAACCTCTAAAAGATGTTTATGTTTTCTCTCAACTATCCCATTTTGTTGTGGGGTATGAGTCATAGAGGTCTGATGAAGGATGCCATTGTCTGAAAAAAATTTCTTACATTCAGAACTCCCCCCTCCCTCCCCCAAATTCAAAAGCATTGTCAGACCTGAATGTCTGAACATTAGAATGAAAATTGATCTTAACCATGGAAACAAATGCCTTTAAAATGGGGAGAGAATTACTTTTACAAGAAGTGAGTCCAAGTGACTCTAGAATAATCATCAACTAAAATAATAAAATACCTAAAACCATTGTATGTGCTAGTGTGGTATGGTCCCCATATGTCAATATGAAATAATTGAAAAGGAATAGAAGAATGAGTGGAACTTTCAGGAAAGGGCATTCTTTGTTGCCTAGCCATTGGACAGACAGAGCAATGAAAGTGTTGTTTAGAAGAGAGTTTATCAGACAAATAAGAGATAGACCTCATTTTGTGAAAGGCATGTGTCCGAGTCTTTGATGCCAAAATACATCAGTTTTATTGCCAGTATTGGGAGAAATACAAGAAGCACTATGATTTTCCAAAGTAGGAATAGAAACAGAATTACTAGCACAATGAGAAACAAAATTGACAATGGAATTACACTTATTTACAGGAATGAAAGAACTAATTGCAGGAGAATTAGAGCAAGAGACTGGAGTTAGTGAAGCATCAGGATGCAGAAAGTATAGCCCTTTTGCAGCTTTACCAATTTTCAACGGCCTCTTCAGAGAAGGGGCCTGTAGAAAACAGGCAAATTTGGTAAGAATTGCATAACAATCAAGTTGAATAATCAATTTGTGAATGAAAATCAGATTAAATTAAAAAGAATGTACAAGAAGTACATTGTGTAAAGTAATATCATGTCTTAAATGTAAAGAACCAGTAGATATAACTTTCACTTTGTACCCATTAGGTAGAGTAATTAGAAAGGGAGCAAATAATGGTTGTAGATTGTGAAGAAAATGTTTGTGCGGTGTCATGTTGTTTGTTGCACCTAAGTCTATAATCCAAGCATTTACATCTAACTGTGATAAGCCACACACATGAAACTCAGGAATACTAACTACAGAACAACACATACCTGCAAAATTGGCATAAGCAGCATTTTCACTAAAAGAGCTCTCATAGTTGAAACTAGTAGAGACTGGAGGAGCTGTGACATGAGCATGCTGAATCAAGGACATGATCTGCTGATATTGTTCCTTAGTGAAGCCATGAGGTGAAGAAGAAGAACTCCCAAGTTGAGTTGGAACATCTGTATTCTGAACATATGAAGTTGAACCTTTCCTATTCTTTGTAAACTTAAAATCTTGAGGAAATCCATGTAACCTGTAGCATTTATCAACTGTATGTCCAGTCTTCTTACAGTATTTACATGAAACAGTTGATGTGGGTTGCCTCTTGGGCTCAAATTGAACCTTTTGAAGAAAGTTCCTGTTGTGAGATCCTTGACCGACTGATGCAGAGAATGATGTAGAATCATTTGAGAAGCTAGGAACATGAGATAAACTCTCCTTCTGATATTCATCATGTTGAAGCATAGAGTATGCTCTACTAATCGATGGCATGGGGAACATCATCATGATATTAGATTTACATGAGGAATAAGTGTCATTTAAATCATTGAGAAATTGAAATAGTCGCTGATCTTCCAGGAGCTTATGCAAGGCACCACAGGTACAGGTTGGTCCTACATAGGCTGCATTTAACTCATCCCATAAACCTTTCATCCTAGTAAAATATGTAGCTATATCTGATGATCCCTGAGTTGTTGTACTTATCTCCCTTTGGATTTGTATGTACTTTGATCCATTAGACTGACCAAGTCGTTCATTAATGTTTGTCCATATGTCTTTAGCTGTGTTAAATCCTATGAGACTAACTGAAATATCTCTGGTTAAAGAGTTAGTCATCCAAGCAATTAGCATGTCATTACATCTTTCCCAAGCAGGGTAATAAGGCGAATCAGTCCCTGGTTGGGGGGTTCCTTCCAGTAATAACTCCAAGTTTGTTTTTAGAAGATAAAGCGACAAGCATATTTTTCCTCCAAGCAACAAAACCTCGACCATCAAACGAAGGAGAGACTAACGGAGTATTAGAATTATTGGATGGATGAATGTAGAATAGATGAGAAGGATCAACAGAAAATACAGTGAAACTATCAGAACTAGATGTAGATGTTGAGATGGTAGGAATGGTACCCATTACAAATTCAGTAGACAAAATGTGAAGGAACAGCACTAAGAAAAATCTCCAAATTGCTATCGTACAAAAGATAACTAGGTCAAGTGAGAATTTTTACCGTTAAACTGCAATTCATCACGCAAATCTAGCAATTTACACCAAAATTGAGCTGAATCGAGGCTGAAATCCAGAGAAGTTTCATTTTTAGAAGAAAAACTTGGAAAACTAATTTTCCACCAAATGAGAATTCCACCGGAGAAGTCTGTTGAGGCTACCATCGATCGATTGCGGACAGTGAGAACTACATATACACTAGCTCTGATACCATGTTGATACACAAAATTGGCAGATCGCCATTAAAACTTGTGAGTTAGAATCCTAAATTCAGGTGAAAGAGAGAATGAACGAGAGAAGCAAAGGACACTTCTTATTTTCGATATAACCAAAGTAATTACAAAAGAATCCATTCTCTAGAAACTTCAGTGTCTATATATATGTACAAGTTTTGTGGCTAAACTATAAATTGTAATGTAAATGTAACTAGGTATTGGGCCTGCTCTGCACTTGGGCCAGATTCATTGATGAGGTTTCAGCTGAGCCCACGTTTACAATTACAACTAACTTTTGTATGCATCAAATCCACTCAAAGAACGTGGAATTCTAGAAAAGCCTTTACCTTCATGCCAGACAAGCATGTTGATGAAACAGGCACTTCAAGGCATTCAATTGTTGCTTCTAATATATATATATATATATATATATATATATATATATATATATATATATATATTATTTTGTATAAAATGCATAAATATTTTGATTTTTTTCCTACGTTATATGGAATAAACAATTAGATTTTTCTTTCATTTTATTTTTAATATAAAGTTTTGATTTTTACTTCAAATTATATGTTCTTTTATTACTTTGTATAAAATGTATCAATATTTTTAGAATTTTTTTCCACATAAGATGGAATAAGCAATTAGACTTTTTTCTATTTTTCCAAAGTAAGATATAGGGTACGATATTTTTGTTTATTAGGTTTCAGCTGAGCCCACGTTTACAATTACAACTAACTTTTGTATGCATCAAATCCACTCAAATAACGTGGAATTCTAGAAAAGCCTTTACCTTCATGCCAGACAAGCATGTTGATGAAACAGGCACTTCAAGGCATTCAATTGTTGCTTCTAATATATATATATATATATATATATATATATATATATATATATATATATATATATATTATTTTGTATAAAATGCATAAATATTTTGATTTTTTTCCTACGTTATATGGAATAAGCAATTAGATTTTTCTTTCATTTTATTTTTAATATAAAGTTTTGATTTTTACTTCAAATTATATGTTCTTTTATTACTTTGTATAAAATGTATCAATATTTTTAGAATTTTTTTCCACATAAGATGGAATAAGCAATTAGACTTTTTTCTATTTTTCCAAAGTAAGATATAGGGTACGATATTTTTGTTTATTTTGGGAACATCTCCACCCCTAACACCAAATTAACTTATAATTTTATATAAATATAATATATACAAAAAGTAATATATCAAAAAAATCGTATATAAAATTAATATTATAAAGATCTTAATATAAAAACTAATTATATAAACAATATATGATAAATTAAAAGTCCAAAAAAATAAAAAGATTAATAAAATAATAATAAATCAAATTTGGTGTTGATGAATAGTGTTGCACCAAATTTGGTGCAACACTATTCATGCACTCTAATTGTGCAAGATTTGGTGTTGCATTGGAGCAAAAAAAATACCAAATTTTACACCAAATTTAGATTTGGTGCAAAAAATAGTGCACCCTTGGAGATGCCCTAAGACTGTCAATTCTCTCTTGAATCTAGTCCGGACTTAAATGATGTGTTTTCAATAAACGATGAGTTGATTCTGTTACATGAAAGCTAGTGTAACTGTTCAGAGACGGTGCAAGTTAACTAAGTTGCAATAACTATCCTGTGAAATATTATTTGGTATAAGTTATAAACTTTAAGACTGTTACTTTTCCTAGAGGTTTGTTGAAACGCAAGAGAAACATGTCATAGCCAGGCAGGCATGTTGATGACATAGATAGCTTAAACCCCAACTGTTATTTCTAATATAAGAGAATTAAATTTCATTTTTTATTTCCTTCAAACAAATTCTATCTTTTTTCTTTTTTCCATATTCATCATATATAATTCATTTTTAAATAATGGTTATATTTCAATTTATGGAATTATAATAATAATAAAATTAACTTATTATTTTATATAAATATAATATATACAAAAATTAATATATCAAAAAAATAGGATATAAAATTAAAATTATAAAGATCTTAATATAAAAATTAATTATATACGCAATATATGATAAATTAAAAGTCTAAAAAAATAAAAAGATGAATAAAATAATAATAAATAAAATTTGGTGTTGATGAATAGTATTGCACCAAATTCGGTGCAACACTATTCATGCACTGTAATGGCGCAAGATTTGGTATTGCATTGGAGCAAAAAAATACCAAATTTTACACCAAATTTAGATTTGGTGCAAAAAATAGTGCACCCTTGGAGATGCCCTAAGACTGCCAATTCTCTCGTTAATCTAGTCCGAACTTAAATGATGTGTTTTCAATAAACGATGAGTTGATTCTGTTACATGAAAACTAGTGTAACTGTTCAGAGACAGTGCAAGCTAACTAAGCTGCAATAACTATCCTATGAGATATTATTTGGTATAAGTTATCAACTTTAAGACTTTTACTTTTCCTAGAGGTCTGTTGAAACGCCAGAGAAGCATGTCATAGCTAGGCAGGCATGTTGATGACACAGATAGCTTAAACCCAACTATTGTTTCTAATATAAGAGAATTAAATTTCATTTTTTATTTCCTTCAAACAAATTCTATCTTTTTTCTTTTTTCCATATTCATCATATATAATTCATTTTTAAATAATGGTTATATTTCAATTTATGGAATTATAATAATAATAAAATTAACTTATTATTTTATATAAATATAATATATACAAAAATTAATATATCAAAAAAATAGGATATAAAATTAAAATTATAAAGATCTTAATATAAAAATTAATTATATACACAATATATGATAAATTAAAAGTCTAAAAAAATAAAAAGATGAATAAAATAATAATAAATAAAATTTGGTGTTGATGAATAGTATTGCACCAAATTCGGTGCAACACTATTCATGCACTGTAATGGCGCAAGATTTGGTATTGCATTGGAGCAAAAAAATACCAAATTTTACACCAAATTTAGATTTGGTGCAAAAAATAGTGCACCCTTGGAGATGCCCTAAGACTGCCAATTCTCTCGTTAATCTAGTCCGAACTTAAATGATGTGTTTTCAATAAACGATGAGTTGATTCTGTTACATGAAAACTAGTGTAACTGTTCAGAGACAGTGCAAGCTAACTAAGCTGCAATAACTATCCTATGAGATATTATTTGGTATAAGTTATCAACTTTAAGACTTTTACTTTTCCTAGAGGTCTGTTGGAACGCCAGAGAAGCATGTCATAGCTAGGCAGGCATGTTGATGACACAGATAGCTTAAACCCAACTATTGTTTCTAATAAGAGAAATAAAACACTGGGGAATGGTACACAGGCGGATCCAGAATTTCAAGAGAATGAGTGCATTGTTATAAAGAAGTGCATCTAAAATTTACATTTGACGGATTTAACTTTAGTCTTTTACCATGAACTGACTATACTTTTTAAATTATACGTTCAAAATTATATTCTTTTTGAAATTTTAGTAATTTTCACATGTATATTTATACTTCTTGCCGAAATCAAGACCGTTTAAAGTGGGATTTGAACCGTTAATTTCACGAGATACACCCAATAATAACTGCACCATATGAGTCTTTGAGCACGGGTTCACGCATATATATATTTAAGTAATTTTGAAAAAATATAACATTATTATACATATGTTTACCTCGAAAATACGAGTAACAATTAAATTTGATTTGTGGTTTTAAAGATATTTGACTTAGTTCAATACCAATTAATAATCAAGAAATATGAAGTAGAAATGAAAGAAGTAAGAGAATCAAACCAATGTTATCTAGCAGTAGTGACCTCGAGCTGAATTTAGCACAATAAAGTAAGAACAATAAATATAAAGAACATGTCTGATGAACAGTAGGCAAAAAGTAGAGAGTATATTCTTTGCTCAATGATTAGATGATGTTACAATTGATTGGGGTCCCCTTTATATAATAGGGGAACCCTAAATAAAGTATATTTATATTTATAGTAAGGAATATTCTTGGTATATCTGTCTAACCGCCTAGTACGGAATGATACAATTCTATTACGGGATTTACGCCATGATTTTGGGGGCGTGGCAGGAATCTAGCTCATTCTGTTACAAATCCACAACGGCACTATTTCGGGGTTGAGCATACTTGACCTTGATATTCCTTGTACTCCTATCTCCAGGTATTGCACTCTGTCTTCGAGCTCGAGTCTGGCCAACTGGTCTCGAACTCGACCTCGCCTAGACTTGGGCCTAGGACGGACCCTCGAGCCTATAAATCGGAGGCATATGATTTTAACCGTATACAACATGGTTTAGGGTAAGACTGGAATGTGTGTTGGTTAGGCCCAGGCCCGCGAGCCCATATGGGTAGTGGGCCTAAACGAGCCTAATCGTTTAAGCCCGGGACCAGAGGAGGTGCAAGCCTAAGTGGGTCGGTTCATTGAAGAAGCCTGTTAGGACCAGGACCGTTTGGGCCCGGGCCCGGGTCTTAAGTTGGTCGGTTCAACCGGTCCTAACGGGTCCCAAACGGGCCTAACGACTACTTTTAAAAAAAATCTAAATTTTTTTTAGCCGTTGCAACATTTAAAAAGTGGTCATTGGCTTACAAAAATAGTCGTTTGGGCTTTCTAAAATAGCCATTTAACCCCCTCCCCTCCCCCCCCCAACTTTGTTTTAACCCCAAACTTTTTATAATTATACTTTTTCCCTATTTTCAACTATAAATACCCCCTCATTCTTTCATTTTTCTCACAAAATCATCAATCTCTCTCATTTCTCAAACTCAAATTGAAGTATTCAAGTCTTCACTCATCTCTCATTTCTCAAACTCAAATTCTTAATTCAAGTTAATCATGCCCGGTGATTCTTGATTGCGCCCATTTGTTTTGGAACACTTTAATGTGGTAGAAGAAAATGAAGAAGTTTACATAATAAAGTGCAAGAACTGTGGTCGAGTCTACACTCATCGTCCAAAGTTGGAGGGCACAGACTGTTTAAGGAGGTATATAAAGAGTTATCTTGCACGTTCTCCAAACATTCGTATTTAAGATTTTAAGTTGATTTGAGACAATTTGTGTTATTTTAAAATTATTAGACGTATTATGCTTTATGTTTTAGTTTGTTAGATTAATTTGAAGTATTATGTGAATTAAAAAATTTTAAGTCACAATTATATAATATAATTTATAAGAAATTGCCTTAGATAAAAAAAAATTTGAAAAGAGCCAGGCCCACTTAGGCCCATATATATATATATATATATATATATATATATATATATACAATTTACAAGAAATTGTCTTAGATAAAAAAAATTAAAAAAATATGCCAGGCCCACTTAGCCTAGATCATTAGTTCGTGGTCCTGGTCTGGTTACCTCCAAAAGCCCACGAAGCCCGGGCCTACATAGGACCGGCCCACAAGGCCCATTTAGGCCAGGCCAGGCCCGTTTGCCATCCTTAGTTTAGGGAGATAAGCATGGGTTCACGTGAACCCATATCCCTGAACGTGGAGATCTGTTAAGGAGAGGATTAAAAGGAGAAACCATGGCATTAGCCTATAATTGTTGTTAGTTGCTGCAACAAAAAAAAGCATATGACGTAAATTCGCAGAATGCTGCTTTGTCTCTCCTCACCTGTCATTTTTCTTGCATTTCATGTCGAGCAAAATCATATATTATGGAAGATTTTAACTTTTATACGCTAATGTGTAAATGGTATTTACACAATCAAATCTTATTAGATAATGACAGTATATTTATTATCATATATTAAAATTTATTAATAGTGTAAAAAATACGCTGTTAGAATATAAATTTTAAATTCATTGTATATATGTATATGGAAACCCATGAATTCATATTTCCATTTTCCACTCTTTCTCTAGCCATTTACAAAAGTAAAAGAAAAATAAATTACACTTATAGTCAATTGGGGCAAAACTGCATCCTTGCAGTTTCACACATCAAAATAGTCCCGGAAAAACTTTTAGAAGTACTTCAATGTATCAAACCACGGGCAGGGGCGGATGGAGAGTAGAACCTTTGGGTACGGTTGAGTTCAATAGTTTTTGTCCAAATTATGTATTTTTTTAAAGAAATTTATTAAAAATGTACAAATTATTAATTTAAAATTCATTAATTAACCTAAAAGATTTGAAATTCGAAACCCTAAGTTTAAAATCTTGCCTCCGTCTCTGACCACGAGTGAGACGCTCAAGCTATAGTTTTAATTTTTCTTAACTTAAACACTATTGCAGTTGCAGATTATTGACATGCAGCCCGATCCATATATATATATATATATATATATATATATATATATATATATATATATATATATATATATATATATATATATTTTTTTTTTTCCAAAGGGAACGGAATTCAATTCGTTGCAAATGGGTAATACAATAAAGATGCATATCCATTATAAAGTAGGAGTTGGACTAAGGCATTGAGTATTAAAAAACAAAGTAAAGAATAAAGTGGCATATTTGGGTGGATTCTCAAATTAATGCCTCATAATCCACGACCAAATGATGTATGATAAATCGATCACAAAAGACGATTATTCTGGAGACGCGTATCTCATTTAACCAATAAATAAATCCCTTGAGCTAATAATTTTGGATGTTAATAGAATATACCAAGTTATCGGAACAAATAATTAAATATACCAAGCGGCAAGCACTATTCTTCCAAGTAATTATATACTGAAATTTGGAACTTTTTCTTTTTTCCAGAACATTTAGTATTTTATTGTATATGGTATGCATTCTAATAATTGGACTTTTAGAAATATTAAATTTGAGGGAACGGTAGACTTTCAACTATTTCATAGAGGGTATAATATAATGAATGACTCTGACCATTCAAACGAAACGTTTTAGGCAAAAATTGTCTGAGTAACACAAGATAAAAACAACCGAAGATCTGGTCATCATGTGTAAGTCTGGGGTGCCAAACGAGCGGATCAGGTCGGATATGAGTGGATCGAAAACGGGTAATTCAAACAACGGATAAATTATCCAATCTGACCCGTATTTGAGATACATAAAAAACGGGTTATCCGACAGATAATATTTCCATGGCTTTTTGAATATGATCACTTATGAGAGAATGACTAGTCTTTCAAACTTAAGGAACCCCCAATTTGTGGCTTTACAAATGTAAAAGTTGAGCACATTAGTTATCCATTGGTTATTCATTTGGTTAACCATTTTATAAGTGGATAATATGGTTCTTATCCATATTCGACCTGTTTTAAAAAGTTCATTATCCAACCTATTTTTTGATAGATAATATGAGTGATGAGATTTTAAGTATATTAAATGCTTAAAAGAGGGTGAATGAGAAGTGGAGCAAAATGAAATTTTTGAGTGAAATTTTAAGTTCCCCCCCTTGATGAAGGAACATTGTCCCATATTGGAAGAGAAAGAGGTTTTTTATGGGTACATAAGCAATTGCTCTTCTTCTAGCAATTAAAGAGTTGAGAAGAAGGCAAGCCTCGCGTCGTCGTCGTCGTCACCCGCTCGACTTCGGCTTCGGATTTGGTCAAATGATTGATTGATTAATTTTTTGGACCAAATTTATTTGTTAATAGTAAAAGATTAACAGAAATATTATTAAATATTCGTTTTTATAACAAAATATGAATATTAAATCCAAAAATAGCCATTTATGTTATGGCATTTATGCTATGACCGTTTTGCATAAACAACCATTCTGAAGAGTTGTACCTCTTCAGATTTCAGCCCAACTTTGGCTATAAATACAAGTCTATTCTCTCAGAATTTCCATACGATTTTCTGAGTTTCTCCTCCTCCTTCTGCATACTTTTAACATCAAACAAAACAACAGTAAGTGTGATTTACTATCGAACTTTGTGTTGGCTGAAACACTGGGGTTTGACGTACCACTATACCAGTGTGTAATTCATTCTATCCTGGAAGAAAATAATCCATAACCTTCGGTACTAAGAGGGGATTAAATTCCTTAAGTAAACACTGTGAATTCAGTGGGCTCGAATTGATTTTTATCTTTTTACATTTTCTGTTTATATGTTATTCTGTTTTTTCCAAAATTAGTTTACAAATACAGCTTTCTAATAATGAGTGGATAATTATTTTGTTTTAACCATTTTGTCATCTCTATGTGTAACAAATGCTCAACTTCAATATAAAAAGAAAAAAAGAAAGAAAATGTTTACCCAATATTTTGAACTGAATCTTGAAATTTCATAAATATTTAGAATTAAAGACAAGGGCATTGCTCAAAACTAAAATGCCTCAGTTGCATATTAAGCCCAGTTCTTCAGAAAAAAGAAAAAGAAAAAAAAAACCTCAGTATTGTCTTTTTTTTTTACACCAAACAATAGGAGTATTAGTTAGTCACCGTGGTATTTGAGATAAAATTATTATATTACACTAAGTCAAATCATCAATTTTCCAATCAATCATTCCAAACTTTGAAACAAAAAGAGAAAATAAAAGCTCTAGAATAAATAACTGCAGATATCATTTGCATTGGGATCGCAATAAATATTCCTCCAACTGACTAGAACAATAAAAGTAATAAATAAATACTCATTCCGATTCATAAAAAGTGGCAATTTTATCGGAACACACTTATTAAGGAAATATAAATTTTTAGAGGAAAAAATATATTCATTAAATTAACTTTAATTATTTGTTACCTTGACACATTGAAATATGTAAATAAGGGTAAATTTTTAAAAAATAAAATTAATTTCTTCTTGATGATGTAAATAAACACTTATTTTGTATCAAAATAAAAAAAAGTAAATTATCACTTGTCATGAGTGAATAAATAAATAAATAAAACCCTATCTGAATTCGAATATTTTTATTACCCATTGAGTACGGAATAGTTGAATTTTCAAGAATAGGGTCCTAGTTTTACATATGCCTATCCTAGTTTAATCAATGTGATTAAGTACTTACAGCTTGAACCAAAGAAAAAAATAATATATGAAGACTTGTACGAGTTGTGACGTGTGTGCGTGTTGAGAGAGTAAGAGATGGAGAAGAAACATACTGCAATTACACCAATTAGCAATCAACTTAGGATCGATTCATAAATGATCAATTAATTTTTGTTTTATTGCAGCAAAGTCATTAAATATTATATGTAATATAAAAATCACTCGACATTGCTCAAGTGTTAAAAAAAGAGTCACAAAATTATTTTTTGCACCAACAAAATTATTCAACTTTGCCCTAGAATCGCAGCAGATTACTAGAAAATTTTCTTTAAAAAATTATTCAACTTTGCCTAAGTATTATAATATTGTTTCTTTATTTCCTCGTAATGACTTTTTTGTATTACTTAGACAAAATAGAGCAATTTTTTTTTTGTTATAAAAAAATACTCCAGTTTAATGACTTTCGTGGATAAACTTAAATGACTTTTGTTGTTTACAAAAAGTAATAATTTAATGACTTTAATGCAATAAAATGAAAGTTGAGTTACAATCAACCTTTTAAATTTACTAGAATGCATAAACAAATATTTATTTGGGAACCAAATATCACGCGTTTAAAATTATAAAGCATTCATCCTAATTTATTTGGATTATTAAGCTTATCAAGGGCCCACTTATCTTTTAGAGCTAATCCGGTCATCATTATTTTTTTTAAAATAACAATTTTAATATTCAAAAATTAAATAAGAAGTACAATAAGTTATAGTTTTCTTTTTGGCCAAAGCTCACTTATACAATTTGATCTTTATGATATGTTTTTAACTGTTATTTCTTAGGTATGATTTATTATGGACAATTTACTTATTTTTGCTGGTCTCTTAACGTGATAGTTGAAAATAAATTACATACTATCAGTATACAAAAGTTTCCACGGCGAATTTCCTTATCCTGGAAAATAAAGACTAATATGACATAATATAAACAAACAAAAAAAGTGTCAAATATGGCTTTTGTGTAGCTGTACAAAAAAGTTGCAATTTTGCAGATGAGCCATATAACTGGGTTGGTAGCCTAACAGTAGGAATTGCAAAGAATTCATATACGAATCCTCCTCGTATAATGACGAGAGGCTGAGCTAGGGCAACGAAATGGTGCATCCCACAAACCTTTTTTTGGTTTCACGCCTGGTGTCCGGTACACACATTGAGGCTCGATTAAATTCGGATTCGCGCCAGAAAGTCCCACATTGGGGGTAAAGCGTTTCCTAACAAAGGCGACTCTATACCCAAGGACTCGAACTCAAAACTTTTGGTTAAGAATGAAGGAGTACTTACCACTCCACCACAATCCTTGTCGGTGGATCCCACAAACTTCTAACATATGATGCTATCACATAACCAACTAATCTAACTAATATGTAATAAAATATGAATCCTCCTAACTAACTGAGATTTGAAAGCATGACATTAATCAAATTTTCTAACACTAAGTACATCATTAAAAGATAACCGCGAGGATTAAAGAGGCCAATTGTTAGTGAAGTTTTCGCTTTTCGTAAAGAGTTTGAGTTAATTTACAATAATAAATAATTCTTTATAGCAATCTTGATATTAGAACTTGAAACTTATTATAACAAGTTAAAATTACACCTACTTACGATGTAGGTAAATAAAGGGCAGCCTGGTGCACTAAGCTTCTGCTATGCGCGTGGTCCGGATTTGTATCTAGTGGGAATTGAACTCATGACCTTATGTAGATTTTGAACCCCCTTGACCACTAAACTACACTTTTGGATTGTGTTAAGGGGGTTCAAAACTTAATATATAGAGGTAAAAAATAGATTTTGCCTTATATATACAGTGTATTTTTTCGGCGAAGGGGGTTCGGGTGAACCCCCTTGCGCCCCCCTAAATCCGCCCCTGCATAAGGGTCTATTGTACGCAATCTTATCCTGTATTTCTGCAAGAGGCTGTTTTCACATCTCGAACCCGTGACCTCCTAGTCACATGACAACAACTTTACCAGTTACGATGTCTGTAAATGTTACTCTAAATACATCAATTATTCAAGTGAAAAAATTGTTTTACATGATCTTTCGCTAACAAACATATCTACTAAACTGTTCAAATGCTCATAACCCTGAAACATTGAACTACATTTTGATATTAACAAACCAATTAACTTCTGTATTATTTCGAGTGGAGCCAAATCTATACACAAACAGTGACCTAACAATAGCAACAATTTCTGCCCTATGTCCCACATTCAATCTATTTTTTTTTTTGCTATTTCTATTGCATTTCAAGCCTTCAATCGCTATAAACTAAAGTCCCTACTTAAATGTTTTATCCAAACTCTAATCAAATTCAATAATTCCAGAGACAATCAAGGTCCACTGGCCCAGCTGAATTGATGTTGAAGTCATTATGATCCTCGTAACCTCTCAAATGAATGTTGTGTTTTGATTCTGACCCATAATTGTTGTTTTCCAGTAAAAGCCTCAATATAGAATTATCTTGCATAAGTCCAGAATCTACATACTGGAAATTTTCAATGTAGGGTTGCATGACTTGGTTTGGTATATTTGAAGGGTATTTTGGGAAATCAACAGAAGGAGGGGAACAAGCCAGAGGTTGATGTGTTTGAGGTTTTTGGTCCTCCATTGAATCGGAGAAGCAGGTCACATGAGAATTACTTGTCTCTCCACTACTTCTGGTTGTTGTTGTAATCTGATTATTATATGGTGACATGTCCATTAATGGTGGCAAATTTGAGGACCGTGGACTTTCTGTCATATTGTTGTTTCTGATTAGACTTGAGATTGCTATCTTTTTCCCTCCTGAAGTTTTCTTGAAAACTCTGCAAATCACACATTCATTCTGCAGGAAAAAGGGAAAAAATCAGAATACTGTCAACAATTCAATTTACTTTTTTTAGCCGGTATACATAGATTATACGCTGATTGTATCCGATTTTACACATATTCTACATGAATTATATATATATTATACATATGTCGGCTATTGTTAGTTTATGTGGTTGAATGAGCGGTTGTTTAGGTTAATTCTTCTATGTAAAAACTCTGAATCTTCAACGAAATCTGGACTTCAACTCATAAAAATTAAATTTTGAATCCACATAGTGACAAAACAACAACCTTAAACAGGGAAGAAAAAGCATGTTTTTGATGATTTTTTTTACCTGGGCAGATTTTGGAAGGTTGTGGACTGAATATTTGCCATCTAATCTATATTCATGCATGACCCAATTTGTTTTTTCTCCTCTAGGTGCTCTTCCTTTGTAGAAAACAAGAGTTTTCTTCATACCAACCAATGTTTTTGACTTGAATATCTCTTTATCTTTGCCTGTTGCCTTCCAATACCCTGCTTCTGTTGCTCTGTTTGTCCTCTGTCCTGTTGGATATTTCTTGTCCCTGATACAGAAAAAGTACCATTCTTTTTCGCCCATTTTTGCCTTCCCTGCATTTCAAAACAAATTAAATACACAGAGATAAAATATGTATTTGGATAAATTCAAGAAATCACTCATCGGGATTCATCATGAGTCTAGGGACAAAGGTGCAACCCATGAGTCATAAGGGTCGTTGTACGCAGTATAGTAAACTTACATGGCAAATCCCAAGGTTCAACTTTGTTCAAATCCACTTCACCAATAGCTTTAGCACTAAAGTTGCAATCAAGAACCTTAGGGGCTAAATAATGAGTGATAAGCTCTTCATCTGTTGGATGAAAACGAAAACCAGGAGGCAATTCCATTTCTTCTTCATACCCCTCAAATCCACACACAGTCTCCATAATTTCTAAAGTTTAAATTTCTTCAAATTATTATCAATTTCTTTAAAGGTGTAACATAAAAATAAGAAAGCTTTTGAATATGAACACAAACTAATTATATGAAGGAGTGAAGAATATTATGTAAAAAAAAGGGAAGTGGAGTTAAGGGAAGAGAGGAAAACTTGTAGTAGAAGGATTATTGGTATTATTGAGATAAAAGTGTAGCTAAGGAGGAACACTAGTCCCTAAATAGGAGTAATTTGTTAACTTAATTTCTAAAAGCCAACTTGGGTTGGGCAGTTCTAATTTTGGCTTTAATTTTATTAGCAAAATAAAATTGTCGCTTTCGTGTTGAAGTTGACCAAAAGCTCTTCCCTTATCTCCATACCTAGCTTTCATATTTCAACTCCGTTTTAATGATTTAATTAAATGAAAATGGCGTAATCATATGCGTGTATATGTCATTAGGTAAACTTGGAAATTCAAATGGTTGGTAAATACCTCTTGTTTGTTGTCATTTGTTTAACCAATATAATCTACTTCAAAATTTTGCTATGTAACTAAATAGTCATTGTATATCCGTCACCTTCTTCTCATGGGTGAATTCAAATATTTATTTTGTTTTCTTAAAAATAAACCAGAAATTTGAAAGGCAGTAGAAATTCAAACCGGTGACACAATTATACTCAAAGCTTAGCTTATTGATGGAATAATCAAAATATTACACAAAATGACTTATATTCAGAGGCGGAGTTAGGATTTGTAGTTTATAAATTCTGAATTGCCAATAAACTCATAAAACTCTTAGTTAATGGGTTCGCAATTTAAAAACAAGTAATATATATATATATATATATATATATATATATATATATATATATATATATATATATACACACACTTTTATTTTTAATACAAATTCAGAGTTGAGCAAAAATACTAGGTTTGTCTAAACCCGTAGCGAATATTCTCCCTATGCCCCTCTCCTTATATTTAGTGGCGAAGCCACATGGTTACAAGGGTGGTCAGTTGATCACCATTCGTCGAAAAATTACAATATGTATATAGATAAAATATTACATTTTAGAGGTATATTGAACACCTTTTGTCGAATTTTTTTTTCTTTACTTCTTTTAAATTTGTATACCCTTGAATAAATTTCTAGCTTCGCCATGACTTTTATTTACCAGTAAATGACCTAAACATATAGCCTACATATTTTAGAAATTGTCAAGAAAGTTCATAAATGTCAACTGTGATATTACTGCTGACACAGTCGCATAAAAGGTGCTAATAATTATCCTAGATACTTAGGTACAGCTTATAAATATTAAATCTTGCAAGACCAATCAATTATCTTTAATCCCTAAATTAAAAAAAGCATAGTTTGGTCCTTAACCAGGTTTAAAAAAATTTCCGTAATTAGCTTCTTGTGCTGTGAATGTGGAAGGTCGTAATTAAAGTGTATCTTTAAGACCAAAGTAATTAAATTCAATCATGTCAAGCTGCACCATGCACATGGCTTACATCTGTCTCTCACTCTTGTACTCTTTTATTTACTTTATGACCACATATATACACCTATTGTTCATAATATTCACGTATACTCTTACCAGTTTCCTTTGATTCTTTTCACTTTACACTTGATAGAAAGTCTCTGTGGGCGGTGTCGTATTTGAATAATAACCTTAAAAAAACTCCTACGTTTTATTATCTACTCAGTCCTATGAACAAGGGAAAAAGCAAAAAGTCAGTCCTCTGACCCCCCCCCCCCAACCCCCACTCTTGTGAGAGGTTTGGCGAACAATAACTTTTGTCTGAATGCTATAAATCATACTTCCTTTTGTCTTAATTTTGTCTTAATTTATGTGGCGACTTTTTATTAGGATTGTTACACAAATAGCCATTCAAATTCAATATTACTTTTTCTAGTCGATATATGTAGACTGTATATTGATGGTATACGGCTATATATTATATACTCTTGAATTGTACATATATTATATATTTATCAGTTATATTTTGTTTAAGAGGTTAGCTAGACGACTATTTGGGTTGTTTCTTCTTTTTGATTAAGCATGAGATTTAAGAAAGAATAAAAAAATTAAAATTTCTGGTTTAAAATAAGTTATTAAAATTTTATATAAATTTAAATATATTTATTAAGGGTAAAATAAAATTTAAATTAAATAAAAAAGTATAACATTGTAAGAGAGACTAAAAAAGTGATAATAGAGAGTAATAATTCTCGAAGCCGTAAAAAGTGTATTTGTGTAAGCCAAAAATAATAGAGCAATCAATAGTAGGAAAGAGCCGTCAGTTGTAGTCATTCACATTCACATGTAATCACGTTGTCATTATTATTTGTGCAGTAGATTCAAGATTCCTTATTATCCTGTACTTTTTCTTAATTAGCACTTCTTAACAGATAAATATCCATGAATTAGGGTCTAATCTTCACCACGTCACCGCCAAAGTGTGCTAATTAAAATACTTTAATGATCCAGTACCGTGGTCCTCAACTCCTCGTCTTGAATGCCACAGGGGCGAAGGCACACTTGGGTTAGGGTGGTACCCTTTGTCGGAAAATTACACTGTTTAGCTGATCATCCTTTGTCGAAAAATTACACTGTTTATATAGGTAAACTATTAGATTTTAGAGGTACATAACATGTATTGAACACCCTTTGTCGGATTATTTTTTTTACTTATTTCAAATTTGAACACCCTTAAGAAAATTCCTGGCTTCGCGACTGGCCACACAAAAATTGTTCACATTGTAGAAACCTTAGTCGTCCGAACCTATTAGAACATTGCTTTTAATGCACAGTGAAAGTTTTTTTTATTTTTTAGAATCATTATATTATGGCTTGTAACTTTCTGTTTTTAACATTTTCACCTTATATTATTAATCAACCGTGATTTTTTACTTTTCATTCAACGTGACTCGAAATTCTAACTCAAAGCTAACCTCTCCCATCTTTCACTAAAATGTATTTTAATTAATAAAAAAGCATTAAAACACTAATTAGAGAGCTTATAGTCATAATTACCAAAAAAAGAGAGCTTAGTCATATAATAACACAACACACACCATCTTTATGCGCAAAATAGCACAATAATGTATTCCAAAAAAAGAAGTATGTCCAATTTGTTGCAATTTATATTTTATACTGCTTGATTCAGAATCCGATCAAGGATTTAAACCTTATGGGTTCAACTTTTAAATTTTTTAGCATTGAACTCATTCTATTTTTAAAGTTATAGGTTCATATCTACTATTTTTGCATTTTTAGTGAACTTTTACATATGAATTTTTACTCCGCGTCAAAAATTATGGGTTCAATTTAACTCATCGAATATACACTACATCCGCCTCTGGCTTGATTCTTCGTTTCCATCCTGATCCTTTGAACAATGATATGTTTTGGAAAAAAAAGAAACAATAATATGCATGAAAATAGATCGACGCTTATAGTCTAGTGATATTAAAAAGCAGAGACACCTTGCCCAAACCGATGTCACTTAATATCGCTTTGTCATATATATATATATATATAAAGGGTCAAAAATACCCTTGAACTATTAGAAATAGATCAATAATGCCCTCCGTTTACCTTTTGGCCCAAAAAAACCCTTACCGTTAATCAATTGGAGCAAAAATGCCCTTCCTAACTAACGGAACGCTACGTCAAATGCAACCAAAATTAAAAATATTATAATATTGTTGATATGGAACTCTAGCCAGCGTGGACAGAATCTTTATTCTTTTATCATGCACATCGTTCTTCAAAAAATAAACCGATATTATTGACTGCCATTAAAGCCACTAAAAGCTTTGAAGGTCCACTAAATAAATTGTTGCAGATTTTTTTTTTTGGTTTCTTATTCAAATATTATAATTCATTATCTAAACCTATAGCAAAACCAGCAAAAAATCCATCATGCCTCCACCTCCGTTCTTCTTAATCATTCTGTCCAAAAGTTACCACCTTCACCTTCACCAATTACCATAAAAAGGAAAAGAACCAGCTACCTCCTATTTTTTTAGAGGGCCAAGATGATTTCCTGTATTGAAATGAAACAGGTCTAAATATTGCTGATTCATATGGCCTACTTAGTTAGTTTGGGATTGAATAGTTGTAGTAGTAATTGTTTTTTTTACGAGTAGTAAGTAATTTTTATCATTTCTCAAGGAACCATCAAGTGCACAGATAGCCACTTGGAGGAGCACAAATTTATGTTTAACCGCCTCAACATCATTTTCAAACCTAAGAGGCTAAAGTTAAAACCTCCTGAATCTTAAGTTTGCAGAAGCGCCTCAGCAATGGCGATTCCGTCGACATTCAGAGAAAGACTTGAACAGGTGGAGCAGAGCAGGAACGAGCCTCGCTCTATTCTTCAGTTGGAGAAAGAGCTCCAGCAAAGCAAGTCTCAGTTGTTGGCCTCCAAACTCTCCAAAATCGCATCCATGGAACAACGTTGCCTCAAGCTTGATCGCAAAATTGCTTCTTATTGAAGTTATCAGAAACTCTTAGTAAGATTCAGTACCTTATAAAGTCAGAGCAAAGAGAGGTTGTGCATGATAAAAGAATGAAGAGTCTGAGTTCCATATCAACAATATTATAACATTTTTAGTTTTGGCTTCATTTAACGTGGTGTTCCGTTAGCTAGGAAGGGCATTTTTGCTCCAATTGATTAACGATAAGGATTTTTTTGGGCCAAAAGATAAACGGAGGGCATTATTGATCTATTTCTAATTGTTTAAGGGTATTTTTGGCCCTTTTCCATGTATATATATATATATATATATATATATATATATATATAATAAGATAAATAAAAATATTGAATATAAATATAAAAAATGACACTATAATAATCTTGTGCATGGGCAAAGCTACATGTTATAAAGGGTGGTCAACTGACCATCCTTCGTCGGAAAACTACACTGTATATATAGGTAATATATTAGATTTTAGAGGTATATAACATATATTGAGCATTCTTTTTCAGAGAATTTTTTTCACTTCTTTCAACTTTGAACGCCCTTGAATAAATTTGTGGCTTCGCCACTAATCTTGTGTACACGACTGATACTTAGCGACTGTCGACTATGCAGCCATTGTCGACGGAGAAGTAACCAATCCTTCCACATTAGGAGTTATCATTGGGTGCCTTCTCCAAAACGTAAACCCTAGCCTAACTTGTTGCTAAACTAATACGCACATTTGACTGTAGACTTTAATTCTGCTGAGATGGAAATTAATGTGGGCCATGTTTCATCCTTTCCGACAAGTAGCCACTACGGGAAACACTCACGTGGCCTCATTTGGTTCGAAAGAATGTCCAAATTATTGAAGTTGATACTAACGAGATTATCGAGGAATTAAAAAAAATGACAAGATTAGGTTCAAACGACTAATTGAGTATTTAATTAGATTAGATAAGATTAAGAAGCAAAAATTAGTTTAAGCTATTTCTTTCTCGTATTCTCATCACTATTCAACTAATTCAGGATTTGAATATTAGTAGTTGATTAATTGATTGATTCTCTCATCCATATTTTATAAGTTGTAAACTACGAAGTTTGAAATTGTATTAAGATGTAATGAAAATGGATTAAAATCTGCGAAAGAATGACAGAGAGAGTTAAGGTCCGGGGGGAGGAATCTGATATTTGTGATTAATTAATCTCAATTTTGAGTCTTGATTAAGATGTAATTAATTAATACATGGGAATTAAGTCCTCTAACATTAGGTAATGGATAAAGATTGAAAAGTCTTTTGACGGTTCATTGTATGGAAATGAACTACGAGCAATTTAGATATATAGAAAGATCTTTAATTCAACGAATCGGTATAATTAGGTCGTCTAAACTAAAAACAGCAAACAAAAAAGAGGCAAAGCTAAGAATGAAATGTCCAACCAAAATTGGAAACTTAATTTTTTTGCTATCGGCATGTCATATCTTCTGAAAGTTGAGCTGAAAGAAGTGGCCAACGCACATACACACTCCCTTTGATAATACTTAATTATATATATATATATATATATATTTATACTCCCTCCGTTCTCTTTTACTTGACACGTTTTTTATTTTTCACGCCCCTTAAGAAATAATAAATGAAGTATATAATTTACCATGATACCCATATTAATTGATGCATATTTTATTGGATTTGAGAAAATGATTTGAAATGAGTAATAAGTACTGTGGGTATAACAGGAAAAAGAAATTGTCTTCTCTTAATATGCGTAAAGTGACAAGTAAAAATAAAAATCTATTTTTAGTACACATGTCAAGTAAAAGTGAACGGAGGGAGTATTATATTACTCTCTTGAACACACACACAAAGAAGAAGAAGACATATACTCCCTTGGAGCCAATTTTAACGACTAGTTCATATCCACGAGAAAGTTAAAAAACTAAAATATAGGAAATCTTCAAGCATAATTTGATTAAACAAATAAAACTAATTGATAGTTAGAGAATTTTGAAGTCAATGAGCTGATTTCGCGAAGATTACAAGGATAATATTTAATATGTTCACCGGAGTATTTTATCTTTTATATCTTAGAAAAGCTACTTTTTATTTCTTTTGATGATATTTTAAGTACTATTTAATTAATATGACTAGACTTTTCCACAAGAAATTTTGAAAAAGAAAGGGCTAGAAAATTATTATCAGAACAAGAGCTAAAAGGGCTAATATAGACTAAACTACCCTCTGATATAGATATTGTAAAGGAGATGGTAGATTATGGTTGGTTAATCCTACACCAACCAAAATGGAAAACTATTTCTAATCTATTCCTCCTAAATGATACCAAATTCTATTTCTCTTCATTCATTTTCAGTTTGCCTGTTTGCTACAGTACTACCTTTTAGAAACATATATTGCCCAACATTAGTTGTACAGATATATCCAAAGGGATTAATAATTTAATGATCTTATACGATTTCATCTATTGTTCTTGGGTCGACGTTTGGTTCGCAGACAATATGTTGAGATTATATGTTAGAATTAAAAGTTTTTGAATTGTTTAATATTTATGATTTATTTGGTTTCATTGCATTAAAAATGTGATATATAACTTATGATCTTATGCATGTGTTTGATTTTTAACTGAATAAACTTTTATTTGGAATTTAAACCATAAACCTTCTTAATAATCTTGGAAAAGGCTTTTGGCAGAAAGGGAAATTTTGCCTCTTACTTGTTTCATCCAAACATAGCTAATCTCACATTGAATGTGATATAATATTATACAAGATTTTTACCGAAAAATCGAAATGCTAGCAAACGAAAGATAAAATAATGCCAAATTTAACACCACAATTCTTTTTCGTAAGTCCAGTTTATAGGCACCAAATTTAGTTGCATAAGAGTGTTCACAGAAATTTTTATTCTAAACAACCCAACTGGCTTCTTTTCAAGTTTTTCATTATATTCTCAAATTGTTCGTCACTACGATATTTCCTATTTCAATTTAGGGTTTTTGTCAGTTATCCCAAGCGCACACTTCCATTTCATGTATGCAGCAAACAGATTTCTGGCCTTTGAGTTGATTATCTGGAATTTAATAAAGTTAAAAATACATTGGGAGAAGAAGAATATAAGTAAAGGTTTCTAGATTCTAATATTATAGGGACCAATCTTAGCTTAGGTAGGTAACAATAAGCACGACAAGCTGCTCTTTTAATGTCCAAACCATGCATGCATGAACTTCACTCATTAGCTGTTGGATGCACAACCTTTTTATTTTTATTTTTTTATTTCTCATTCAATGTCCGATATTTATATTGGGACTTGACTAAATTTGGATTCACGTTACTAAGCTTTATGTTAGTGTAAAATACTCCTTGGCAAAGATGATGATTCCATATCCAACGCACAAATCCGAAATCTCTGATTAACAAAAAATAGTACTTGTTGGTGTTGGAAGCACAACCTAAGTTCAGGGGCACATGTAGTGCGTTAGTAATGGGTTCAATTGAACCCATAACTATCTATAGAGGCGGACCCAGGATTTTAGCACGATGGGGGCACCATTGTATGCTAATTACTATCGATAAAATTTGGCGTACAACTCTTTGAATACTTAATGATGACGATGCCTTATTATCCAAGTATAAAAATAAAATTCTAAAGAAAGAGAAAGCGCCGAATATAGAGAGATATTTCTTCTCAAAATGGGTGCTATGAAAAGGGAAGGTGTTTGGTTTAAGCATGTTTCAAACTTTAAAGTTTCTAATTTTTTCTCAAATAAAAAAGGACCAGTAATCAAAGGGGTATTCAAACTTTCAAAAATAATCAAAAACTTAATAAAGAAATCAAGATTATGAGTGTGTTAATAGTCAAAAAACTGAAGAAGGATCTTTATCTCTAGTTGTCATTAACGAGTCGAAGTTGACAGATATATGCTACTTTATCAAAGTGATTGTTGAAGAAGGTTGTATCAATAAGTTGCCTGAGGCTTTTAAAAGGGAGGGATTTAAAAAAGAATAAAATTAATTAAGTTCACTATTATAGGAGGGATTTAAAAAAGAAAAAAATTAAATTCAAAGAAAGATAAAAGTAAAAAATAAAGCGTAAAATAAAAATTAGGTGAAAAGTTTGTTAAGGGTCTCGAACCCAAGTCATCATCCAATTAAAGTTAAAGGACTAATTTTAAGAATCTCATACAACCAGTTATCCCGTGTACATTTTATGTCTTGGAGGCACAAATAAACTATTTAACGGTCCCAGCAGTATGTACAGTGATATACAAGCTATATATACCGGGTTTTTGCCGAGGTTAACATGGTCCCGTGACCCTTCAAACCACAATGTAGGTCCGCTTCTGACAATCGATGCGGAATAAAACTTTTATATGTAAAAATTCATCAAAATTGCAAAAGTAATATATATGAACGATAACTTTAAAATATAATAGGTTCAATGCTAAAAACCTTAAAAGTTGAACCATAAAGTATAAATTCTGAATCCGCCTCTGCCTAAGTTAACACTTTTCTCACGCTAAGAAGTAAGGAGGAACCAGCAACTTTCTCACAAGAAAGAGGAAGCAAAGGGAAAAAGGAAAACAGAAAAGGAAATATTAAGTAGAGAGATATTCAAAGAAAAATAAGGGAGGAAAAAAAAAGTGACGGGAATTACGTCTATATAATTGTTTAGTTGCGAGGCTATGGACTAGCTAGCTAGGATGATTGGTCCCTAATGCCAAAGTAATTAATTAACAGAAACGTTTGATATATAACTCAGCGAAAAAATCATGGAAGTATTTAAAAATGGTGGATTGAAGATAATAATTATTTGAATAAATATGGTAAGTGGTACTTCGACTTAATAATTTTGAAAAATCAGTGTTTATCTTGCATTCACATTGAAAATGCTGAAGCGTGGCCGGTTGAATCAAAGAGCTTGTCATGTGCTCCAAACATTTTCCATAATGAAACTCGATTTTATAGAGTTCCATGAATTATAGAGTTCTTACTTTACCGAATTAATTTTATTTTGTGAAAATCCATGAAAATATAATTAGCAGCGAAAAGATCAGCTTGAATTGTACAATGTTGTTGAGATGGTTAATTAAAGTTAATAGTGATATTGACTAATTGAAGAGTTCTATTTCTGATCCTCCACTGGAGTTCTACGTAAGCCCTCAATTTCTATTTAGATGACATATTTCACTTATTAATAGTCAATAGGCAAAATACATATTTTATACATTGATCTTATACTCAAATTCCTCTTACACATTTGTTAAATACGGGAATAATATTGTACACCAAAACTTTTAAAAGTGTGTCAATTACACACCTCTTTTGTCATGCGTCACACACGTGTATTACACATAAAAGAAGCGCGTGAAAACTTAAAATTCCACCTGAAATTAAGTTTTTTTTTCCATTTTTTAACTATTTCCTTTTCAAATTAAAGAAAAAATATATATAATCCATGTCTTCTTCCTCAACCCCAAACCCCAACATTTCCTCCCCCCCTCCTTCCCCGTTTCATCTTCTTCCCCAACCCCATCCTAGTTTTATCTACTCATCATGTTTCGTCTCTCCAACTCCCATGACTAAGAAGAAGAAGAAAAAAACATAGGAGCTATTGGGTCTTGTAAAAATCACCATTATTGACTTTTTGAAAAAGCTTGAAAATTTAGTCGGACCTTGTTGATTTTGGTGTTCCATGACCTACAAAATTAGTTTGAATTCATGATTATTGTTGAGTAAAAATTTACTTAGGTAATTAATTTTGATAAAATTTAAAAACACCATTAACAAGTTTGAAGCTTTGGGTTTGAGCTTGAATTTGAAATTTGTATAAGGATTTGTGATGGATATTGTTAAAACTTGTTAAAATCATCAAAGAATTGAATCTATAGTTAGGGAAGAAGGTTCTTGTGGTGGAAGGGTTGGTGATAGTATGGTGGTGATGGAGAAGATGATGGGAAGATGAAGAGGGGGAGGGGGTTTCTTTTCTGTATTTTTCTTTCTTTGGGAAGATGAGAAGAGGGGGTTTTTTTTTTTTGGGGGGGGGGGGGTCAGAAATATTTTTCCATTTTTGTTTTTTTTCTCGATTTGACACGTATCAGATGTTGATTGGCTCGTGTAAGAGCAATCTTTAAGCAGATGTGGTCAAACACCGAAGTGGTGTGTAATTGACACATCTTTAAAAGTTTTGGTGTGTAATATTATTCCCGTATTTAAAATAGTAAGAGAAATTTGGGGACAAGGTCGATGGGTAAAGTATGTATTTTGCCTAGTCAATATGACTAAACTTTGAAGCTAAATTGATTAGTTCAACTCAGTATATTAAAATTAAAATTCAGATATTCAAAAAATATATGAAAACTATTGTAAGATATATTTTTTCTCATATCAATATGATAAAAAAAAATATCTTAAAATGTTATTCAAACTTCACATAATTTGACTCTCGATAAGGGAAATATGTCATTTAAATTAAAACGAAGTAATTCTTACGTGATTTTTATTTTTATTTTTTCTTAAAATATGTTTTAATGACATGGAGTAAAGGGAAGAGAAAAGAGGAAGGAGAACACTGAAAATTAACACACCTACTGGGAGAGAGTAAGTAGTGTCTATTTGTGGTTTTCCTGTAATTCTCTCAAAACACCAACGGCATAAAAGACTCATGCCAATCATATTAAATTATCAACCAAGGTGATTAATGTGAATTTTCATGGTCCTATTAGGTGTTTGTCCTGATTTGCTTATCGTATTCAGTTTTCCTATCTTGATGTAATGAATTCGACCGGTCGTTTTGAGCATTTGCATTTCGCTCGCTAGTTCGCGGGCATAAGTAGGTCCGTATGATGTATTATGACTTATGTGAATTATCGGTTTGGATTTTTAGGTTATTCGGGATTTATTTGGAAGAATGATTCTCAGTTAGAAGTTTTAAATTTGAAAGGTTTGATCAAACTTTGACTTTTTAGTATTCGATCTCGGATTTGGATCTTTATGGTTCAGTTATCTCCATTAGGTAATTTTGGACTTAGGAGCGTGTCCGGAATGTAATTTGGAGGTCCGTGGTAGAACTAAGCTTGAATTGGCGAAATTAAAAATTTGGTGATTTCTGGTCGACAGTGAAAAATTTGATATCGGGGTCGAAATTGAAATTTTGAGAGCTGGAATAGGTTCGTAGTGTCATTTGTGATGTGTGTGCAAAATTTGAGGTCATTCGGACGAGGTTTGATAGGTTTCGGCATTGATTGTGAAAGTTTGAGGTTTCAAGTCCATTAAGCTTGAATTGGTGTGCGATTCATGTTTTTGTTATTATTTGATGTGATTCGAGAGCTTTATTGATTTGGTATGGTATTTTAGGACTTGATGGTACCTTTGGTTGAGGCTCTAGAGGCCTCGGGTGTGTTTCGGGTGAGTTTTGAGTGATTCTGGGCATTTTCGGAACTCTGGCATGGTTCTGGTGCCTTGGAAACGTGAACCTCGGCAAAATTTCACGTACCGCGGTGGAGGGGGCACAGACCGTATAATTTTGGTCGCGGCCGCGCTCTAGGGGGGATCTGCAGATCCGCTGGTTCAATTTCAGAAGCCTATATTTTTTGATCGACAAGGAATTTTGAGATGATGCAAAAACAAAGGTTGTAGCCCTTCGTGTCTAATTTCCAGAAAGGTAAAAAAAATTATTATTTGGACATATGTAGAGAAAGTTATGTCCAAAATACTAAGGCCTATCAGTGCAGCCGCACCACTTTTTCGCGACCGCAGGGGCTTGGATTTTTGCAGCCACGCCTGGTTTTTCACGGACCACATAATGGAGACCAGAGGGTGCACTATATATACGAGATTTAGGGCATTATTTCATATTTTGGACCTAGGCGCTCGGTTTGAGGCAAATTTTCGAGAGTTTTTCAAGAAAATCATTGGAGTAAGTAAATCTAACTCGGTTTTGGCTAATAATCATGAATATATCATTGATTTCATCATTTGATTAGTAGTTTGGGATGATATTTGGGGAAAATTTGTAGAGTTTCATAAAATGAACATTGGGATTTGAAAGCCGGTTCGAAGTCGGAATTGAGTGAAACTAGTATGGTTAGTCTCGTATTTGAATGGGTTATGGGATTTTGTGAGTTTTGTCGAGTTCTGAGGCATGGGCTCGGGTGTGATTTTTAGCCGGATTTGGGATTTGATGTAGAATTCGATCTTTATCAATTGTAATTGCTTCCTTGGGCTTTATCTGATGTATTTGAGTTGCTTTCGGCTAGTTTTGAGTTGTTCTGAGGTTGCTACGCGCGTGATGGTATTCTTGGAGCATCGCTTGGCTTGCTCGGTATCGGAATTGGCTTATTTCAGATAAGTAACTCTTCTAAATTTAGTATTGAGGGTATAAAAATACCTAATTATAGATTATGTGATTGGTGTTGAGGTGACGCACATGCTAGGTGACAGGTGTGTGGGCGTGCATCCTGTGAGTTGTGACTCTGTTATTTCCAGGACACTTTTTAGTAGCCCACTTTGTTGATAATTGTATTTTTCACCATGTGATAGAATAATTGAGCTGCACATCATGTTAAATATCATGTTTAGGCTTTATGTTGATATTGTTGGGACCCATAGTGGTCGTTTCTTGCTGTCATCTCATTGATTTCATTGATATATCGTACTCAGTCACATTCATGCATTCATATCATATCTCAGTCACAGTTGTTGCTTATTGATACATCATATCATTATTCTGGGTCAGTTTTCATGACATTGTGAGCCCGTGGGTGAGACTGGAGAGTGATGTCTGAGTGAGGCCGAAAGCCTGATTATGAGTGACAATTATGGGATCGGGCTGCACGCCGCAGCGATTATATTGATGATTATGATAGCGCTTGGGCTGTAGGAGCCCCTCCAGAATCTGTAACACACCCCCAGTGAGCGAGGATGATATTATTGAGGGATGGATTTTCCTGGACATGGATTTGTCCGAAGTATGATATATGGAGATAGGTTTCTCCACAGGGATGGATTTTCCTTTTTCCTCGGTACCGAGTGACGTCTAGTCACTGTTGAGTATGTTCCGAGATGGATTTTCCTGGACCGCATGGGCCATATACAGTACTGGTTGGTTGAGCATTTATATATTATTGAGGGATGGATTTTCCTAGGCATAAGTTTGTCCGAAGTACTTGATACATGGAGATGGATTTCTCCACAGGGTTGAATTACCCTTTATTCTCGGTGTTGGACGACTTATAATCAGTGTTGTATATATTCCGGGATGGATTTTCTTGGGTCGTATGGGCCATATACAGTATCGAGTGATTGAATGGGATGCAGTGAGGTTGAGTACTCTGAGAGTGTGAGTACATAATTCATCTCTGAGGTACATGGCATTGGGATGCATATATGACATACATGCATATAGACGCCTTTTTCCTCATGTTGTACAGTATCATGTCATTTATGACTTTTTACATATATCGATATTGTCACACCCCTTTTTTAACCAAACCTAACTAAACCCTCTTAAATAAATAAAAAAGATTTAGTAAAGCTAGAAAAGGGTTTTTAATTAGAAAGTGACAAAATGGTTGTGTTTAAAAGGAAATAACTCACAGTCGTCACCTGAGATTTGATTTCGGTATGTCAGGTCACCGTTTTTAAAATGATTTTTCCTTTTAAAACATTTTGAACTCCAAAACATAAGTCTGCACCAAAGATTCGGGTAAGGGGGTTCATTTGACTCGGGAAGAAGGTGTTAGGCACTCCCCAAGTCCCGTAACCAGTACGGTTGCATACTTGATCTAGTCGACTTTCAGAATATTCGAATTGAGGTAAAACAAAACAATCACAGAAAAATAAACACACAAAAAGGTTCGAGGTCGTCCACACCTAATAAAAGAAAAATAAAACTAGAAACAAAAATACTACGAGTTCTACAATCGATCTTTAAGTACAAATACTTCGATGCATACCCCGGAATAAAATATATACAAATCCTTCGGGGCATTCCCCGGATAAATTTAACTAAGGAAACGACCTCTCGCCTCGAAAGAAGCTAGAACAAGAACATCCTAAAGGTTTGCCCACCCAAATGTGGTCGGTCTAAGCATGCTACTAGCGATGCTAAAAAAAAGCGATTAAATAAAAGTAATTAGATGTTTAAGGTCTAATTTCTTCTTCATGTTCAATTTCCCATTCCAGAACCCATTAAATTGTTAAGCCAACCAATAATATCTTCCTTTTAGCTCAACTGACAGGTTATCTACTTGATTTAAACCACTAAAATTAACATGATCACTAAAACAAAAATGAGGCTATTCAATAATCAAACATGAAAATATTCATTGAATCACACCAAACAAACATCACATGTCTATAAAATTAAAACAAGCGAACAGATAGGGGAAGGAGTTAGACCTTTACTACTGCGTATTTTTGTTGCGTACAGCGACTGAAAATTTCGAACCGGAATCGAAACTCAACGGGCAAAATCTCACCAGCCAAGAACCCGAATTAGACCGAGAAGCTGAAAAACTAGTTGAAATCTCGGATCGTCACCAAAGACTCAACCAAACACGGATTCGAATCCACATTTTAATCAAAATCTATCCTTGAACAAAATTCCGGAATCGAAGAATTAATAAACAGAATTTTTCTTTTAAATTTTTTTTTTCTGTTTTTCCCTCTTCTTTTTTTTTCAAACTGTTTTTGCCATTTTTTTTACACCACTGATTCCGGCGAGTTTTGATGCGGAGGGACAACTATGTTCAGAACTTTGTCTATTGAAGGGATATTTTGGGTGGTTAGAAGAAGAAGGGGTCAACTGGTTTGCATCTAGGTTTAGAGGTTGTCTGGCGATGAAGAAGGTGGAACTTGGCGGAGGATTTGGTTGTGGCTGGTGCTGGTTCTCCGGCGAGTTGGATGGTGCGGCGATAGAGGGGTCGCTGGGGGGCAGAGTTGCTGGCTGCATTTTTGCGCGAAGTCCAGATCTGGCGCTAGGGTTTTCTTCTTGCGTCAGTTGGAGACGAAGGAGTGGCAGCCATGGGTGTTTGAAGGTTCAGCTTTGTTAAGAAGAAGAGGTGGCTGACGGGAGGGTTCAAAGGTGGTCTTGCTGGTCGTTGTTAGTGAGGGAGATAGAGGTGGCGCTGGTTTTTCCGGCGAAGTGGTGGAAACGGGCGGTTATGGGTGGTCTTCTCCAAGGGTTCCAGCTAGGGTTTGTCTTGTGTGTGTTGAAGAAGAAAAAAAATTAGGGTTTTTTCCTCCAAGCTTTTGAAGAAGGGGTTTTGGAAGGGTTAAAGAGGAAGGAGTAATGGGCTAGGTCTTGTTGGGCTTCCAAATTGGGCTCAAAGACTAAAAATCAATAGCAAACTACTACTAGAATACTAGTAATTGACTTTAACTACATAAAATTTATATTGATATGAAACCATCATTTTTCAAAAATTACATATTAAAATGAAAGCAGAGAAAAGTTAATTAGAATGATAGCAAACTTAGATTAATATTACTACAAAAGACTAATGGCCTTAACTTAAATACAAAGATAAAATAAAAAATATTTTTTTGTATTTTCGAATTTTATGTTCTACTATTAGACTAAAGGTGAAATATAGGCTAAATCCTTTTTAAATTAAAATAAGTAAATATTTTTTAAAAATACTACTTTTAAAAGTTGCGCACGTCAAAAATTACGTGCTTATAGCTGCCCCTCTTTGCTCGTAAACACGAAGAGTTTTCGGAGCAAAGAACAATAAGCAACGTAATTGATTTATGACCCGACACTTATTCAAAAGAAAATAAAGATGGCTAAAAAGATTGTGACCGAGCCCTGATATCTGAGCTGCCTACATATCCTTGGCTATAAAGGAATCAGGCCACATGTAGTTCAGAAGTAAATGAGGTGATGGAGTATACTGAGGTGGAGAGCCGGTCGAGGTGCCATCGAGGTTCTGGTCCGCGGTTCCTGTCATTACATCAAAAATAAAAGGAAAAATTACAGTAAAGGTAAAAGAAAAATACAAGATCCTATCTATTTTTCGTCTTGAATCTTCCTTGAATCTCTACCAATATGTAACTGAAAAATTGACCCTGTTCTTCAGGAGGGCTCCTGATGCTTCTTAAATTTGCGAATTGAAGTAACTCTGAAATAAATTCCTTTGTTTTTCAGGGGGCACCTGCCACTGATTTAAAACTAAAATGAATTCTCTCATTCTCCAGGTGAGCGTCTGCCACTAACTTGAAACTTGAGATGAATTCCCTCGTTCTCCAGGTGGGCGCCTGTTGCTTACTTGAAAATCACAATAATTCTGAAATGGATTCTCTCGTTCTCCAAGTGGGCGCCTGTCGTTAAAGCTTGAAACTTGATATGGATTCCCTCATTCTCCAGGTGGGCGCCTGCGACTGATTTGAAACTTTATATGGGTTCCCTCGTTGTCCAGGTCGGTGACTACTACTGACTTAGAACTTGAAATAAATTCTGAAATGAATTCCCTCGTTATCCAGGTGGGTTTCTGCCATGACTTGAACTCGAAACTGTATTCCATCGTTATCCAGGTGGGTGCCTGATTGCTAAAACTTGAAACTATATTCCCTCGTTATCCAGGTGGGTGCCTGATTACCAAAACTTGAATTGTATTCCCTCGTTATCCAGGTGGGTGCCTGATCACCAAAACCTTGAATTGTATTCCCTCGTTATCCAGGTGGGTGCCTGATCACCAAAACCTTGAATTGTATTCCCTCGTTATCCAGGTGGGTGCCTGATTACCAAAAACTTGAATTGTATTCCCTCATTATCCAGGTGGGTGCCTGATTACCAAAACTTGAATTGTATTCCCTCGTTATCCAGGTGGGTCCCTGATTACCAAAACTTGAATTGTATTCTCTCTTATCCAGGTGGGTGCCTAATTACTAGAACTTGAATTGTATTCCCTCGTTATCCAAGTGGGCGCCTGATTACCAACAACTTGAGTTGTATTCCCTCGTTATCCAGGTGGGCGCCTGATTACCAAAAACTTGAATTGTATTCCCTCGTTATCCAGGTGGGCGCCTGATTGCCAAAAACTTGAACTGTATTCCCTCATTATCCAGGTGGGCGCCTGATTGCCAAAAACTTAAACTGTATTCCCTCGTTATCCAGGTGGGTGCATGATTACCAACAACTTGAATTGTATTCCCTCGTTATCTAGGTGAGAGCCTGATTGCTAAAACTTGAACTGTATTCCCTCGTTATCCAGGTGGGCGCCTGACATTTCAACAAAACAAACAAAACAAAAGAAATTTTTCTGCCCCAGATTGGGATCTGGGCATATTTGTGAGTGTTAAGCGGATCATGTTACCTACAAAGCTCTAAGAATTTAAAAGTTGAATCCCATTTATCCAGGAGAGCTCTGAAAACTTCAAATTAAATCTCATCTTAAGAGTGATAACTTTAAAGCTAAATTATATTTTCTAAAGGGAGAACTTACGCTAAAACTTAAAATTAAATCCCAATACCCAGGAGGGTCCTAAAATTTAAAAACTAAATCCCATTATCCAGGAGAATCCTGAAAATTTTAAATTAAATCTCATTATCTAGGAGGGTCCTGAGAACTTTTAAAATTAAATACCATTATCCAGGAGGATCCTGAAAACTTTTAAATTAAATCCCATTATCCAGGAGGATCCTGAAAATTTTAAATTAAATCCCATTATCCAGGAGGTCCTGAGAACTTTTAAAATTAAATCCCATTATCGAGGAGGATCTTGAAAACTTTTAAATTAAATCCCATTATCCAGGATGGTCCTGAAAATTTTAAATTAAATCCCATTATCCAGGAGGGTCCTGAAAATTTTAAATTAAATCTCATTATCTAGGAGGGTCCTGAAAACTTTTAAATTAAATCTCATTATCCAGGAGGGTCCTGAAAGCTTTTAAAATTAAATCCCATTATCCAGGAGGGTCCTGAGAACTTTTAAAAATTAAATCCCATTTTTCAGGAGGGTCCTGAAAATTCAAAAACTAAATCCCATTATCTAGGAGGGTCCTGAAAGCTTTTAAAATTAAATCTCGTTATCGAGGAGGGTCCTGAGAACTTTTAAAAATTAAATCCCATTTTCCAGGAAGGTCCTGAAAATTCAAAAACTAAATCCCATTATCCAGGAAAGTCCTGAAAGCTTTTAAAATTAAATCTCATCATCCAGGAAGGTCCTGAGAACTTTTAAAAATTAAATCCCATCATCCAGGAAGGTCCTGAGAACTTTTAAAAATTAAATCCCATTATCCAGCAGGATCCTGAGAACTTTTAAAATTAATCCCATTATCCAGCAGGGTCCTGAGAACTTTTAAATTAAATCCCATTATCCAGGAGGATCCTGAAAATTCAAAAACTAAATCCTATTATCCAGGAGGGTCCTGAAAGCTTTTAAAATTAAATCCCATTATCTAGGAGAGTCCTGAGAACTTTTAAAAATTAAATCCCATTTTCTAAGAGGGTCCTGAAAATTCAAAAACTAAATCTCATTATCCAGGAGGGTTCTGAAAACTTTTAAAATTAAATCCCTTTATCCAGGAGGGTCCTGACAACTGAGAATGAACTTACCTGAGCCATGCTCTCATCTTGGAGGATTCTGAACAGAATTTCTTGCTCTTTGAACCATGCTTTTCCATGGGAGGTTCCTGTGGATTAAAAAAATTCTTGCCCCTGTTTCAGAAAAATCTTGTTAGTTTGAAAACGTGGTGGTTAGTTTGTGGCATCATTGCTGAGCGTCTGCTTCTGCCACTTGCCAAGATAACTTTGATTTTAACTTGGATGGCCTTGACTGTTATCGACTGCCAATTTTCTTTCAATCTTTATCACAGAAAACACCTCTGCTCCATTCGTTCCCAACATCCTCTATTTGTTGCATTTTGCTCATAAATTGACATTTACTGAACCCTTGCATTTCACATGAATTCCAAAGCATGTTGATTGTTACCAACTCAATGCGCATACCACTTTTCCCTGATTTATGACACTTTGATGTGCTAGCCAGACTCCACTTTGTGCAATTAGAAAGCTGGTAGTAGATTTTGAAGTCATTTCTTTATTTGTTCTGACCAAACAGACTCAAGAATGGACTCAATCAAAACGAGAGAAACAAAATAAGGGACAAGGGAAAGAGATGATACCTAATAATAAAATGACGAAGTAGAAACTTATCAGATGTGGATACCAACTCTAATGACCATGACATGCACATTTGGATTAAGTGGCCTAATCTCTCAAGCAAATCTAATATTCAACTCTTGTTGTACCTCCTCGCTGTGAAACTGGGCTTCAACGCTTCAATTGTCCCATTTGATCCACAATTCTCAATCGACTTGTAGTGCCCTGAACGTTTTCACCATCAAGCTTATCTCATTTTGCTCTTTTCTTAACTCACCGTCGCCTTACGGTGCTCCTAAGGGTTTTCACCGATAAGACTCTCTCATTTTATCATTTTCTCTCGTTGTGCTGAGAACAACGGTATTACCCATGATGCAGGAAGATCATACTTTCACCACACACTTGATTTGGCATCCTCAAAGATTGGTGATAAGGTCTTTCTTTGGACCGTAATGTAGGCTTTTGGACAGGGTTGGAAAGAAAGGATGGTATGAAGGCTCAAAATAATTTAAGATGAAAATGGTTCAAAATTACAACTTTTGGAATTATATCTTTTGGCAAAATTAAAACTTCTGCCCCAGTTTCTGGAGTCTAGGGATTTTCTTTATTTATTTTTTTTGGATTTTTATTTTGAGGGGACTTCTAAGAAAATCTTCCCCACTCTTGACTTTGGGGAATTATGACATATTTTATTTTGTGTGACCGAACCTTAAGGCTGCCTACGTATCTTGTGGTGACAAGAATTAGGTCGAACATAGTTCAAAAGACAAAGTTTTTTTTTTCTTCTTTTCCTTTTCTCTCCTTTTTTCTTTTTCTTTTTCTTTTTTTTTCTTTTCTCCTTTTTTTTCTTGTTTTTTCTTTTTCTCTTTTCCCTTATTTTCTTCTTGTTCTCTTTTTCTTTTCATTTTCTAGTTCCTAACTCTATTTCTGATTCCAAAAGAGGGCTTTGAAATAAAAAATTAGGCTCAAAATGGGTAGCAAAGGATAAAAGTGTTTGGGTAGCAGAATAAAATGCCTTCATCATACCAAACTTAAAAATGGCAAGTACAAACAAATCACACACAATATCTATTGATGATATCAACACAAACACAAAGTGCCAATGAGCAATACCTTTGTTCCAATGAATGACCCTTGCCAGTTCGAAGCAGATTGACTCAACCTTAACTTGATGTGGAAGAATGCATTTCAGCACTGTATGATCTACCTCAAACTGCTTAAGAGACATTCTTTTGTTGTATGCTCTCATCAACCTCTTGATTTTGTAGACCATTTGCCTCAGTTTCACTCAATTTAAGCTTCAGGTCATCTCAGAATGCGTGAATCACTACTTGTTTCCTCAAATGCCTCTTTTATCGCGTTCAAAACTGTGTCATTGCTTCATGATTAAATTAACTTTCAAGACCAGGCTGAGAATTATGTATGCATGTCATGTCACTAAAGTCGGCATGAAAAGAAACTATAAAAGGAAAAACGACCTAAACAAAAACTGACAGAAAACAGGAGATTGCATTATACAGATGGTGAACAGGGTTTGAAAAAAAACAAGCAAAATAGACATGGGTTACTATCCTGGAACAATCCTAGATAACACTAGATGAGTTACTACAATAAAACAAACTAGGCAAAAAGAAGAAGAGTTTGAACCACAAGACAATATCTGGATTACAACCCTGAAATAACCCAGATAAACAGAAATGACAACAAAATAAACCACCAAAACTCCTCCATGGCTAGCCAATAAAGGAGTGTCTTTCCAATTACCAAGCTCGATATCTTAGTCACTGGGTTGCACATAAAAAATACTAGGACCTTCACCAATCTCAATATCATTAACTTCAGTCAGCAAGTTCCGAAGAGGATTCTCATACTCCTTGTCACCACGCATCTTCCTCACAAAGTGTGCATTATGCAGGTAAAGGATTCTGTGCAATGTTCTCGGTGTCACTGTCTTGGACCACAATTATCCCTTCTTGAATCATTCTTTCTATCTCCCTTTTCAAAGCACGACAATCTTCAATGTTATGCCCTTGGACATTAGAGTGTACATGCACCGTACAGTAGGATCAAAACTTTTTGCATATGGGTCCGGAGTATAGTCGATGAGCGGTTCAATCAGGCCAGACTGTTTTAACTTTTCAAACAAACTTGTGTAGGATTCTCCTATTGGAGTGAAAGACTTTTCTCTTTGCTGTTGCCTTCTCATTTTGTACTCCGGTCTTGGTTGGAACCTCTTTCGGGTAGGGGGTTGATATGCTTGTAGAGGCGGGTAAGACATTTGTGGAGGCGGTGCAAGCCATTGCGGGTTTTGTGAGTGTGGAGCATATGGTGGTGCATTGTGGATAAAGTACTGGGGAGGTGAGGTATGACTTAAGGGATTTTGTGGAGGGAAGTAGCATTGGTGAGGATTATCTGGAGTACGAGGATATTCATGGGGTCGGTATTGAGGCTGAAAGCATTTAGCAGGAAAGCTCACTTGATTCTGTTGTTGGCGAGGCTCAACAACATCTTTTCTACCAATCGGAGCACTAATCCGAGCAACTTGTTCGTTCCATCTGAACCAAAACTCTTTAAAACTTTCCTTGGGTCTCTTTCCTTGGGCGTCATGGACTTTGAACACAGTCTCGCTAGAGGATCGAGGAAGAGTAGCTGGTGGAGGAGCTACAAAAATAGGAGCAGATGCCGGGGCAGGGTATGAGGTTGTTTTGGCTGGTGGAGCATAAAACATTTGGGAGGAAGTGCTAGGGTAATTGTGGTAAGGGGTAAAACACGGTGCATATTTAGGGGAAAGGTCAACGATTGTGGGAACCTGGGCTTGTGATAGTGGTAGGATAGTTGCAGGGTTTTCAGTGTAGTTAGTGGGGAATGAAGGTGGAGGATTCCCCCTGACCCAAGACTGATATATTTCTGTCATCTGTTGTTTCAACCTCCGGACCTCCTCTTTCAGTTCTGATTCTGATTCTACAATCTCCATTGGTGAGTGTACAACCTCAGTGTCTGTTTCTTTGCTAGCCATGACTGACTTATGCTTTCTGGTATTGTATGGACGAATCACCAAAGTGCCGCAAACTAACCACCCTCTGTTATAATAACAATGAAAGTAACAAAGAGGAGCAAAACAAAGCCAGCATATTAGCGTTAGAGCATTTATCAAATAGAAATATCACATTCCGTGCAATGCCCCTAACAGCAATTAACGGTTCTAGAATGACTTCGAGGGTACGAAGGTCATATGGTATCATCCCAATTTCACTCTTCTCGCCCCTTTTCCTCTTCATCTTCCTTTCTAACACTGCTTTGTTTTTCATTTCTTTTCCTCTCTTTTCTTTATGATCATCGCTCTTTTCTTTCCTCCTATTTCTCACGTCCCACAACTTTATTCTCTTTTTTTCTTTTTTCTTGTTTCTTTTTTTAATAATGATTCGATCGAACCCTATGTAGGTTGCCTACGTATCATGTCCCTCATGAATCAGATAAAACGTAGTTCTGGAAAAAAAATGATGGATAAAATAAACTAAAACAAATATTTTAGATTTTCCATTTATAACCTTTTTTGGGTTTTTCAAATACAAAAAGGAAGTACTATAACAAAAGACTCGACAATCTTAACTAGACAGACAGACTTGATACTACTGTATAAGACTAATAATTAAAAGACAACATAAAATAGACTAAAAAATAAAAAAATTCCTCAAGCAGCTCGTGCATGCAATGGTCTTGACTAGAATGGTCCTGGGGTATTTGTCATGCTCGAGTCCTGGTAAATGAATCCATACCTTAATGAAAAAAATAAGACCAAACAGATTAAATGACTCTAGACACTATGTGAGACCACACCTCCTATTAGACACATGCAAGACAAGCTTGGGCTATTTTTGAAAATTAAACTACATGGCTAAGAGTGGCTATTAATGTAAACTCAACAAGATTGGCCTCATGGACAAGGAAAATGCCTCACTAAGGCTTTTATGGATTCAAAGTCCGAACATCATGCCCCAAAATTAATTTGCGAAAATGCCCCATTTTGCAAAAATGATCGATATGGCCCGAAGTGGCTGAAGATGCAAACTCAAAAGGACGGACCTTAAGGTAGTGGGACACTTAGTTGCGAACTCAGGATTCTGAGACATGGGTCATGAACCACTTTTGCGAAAATGACCTATTTTGCAAGAATGGCCGATGTGGCCAAAAGTGGCTAAAGATGCAAACTCAATAAGGACGTGCCTTAAAGTAATATGACTCCTAGTTGTGGACTCAAGGTCCTAATACATGGGTAATTGAACCACTTTTGCGAAAATGACCCCATTTTGCAACAATGGCCAATGTGGCTAGACATGCAAGATTTGGCTAAGATCCCGCGAAGCCAAGAACCTAAAACTCACTAGGAAGATCGGACCCTATGTGGGTTGCCTACGTATCACATCTCGAAAGACGAAAATCAGGTTCACGTAGTTCGGAAAGATTAGATATGGGAGAAAGCTTAAGAAATGACACTAATTTGGAAAAATATATTTTTTTTGTCTTTTGTCTTCTTTTTTTTTGAAAAATGATGGAAAATGTAAAATCTTTTTGGATTTTCTTTCTCATTTTCATTTTTTGAAAAATAGTGAAAAAGTGTAAAATCTTTTTTGGATTTTTCATTTTTTTGAATTTTTAAAAAATAATGGAAAAATGTAAAATCTTTTTTTTTTGGATTTTCTATTTTCAATTTTTTTTGTCTTTTCTTGAAAAAGTTGTGAAAGAAAAATATAACTGAGCCTTACTTGCTTCATTTTCACCCTTCTTTCCCAAATATCGGTCTGCCAAATGACCTTTTTACCCTCAAAGATGCAACATGTATCACATGGGAATGATTGAATGTCTTTTTGGGCCACGGGCCCATTTTGACAAAATTTGGATAGGCTTCCTACAAAGGGACATGGTGCCTAGGTCCGAGCCCTACTAGGTCCGAATGACATGATGCAAATAAAAATGACCTAAAGGTTGACCTAAGTTTGGGGTTCACTAACAAGGCAATTCGGGGGAGCGAATGGTCGATGGTGGCTACTTAAGCTTTCCACCCACTCCATACGTCCGACGCCCCCCCCCCCTCCTAAATTAAGGGTGAATCAACAAAGTGTTCGTGCACGCAACGCGTACTCCGAGACTTGTTACAGAAAGAAGACCCATGTTTATGCAAATGATGACAGTTTATAAAGCAGTAACATATTAAGTAAAGCGATAAACAAATAACCAACAAAACAAGGAAATAAGACAAACAAAGCAAATAAAGAAAACAAAAACCTCAACCGAATATCCTAAAAGCCAACAAGATCAAGTACCAGCTCGAACCTGCAACTCCCCAGCAGAGTCGCCAGAGATGTCACACCTCTTTTTTAACCAAACCTCACTAAACCCTCTTAAATAAATAAAAAAGTTTTAGTAAAGCTCGAAAAGGGTTTTCAATTAGAAAGTGACAAAATGGTTGTGTTTAAAAGGAAATAACTCGGAGTCGCCAGCTGACATTTGATTTCGGTCTGTCAGGTCACTGTTTTTAAAATAATTTTTCCTTTTAAAACATTTTGAACTCTAAAACATAAGTCCGCACCAAAGATTCGGGTAAGGGGGTTCATTTGACTCAGGAAGAAGGTGTTAGGCACTCCCCAAGTCCCGTAGCCAGTACGGTTGCATACTTGATCTAGTCGGCTTTTGGAATATTAGAATTGAGGTAAAACAAAACAGTCACAGAAAAATAAACACACAAAAAGGCTCGAGGTCGTCCCCACCTAATAAAAGAAAAATAAAACTAGAAACAAAAATACTGCGAGTTCTACTATCGATCTTTAAGTACAAATACTTTGATGTATACCCCGGAATAAAATATATACAAATCCTTCGGGGTATTCCCCGGATAAATTTAACTAAGGGAACGACCTCTCGCCTCGAAAGAAGCTAGAACAAGAACATCCTAAAGATTTGCCTACCCAAATGTGGTCGGTCTAAGCATGCTCCTAGCGATGCTAAAAAAGCGATTAAATAAAAGTAATTAGATGTTTAAGGTCTAATTTCTTCTTCATGTTTAATTTCTCATTCCATAACCCATTAAATTGTTAAGACAACCAATAATATCTTCCTTTTAGCTCAACTGACAGGTTATCTACTTGATTTAAACCACTAAACTTAACATGATCACTAAAACAAGAATGAGGCTATTCAATAATCAAACATGAAAATATTCATTGAATCACACCAAACAAACATCACATGTCTATAAAATTAAAACAAGCGAACAAATAGGGGAAGGAGTTATACCTTTACTGTTGCGTATTTTTGCTGCGTACAACGACTGAAAATCTCGAACCGGAATCGAAACTCAACGGGCAAAATCTCACCAGCCAAGAACCCGAATTAGACCGAGAAGCTTAAAAACCGGTCAAAATCTCGGATCGTCACCAAAGACTCAACCAAACACGGATTCGGATCCACATTTTAATCAAAATCTATCCTTGAACAAAATTTCCGAAATCGAAGAATTAATAAACAGAATTTTTCTTTTTAGATTTTTTTTTCTGTTTTTCCCTTTTCTTTTTTTTTTCAAACTGTTTTTGCCTTTTTTTTTACACCACTAATTCCGGCGAGTTTTGAGGTAGAGGGACAACTATGTTCAGGTCTTTGTCTAGTGAAGGGCTGTTTTGGGTGGTTAGAAGAAGAAGGGGTCAGCTGGTTTGCATCTAGGTTTAGAGGTTGTCTGGCGATGAAGAAGGTGGAACTTGGCGGCGGATTTGGTCCTGGCTGGTGCTGGTTCTCCGGCGAGTTGGATGGTGCGACGACAGAGGGGTCGCTGGCGGGGCGGAGCTGCTGGTTGTGTTTTTGCACGATGTCCAGATCTGGCGCTAGGGTTTTCTTCTTGCATCAGTTGAAGACGAAGGAGTGGCAGCCATGAGTGTTTGAAGGTTCAGCTTGGTCAAGAAGAAGATGTGGCTGAGGGGGGGGGGGGGGGGGTTCAAGGGTGGTCTCGCTGGTCGTTGTTAGTGAGGAAGATGGAGGTGGCGCTGGTTTTTCCAGCGAAGTAGTGGAAACGGGCGGCTATGGGTGGTCTTCTCCTAGGGTTCCAGCTAGGGTTTGTCTTGTGTGTGTTGAAGAAGAAAAAAAATTAGGGTTTTTTCCTCCAAGCTTTTGAAAAAGGGGTTTTGGAAGGGTTAAAGAGGAAGGGGTAATGGGCTAGGTCTTGTTGGGCTTCCAAATTGGGCTCAAAGACTAAAAATCAATAGCAAATTACTACTAGAATACTAGTAATTGAATTTAACTACATAAAATTTATATTGATATGAAACCATCATTTTTCAAAAATTACATATTAAAATGAAAGCAAAGAAAAGTTAATTAGAATGATAGTAAACTTAGATTAATATTACTACAAAAGACTAATGGCCTTAACTTAAATACAAAGATAAAATAAAAAATATTTTTTTGTATTTTCAAATTTTATGTTCTACTATTAGACTAAAGGTGAAATATAGGCTAAATCATATTAAAATAAAAATAAGTAAATATTTTTTAAAAATACTACTTTTAAAAGTTGCGCAGGTCAAAAATTACGTGCTTATAGATATGTTTTTATAGAGAGATATTTCACACTTGTTATTTGAAAAAGAAAATGAAACATGTTTACTTATTGTGGAAAGGATTTTTAGGAAAAAGTTACAGTTTTCAAAACTTACTCATATTTTTAATGATTTCGGTAGAGGATTTGGGCTTTTATTGGTATACTTGAAAAGTGAAACTGTTTTCGGAAAACTACGAAAAGGCTGAGCACTTTATTTCTGAACTATTTCTTGATTTATTTGTTGTATACTGTATGAATTACTGTTGGTTATTTGTGGTGGACCCGACCTACGTTCCAGCTCGTCACTGCTTTAAACTTGAGGTTGGGTTTGTTACTATTTTAGTACATGGGGTCTGTTGTACTCATACTGCACTTCTTGCACATTGCGTGTAGATCCCAGATGTTGATGTTGTTGCGATCGCTGGTTGATGGATTTGAAGGCGTACCTGCGTTTCTGTTGTATGCTGCCTCTTGTTTAGGTTAACCTAGATAATAAAATTCTGTTTATGTACTTTTACAACAGAAGATATATTTTCTTCATAACAACTTTGTAAACTCTATTCTTAGAAGCTCATGATTTGTACTACCAGTCCTTGAAAAATGTATAAGATTTAGATAATTCTATTGTTTCATTATTTTATTAAGTTAAATGAGATTGGATGATTGTTAATTGGCTTACCTAGCGGGTTGGGTTAGGTGTCATCACGACTGGTGGATTTTGGATCGTGATACTTTTGAAGGAAATGGGGACATGTTTTCCATAATTAAGTTTTTCTATTCCTCGAAGAAAATTATAAATCTTCCATATTTAGCTAGTCCTTTTGCTTTGAGGATCCTTCCTTCTCATTTAGTAGCATCCCCAATGTAGTCATATTAGGTTTGGGAGTCTTGTTTAGGGGGAGACTTTGGGGGACAAGTGTTAGTGTGTCACTTGTGTTTGCCTCTTCGTGAGATTGTTCTCTCGATATTTTATACTCTCTTTTATATAGTTGATTGCTCATTTCTGCCTTTGGACGTAAAGTTAATTGACCGAACCACATTAAATGTTTGTGTCTCTTTTGGTATATTTTTCTTTTGTTATCTGATTTATCGTCGTTCCAGGTTTGTTTTACTAGCTTTCGCATGAAACTTGATTATTTTGATCCTAACTAGTGGTATCAGAGCGAGGTTCAAGACATGTTCATTTTGGTGGGTTTAGTTCTAGTCGCAACCTATTTGACAAGGATACGGGAAAACTTCTTCAAACCATTGAGTATTCTTCCAGAAGTTCTATAATGATAATATTATTATCTTATTGCTTTACGAGGATGATATGCTTAATGTTGGCAAGAATAAATCCAGAATTGCAGTCCTTAAGAAGGCAGTTGAGCAAATCATTTGACATGAAGGACTTGGGGCTAGCAAGGAAATTTTTGGGCATTCAAATCTACCAACACAGAGATAAAAAGGAGTTATGTTTGTCCCAAAAGCAATGCATTGAGAAAGTACTGAAGAGGCTTGTGAGCACGTGATTTTTGTTTTCGCACGACAATCGCTCCAAAAAGAAATAAAAACAAATATAATTGGCCCTGCTGTACAATTTCGGATTTCTGTGCGGCACTTTGTTGATTTATTTGTGACCTTAGCCCATTTTTATTTATTTACTTTATTAAAATAAAATTCAAAAAAAATATATGTGTCCTGCATAATTCAAACCGTAATCCGGTCGTTAAATAGAAAATCATGAATAGGCATTTTCGTCCGTGATTTTATTTGGTTTGACTTTACCTGTTTTGAAATACTTTAGTGTGTGTGCAAATAATTGTATTGAGTGTGTATTTAATTTTAAATTTGATTTTTTGGCTTAGTTTTGTTTTAAAATAAATCAGAAATAAATAAATAAATAAATAAATAATAAAAAAAAAAAAATAGACCCCTTCCCTTCCGGACTTGGGCCAATTTTAACAAAATTGGCCCAAACAAACAGCCCAAGACCCAGGCCTGCCCGGTCCAGGCCACCTGATGCCCAGGACGTCCAAACGACGTCGTTTGAGTCATACCTGATCTGGACCGTTGATCTCAGAATGATCAACGGCCAAGATCAATCCCCCGTAACCCACCAATAAACCCGACCCGTCTCACCCGGACCGACCCCAACCTTTTACCCTTGAAACGACACCGTTCCACTTAAGCTATCAGATCCAGACCGTAGATCTAGATTGATCTAACGGTCTAGATCAATCCACCCATTAACTATATAAAGTCATAATCCTACCCTGCCCCCCTATCCGAACCCCAGCCTTCGTCTTCAACCTCATCCCCTTCAAACCCTAGAGCCGCCCTTGTATCCCCCACCATGAAAACCGGCGGCATGAACACCGGTGACCTCGCCATGAACACCATAGAACCCCCTCACCACCCTGAACATAGACCTGTTGACCGTTTGGTTCGAATCACCCCCCAGGTCCTCGAATCTTCATTTGAAGATTCGAGTCAAACTCGATCTACACCAAACAACCCCAGCTTCATACCAGACACTCCCCGGACCTTCCTCGTGACCAAACCATACTTGGTTTGGTCCGAATCTAACCAGGGAAGCACGAATATTAGATCTGAGTTTTGAAACCACAAGGTCCCTCGTCACTGGTTCAAACCGGTTCAAACCAAAGAGTTTAAGGTCTGATGGACTTTAATCAAGTGTTTCTCATTTGAGAAACACTTCGATTAAAGCCCGTTCAGCCTTAAGAAAGTTGTTCAAATCCGAGTTCAAATTTTTAACTTTGCAAGCTTTAAGGTGAGTTTGTTTGGTTTCCTTTATTTGTTTTAGTCCGTGTGTTTTGTTTTAAATATCTGGTCATGTTTTGTTTCAATTTGTGTCTTTAAATTGTACCACCTTCTGATTGACCACTTTGCCTGAACCACTGTGTTTTGTTTGAACCCCTCCTATTCTGATAAGACATGTGTATTGGTTGTATCCCAAATTTGTACTGACTTACTGATTCCTCAAAGTATAATCCTGCTTAATCAGTATAAGTCGAGTCATGTGTCCCATGCTTTTGAATGTCTGATTTGGCTACGTTTGTGTATGTTAATACTAATATAGTCGAGTCGACATGTGTCGTCAATTAATTTCAACTGTCTGAGCATAGTAAATCGATTTGCTTCTGTTGAACATTTGTTGAAATCAATTCAGAACCAGTTTTGTTTACTTATAGCTGTTGATTTGGATCAGTCAATGTAAAAAGGATTGTTTATGTTTAAATTCTGAATTGGAAGGCATGTGCACTCGTGCACAGCATGTGCATTGGTGCACCTCATGTGCCTTATGCACAGCCTGTTTTTCTGCATTAAGAAGCTTTTAAGTTTTAAACAATTTGACAGCATATGCTGTCAGATATATTCTACTGCCCATACTTGCTTTTAGATAATAAAATGAAAAGTTGAATCTGCCAGGGAATGTGAATGGGTTTTAATACTTAATTAGCTAAAGTTGGAATTGAAAATGGAAGGCACATGGGAAGGGTACTGTGATTTCTGAAAACAGGCTGTTAAAAAGAGTAGGATAGAGGCTTATAAAAAGGGGGGATAGGACACGGGGAGAAGAAAAAAGGACACACACACTGGGAAGATAGAAAGAAAAGAGAGAGTTGACAAGAATAGAAAGAGAGCAAGAAAGAGAGAAAACAGACTAAGAAATCAGAAATTTGGTCTTGTTTGTCTGAAGTTCATTTATTGTCAATACGTTAGGCAGTGTTCTTTCTTCAATCGAGATTATTGTTAGTGTTCTGCTGCATTGGTATATTCCGGAATTGGACTGTCTGGAGTATCGCACTGTGTGCTGTTTCATCGAGTTGTTCTCCTTCAACTCTAGTTCCATCTCGCAACAGAATCCTTTCTGTTGTGCTGTTCTGATTGTTGCTGCTATCTTGCTCGCTATTGCTGCTGCATTTTGTCCTGCTGCTACTGTTAATTCTGCCTCTTGGCTGCTGCTGATTCCCATCTTCTTCTCCTTCTCCTTTGCACTTTCAGCATTTTCAGGTACACATTTCAAGTCCCATATTGATGTAATTGGAACAGTTTGAAAGCATGAAATGAAAAAGGTTGAAGAAGTTCAAGCATTTGCTGTAATATTCATAGTACATTAACAGGCCTTGTGGAAATTGATTTAGCTCATGTTTCAATAGTTCAAAAGAGTATACTGATAGCCGACTGAGTTTCACCCCTTTGTATTTGAGCTCGACAATTGTCTGTTTAGTATAAGTATGCATATTTCGACTTTACACAATACCGTTTTCTGTTTCATTTAGTTTTTTTTTGTTTTAAAGACTAGCCCATATAAGTTTGGTTAAGCTCAATACAAGAAATGCTCGGATTAAACGTTGTATTTCGCTGACTCGTATATGATAAATTAAAGCATTTTACTTCGCCGGTTATCCTTTAACCCAGTTCAAATAAGTTCAGTTAAGTTCAAATCAAGAAATGTTCGGATTAAGTATTGCGTTTCATCTATCTCATATGTAATCTTTTATTCGACCAAATCATTTTCGTAAAAGGCATGACGTCCTTTTTACCTTAAAAGTAATCAATCAAAATTGACAGGAGTTTGGTTTAAGCTGAAGTATATACTTCAATTAGCACACACACTTTCTTTTCTTCTATCTCTGGAAATAAAAATAATAGAAATGTAGTCACTGTAGGATACCCTTCTAAAAATAATAAGACAAGCCTCGCCAAAAAATAAAAAAAAACAATTGCGGGGCCCTCAACAACTGACGATAATTATTTAGAATTCAAGATAGGCCATTTAATAAACTTCATGGCCTCCTACAAAGATAATAACGCGTTAGGTTCTGTTGGCGCGGTTTAATTAAATCACATTCTTAAATTCGGGTGCACATTGATGTGACCCAAATCCAAATCTCAACGAAGTCCAAATGTGTCGACAATCACGGGTGCATTGATTGTGACGTGGTTCGAGACGCATTTTCACGACGTTGCAATTCTGTAAAATAAATGATAATAACAAAAGCGGTTAAAACTTAATAAAAGCACATAAGTTACAACATGTATTTAAATCAGATATTTAGCTATTATAACAATTTAAGCGACCGTGCTAGAACCACGGGATTCGAGGGTGCCTAACACCTTCCCTCGGGTCAACAGAATTCCTTGCTTAGAATTTCTGGTTCGCAGACTTCATTTGGAAAAGTCGAAAATCTCCTCGATTTGGGATTCAAGATAAACCGGTGACTTGGGACACCAAAAGCCAAACCTTTTCCCAAGTGGCGACTCTGAATTAAATAAATAATCCCATTTCGAATATTGTCACTTAAATTGGAAAAACTCCCTCGCGCATCTTAACCCTTCGGGGCGGGCGCGCAAAAAGGAGGTGTGACAGCTCTGGCGACTCTGCTGGGGATTGTGACCCAGAACCACTGGTTCAGGGTCCAAGAATTCGAGCTTAGAATAATTGTTATATCTGGCTTATTATCTGATCTTTATTACATGTTTTGCATAAAAGTGCTAAATGTTGTCTTTTACCGCTTTTGATATTATCTGAACTGTATATAAACTGTGCCGAAACCCTTCTTTTCTTACTTCCGGGGAGAAGCTCGCTGGTCGGGACTCCCTATTCTGTTAATGTCAATACCTAAAATAAGAAAGAGGACGGACAAGTTACAAAGCCGGACGATCTCGCGGGTCCCCGGTACGTAGCCCCCTCCTCGACTCGAGTTGTCCGCTCGGGTACACAGTCTAGAACAAATACCAAGGTTTAAACCTAGTATAACGAAACTTCATGCCGGATCCCTAGTAGGAACGCTTATTTGCATCATATTGCATTTGACTTAGGGGACTCAACACAGGGGTTGGGTCCGTCTAGGACAGGCAACCTGAAATGGAAAAGACCATCATGCTGCATTCCTATCTGTGTTGTGCATTTATTTGCTTCGATTCCGCATGTCGACCGGTTCCTAAAAAAAAAAGGGAAAATAGCAGCGTAGGAGAGATAATTACTTAATTTTGGAAAATAAAACCAATGTCCAAGTAGTGTCAAAACCTTGCCGGAATTTTCCTAAAAAAAACTGTCTTGTTTATTGAGAGTTATTAAAAAAAAATATAAAAATTTTCTTTTATCACTTTCAAAATCAAAAAAAGAAAAGGTATTTATTTTAAAAGTAAAAAAAAAATCAAAAATTCATAATTCAAAAAAAAAATGTGTTGTTTCTTTCGTAGTACCCCTTTTATGAATTCAGACTAAAGGTCCAAATTTTTCCTAAAAAGAAATATAATATAATCTTTATCTCTTTTCAAAAAATGTAAAAAATACGCATTCTTGATTTCTAGGTTTATTCGATTTTTTCCCCTATTTTACGATATTCCCGAACTACGCCGGTTTGATTCTCACCAGATGTGAGATACGTAGGCAACCCTCGTCGGGTTCAACCCCCATTTTGCTAAAATAGCCAAAATCAAAAAAAATATGTTTCAAATTTTTAAAGAGTCATAAATAAGTCAGGTGATGCTGTTTTGACATGAATAGCCGAATGTTCCCGAAAGGGACGCCGGAAGGCTGACTTTGCATAAATAGCCACTTTTGGGTTTTGCTTAGCATTTTTAGACCCACACAGCCTTAAAATCTTCGTCCCCGAAGTGCTTAAAGGCCGTGTTCAAAGCTTGGTCCCCTCTGTAAAATATTTTGAGTCAGTCATTTTTGTTAAAATCACCTTAATAAATGTGCAGGATGAGCACGATGCAAAATGAACATTTTTCAATAATGACCAAAATCCCTATCAAGTTACGGCTATGGTGGAATGATCTAGGTGTTGAAGGGCAAAATGAGGTTAAGAAAAATCTGAAAGGTCTTGTGGGTCTGTTGGAAATCCAGCCTCGGGGAGATATCATAAGAGCTTTGGTTACCTATTGGGACCCGGCGCACAATGTTTTCCATTTCTCTGATTTTGAGCTCACCCCAACTTTGGAAGAAATGGCCGGATACATCGGGAATACTGAACTTCCGTTGAGGGAAAAATACTTGGTCGCCCCAAGAGTCGTCACGGTACATCGGTTCCTGGATTCATTGAAAATACCTAGAACAGTCCACAACCCGGATCTAGCAGCCGGATTCTGTACTCCATGCTTCATATATGATAGATACGGTCACGAGGGGGGATTCAATAATCCAATCAACAAACTGTGCAGCAAAGGAGTTCGTCAGAAGTGGGACGAGCACAGACGGGTGGCGTTCATGATAACGTTTCTGGGTCTTCTGGTATTTCCCAGGAAAGATGGAAACATTGATTTGAAGATATCTGGGGTCGTCAGCACTTTACTCACGCAAAGTGACAGTACTCTCGCGCCTATGGTGGTATCCGACATCTTTCGAGCTCTCACAGCTTGTAAAGCTGGGGGAAATTTCTTCGAAGGTTGTAACTTGCTCCTGCAGATATGGATGACCGAGCACCTTTGCCATCATTCCGAGATTTTGAGCCATGGTTCCCCGGAAAAGACCCGCATAGAAGAATCTTACGCGAGAGCCAAAGAGATCAGTTTGCCCGAAGGAGTCCTGGCTTGGACCTCGTTCTTTCAAGCTCTTACTGCCAGCCAAATACAATGGAAGTTGGGATGGTTGCCCGTTGATGAGGTCTTATATATGTCAGCGGCTAAAACTCATTTCTTGCTGATGGGGCTTAAGAGCATTCAACCTTACGCACCCTGCCGAGTTTTAAGACAGTTCGGAAAATGCCAGACAGTACCTCATGAGGAAGATCTAAGCACTCAAGCAATTGAGATAAGTCCTAACGGACAGTTCCCAGAAGCAAAGATTCGCCAAATCTGGAATGAGGGTCAATATTTGAAATCAGATACTTGCGTGCGGGATCAAGCCAAAGGAGAAACGGCGCCAGGTTACCTTGCATGGTACAGAAGGGAACTCGAGCATGAAAGGCCAGCTAAGAGACCCCACATCCGGAATTTTACCGAATCATCACAAAAGCAGTGGGATTGGTTAACAAAAGAAAGAGGCTATTGCACCGAAATCAGCAGGTTAAAGCAACAAGTGGAAAACTTGAAATATGAACACAACGTGCAAGTTGCTACCGATCTGGGAGAGCGGAACAGGTTGATTCAAGAAAATGAAATGCTCAGAGCCCAGATCAAACAGATAAGGTTGGATGCAGATAGACAACCAAGGCGTCGATCGGACGAGCAGCTGATAAAAGGGCTAAAAGGTGAAATCAGGGAATGGCGAGATGGTTTGGAGAAATCTGAAAACATCATAGCAGAGCTCAAAGCACAGTGGGATACAAGAACGGATAAGCATCGCAGGTACCTGAATCGATTGGAAAGCGACCATGAGAAGACTGTTGCTAAGATAAAGAGAGAGATGGCTGCACTTGAGATCAAAGCAGCTAATCAGGCCAAGGATTTCCAAATTGAGAGCAGATACTGGTATGACTCAATAGCCCAGATGAAGTTGGAAGTACGACGACTGAAGCATCAGCATGTACAAGATGCTCAAGTTTTCAAGATATGCAGCGATCAGACAAAACGCCTGCTCGTAGAGAAGAAGCAAACCAGAGATAGGATCAAGGCCATTGCCCATGCCATCACCAGACGATGCCTACGATGTGAGAACATGTCCAGCGCTACCGTCCTCTCGGCAGTAATGGGTTATGTCAAGCAGACTATGCACGAGCTGGAGCAACTTGAGAGGGATCTCACGCCTAGGACCGCGGCGAGGCCGAACGATGCCCCGCGGAAACCAATTTTTAAAACCATAATGCATTCATAGGTCAAATCTGTATTTTAGCATCTTCTGCCTGTTTTTTCATCAAGGTGATTTTCAGTCTATTTTGAGTCTAGGTTCATTTTCCAAGTTTGCTTTTTCTTTTGCAGAATGTAGCTTGTAATAGAACATTTCAACAATGAAGAGGTTGTTTCTTTTACGTCCATTTGTATTTCTCGAACTACGTAATGATCTGATTCACGTAGGCATCGTGATACGTAGGCAATCCTCATCGGATCCGGTCGCATTTCTTTTACTACAAAAAAAATATATATATATAATAAATAAAATAAAAGGGAAAACAAAAGAGAAAAGGAAAGAAAAGAAAAAAAAAAGGGGAAAAACTAATAAGAGAAAAATGCCGGAATGACGCATGCTCTTGTAGCAAACATATAGTAATCCACTTAACTGTATAGGTGCATCATGCCCAACGTGAGATTAACTATCTATTATTTGCTGCAGAATTAACCGTGCGTTTGTCATTGAGCATTTTTTTCCAGGGTTTTTGAAAAGACGGTTGGATTGGTGAAAGTCTGGCCTCGCACTCATACTTCACGAGGTCAAGGAGAGGTGTTCAACTACCTATTGTTAGGACCAGAAGCAGTACTCACACTTACTTCACCAGGTCAAAAGGAAGTGTGGAAATGTCTTCGGAAATTCCATTGCAAACAGTCCCCGTCTCTGAGGAGAGCTCAATCTCAGCCGTCCTCACGCCTGAATCCGCAACTGCGGAAGAAAATAGAATCCTACGGCTCCGCATGTTGGAAATGCTGGATGACTGGAACAATGGGAAAGAGCCGCCAAGTGTCGTCCCCGGATTCCCTGAATTATTCTCCAGGTCAGGTGGGACTTCTAATGTCCCCATAAATTACCCTGCTACCCCATTCGGGTACCCAGCCACCTCCGCCTTCTCCGCAGGATCACCTTCTGAGCCTCATCCCCGAATGTCGGCCACTGATGCAAGCATGAATATCTTTACTGCATCGCCTTGCCCAGCTACGGCACAGCCTGCCACATACAAGCCAAGCTTTGACTCATCCTCTTTTACATTCCAAGCACCATCGTTCTCAATGGAACCAACCAGGTTCGCTACCAACAATAATCCTCTACCGCCTCAGTGCGAACTCGCACCGGGACAGGATCAGAACCCCAGGATTGCGGAACAAAATGAGATTGCTAAGAGAATGAGAAGCCTTGAACAAAGTTTGAAGAATATGCAAGGGTTGAGCGGACAAAAGAGCGTCTCTTACGCCGACCTGTGCATGTTCCCTCACGTGCACCTGCCAACGGGTTTCAAGACCCCCAAATTCGAGAAATACGATGGGCACGGTGACCCCATTGCACATCTTAAGAAATACTGCAACCAATTGCGGGGAGCCGGCGGAAAAGAAGAACTGCTCATGGCATATTTTGGGGAAAGCTTAGTAGGGATAGCTTCAGAATGGTATATGGATCAGGAAATGTCCCGATGGCATATATGGGATGATCTCGCCAGAGATTTTGTAAAGCAATTCCAGTATAACATCGACATTGCGCCAGACCGAAACTCTCTGTCGAATTTGAAGAAGAAGCCTTCGGAAAGCTTTAGAGAGTACGCTATTAAGTGGCGTGAACAGGCGTCGAGGGTGAAGCCCCCCATGGATGAAGTGGAAATGGTCACTACCTTTCTCCAGGCTCAAGAGTCTGACTATTTCCAAAACATGATGTCGGCCATGGGTAAGCCATTCGCAGAAGCGATCAAGATAGGAGAGATGGTAGAGAATGGGTTGAAAACGGGAAGGATTTTGAGTCAAGCAGCCATAAGGGCAACCTCTCAGGCCGTCCAAAGCGGGTCGGGAGGAACGACAAGGGGGAAGAAGAAGGAAGAAACGGCTATGGCAGCCTCTGAAGCAAGGGAGTATCGTCATCCCAGGCCCCATTTTCCGGAAAGGGCCCCACAACACTACTACCCCCACTCAAATGTGGCATATGCTCATCAACCTTATATGGTCATGAATGCCCAACCTTATAACCATCCACCACAACAAGCCAACCGAGGCCTAGCTCCACCTCCCAGAAATCAGCCTCCTTACCGCAACCACTATAACCCACAACCCCCGCAGAATAACTACCACCCCCAGGAGCCACCTCGACGGCGGACTTTCACGCCCATCGGTGAACAATACTCTACATTGTTCCCTAAGCTAGTCCAGTTGGGTTTCTTGCAACCAATTCCCCAAACAAGGCAAAACCCGACATCTCCTTCTTACAAAGCCGGAGTTAGATGCGCCTATCATTCAGGGGCCGAGGGACATGATACAAACGACTGCTGGTCATTGAAAAGAGTGGTCGAAAATTTGATAGAGCAGGGGAAAATAGTGCTAAGGGACGAAGAGATCCCGAATGTGACTAACAATCCATTGCCCGCTCACAATAATGGGCCGCTGATCGGCATGATTTGTGAAGACAAAGAGTTCGACCCTGCCTTGAAAGCCATAATTACCATTGTCGACACGGGAAGGAGGCCTGAAATAGACCAGAAATCAGAAAGGGGGGAGGAGGTCAAGGCTGCGGAAAGCAAGCCTGAAAAGAAGGTGGAGAAGAAAGTGGTACCGGCAAAGGGTGGAGTTCTTTACATACCGCGAGGTCAAGCCAAGAAGACGCAGAACTTCGGGATCAAAAAGACAAAACCTATGTATGTGCCAAAAGGGGCCTATGTGGTCCGGGGGACGATTCAACCACCTCGGCTGAATGAGCCAGTGGTTATCGGACGCGTGCCACAAAAGCCAATGACCAACCCGTCCACAGTGCCGTGGAATTATCAAAAGACTTTGGTAACATACAAAGGTAAGGAGGTCATGGAAGAACTTCCAGAAAATACTTTCGTTGGAGGGTACTCAAATACCCAAGAACTGAACAACGCCACACAAAGGCGCTTCCCTCCAAAGGAGCCCGTGAGTGTTGAAGAAGCGGAAGTGTTCTTCCAACAGATGAAGACGTCGGATTGCGAAGTGATAGATCAGCTGCGCAAGCACCCTGAGCAAGTATCTATGCTGTCGTTATTAATGAAGTCAAACGAGCATCAAAAGATCCTGCTGAAAACCCTGAATGAAGCATATGTACCGGTCGAAACCTCGGTGGAGCAACTAGAGCGGATGACAGAAAGATTCTTCGCTGTCAACCAAATCTCTTTCAATAAGAATGATTTACCCCCGGAAGGAGCAGCACACAACAAGGCCTTACACTTAACAGTGAAATGCGAGGACTACTATGTCAAGCGAGTAATGCTGGATGGGGGATCAGGTGTTGACATTTGCCCGCTCTCCACGCTACAAAGAATGGAAATTGGGGCAGGAAGAATCCGACCCAATAACGTCTGCGTGAGAGCTTTCGATGGCATCAAGAGAGATACCATGGGAGAAATAGACCTGTTGTTGGTCATAGGACCAGTCAAATTTCGAGTAACCTTCCAGGTGATCGACATGGACACATCCTACAATTTCCTCCTTGGCAGACCTTGGATCCATGCGGCAGGAGCCGTGCCTTCCACTCTTCACCAGATGGTGAAATTCGAGTACGAAGACCAAGAAATCGTGGTCCATGGGGAAGACGAACATGCCATTTACCGGGACCCATCCATCCCGTATCTTGAACCGAGAGAAGGGAGCGAACATACGGTCTATCAAGCTTTCGAGGTGGTATTGGCAGAGCAGCACGAAGAGGGAGTACCTTGCCCCCAGCCTTTCTTGTCTAACGCTTCGGTTATGGTGGCCAAAGAGATGATCCGACACGGATTTAGGCCAGGGAAGGGGCTTGGACGAACCCTTCAGGGAATGACGGAACCCATTACTTTACCAGTCATCAAGAAACCTTTTGGACTAGGTTTCAAACCTACTCCAGCAGACGAAAAATGGGCAAAGAAAAGGAGAAATGAGGGCTGGAAGTTGCCTCAACCACTGCCGGATTTATATGCGACTTTCGTCAGGCCAAGGTACGCTGAAGAAGAAGATGATGAGGTCTTCACAGCTGAGGAAATCGAGGAAATATGTGGGGCGATGAGAGAAATGCTCTACGAGGTCCACATGGTTCAACCAGGTGAAGGCACAAGCACTGCTGAGATGCTGTACATGGGACCGAACGCCCAACTTCAAAACTGGGAGGCCACGCCATTCCCGACTAGACGGAAGTCCGGGTAGACCTGTCCTGCCACCTTTCCTGTATCACAAGTTATCTCCGGGACATAACTTGAACATTTTCTTCTTTTCAATTGTTGTTTCGAATTCCCAGTCGTAAACATTGTTGTCTTCCAATTTTCCAAAGAAAATATACAAAAAAAAATCATCATTGCTTTCCTATTCTTTCTTTTGCTTTGATTTTTTATTAGTTTTCCTTTATCTTCCTTTTCAGTCCTAATAATGCGGCTTTGAATATGACATGCTTGCGGACTTCACGCCCAGATCACAATGAGCTATTTAACTGCGAATTAATGAACCCAGAACCAGAATATGATGCGGAAGAGGCTTTTAGGGAGATAAACCGAGAGTTGGAATATTTTGAGAATAAACCTAAGCCGAATCTAAATGACACTGAACCGGTAAATTTAGGAACCCCGGAAGAAATCCGGGAGACCAAGATAAGCATTCACACGGACAAGAAAACGAGAGAGGCGATAATTCAACTTCTTCTTGAATTCAAAGACGTGTTTGCTTGGTCATATGATGACATGCCGGGACTAGGTGTTGATCTAGTGGTTCACAAATTGCCGATTCATCCTGATTGTCCTCCAGTTCAACAAAAGCAACGAAAGTTCAAAACTGAGGTCAGTGACAAGATTAAAGAGGAGATCACCAAGCAGCTGAAAACGGGAGTGATCCGGGTAGTCCAATATACAACATGGCTGGCGAATGTGGTTCCAGTACCGAAAAAGGACGGGAAAACTCGGGTATGTGTAGATTACCGAGATCTGAACAGAGCAAGTCCTAAAGATAATTTCCCGCTGCCTAACATCCACATCCTCGTTGATAATTGCGCCAAACACGAGATACAGTCTTTCGTAGATTGTTACGCTGGATATCATCAGGTATTGATGGATGAAGAGGATGCCGAGAAAACTGCCTTCACCACGCCTTGGGGCACCTACTGTTATCGGGTCATGCCATTTGGTTTAAAGAATGCTGGGGCTACTTACATGAGGGCCATGACCGCCATTTTCCATGACATGATGCATCAGGAAATAGAGGTGTACGTGGACGATGTAATAGTCAAGTCCAGGACACAGGATAATCACATCCAAGACTTGAGGAAATTCTTCGAGAGGCTAAGGAAGTATGACTTGAAGCTAAATCCAGCCAAATGCGCTTTCGGAGTTCCGTCAGGTAAACTTTTGGGTTTCATCGTAAGCAGGAGAGGTATCGAGCTAGATCCGACTAAGATAAAATCTATCAAAGATCTACCTCCCCCAAGAACGAAGAAAGACGTGATGAGTCTTTTGGGCAGGCTGAACTACATCAGTCGGTTTATTGCCCAGCTGACAAGCACGTGTGAGCCCATATTCAAGTTGTTAAGAAAAGATGCGGCGATTAAGTGGACAACGGAGTGTCAAGAAGCCTTTGATAAAGTCAAAGAGTACCTTTCGAATCCCCCAGTCTTGGTCCCTCCCGAACCAGGGAGGCCACTTTTCTTGTATCTGACAGTCTTGGAGAACTCCTTTGGCTGCGTCCTGGGGCAACACGATGTGACCGGGAAAAGGGAACAGGCGATCTACTACCTGAGCAAGAAATTCACCAGCTACGAGGCCAAATACACTCTGTTGGAGAAGACATGCTGCGCTCTCACATGGGTTGCTCAAAAGCTGAGGCATTATCTCCAAGCCCACACTACATTCCTCATAAGCAGGTTGGATCCCTTGAAATATATATTTCAGAAACCAATGCCTACTGGGAGACTGGCTAAATGGCAAATCTTGCTTACGGAATTCGACATAGTTTATGTCACTCGCACGGCAATGAAAGCCCAGGCGTTAGCAGATCATTTGGCCGAAAACCCGGTCGATGAGGAATACCATCCATTGGATACCTACTTTCCAGATGAAGAGGTAAACACCGTAGAAGTGATCTCAGAGGAAGCTCATGTTTGGAAGATGTTCTTTGACGGAGCCGTGAACGCCAAGGGTATAGGGATTGGGGCAATTTTGATCTCACCTGCCGGTCAGCATTATCCCGCCACAGCTAGACTTCGTTTCTTCTGCACAAATAATACAGCTGAATATGAAGCCTGCATTATGGGCATACATATGGCAATCGATCAGGATGTCAAAGACTTACTGATTATGGGAGATTCTGACCTGATCATCCGGCAAGTTCAAGGCGAATGGGAAACTCGGGATGTCAAACTTATCCCATACCGACAACATGTGGAGGACCTCAGCAAGCGCTTTACCTCAATAGAATTCAGGTATATTCCGAGGTGTCGCAATGAACTGGCAGATGCACTTGCTACTCTGGCTTCTATGCTACCCTACCCGGGCGACACCCACGTTGATCCTTTGGAAATCCAAATCAAGGAAAGACACGGTTACTGCAGTGTAATCGAGGCGGGATCAAATACGCAGCCTTGGTACCATGACATCAAGAAATTCCTGAAGACACAAGAATACCCCGAGCATGCAACTGGAGATCAAAAGAGGACCATTAGGCGACATGCAAGTGGTTTCTTTTTGAGCAGTGAATTGTTATATAAGAGGACTCCGGACCTCAATCTCTTAAGATGTGTCGATATCGAGGAAGCGAGAAAGATCATGCACGAAGTACACGCAGGTGTGTGTGGACCTCACATGAACGGGTATGTCTTGGCAAAGAAAATCCTTCGAGCAGGTTATTACTGGATGACCATGGAAAAGGATTGCTTTAGTTTCGTTCGGAAGTGTCATCAGTGTCAGGTGCACGGTAATTTGATTCATGCACCTCCCACGGAACTGCATCCCATGTCCGCACCTTGGCCATTTGTCGCTTGGGGCATGGACGTCATTGGACCAATTGAACCAAAGGCTTCGAATGGACACAGGTTTATACTGGTTGCCATCGATTACTTCACAAAATGGGTAGAGGCTGTCACTCTCAAGTCGGTCACCAAGAAAGCTGTAGTGGATTTTGTACACTCAAATCTTATCTGTCGCTTCGGTATTCCTGCGACTATCATTACAGATAATGCAGCAAACTTGAACAGTCACTTGATGGGAGATGTGTGCGAGCAATTCAAGATAACACACAGGAATTCCACTCCTTATCGGCCAAAAGCCAATGGTGCTGTGGAAGCTGCAAATAAAAACATCAAGAAGATTTTGAGGAAAACAATACAAAGTTCCCGACAGTGGCATGAGCAGTTACCTTTTGCATTATTGGGGTACCGCACTACGGTACGCACATCGGTGGGAGCGACTCCTTATCTTTTGGTTTATGGGACCGAGGCCGTAATACCGGCAGAGGTAGAGATTCCTTCACTTCGAATCATTGTCGAAGCAGAAATCGAGGACAGCGAGTGGGTTAAGACTCGACTGGAGCAATTGACGTTGATTGATGAAAAGCGGATGGCTGCAGTTTGTCACGGACAGTTATACCAACGAAGGATGGCCCGTGCTTACAACAAGAAAGTCCGACCTCGGAATTTCGAAGTAGGACAATTGGTACTGAGGCGTATTCTGCCGCATCATGAAGAAGCAAAAGGAAAGTTTGCCCCAAATTGGAAAGGCCCATACATCGTAAGGAAAATATTGCCAAGAGGAGCATTGTATTTAGGTGATATCGAAGGAAATGACCCTGACACAGCGGTGAATGCAGATGCAGTCAAGAGGTACTACGTCTAGATCATACTCCAAGTGGTCCTGACACGTTGAAAAGGGCGAAGGTGTTTATTCCCCACTACTCCCCAAACACTACCCAATTCTCGCTACCACCTTTTGAGCTGTAAAAAAAAAAAAAAAAAAAAAAACATTTGATTCCGTTTGACTTGATTGAGGCCTGAACTACGTTTGACTTGATTCCGAAAGGATACGTAGGCAGCCTCTCCCTGAGGTTCAGTCACACCAACAATAAAATCCCAGCCACCCTGAAATTAAAAACCGGGGCATGTCGGACACTTGAGAAGTTTAGTATCAGCTACCTCTCTTTACCAAGTACAAGCCTTCAAATCAATTACCAAAGATAGTGGGAAACCAATAAGCATCACAAATGGAAACCGGCACACCCTGAGTTGGGAGAAATAAAATGAGAGAGTCTCGGCGGTGAAAACCTTCGGGCACCACGAGGCGACGGGAGAAGAGAAACCAAAATGAGAGAGCTTGTTTAGTAAAAACTCGCAAAGAGTGCTATCAAGCGATGACAGGAAGAGAAATGAGAGAGGTCAGCCAGCGAAAACCCGCAAAGGGCGCTGTTGGCCGAAAAGAATGACGCCACCCCAAGAAAGTTTCGGCAGAGTGCCACCAGTTTGGAATCACAGATCCGTTCTGGTTCAGGAAAACGCAAGCTCTTAGAAGGTCAGACGTCCAGTCCAAAAAGCATGTCATGTCATTGAAAGCCAGCATTATCTTCCTCAGATAAGTCTTTCTCATCCCGAAAAGGTTACTCCTTTTCTGATTTGTTTGCTCTTTTCTTTGTTTCTTTTCGAATCCCTTTCGCATTTTAACCCCGAGTTCAGGACACACCGGAAAGGACAGGTGGCAGGTTTGTTTGCACGGAATCCCGTCTCATGAAGGAAAGCACCTCATCTCGTTGATATGATTACCCAAGCATGATGAATCATGACGTTCGATGGTGTTCCGGAGTAAAGGAAAAAGAGAGAAATCTTGAAATCTTCCCCAGCAAGTCTACCTTCGGACAAATCCCCACAGAGTTTCCCCCTGTACAAAACCCCACAGAGTTTCTCTTTTGTACAATCTCCCACAAAGTCTCCCCGCTGGAATTTCATCGGCGCATCCCCAGCGAGTCCTTTTGTAAATATTCCCCAACAAGCTTACCCCAACAAATCCTAGAAATCCCGCTTTGAAATAAATCCCCAATATGCCCCATTGTACAAAAATCCACACAAAGAATCCACTTTGTAAATATTCCCCACAGAGTTTCCCTTTTGTACAAATTCCCACAAAATACCTCCAATAAAATCCCCGTTGTGAAACTCCAAGCAAAACGGACACACAAAAAAAAAAAAAAAAAAAAGAGCCTTACGAAGCAAGTCATCACAGAATCCGGAAATACAAGCCTGAGCAGTCTAAATGTTTCGCCGTTCGAATCAAATCAATGGCGTGATTCCGCAACATAAATAGAGACGCAACAAAGCAATTGGAAACGATCAAGGTCACCGAACCGACCGTCATTTTCGAACTAACAATTGTTCTTTAAGTTGAAACAGGTATTAATCCAAGACAACCGTGCAAGAAGCAGGTGTCACCCAAAGAAGAAGGTACACGGGTACAAGAAACATTTTGGCAATAAGAAATTCACTCAAAAGGTAAGTTCCCGCAAAACTCCCTTATATCTTCTATTAAAACAAGAAAACTCAAAAAAATAGATCGTGTAGTATTCTCGAGCTTTATCCCCAGCCAATCAGCATTAGGGTTTTAAACCCTAAACTGAATTTCCCTTTTTAGTCAGCATTAGGGTTTTAAACCCTAAACTGAACTTTTTCCTTTCAGCCAGCATTAGAGTTTTAAACTCTAAACTGAGTTTGTCCACGCAATCAGCATTAGGGTTTTAAACCCTAAACTGAATTTTCTTTTTAGTCAGCATTAGGGTTTTAAACCCTAAACTGAACTTTTTCCTTTCAGCCAGCATTAGAGTTTTAAACTCTAAACTGAGCTTGTCCATGCAATCAGCATTAGGGTTTTAAACCCTAAACTGAATTTTTCTTTTAGTCAGCATTAGGGTTTTAAACCCTAAACTGAACTTTTTCCTTTCAGCCAGCATTAGAGTTTTAAACTCTAAACTGAGCTTGTCCATGCAATCAGCATTAGGGTTTTAAACCCTAAACTGAATTTTCTTTTTAGTCAGCATTAGGGTTTTAAACCCTAAACTGAACTTTTTCCTTTCAGCCAGCATTAGAGTTTTAAACTCTAAACTGAGCTTGTCCATGCAATCAGCATTAGGGTTTTAAACCCTAAACTGAATTTTCCTTTAGTCAGCATTAGGGTTTTAAACCCTAAACTGAACTTTTTCCTTTCAGCCAGCATTAGAGTTTTAAACTCTAAACTGAGTTTGTCCACGCAATCAGCATTAGGGTTTTAAACCCTAAACTGAATTTTCTTTTTAGTCGGCATTAGGGTTTTAAACCCTAAACTGAACTTTTTCCTTTCAGCCAGCATTAGAGTTTTAAACTCTAAACTGAGTTTGTCCACGCAATCAGCATTAGGGTTTTAAACCCTAAACTGAATTTTCTTTTTAGTCGGCATTAGGGTTTTAAACCCTAAACTGAACTTTTTCCTTTCAGCCAGCATTAGAGTTTTAAACTCTAAACTGAGTTTTTCCATGCAATCAGCATTAGGGTTTTAAACCCTAAACTGAATTTTCTTTTAGTCAGCATTAGGGTTTTAAACCCTAAACTGAACTTTTTCCTTTCAGCCAGCATTAGAGTTTTAAACTCTAAACTGAGTTTTTCCATGCAATCAGCATTAGGGTTTTAAACCCTAAACTGAATTTTCTTTTTAGTCAGCATTAGGGTTTTAAACCCTAAACTGAACTTTTTCCTTTCAGCCAGCATTAGAGTTTTAAACTTTAAACTGAGCTTTTCCATGCAATCAGCATTAGGGTTTTAAACCCTAAACTGAATTTTCCTTTTAGTCAGCATTAGGGTTTTAAACCCTAAACTGAACTTTTTCCTTTCAGCCAGCATTAGAGTTTTAAACTCTAAACTGAGCTTTTCCATGCAATCAGCATTAGGGTTTTAAACCCTAAAACTGAATTTTCCTTTGTTTGGCATTAGGGTCTTTAACCCCAAACCGAACCTCTCCCCAGCTAGCCGATGTTGGGGCTCCAACCCTGAACTGGGCATTCATATCCTCTTTCATCAATTTTATGAACTTCCTGGTGAATAATTAACGAAATTTTCCTAGTGAAACTGGGGCAGAAAATTTCGTTCGTTTGTTTGTTTTTTCCCGCAGGTCTAACCTCGAGCCACACGGATCGAAATGACCCGCGAGATGAGTCTCAACTCAAAATCAAAGAAGAAAAGAAGATGTCCCGAGATACTGGAGAAAATGAAAGGCGGATCGCTCCAAGATTTGATTAAGGTCCAGAACTCTGCCAGTCGCGTCTCACTGAGTATCCCGGAGATTAAGCAAGTCGCCACAACTCGCAAGCATCAAGATTCAGATCGAAGTCTCCAAGCCCAATCAACTAAGACCCAAGATCAAGTCGCGAAAGAATCATAGATAGGAATCTTGTAACTAGCAGTTGACATACGTATAAGTAGTTAGTTCAGTTTCTAATTTTCATTTGGTTGTAATAAGGCGGTCAGTAACGTAGCAGTGACAACAGCAGCAGCAGTAGCAGCAAGCATTGCAATCCCATGGTAGTCCCAGCTACCAAAACTTCCCGAACTACATTGACCTGATTCCTGTTTAGCCCAGGATATGTAGGAAATCTTTGAAGCAAGATTCGGTCAGATCTTTCAAAAATGCTTCATACGGAGTGGTCTATAGGCAAAAATCGCTCATACACGCTCACTTTATCTTTGCACGAAAACCCTTCGTGTTTCCAAACAAAGAGGGGCAGCTGTGAGCACGTGATTTTTGTTTTCGCACGACAATCGCTCCAAAAAGAAATAAAAACAAATATAATTGGCCCTGCTGTACAATTTCGGATTTCTGTGCGGCACTTTGTTGATTTATTTGTGACCTTAGCCCATTTTTATTTATTTACTTTATTAAAATAAAATTCAAAAAAAAATATGTGTCCTGCATAATTCAAACCGTAATCCGGTCGTTAAATAGAAAATCATGAATAGGCATTTTCGTCCGTGATTTTATTTGGTTTGACTTTACCTGTTTTGAAATACTTTAGTGTGTGTGCAAATAATTGTATTGAGTGTGTATTTAATTTTAAATTTGATTTTTTGGCTTAGTTTTGTTTTAAAATAAATCAGAAATAAATAAATAAATAAAAAAATAAATAAAAAAGACCCCTTCCCTTCCGGACTTGGGCCAATTTTAACAAAATTGGCCCAAACAAACAGCCCAAGACCCAGGCCTGCCCGGTCCAGGCCACCTGATGCCCAGGACGTCCAAACGACGTCGTTTGAGTCATACCTGATCTGGACCGTTGATCTCAGAATGATCAACGGCCAAGATCAATCCCCCGTAACCCACCAATAAACCCGACCCGTCTCACCCGGACCGACCCCAACCCTTTACCCTTGAAACGACACCGTTCCACTTAAGCTATCAGATCCAGACCGTAGATCTAGATTGATCTAACGGTCGAGATCAATCCACCCATTAACTATATAAGGCCATAATCCTACCCTGCCCCCCCTATCTGAACCCCAACCTTCGTCCTCAACCTCATCCCCTTCAGACCCTAGAGCCGCCCTTGTATCCCCCACCATGAAAACCGGCGGCATGAACACCGGTGACCTCGCCATGAACACCATAGAACCCCCTCACCACCCTGAACATAGACCTGTTGACCGTTTGGTTCGAATCACCCCCCAGGTCCTCGAATCTTCATTTGAAGATTCGAGTCAAACTCGATCTACACCAAACAACCCCAGCTTCATACCAGACACTCCCCGGACCTTCCTCGTGACCAAACCATACTTGGTTTGGTCCGAATCTAACCAGGGAAGCACGAATATTAGATCTGAGTTTTGAAACCACAAGGTCCCTCGTCACTGGTTCAAACCGGTTCAAACCAAAGAGTTTAAGGTCTGATGGACTTTAATCAAGTGTTTCTCATTTGAGAAACACTTCGATTAAAGCCCGTTCAGCCTTAAGAAAGTTGTTCAAATCCGAGTTCAAATTTTTAACTTTGCAAGCTTTAAGGTGAGTTTGTTTGGTTTCCTTTATTTGTTTTAGTCCGTGTGTTTTGTTTTAAATATCTGGTCATGTTTTGTTTCAATTTGTGTCTTTAAATTGTACCACCTTCTGATTGACCACTTTGCCTGAACCACTGTGTTTTGTTTGAACCCCTCCTATTCTGATAAGACATGTGTATTGGTTGTATCCCAAATTTGTACTGACTTACTGATTCCTCAAAGTATAATCCTGCTTAATCAGTATAAGTCGAGTCATGTGTCCCATGCTTTTGAATGTCTGATTTGGCTACGTTTGTGTATGTTAATACTAATATAGTCGAGTCGACATGTGTCGTCAATTAATTTCAACTGTCTGAGCATAGTAAATCGATTTGCTTCTGTTGAACATTTGTTGAAATCAATTCAGAACCAGTTTTGTTTACTTATAGCTGTTGATTTGGATCAGTCAATGTAAAAAGGATTGTTTATGTTTAAATTCTGAATTGGAAGGCATGTGCACTCGTGCACAGCATGTGCATTGGTGCACCTCATGTGCCTTATGCACAGCCTGTTTTTCTGCATTAAGAAGCTTTTAAGTTTTAAACAATTTGACAGCATATGCTGTCAGATATATTCTACTGCCCATACTTGCTTTTAGATAATAAAATGAAAAGTTGAATCTGCCAGGGAATGTGAATGGGTTTTAATACTTAATTAGCTAAAGTTGGAATTGAAAATGGAAGGCACATGGGAAGGGTACTGTGATTTCTGAAAACAGGCTGTTAAAAAGAGTAGGATAGAGGCTTATAAAAAGGGGGGGATAGGACACGGGGAGAAGAAAAAAGGACACACACACTGGGAAGATAGAAAGAAAAGAGAGAGTTGACAAGAATAGAAAGAGAGCAAGAAAGAGAGAAAACAGACTAAGAAATCAGAAATTTGGTCTTGTTTGTCTGAAGTTCATTTATTGTCAATACGTTAGGCAGTGTTCTTTCTTCAATCGAGATTATTGTTAGTGTTCTGCTGCATTGGTATATTCCGGAATTGGACTGTCTGGAGTATCGCACTGTGTGCTGTTTCATCGAGTTGTTCTCCTTCAACTCTAGTTCCATCTCGCAACAGAATCCTTTCTGTTGTGCTGTTCTGATTGTTGCTGCTATCTTGCTCGCTATTGCTGCTGCATTTTGTCCTGCTGCTACTGTTAATTCTGCCTCTTGGCTGCTGCTGATTCCCATCTTCTTCTCCTTCTCCTTTGCACTTTCAGCATTTTCAGGTACACATTTCAAGTCCCATATTGATGTAATTGGAACAGTTTGAAAGCATGAAATGAAAAAGGTTGAAGAAGTTCAAGCATTTGCTGTAATATTCATAGTACATTAACAGGCCTTGTGGAAATTGATTTAGCTTATGTTTCAATAGTTCAAAAGAGTATACTGATAGCCGACTGAGTTTCACCCCTTTGTATTTGAGCTCGACATTTGTCTGTTTAGTATAAGTATGCATATTTCGACTTTACACAATACCGTTTTCTGTTTCATTTAGTTTTTTTTTGTTTTAAAGACTAGCCCATATAAGTTTGGTTAAGCTCAATACAAGAAATGCTCGGATTAAACGTTGTATTTCGCTGACTCGTATATGATAAATTAAAGCATTTTACTTCGCCGGTTATCCTTTAACCCAGTTCAAATAAGTTCAGTTAAGTTCAAATCAAGAAATGTTCGGATTAAGTATTGCGTTTCATCTATCTCATATGTAATCTTTTATTCGACCAAATCATTTTCGTAAAAGGCATGACGTCCTTTTTACCTTAAAAGTAATCAATCAAAATTGACAGGAGTTTGGTTTAAGCTGAAGTATATACTTCAATTAGCACACACACTTTCTTTTCTTCTATCTCTGGAAATAAAAATAATAGAAATGTAGTCACTGTAGGATACCCTTCTAAAAATAATAAGACAAGCCTCGCCAAAAAATAAAAAAAAACAATTGCGGGGCCCTCAACAACTGACGATAATTATTTAGAATTCAAGATAGGCCATTTAATAAACTTCATGGCCTCCTACAAAGATAATAACGCGTTAGGTTCTGTTGGCGCGGTTTAATTAAATCACATTCTTAAATTCGGGTGCACATTGATGTGACCCAAATCCAAATCTCAACGAAGTCCAAATGTGTCGACAATCACGGGTGCATTGATTGTGACGTGGTTCGAGACGCATTTTCACGACGTTGCAATTCTGTAAAATAAATGATAATAACAAAAGCGGTTAAAACTTAATAAAAGCACATAAGTTACAACATGTATTTAAATCAGATATTTAGCTATTATAACAATTTAAGCGACCGTGCTAGAACCACGGGATTCGAGGGTGCCTAACACCTTCCCTCGGGTCAACAGAATTCCTTGCTTAGAATTTCTGGTTCGCAGACTTCATTTGGAAAAGTCGAAAATCTCCTCGATTTGGGATTCAAGATAAACCGGTGACTTGGGACACCAAAAGCCAAACCTTTTCCCAAGTGGCGACTCTGAATTAAATAAATAATCCCATTTCGAATATTGTCACTTAAATTGGAAAAACTCCCTCGCGCATCTTAACCCTTCGGGGCGGGCGCGCAAAAAGGAGGTGTGACAAGGCTCACTATGACAGATATAAAAGTGGTCAGTGCTCCTCTTGCTAAACACTTTAATATAATCAGAGCCCATCTACTGATGAAGAGAAAAAGGAGATGTCTCGCATTCCTTATTTTCTGTTGTTGGTAGTTTGATGTATGCTATGATTTGCATAAGACCAGATATTGTACATGTCATTGGTACTCTTAGTATATTCTTTTCTAATCCTGGAAAAGAACATTGGGATGCAGTAAAATGAATATTAAAGTATCTGAAAGGTACTGTAGATTTGAAACTATGCTTTGGCAGTGGCAAGTCTAAACTTGTTTGTTACACATACTCTAATTTAGGAGGCAATCTTGATACTTCAAGATTCACTTCCGGTTATTTGATCACTTTTCCAAGGAGTTGTTTCTTGGAAATCTAGATTACAGAAGTGCGTAACTCTATCCACCACAAAAATCGAATATATTATTGTCACTAAAGGTTCCAAAGAATTATTATGGATGAAGGAGTTTATTAATGATCTTGCTTTGAGCAACCAAGGTACATATTATTTTGGGATAATCAGGGTGCTATTTGTCTCACCAAGCACTCCAAATTTTATTCTAAGACCTAACATATAAATAAAAAGTATAATTGGATAAGAATTACCGTGCAAGAAAAATTATTTGAGGTTGAGATGAAATACACTGATGACAACCCTTTGGGTATGCTGACAAAGGTGGTGGCTGCAGATAAGCACGCATTTTGTAGAAAATTGGTAGGCATAAAGCCTGTCAATAGTTTCTCTACTAGAAGACATATTTGGCCCCTTGGCTGGAGGGGGAGTTTGTTGGGCCATGCCCATGTTGTCCAGCCAAAGGACCAATGACCTAATTCTATTCTCTTTTGGTTTTCATTCCTATTCAGAATTGGATTTGATTTTTATTCCTATTTGGAGTTGGTTTTGACTTTAAGAGAAAGCACCACTCATTATCTATAAATAGAGTAACCTTAGACAATTGCTCTATGCTCATTGGTATAAGTCTTTGAAAGCACATAAGAGTGATTTTTGGGAAAGCTTTCATCTAGAGAAAAGAGAGAAGCAAAAGTGTTTGTTTTGCTGCATATTTTTGTATCGACTAGCTAATTTCAAATCATATTTTCCGATTCGTTCACCGTTGGATTGGGCTGAAATTTTAATTTGGCATTCTTAACATCTTTCTCTTTGATTTGAATGGTTAAGATCCTCATTTAATTTCGCATGATACCTGATTAAATTTCGCATGATACCTGATTATTTCGATCCTAATAGATTCATCATCTATTATCTAACATTAGTGTTTATGACTTTTATTTCCTAGTTCACTTTGAGGAACACCTAAGAAAACATCACGCTTTAGAAAATTTTGCAGTGACACTGATACAATGCTAAAATTTAAATATTTTTTCGTTTTATATATGCACCAATTTTGCAAACTGGTCTTTTATGCCCAAGTGTATAACAAGAAATTACGCCTCATTGACCTTTCTAGAACCACCTTTTATATTTTAAACATGTCGGATTTTTTGGTAAAATATCTCCGAGCCAAAATTTTGAACCACAGTGATAGAATTTTTTAGTCTTGATAGCGTGCTTTAAAATTCTGGCAGCATGCTTCAAAAATTTGGTAGCATGCTTCAAAATTAAAGCAGTGTGCTTTAAAATTTTGGCAACATACTTTAAAATTCTAGCATTGTACTTTAATCTAACATCATACTTTAAAATTCTAGCAGCGTACTTTAGAATTCTGACAATAGTGTTTTTTTTCTTCAAAAATTTCATTAACGGGATCAAAATGAAAATGGTGACACTAAATAATCCTATTTGTGCAAATCTCCCAATGTATAAAGTCTAAAAGTTGAAACAACTGTAAGCTATTTTTTGAGAAAATAATAAATCATATTAGATTTTTATAGGACTTCCATGCTATACATAATTTGTAAATAATAATTGCTGAATTCTGATGTGCAATATTTCTAATATTGTTTATAAATTCTAAAGATACTACATGCTATGCATTCAGATTAAAACGAATATGTAGGTTTTCCCGAAAATATTGGTATGTGGGTAAAATTCTATTCTAGCAGATTCCATAACAGAAAGAAAGAAGAAGAACAAACCTAAAGAGTATAAGTTTATCCCATTGCTTAAACTAAATATAATAGTAGATATAATTTGTGCATAATATATGTATAATCATATATAATCAGTATATAATTTATATATACCGCCTAGCAAAGGTAGACAATATATTCGGCCGATGAACAATAAGTATATGTAGAATGTCACAGACACCATATTTATTTAAACCGAACAAAAAATTACCTAAATATGATACTTTTTGGGGGTGGTTTTTAATTTTTGACTCCCACTTGCTCCATGGGCAAAACTTCTGGGTTATTGCCTATGGCAAGCGAGGAGAAACACTTGTTCAATTTGACATTCTGCACCTGAATGAAGGAGGGACAAAAACTTGAGATTATCCACTATTCGTGTACTTCACCCTAAACCAAACGGCTTCATCAGCATGTGATGATATTGGGAGCCCAGGTGCCAAAATGAAGAGGCATTGTGAAACAAATACGTTAAAATAACACGATATAGCCAGTTTTTGGACTGGTCATTCAAAAATAGCCACCGTTTACGAAGTCAATAAAAAATAACCATTATTTTGCTGCAACAGAGACTAGTTCCGCATAATATACGAGAGTTCGGTGCATCTGTATACGAACTCCAGCATATTATACTGGACCAGTATACTTTGCTGACTCCTATATAATATAGAGACGTATTTTTCGGGTTTTGAACAGTGTTTTCGCTCAGATTTATCTTTACATGAAAAATGGCTAAATTTCGATTACTTTTAAAACTATGGCTATTTTTGAATGACCAGTTGTAAATCTGGCTATTTTAAATTTCTCCCAACAAATACGGATGTAAACGGTCCTGCTTCTGAATACTCGGAGCCTAAAGTAAACATCAAGCCCAGGAGGCCAGGCCCAATATTAGTTCATGAATCCGTCGGAGCAGAAGAATGAGAGGTAAATGATCAAAAAGACAATAACAAGCAGGAGTTCAAATCTTCACAGGCAATCATCACTATGGAGCAAATGCAAAGATCTCCAATACCTAAAGCAAATCCACGCTTTGATGATCATCAGTGGTTTCAACTCCAATCGCTTTGCTCTCAGGGAGCTCATTTATGCTTTTTCCGTTACCTTTTCAGCATCTATTCACTATGCCCACAAACTGTTTGCTCAAATTACTCAACCAGACCTCTTCATGTGGAACACCATGCTCAGAGGCTCAGCTCAGAGTCTCAGGCCTTCACTTGCCCTTTCCCTTTATGCCCAGATGGAAAAACGTTACATACGTCCCGATAGTTATACTTTTCCGTTTATACTCAAGGCATGTACCAAGCTTTCTTGGCTTGTTTCTGGCCTTACCATTCATGGGAAAATTGTGAAACATGGATTTGAATCTAATAAATTTGCGAGGAATACCCTCATATATTTTCACGCTAATGTTGGAGATATAAGAATTGCAGGGCAACTTTTTGATGGTTCTGCTAAAAGGGATGTTGTTGCTTGGTCTGCTTTGACTGCTGGTTATGCGAGGAGAGGTGAATTAGATGTGGCATGGAGGCTGTTTGATGATATGCCGGTTAAAGACTTGGTTTCCTGGAATGTGATGATCACGGGGTATGTGAAGCAAGGGAAAATGGAAAATGCAAGGGAGTTGTTTAATATGGTGCCAAAGCGGGATGTTGTAACTTGGAATGCAATGCTTTCTGGATATCTTATTTGTGGAGAAAATGAGAACGCGTTAAAAATGTATGCAGAGATGAGAAGTGCAGGGGAACACCCTGACGAGGTTACCATGTTACACCTGTTATCCGCTTGCACGGATTCAGCATTCTTGGATGTTGGCGAGCAGATACATCAATCTATTATCGAGATGGGTGCAGGCGAGTTAAGTATATTTCTTGGTAATGCACTTGTAGACATGTATGCTAGGTGTGGCAGCATCAGCAAAGCACTTGAAGTTTTTCAAGGCATGAGAGAAAAGGATGTATCGTCTTGGAACATAATTATTCTAGGATTAGCTTTCCATGGTCATTCTGAAGAATGTATTTCTCTTTTTGAAGATATGAGGAGAATGAAGTATATTCCTAATGAAATTACTTTTGTGGGGGTATTAGTTGCTTGTAGTCATGCAGGAAAAGTTGATGAGGGCAGAGGATATTTCAACATGATGAGAGCTGAGTACAATATTGAGCCGAACATAAGGCACTATGGGTGTATGGTGGATGTGCTAGCACGTGCAGGACTACTGCATGAAGCGTTTGATTTCATTAACACGATGGAGATTGAACCTAATGCTATTATATGGAGAACTCTGCTAGGAGCTTGTAAAGTTCATTCCAATGTCGAGCTGGGAAGGTATGCTAATGAGCAACTGCTTAAATTGGGAAGGGAAGACAGTGGTGATTATGTCTTGCTGTCAAACATCTATGCTTCAAGAGATGAATGGGATGGTGTTGAAAGGGTGAGGAAGTTGATGGATGATAATGGGGTTTGGAAAGAACCTGGTTGTACTCTAATCGAGGCTGATGACACTCTCAAGAATTTTTTGTTTGATTCAAAGCTTATGCACTCTTAGAAATAAAATTGGCTGGTCAGAGATTGGGAGAGCTCCATGTGTGATCCGCGACCAATCTTAATCCCCCTTTCTTAAACTTCCGCGTGAAGGTCCATCCTCATTCCAAAGACGACACCTTTGATCCAATTCTTCCTCCTCTACGCATCATAGACCACTGTAGTGCACGAGACATGGAAATTTCAATTCTGCTGTTTTATCAGTAGTCCATTGATGTTATTGCATTGATCATTTAAGACATTTTTGTAGTTCTTTGATTGGTGCTTACACTATTACTATTTTTTTAAGGATGTGTTTGGGGTGTCAGGTAGTTTAGAAGTTGAAATAACTTTATTGCTTGATATGGTCCTAACTCCTAAGCTTCTTACAGAAAATTGATCTACATGGATTTTCAGAAAGACAGTCTTCATTCTTAGCTGACAGTATTATTAGTCCAGGATTTCTAGTGCTAAAAGATAATTATTTCATGATTCCCAGTGCTACTCTAAATATCAATTTTATTAAATGAGAGGAAGAATCACTAAAACAAACAGATGTAATAACAGCTTGTAAGAATTAAGATGAGAAAATAACTCAAAAAATCGAATTTTTTTCGAATGTAAACACACAGTATTAAAAACAAAACAACAGGAAAACGTTCTTTCTTCCTGCATGAAGTGATCATTATAGGACGAAATCAGTTTCTTGAAAGGGCCAGAGCAGACAATATAATCAGCAGCACAAACACAAGAACTCCAATAAACGATCCAACCAAAGAGCCAGAGGCACGATCGCAGAATGAGTTATACTGCTGACATATAGCAATCCAATTTGCACGTTCATTTCCCTTGTGTGCCAAATATACTATGGCTGCTGCTGCTGATGCTCCAGATGTCAAAAATGCCATCATCACCTGATTTTAATTATCAGCTCAGAAATTATTGTATGTGTAAAGATAATTAAAATTTGAAGTTGCTAATTTGAAGGGAGCGTTGGCGTAACTGGTAAAGTTACTGCCATGTGACCAGGAGGTCATGAGATCGAGCCGTAGAAACAGCCTCTTGCAGAAATGCAAGGTAAGACTACATATGAATACGATAGACCCTTGTGTCCGGCCCTTCCCCGAACCCGCACATAGCTAATTAATTCAAGAATTTACCGTATCAAAGAAGATCAAAACCACCCTGGTTATTCTTGCACCACTCATGACAATGTGTAAGATGGATAGGACAAGAGATACAGCCAAATATGCGCTAACGATGCCATTCGCTACCACAAAGAACCTATGAGTTTTCACAAATTTTACGTCAACGAGTGCAAAATAAAAACATTTACATAATTACATCATAATGTCACTTATAAGCTAATTATTTAAATTTCCATGATAAAAATTAATTTGTAACGTGATAAAAATGGCAATTAATTTACTATTACAGTTTAAAATTTACGTATAGTGTAGAAAATCAATGTTTATAAGGCAACTTACTATAACGGTTAAATTATACAGATTGTGTAAAAATCTTTATATTGCAATATGTATAAAATAGAATAATAATATATTTATCTTACGTGAAAGTGGGAAGGTCCTTGTACTCAGCCTTAAACTTGATGAATTCAGTGAAGGAGGGAAGGGTATCATTAGTTTTCCCCATGGCAATTGCACTTCCCAAGGTACCTACAATGGCAAATATTCTCATAATAAAATCAAGAAATGAAATTCCTCTGTTCCCTTTGGGCTCTGTCTTTGAATCTTTTGTGTCCTCTCCAGCTTCAACACCACCCATCTTCTCCTCAATTTACTATCTAGTAGAAAGTAATAAAGAATTAATTTGAAGGGTTTCTAATTAATTTCGATAGCTTATCAACTTCTGTTATGCATGGTACACATAGAACAATAGTAGCATGTTATTTATACTAGGAAAAATGCTGTTAGTCTCAAATTGTACAATCAAGAATCCACTATGTAAGTTTAAAAAAAAAAAAACAAATAAAGTCAAAAGTGGAACGGTTGGTCTTGATAATCCTACTTTCTTGGTAGTCTGATGCATTGCCAATTTGAACTTGAAAATGTGCCAACTTAATTTGGTCCAAAAGATGTATATTTCGAACATTTTGTCACCGATGCTACTACAAAAATTGTTATTCAACCCATTGACTCCTTGGGTTTTAGATTCTCATTTCTTTATGTAAAAAATGAGCTGTATTTTCTTTTTAATATTTTTGGTGTAAGGATATTTGGTAAATAACTCTTCGCATTTTTAGATTCTCATTTCTTTATGTAAAAACGAGTGGTATTTAGATTCTCGATTCTCTCTTCCTATTTTAATTGTGCACTAAAGATGGGGCAAGGAGAAGGTTATGTTTTAGAAATGCTTAACATATCAAGTGAGAATAGGAGAAGATGCATTGGGCATTAGCTGATAAATAAGCACTGAGATAATAGCCAATTTCCAATGGGACAATGTTGTATCGAGTTTAAATTTTAAAAGGATAGCAAAAGTTAGTTAGTTAAGGGTTTTTGACTATCTTGCTCAAGATGCGTTAAGTGCTAAAACATGCGAAGAACTTGATTAAATCGAAGTGAGATTGTACCTGCATCTTTGGAAAACAAGTAGTAGTAATACTATTTAATTGCGGTTATGCCCTATTTCCGGCGGATTGCAGTCTTAAGCACCAACACTAACAAATTCTTAACACGTCTATTTATAGGATTGAAAGAAATTTAGTTTATATCACCTTAAACTATTGTCATTCTGTCAAAGCTTCATTGACTACAAAAAAGTGGATATTTCCTTTCTTTTTTTGTTGTTGAGAAATTGGAATACTTATTATTAATACTAAGAACTAGTCACATTAAAAGTACAAGAGGGGGAGGGGGGTGAATTGTTTATTTTTAAACTTAATTGCTGTTAGTTGACTAGTTTTTCAATTAGTCGACTAGATGTAATAAACTGACAGTAGTAATAACAGAATATAAGATGCTGAAATTAAATGCAGGAATTAAAGACACCAGAATTTTTATACTAGTTCGGATTCAATGTGAATCCTAGTCCAGTCCCCTTAGGTTGCAAGGGAGTTTTATTTAGTGAATGAGTTTCTTCGAGTACAAGGAAAATGATGTGATAGCTCCGTTCCTATATCACTCGTTTCTTTTGATACAATGCCTCACCAGTGTTGTTCTCTCTATCTTCTCTAACTTGTTACACAACAGGTCTTAGAGAGCTACAATGTTTGTTTGCAGTAGAACAAAGAGAGGGTGTTTGGCTTGATCAAAGTATATTTTGATAAGGTGTGATTACAGGTTTAAATACTTTGAGAGAGGCTTGAATTCTGGAAAGATTTGCCAACCCAAAAGATTTGATCCTTGAAAAGAGATTGATTCTTTTCAAGAATAAAGCTATTCTGCAACGACTCTTTTGAACCCGAAATCTTGATCCTCCATAATTAGACACTTGATTGAATATTCAGCGAGATCTTAATTTATTTGATTCCTTTAGTTTAGCCTTGATTGATGCCGACAGTATCTTCTGATTGATGTCTTCTTCCTTTAATCGCATCTCTTGATCTTGTCAGTATCTTCTGATTTATTCCGCCAATCTTGTATATCAATCCATACGTTCTTTGATCATTGCTGATTGATTTCACCAATCTTGATAGCTATCCAAGAGTTCATATACAAAGAGCAAATATATTATTTTCATCATTAAAATTAGATCTAACAATCTCCCTTTTTTTATGATGACAAAATAATATATGTATAAACATCAGTTGACTTCCCTGTAGTTTGCTCCCCCTCAATAGGAGCAGTAAGTAGCTTGAGGCACATGTAGTCGACACATCAGTTGACTTCCCTGTAGTTTGCTCCCCCTCAATAGGAGTAGTAATTAGCGCATGTAGTCGACTTCTTCAGGATCTGTGACTCCCCCTCAAAGGGTGCCATAGTCGGCTTGTTCTGTACCTGCACAAAATACATATATCCTTTCTCCCCCTTTTTAACATCAGCAAAGAGGGAATAACTAAACGACATGCATAAATAGAATCCATAGCAGAATGTACTGGTAGAGTGAGAACATAACAAAAGAAAGAAAAAAAATTATCCACCGACTGATATCTCAGTCCAAAAATAGCACAACAAAGAAATATTATCTTAAAATTCCACACTAACGACGCAGAAAATAGGTAAGAGTGTTGCAGATGGTCTCCTTTAGTTGATCAAAGCTGGCGTTGGCTGAGACACCCATTCCGTCAAGCTTGTCATAAACCTCCTTGAAAGCCTTGACAGCGTTTTCCCTTACTTTGAGAACTGCAACTCGTATCTGGGAGACATCAGACCCTGTTTTCTTGGAGATAACATGAATGGTACCAACAGTGGACTAGGTGGCAATGAGAAGATCCTTGATCGCAGAGAGCTGATTGCCAATGGCGCTAATTTTCTCAGCAAAGTCAGAGTCACTAAGTGTCACGCCCCAAAAATCGAGGAGCGCGACCGACGCTCAACTGAGTAAACCCGACTGAACAAGCCTGTTAGATTTCATTCTACCTAAACTAATTCATGAATAAAGAGGAGATGGACTCCATTAATCATACTTCATAAATATATCATTAACGACTTCAATTTCATTTCCATTAGCAACTTCGTTCATAATTTTCAAAATATTACAAGTTTTATACATCTTTGCCAAATATCAATATTTCTAATTCAATTCCCCATTATCAAACTCCACCTACAACCTGTCTACGGAGCCTCTAGATATAACTGAAGAATAATATGAAAATGCCAGCAACAAGGCTCCGGCTATACCTCAAAATACAAAGTACATGATAAACAACGATACAGGACCCCGAAATGAAGTGGAGCTCACCAAGTCAGCTGAAAGGAAGATGCGTCACTAGCTGCGACCAACACTGCCTGCTATGGAACCACCTACATCCATTTAAAGATGTAGCGTCCTCGGCAAAAGGACGTTAGTGCTGTCGAATATCACTAGTATGTATAACTAAACACCATCTCATTAGAAAGAACAACCATACAAGAACAAAGAAATCATAAAGATTCAACAAAAGCTTTAAACAATCACTACATCATCAAATAAAAGGAATCACATCTCTTTCACATAATTTTCATAGCTTTAGGTTGGGACATTTCATACTGTTGCACCATCATTCACAATACCACTGCCTTCTTGTGCGGAGTCCGATCACGACCCGATCAGCTAGGTTGCCTCATTTGAGACATTTAGCTCAGTCACAATTTCATACTTTCCGATTTCAATATCGTACAATACCACCATGTGTGTGGCATGACATCCGATCACGGCCCGATCAGCTAGGCCGTCTTACCAAGACATTTTTCCTTTTCCATATATCATCTCATTTCAATCTTTACTTCATATATATCAGTTTATCGGCACTTGGGGCCACAATTATCACATCATACTTGGCACTAGGCCGCATTTCATAATTCGAGCTCTTTTCCCCCACATTTCACATCAATATCAATTTCAACAACAAGCCATTCAATCCAAGATGTCATGTACACGTGAGAGGAATCATGAATCATAGACATATACAATATTTTAGAAATCATACACCTCAAGTTCATTAGCAATGAGAACTTTAAACACAAAGGATTCTTCCAAAAAGGAGGGAACACACCAAACCACAATAGAAACACACATCAAATTCATAAACAAGCAATTACAACAATTATTCTTGAATTACTCTTTTCCAAATATGACAATATACAATTTCAACATCGAAGAATGTAATAACTCGGATCACATTGGATGTACCTATAAGGCAAAACATTATCTCGAACAACCATTTATGGGCATAAATTGTGTACAAAGCCTTTAGGACACTTTATTATTGAAGTCGTTTATGGAAAGTAGAGTTAAGACTCATTTCATAATATGTTTCATATTTTCTCATGTCATAGGCATCACCAGGCACAATTATAGATCAAGTTCTCGGCATGTTGGCCACACTCTATTTCCCAAATTCATTTGATTTATTTCAAACATCTTTATACATAGAGGATTTCACATAGTTTGGCATAACAATCTCAATTTAAACTTGACTTGAAATCTAGGCATTTTAGCACATAGTTCACATTCTTCACATATCTTCAATTTACCAAGAATAGCATATTGAACATATTGAGATACACCTTTCATATATATTCTTGCAACACCAATTCCTCTGAAATTACAAGTACTACATCAATCAAATTTCAGACTTACAATATTTGCATGGACACCGTGGGAGCTCAATTCTAAGAAGAGGGGGTTTTAGCCTTACATACCTTGTTTAAGATTTTCTTAAGTTACTACAACGTTACGGAAATTCTAGCAATCCCAATCTCTTAGATGAAGATCTTATGATTGGTTTCCTTGATTCTTGAAGAGTGATGAAAGATTGAATGGTTAGAATGTTAGGCTTCTCTCTCTAAAATTCTCTTAACTCTCTCTAAAATCATCTAAATATCGCCCCAAATGAAACCCCAAAGCCTATATATTAAAATGGGGTCGGGTCATGAAAATAGCAAAATTAACCCTCCGAACCCGGGTCTGCGATCGCATAATGGACCGCACAATTGGTATGCAGGTCGCATAATGCACCGCAAAATTGGTGCCCAGAATTGGGCTACACTGGCCCATTTTGGGACCATTTTTGTGGTTGCAGATCTATTATGCGGACTGCATAATGGTTTTGCGATTGCAGAATCTACCATGGGATCGCATTTTGCTAGCCTTTGGTAATTTGATCATAACTTTGTGTAGGAATGTCCAAATGACGAACGGTTTAAAGCGTTAGAAACTAGACTCAAAGACCTTTCATTTGATAGGTTCATCATATAAAATCTTATATATATATATATATATATATATATATATATATATATATATATATATATATATATATATATATATATATATATAATGCTCGTCCAAAGTGTGGACTTGTGCGAACTCATTTGGAATTTAGCCTATTATGAAATTTTCCAATTTGACTTAGACTTAGGCCTTTCCTTGGACCCCAAATTACTTATTATATGACTTATACACTTATTTATCAAATCCAATTGATGTCCTTCATGTTAATAGCACGTAAAATATTATAATTAGCCTACCTGGCACCACGAAATCCTAAATTACTTAGCGAAATTTTTCGGGGCCTTACATTCTCCCCCGCTGAGGATCATTCATCCTCGAATGAGGAATAGAGTCTGCCCCAAATACTTTAACATAATATATCTCTTTTCTCACCTACCTTAAGTCCCTAAATTTTGACTAACTCCTAAATTTTTCAGAAATTTCGGCAGAGTCTCCTGTGTAATTAGGTCTATCCACCTGCTAGAGAATCACCAAAATCGTCCTAAAAACACATCCACAACTAGACAAAGTACCACAATGTATATATCAATAATACTAATCTCAGCATTACAAGCACTGCATTATCATAAAGATACCTGGACATGAACTGCACATTTTTAAGTCATAACACCTAGAAGGTACCTTTCAAGTCAAAACCAATTGCTATACAATCAAGAGAAAATACTTTATTTCCACAACACTCTTGGCCTTCAATGTGGCCTATTATACTTACATACTTCGCCATAACACATTCACGGAAATAACCTCCACCCTAACAAGGATGAAAAATAGATACCCTTCATAGGCCAACTATCCATTACCTCTACCTTCAGTAATTCCCACTGAAATGATGCACAAGGTATTTCCAACTACATTCTTAGACATAGACATATGAAAACACTGAATACATGGAGAACAACTATGGGGAAACTTCATACTCCTAGCACGACCTAATGTGCAATACACTTATGCAACCTTCATTATCAACTCACATAACATCTCCAGGGGAAAATATTGAGAATAACCTGTTCACCCTCCTAAATTATAAATCTCTACACGAACACCCACACTAAACATTTGATGACCTTCAACGATTACACTAAGATACGCTATCATGAATTGACCATAAAATTACCTATCGAATATATGTGACCACACGGGGATGCTCCCTCTTTGACATGTTTGAACATTCAATACCCAATAGATTTAATACAATAAGGAGCAACAGAGATCAAGATCAGGCTGGAATTATTCAGGAATGCTTTTATGTGCTGAGCATAGTATTTCATGAGGTTATATGCTAAGAGACACGAAGATTACTACTAACAATACTGACATAGTTAATCATTGTGACGACATCAATTATTAGACAAATGGGGCATAGTGGTAACTAGTACATTGGCAATAGGATTCATTAAGGAGGAATATTCAAGTACGTGACCCAGTTATCTCCTGGAGTGTAGAGAAAATCAGTTTATCAAGAATGAGAATACTCTAGCACCTTGAATGCGATATATGTTTCAAAATACATGAAGTTGAATTACACTCCTAACACTAACTGACACAAGGAATCTATGCCACAAGCCCATGAGGATGAAAATAAGTTGAACACTTATGAGATTATCATATTTCAAACAGCTTAACCCTTCCTGATAATTGATCCTATATGAGAGAACTAAAGATACGACAACTTGTCTTCCAAATCAATATGCTCATGATATGTGCAAAAATCTGAAGGCATCTAATCTTAACCTTTCACGAGTGAAACCACATAGCTAGGATTTCTTAATATTGGGACGAAATCATGTATTGGTTAGAGGGGTTCTAATGGTTAACATGATGCTCTGGGGAGAAAGGCAAATAAAATTCCTATCCACCCAGGGAGGTGGAATACCAGGGGTAGCAAAACTCCTCGCACATGACAATGACATAGTCAATGATTCTAGAAGTCGAGTGTGTAAATACAACCGAAACTAATGAGAAAGTATGAAATAATCATGGAAGGTTTGCAGATGTTCATGATGAGTTCTCCATGGATTTTGACTTGAGAAGTACCCAAATGCTAATGAAAGACAGGAAAACATGAGAAGTAGGCGTTGTGCTATGATAACCCCCAAAGGTGCATTTGGTCTTGATGTAGAGCCTATTAAGGGTTCTTATGGGAAAGGAAGTGTTACAGTAACACATAGAAAGACACGTTCTCTTATAGTTATTGAACAAGTGTTGGGGAAACTAGCACATTGAATTTGCTAACTAAAGAACACAATTAACACATGTTGTGGAGGTATAAAAAGGAAATAAACATTTGTTATGAGCTGGACATGCTTCTGCTATACTAACTTCCAAGCTGCAATACAAGACCACATCATGGGCGACCACAATACTAGGAACAAAGTGAGCTACTTGCTACGGGATATCCCAAGTGGACACAAAAAATATACCATGATGGCGACACATGATCTTCTGATGACGGAGATTTGAGGATCTCAATTTTCAGAGAGACTTTATGCACACGGTGACCATTTCGATTGATATGCACTCATATGATAGGTGTTGATGTATGCTTTCATGTTACTTGATAGTGAGAAGGTTTCGTGATGATACTCGAAAAAGAGTAGAGTGACTGTTCAGACCATAGAAGCCATAAACACCAGTGAGTAAAAGAGTGACTCGAGAAGGATTGCAACACTGGGATGTTTTACATAGAACTTGACACCACATAGGTAAACTTTAGGATGGTTCATGCATAGGAACAAGTGAGCAGATGTTATCCATTTAAATAAGAAGATTCTGTAAGAAATTGGGAAGCAATTGGGAAGTATTAATCCTAGAATGATAACTCCATTCAAGGACATAGTTATAGAACTTAATTCCACAAGAGTATGTAAATAAGAGAATTTGTGATAGAGTGGATTCACGAATAATACGTCTTGTTCAAGGAGTAGGTACATGCAATGTTTTGTGACTCAATATCTTATTATGACCATGTTCATGAGAACTCTTCAATATGGGTGCACACATACAAAAAGGAAACCTTGCAGTGTTCATAATGATATATCAAGGAGTGACTTACTTGGTAACTTTAAATTGGTAGGTAGTGCCTTAACTAATGCATCCTGACTCTATATCTGTAACATACATTGGTAACATACTGATATACTACATGATCCGGTGGTGCAGCGACATTAATAAGAACAAGGGTACTCCTTTTAGTAACAAGTTCTACCAGTCCCTCCATAGTCCGATACATTCTCCTAACAAACTCTTGGGAAATTTCCTTCAGATTCAATGGTGGGGTCATTCCCTCTTTACTACTTCAAACTCGTGGATTATGGTATCAAGATTACTCATCTTGAGAATAAGACATATCGAGAAAATTAGCTCCCTATCTTGGGCTCTACCGCACGATCTAGAGTATCAAAGAAGGGTGAAATTCCTAAATGTCCAAATAGCCTCCAACTTATAGATATGGTTGACAACACACCGATAAGAAGGACTCTACTAGACATGGCTCCGAGATATCCTAGGACACTTTAAAACCTTAAGCTCTAATACAAAGTTTGTCACACCCCAAAAACCGAGGAGCGCGATCGGTGCTCAACCGAGTAAGCCCGACTGAGCAAGCCTGTTAGGTTTCATTCTACCCAAACTAATTCATGAATAAAGAGGAGATGGACTCCATTAATCATACTTCATAAATATATCATTAACGACTTCCATTTCATTTCCATTAGCAACTTCATTCATAATTTTAAAAATATTACAAGTTTTATACATATTTGCCAAATATCAAAATTTCTAATTCAATTCCCCATTATCAAACTCCACCCACAACCTGTCTACGGAGCCTCTAAATACAACTGAAGAATAATATGAAAATGCTGGAAATAAGGCTCCGGCTATACCTCAAAATACATAGTACATGATAAACAACAGTACATGACCCCGAAATGAAGTGGGGCTCACCAAGTCAGCTGAAAAGAAGATGTGTCACTAGCTGCGACCAACATTGCCTGCTATGGAACCACCTACATCCATTTAAAGATGTAGCGCCCACGGAAAAAGGAACGTTAGTGCCGTCGAATAGCACTAGTATGTATAACTAAACACCATTTCATTAGAAAGAACAACCATACAAGAATAAAGAAATTATAAGGATTCAACAAAAGCTTTAAACAATCACCACACCATCAAATAAAAGGAATCACATAGCTTTCACATAATTTCCATACCTTTAGGTTGGGACATTTCATACTATTGCACCATCATTCACAATACCACCGCTTTCTTGCGCGAAGTCCGATCACGACCCGATCGGCTAGGTTGCCTCATTTGAGACATGTACCTCAGTCAAATTTTCATTCTCACTTTTCGGTTTCAATATCAGCACAATACCTCCATGTGTGCGGCATGGCGTCCGATCACCGCCCGATCAGCTAGGTCATTTTACCAAGACATATTTCCTTTTCCATATATCATCTTATTTCAATCTTTACTTCACATATAGCAGTTCATCGGCAATTATCACATCATACTTGGTACTAGGCCACATTTCATAATTCAAGCTCTTTTCCCCCACATTTCCCATCAATATTAATTTCAACAACAAGCCATTCAATCCATGATGTTAAGTACACATGAGAGGAATCATGAATCATGGGCATATACAATATTTCAGAAATCATACACCTCAAGTTCATTAGCAATGGAACTTTAAACACAAACGATTCTTCCAAAAAGGAGGGGACACACCAAACCATAATAGAAACACACATTAAAGTCATAAGCAAGCAATTACACCAATTATTCTTAAATTACTCTTTTCCAAACATGACAATATACAATTTCAACATCGGAGCATGTAACAACTCAGATCACATTGGATGTACTTATAATGCAAAACATTATCTCGAACAGCCACTTATGGGCATAAATTGTGTACAAAGCCTTTAGGACACTTTATTATTGAAGTCGTTTATGGAAAGTAGAGTCAAGGTTCATTTCATAATCTGTTTCATATTTTCTCAAGTCATAGGCATCACCGGGCACAATTATAGCTCATGTTCTCGGCACGTTGGCCACACTCTATTTCCCAAATTCATTTGATTTATTTCAAACATCTTTATACATAGAGGATTTCACATAGTTTGGCATAACAATCTCAATTTAAACTTGACCTAAAATCTAGGCATTTTCACACATAGTTCACATTCTTCACATATCCTCAATTTACCAAGAATAGCATATTGAGCACATTTAGATACACCTTTCACATATATTCTTGCAACAACAATTCCTTTGAAATAACAAGTACTACATCAATCAAATTTCGGACTTACAATATTTGCATGGACACCATGGGAGCTCAATTTCTAAGAAGAGGGGGTTTTAGCCATACATACCTTGTTTAAGCTTTCCTTAAGTTACTATAATGTTCCGAAAATTTTAGCAATCCTAATCTCTTAGATGAAGATCTTGTGATTGGTTTCCTTAATTCTTGAGTAGTGATGAAAGATTGAATGGTTAGAATGTTACGGTTCCTTCTTCTCCCTCTAAAATTCTCTTAACTCTCTCGAAATCATCCGAATATCGCCCCAAATGAAGCCCCAAAGCCTATATATTATAATGGGGTCGGGTCATGAAAATAAGAAAATTAACCCTCCGAACTCGGGTCTGCGGTCGCATAATGGAGAGCACAATTGGTATGAGGGTCGAATAATGCACCGAAAAATTGGTGCCCAGAACTGAGCTATATTGGTCCATTTTGCGACCATTTTTGTGGTCGCAGATCAATTATGCGGATCACATAATGGTTTTGCGGTCGCAGAATCTGCTACGGAATCGCATTTTTCTAGCCTTTGGTAATTTGATCATAACTTTGTGTAGGAATGTCCAAATGACAAACGATTTAAAGTGTTAGAAACTAGACTCAAAAAAAATTTATTTGATAGGTTGTTCATCAATAAAATATATATATATATATATATATATATATATATATATATATATATATATATATATATATGCTCGTCCAAAGTGTGGACTTGTGCGAACTCATTTGGAATTTTAGCCTATTATGAAATTTTCCAATTTGACTTAGACTTAGGCCTTTCCTTGGACCCCAAATTACTTATTATATGACTTATGTACTTATTTACCAAATCTAATTGATGTCCATCATGTTAATAGCACGTAAAATATTATAATTAGCCTACCTGACACCACGCAATCCTCAATTACTTAGTTAAATTTTTCAGGGCCTTATACTAAGGCTAGGATGGGAAGCAGAAAGTTTGGGCTTGGAATATGTATGAGCAGTATTGACATCACTTTCTTGTTTCTTTACCCATGAACCCTTCACACACTCATACCCCATACTTGCAAAGGCTCTGGAGTTGTATGATTTTGAACAGTGGTAAAAGAGTATGCAGAGATGGAAAGATTGTGAGCTTCCAGAATGTGAGTGATGGCCATTCCATAGGGTAGACTAGTGGGATCTTCTGCACTTTCAATCATGAAATTGATGACCTAGGAGGATAGTTTGATTTTGAGTTTGGTGACAAGGCAATTGACCAGAAAAGTGTCTCGTAGAGAGAAGGTGAAAAAATAGCCAGTACGAGGAAGTCGAGTAGTTGCCACAATGTGGGCTAGAACACAAGTTTCAAAACTAACATCACTAGGACCTAGCTGGTTTGGAAGAGATTCAGATGGACACTCGACAATACATTTTTTGGCTTGATCAAAGAAAATTTCAAAATCATCGGGCAAGAAATTTTTAAAGAGCATAGGGAAACCAGAACACTTGCACTGAAAAATCGAATCAAACATGGAACAGTGAAGAATAATATGCTTTCCTAGTACTAAGGATTCCAACTTATCAGACCTACTAGAACGAAGATTCTCATAGAACATTTTCACTAAGGGTGCATAGACTTTAGGCGGGGGAATAGAAAAGAACTTTGACCACCTTTGATAAACGAAAAGGTCATTTACCTTACAATTTAGGGCTTCCATGTCATCAAGGTCGACTACCCTCCCATGAACAATAGGCTTGTCTTTTAGGGCAAGAAAGAAGTCTCTATAAGAAGAATCCCAGAAATTGAGTTCCGACTCAAGGGAACTGGAAAGGTCAACTTTTGATTTCTTTGGAGTGGAGGAGACAGGGGGTTCTTCCATGGGTCTTCTACCTAGGGCTTTTTCTCCTAAGGGTTTAGAATGATCTAAAAATCCGCCTGAGAAGAGGAAAACCCCTCAGAGTGATCGGACCCTAGGTCTACCTGTTCAGGGGGCTGAGAAGGGGTTTTCCCTTGGAGCGAGTGCTCTTTCTAGAGGAGGCAGAGGGATTTTTAGATTGTTTAGCCATTGTAGGAGGTTGGTGGTGGAGCAAGATTTCAGAGAAAGGGTATGAAGGCGATAGATACAATGGAGATTGATATGAGAAGACAACATAAAAAGGGCTTTCTGACGGTTGAGTACAGAAAAGGAAAAGGCGTTAGTTGATCAGACGCGATGATTGGTTTTCCTTCTTTGAATTCCGTGACTGATGTGAAAAGAGAAGAAAAATGAGGGAAAACAGAGGCGTAATTAATGAGTAAAAAAATATGGACTATTCTATATACAAAATCAAATAGTGGCACATAGGTCCTACTTTTAACTATTAATGCAAATAATCCCAAGAAGTTTTCTTAGTGAACAAAATCTTTCTTCTAGCAAAGGCTTGGTAAGGATATCTGCTAGTTAATCAGTTGTTCCTACAAAAGATATTTCTATATTTCCTTGAAGAACATGATCTCTAATGAACTGATGCTTGATATCTATATGTTTTGCCCTAGAATGATGAGAAGGATTTTTAGATAGACAAATAGCACTTGAATTATCGCAGAAAATTTGTATAGGTTTAAAAGAAAGTTCATAGTCACCAAGTAGATGGGACATCTACAATAATTGTGCACAACATTGTCCAATAGCGATGTATTCAACTTCAGTGGTAGATAATGCAACTGATACTTGTTTTTTTTACTGTTCCAGGATATCAATGTCTTCCCAAGTAATTGACATGTACCACTTGTGCTTTTTCTATCTTCCTTATGTCACGACCCATTTCCATAATAGGTCATTATGGCGCCCAACACAAGTGCCGGGCAAGCCAACGCGAAAAATACTAAATAAACTTTCATTTACCTTTACCCAAAAATAGTTGAAATAATTTTTTAAGTTGGACTAAAAATCAGAAATGATTAATAAAGTCATAATAATCATACAACCTCAAAATGATACAGTCTACTAATGTGTGTGCCAAGACCTGGTGTCACAAGTTGTGGGAAACTAGTAGAATACACAAAAGAAACACATTATCCTACTGTCCGAACAAAATAGACAGCAAAAAAATACATAAGAATGACTTTTTCAGGCTGCTGAACGGCATGTGAGGGAAGCATATCATCGTAGAAGTCTCGAGTCCGCTCAGGGATACACACCAGACTCATAGCCAGATACACCTGCCTCAGATCCTGTACAATTAAGTACAGAAGTGTAGTATGAGTACATAAACAATATGTACCCAGTAAGTATCCCGTCTAATCTAGAAGAAGTAAATACGAGAGGTCGACTTGATACTTACTAGGGTCAAATAATATGAGAAGAATCTGTAATAAGCATGGATAGCACAGTTTATTAGAATTTCAGGGCAAGGGTTAACAATTCCTTTTCCAAATAATATCATGGATATCCATTTACGTTTCAAGGCATATATGAAGTTTAGTCCACAGAAAAATACTAAGTAAAGCATGCACAAGCAATATCGAGGGACGTACGACCCGATCCAAAATAAAAGTAAATTGTGCACTATCGAAGGTCGAACGTCTCGAACCATAGATGCATCTATTTCCCCGCTCGTGAATTACACATGTGACACAGTCAAATATAAATAAGGTCATCAACAAGAAGGCAAATATATATATATATATATATATATATATATATATATATATATATATATATATATATATATATATATATATATGAGGAGTAGTTATTCACAGAAATATCCAAATTTTCTTTAAAAAGACCAAACAGGATAAGGTTCCCCCATTAGTCTCATTTACCTTAATCAACATAATTTATACGAATCAAAATTTAACATCAAGTTACAAGAATATCACGTAGAGAATGCTTTTAGGTCCTAGACTACCCGGACTTGACATAATAGTCGCTACGCACGGACTCTCGTCACCTAGTGTGTACGTATCCCCCGCATATAATAGCAATTAATTCAATTATTACACATATGGGGACAATTACCTCTTACAAGGTTAGGAAGGAGACTCACCTCGCTCCAAAGTGCACTTCCAATACCAAGAACGAGTCCAAGCCCTCAATTCGGAGCCGAACGATCCCCAACTAGTTAAATGAGGTAAGAACTAGTCAATATAGGTTCACAAGATCGAATTCTAGCTATTTAAGCAATTTCCCAACCTTTAACACAAGTTTCCTAAATCCGACCCCGAGCCCACGTGCCCGGATTCCAAAATTTTTCGAATGAAGTTGTTCTCTATAATCTAAGGATCGATAGTATATGGTTTCTAATTTATTCCATAGCAAATTTCATGGTTAAATCTGACTTTTACTAAAACCCTAGGTTTTTGCTCTAACCCCATGATTTCACCTTAATACTAGTGTTTAATCTACCTAAGACATGATTATTAAACTAGGAATTGGTAGAACACACTTACCTCAAGATGCTAGGTGAAGATCTTCTCTTAAAAGCTCTAAAATCGCTAATGGAAGAGTGGAAAAGTGATAAAAATGACTTAGAACCCGTATTAAATGAACCTCTCTGCCTCAGCAATTTCTGCATCTGCGGTTTAGGGACCGCATCAGCAGTCCCACATCTGCAAGAAGAGGACCGCATCTGTGAAAGGGGTTATAAAATGGTTGGGACCGCTTCTTCGGTCTTGAGGCCGCATCTGCGAAGCCGCTTCTGCGGCTTGGGAGCCATTTCTGCGGTTCCTGGCCTGGCCTGCCCTGGGCTGCATCTGCGATAAAAGGACCGCTTCTACGGGCTCGCACCTATGGTTATGATAGAAGCAGCAGCTTTAGCTCTTCTCAAAAATTTCTACTTCACTCGAGCCTGGTCCGATTGATGCTCGGGGCTCCCGGGCCCTGCCCGAACATACCGACAAGTTTGAATCACTAGACGGACCTACTTGAACCTTCAGAACACCTGAAACAATGCTAAATTTAGGAATCACCCCTTACAACCAAATGAATCAAACTTATGAACTTCAAGTTCTTAATTTTCCTCTAACGGGCTAAAATGCCCTTAAACTACTCGAATTGACTCCAAATTTTACAAGCAAGTCTTAAATGATATTCGGACCTGTACCGGGCTTCGGAACCAACATACGAGCCCGATATATATGAAATCAATCATTAATTAGTTTCTTTAAATCCTTAGAACTTCATATTAATAATTTCTAATAAAAATTCATTACTCGGGCTAGGGACCTCGAAATTCAATTTCGGGCATATATTTTCCCACAGATCCCCCGGGATCATCAAATCATGAATCCGGGTCCGTTTGCTCAAAATGTTGACCAAAGTCAAACTTAGTCTTTTAAGAAAATCCCAAGGAATCAAATGAGCATATTTCACTCCAAACTCTTCCAAATCCCGAACCAACCATCCCCGCAAGTCGAAATTAGCTAAAGCAAGCACGGGGAGTTGTATTTAAGGGAACAGGGTTCTAAAAGTCAAAACAATCGAGCGGTCGTTACATTCTCCACCTCTTAAACAAACGTTCGTCCTCGAACAGACATAGAAAAGTACTTGAGCTGCTGAATAAATATGGATATCTGCTCTACATGTCCTCCTTGGACTCCCTGGTTGCCTCCTCAACTAGTTGGCCCCTCCACTAGACCCTCACCGTAGAAATCCTCTTGGACCTCAACTGGAGATCATGTCTATCAATAATGGCAACTGGCTCCTCCTCGTAACCCAAACTCTCATCCAACTGAATAGTACTGAAGTCCAACACATGGGACAAGTCGACATGATACTTCTGAAGCATCAATACATGAAAAATCGGGTGAACCCCCGATAGGATAGGGGGTAAAGCAAGCTCATAGGCAACCTCCCTGACTCGCCTCAACACCTCAAAGGAATCGGTAAACCTTGGGCTCAACTTGCCCTTCTTCCCGAACCTCATAATGCCTTTTATTGGCAAGACTTTCAAGAGAACCTTCTTGCCAACCGTGAATGATACATCACACGCCTTCTGATCCACGTAACTCTTCTGTCTGGACTGAGCTGTGTGAAGCCTCTCCTGGATCAACTTCACCTTGTCCAAGGCATCCTGTACCAAATTTGTACCATATAACCTAGCCTCTCCAGGCTCGAACCACCCGATAGGAGAACGACAATAGCGACCATATAAAACCTCGTTTGGAGCCATCTCTATGCTGGACTAATAGCTGTTGCTGTATGCAAATTCCGCCAAGGGCAAGAACTGATCCCACTACCCTCCAAAGTCAATCACACATGCCCTGAGCATGTCCTCCAAAATCTGAACTATCCGCTCCGACTGCCCGTCGGTATGAGGATGGAATGATGTGCTGAGCTCTACACGGGTCCCCAACTCACTCTGAACCGTGCTCCAGAAATGGGAAGTGAACTGAGAGCCTCTATCTGATATGATGGAAACAGGCACACCGTGCAACCGGACTATCTCCCGAATGTAGATCTGAGCATACCTCTCCGCTGTATAAGTAGTCACCACTTGGATGAAGTGAGACAACTTGGTCAACCTATCAACAATGACCCATACTGAATCAAACTTCTGCATGGTCCGTGGTAACCTAACTATGAAATCCATGGTGATGCGCTCCCACTTCCACTCTGGTATAGGCATCTACAGAAGTAGGCCACCCGGCTTCTGGTGTTCATACTTGACCTGCTGGCAATTTAAACACCTGGCTACATACTCCACTATGTCTTTCTTCATCCTCCGCCACCAATAATGTTGCATCAAGTCATGGTACATCTTTGTAGCACCCGGATGAATGAAATACAGTGAACTATGTGCCTCATCTAGAATCCTTCCCCTCAGGCCATCAACATTAAGAACACATAATCGACCCTGGAGTCGCAAAACACCATCCTCGCCAATAGAAACCTCCTTGGCACCTCCCTAAAGTGTCGTCTCTCTAAGAACTGCCAAATGTGGATCATCGAACTGTCGGGCCTTGATCTTCCCCAATAATGAAGACTGAGCAACCACACACGCAAGAACTCGGCTGGGCTCTGAAATGTCCAACCTCACAAGTCTGTTATACAAGGAGTGAATGTCCAAAGCTAGTGCCTTCTCCGCTGCTGGAATGAATGCCAAGATACCCATACTCTCCGCCTTTCTGCTCAAGGTATCCGCGACCATATTTGCCTTGCCCGGATGGTAAAGAATGGTGATGTCATAATACTTCAGTAACTCAAGTCACCTGCACTGCCTCAAATTAAGATCCCTCTGCTTGAATATATGCTGCAAGCTGCTGTGATCAGTATAGACCTCACACGACACCCCATACAGATAATGCCTACATATCTTAAGGGTATGAATAATCGCGGCCAACTCTAGATCGTGCACAGAATAATTCTTCTTATGAACCTTCAGCTGGCGCGAAGCATAGGCAATAACTCGCCCCTCCTGCATTAATGCACATCCCAATCCAACGCGCGAAGCGTCGCAATATACCGTATATATCCCTGAATCGGAAGGCAACACAAGAACTAGTGTTGTAGTCAATGCTGTCTTGAGCTTCTGAAAGCTCGCCTCACAATCATCGGACCAATGGAAAGGAGCACCCTTCTGCGTCAATCTAGTAAGAGGTGATGCAATAGATGAAAAACCCTGCACGAATCATCTGTAATAACCTGCTAACCCCAGGAAACTCCTAATCTTGGTCACCGAAGTAGGACGTGGCCAACTCTGAACTGCCTCAATCTTCTTGGGATCCACCTTAATACCCTTTCCTGACACAACATGCCCCAAGAATGCCACCAACTCTAGCCAAAACGCACACTTGGAGAACTTAGAATATAGCTTCTGCTCTCGCAAGGTCTGAAGCACTACTCTCAAATGATGCCTATGCTCCCCAATCTACAGGAGTATATCAAGATGTCGTCAATGAAGATGATGACAAATGAATCAATATAAGGCCTGAACACCCTGTTCATCAAGTCCATAAATTCTGCTTGGGCATTAGCCAAGTCAAAGGACATTACAAAAAACTCATAATAGCCATATCTAGTCCGGAATGCAGTCTTCGGAACATCCTAGTCCCGAATCTTCAGTTGATGGTACCTGACCTCAAGTCTATCTTAGAGAATACCCTAGCACCATGCAATTAGTTGAACAAATCATATTTACGAGGAAACAAATACTTGTTCTTGATGGTGACTTTGTTCAACTGGCAGTAATCAATGCACATCTGCATAGTCCCATCCTTCTTCTTCTTTACAAATAACATCGGTGCACCCCAAGGTGATAAACTGGGCCTAACAAACCCCTTCACTAACAACTCCTCAAGCTCCTCCTTCAACTTTTTCAACTCTTTAGGAGCCATACGGTATAGTAGAATAGATATAGGCTGGTTTCCTGGAGCCAAATCAATATAGAAATCAATATCACGATCCGGTGGCATGCCCGGAAGATTAGAAGGAAACACATCAGTGAACTCCCGAACTACTATAATTGAATCAATCGTTGGAGACTCTGCGGTGGTGTCCCAAACATAAGCTAGATAAGCCAAACACCCCTTCTCGACCATATGTCGAGCCTTCAGGAAGGAAATAACCCGACTAGGTGTATCAACTGTGGACCCCTTCCGCTCCAACCTCGACAACCCTGACATCGCTAGTGAGATAGTCTTGGCATGGCAATCAAGACGGTATGATAGGGAGACAACCAATCCATGCCCAGGATGACCTCAAAGTCGATCATGTCAAGTAATAGGAGATCCGCTCTAGTCTTGAAACCACAGAATGTGACCACACAAGACCGGTAGATCCGATCCACAACCACAGAATCGCCCACAGTAGTGAACACGTGAACAGGAACGCCCAAAGGCTCAGGAGAAATAACCAGGAAATGAGCAAACGGAGATGATACATATGAATAAGTAGACCCTAGATCAAACAATACCGAAACATCCCTATCGCCAACAGAAATAATACATGTGATGACGGCATATGAGCCAATGCATTTGGCCTGGTCGGAAGGGTGTAGAATCTGGCTGGAGCGCCGGCTGGCCTCCACCTGACTGAGCAATAGCTGGCTGACCTCTCCTTGCCTGGCTTCCACCTCTAGGACTGCCCCTACTAGTCTTCCCTCCACCTCTAGGTGGCGGGGTAGCCAATGCTGAAATCATAGGCTACTGACCCTGCTGCACTGACTTGCCCCGAAGTCTGGGGAAGGTCCTCTTCATGTGTCCCGTATTTCCACACTCGTAGCATACTCTCGGTACCATAGCCTTCTGCCCTAATGTCTGAGCCTGCTGACCCGAATACCCAGTGGATTACCCTGTATGGCTGGTGGGTGATACAAACTCTCTGGCACGGTACTAAAGTGAGCACTGGAAGAATTCTGATGACCAGAATACCCGCCGGAGGAACCTTGTATTGCTGGTGGGCGGTAAGAACTCTCTGGCATCGCACTGAAATAGGGCCTCACTAGAGCACCCCGGGGAGGGGGTGGTGGTGCTGAATACGGGGGCTTACTGGGCTGACCCCTCCTGAAGTGACCTCTACCCCTAACTGGGGTGCCTCTGAACTCTCTTGAAAATCGGGCTCTCTTGTCCTGCTAAATCTGCTCTCTACCCCTCTGGCGATACCCCCCAATCCTACGAGCAATCTCTACCACTAGCTGGTACTTAGTACCCATCTCCACCTCTCGAGCCATGCCAGCTCAAATACTAGGGTGCAAACCTGCGATAAATCTCTGCACTCTCTTTGCATCTGTGGGAAGTATCATGAGTGCATGGCGAGATAGCTCAAAAAACCTCACCTCATAATCGGTCATAGACATCTGACCCTGCTCAAGATGCTCAAACTGATACCGTAGCTCTTCCCTCTCATAGGGTGGAATGTACCAATCCAAGAACAGTTGTGCGAACTGACCCCGAGTATGGGAGGAGAACCTGCTGGCCTGCCTAGAACATAGGACTGCCACCATCTATGGGCCCTGCCCTCAAGCTGAAAAGTAGTGAAGTCAACTCCATGCGACTCCAATATCCACATGTTGTGCAGTCTGTCCCTGCACCTATCTATGAAGTCTTGGGCATCCTCATGATGCTCGCCCCCGAATATAGGAGGGTGAAGCCTAGTCCACCTATCCAATAACTTCTGTGGATCACCATACGCAGCTGGTCCGGGCTGGGGCACCACTGCACCAACTGGATGGGACCCATCTGCGGATAGTGCACACAGAGTTTGATACACTGCAGCTACATGTCCAGGAGCCTGAGCAGTAGGGGTGTGTGCTCTCCCTCCTGCTTGTGATGTAGCTGAATCTGCTGGAAATAAACCAACCTGAATCATAGAATCCATGAACCGCATTATACGGCCCATGACCTCCTGGAATTCCGGTGCTGTCATAAAGTCCGCCGGGGTAGGCTCAGTTGTAGGCACCTCGCCCTGCTCCTCGATGATGGGATCTCCCGCGGGATCTGCTGGTGGTACTACTGGGATAACTCTGGGGCGCTCGCGTCCCCTACCTCGGGCCGGTGCCCTCCCCCGGCCTTTGCCTCAGCCTCTAGAAATGGGGGGAGCAGCTCCGCCCAGGTCTGGAACATCAGCCGCGCGTGTCCTCACCATCTGTGAGAGAATAGAAGGGGGAAATTTAGCATAACATCCACTACACGATAAGAAATGAATAAAGAGTAGTGTTCCTAATACCATATAGCTTCTCGAAGATAAATACAAACGTCTTTGTACCGATCCGCAAGACTCTATTAGGTTTTCCCAAGACTTGTGAGACCTACATGAACCTAGTGCTCTGATAGCATGTTGTTACGACCCATTTCCATAATAGGTCATGATAGTGCCCAACGCCAGTGACGCGCAATCCAACGCAAAAAATATTAAATAAACTTTCATTTACCTTTACCCAAAAATAGTTGAAATAATTCTTTAAGTTGGACTAAAAATCAGAAATGATTAATAATGTCATAATAATCATACAACCTCAAAATGATACAGTCTACTAATGTGTGTGCCAAGACCTGGTATCACAAGATGTGGGAAACTAGTAGAATACACAAAAGAAACACACTATCCTACTGTCCGAACAGAATAGACAGCAAAAAAATACATAAGAAAGACTTCTTCAAGCTGTTGAACGGCATGGGAAGAAAGCATCTCACCATAGAAGTCACGAGTCTACTTAGGGATACGCACCAGACTGATAGTAAGATATACCTGCCTCAGATTCTGTACAATTAAGTACAAAAGTGTAGTATGAGTACATAAACAATATATACCCACTAAGTATCTCGTCTAATCTCGAAGAAGTAGAGACAAGAGGTTGACTTGATACTTACTAGGGTCAAATATTATGAGAAGAATCTGTAATAAGTATGGATAGCACAGTTTATTAGAATTTTAGGGCAAGGGTTAACAATTCTTTTTCCAAATAATATCATGGGTATCCATTTACGTTTCAAGGCATATATGAAGTTCAGTCCACAGAGAAATACTAAGTAAAGCATGTGCAAGCAATACCAAGGGATGTACGGCCCGATCAAACATAAAAGTAAATTGTGCACTGCTGAGGGTCGAAAGGCTCGAACCATAGATGTATCTATTACCCTGTTCGCGAATTACACATGCGACGCGGTCAAATATAAATAAGCTCATCAACAAGCAGATATATATATATATATATATATATATATCTGAGGAGTAGTTATTCACAAAAATATCCAAATTTTCTTTAAAAAGACCAAACAGGATAAGGTTCCCCCACTAGTCTCATTTACCTTAATCAACATAATTTATACGAATCCAAATTTAACATCAAGTTACAAGAATATCACGTAGAGAATGCTTTTGGGTCCTAGACTACCCGGACTTAACATAATAGTTGCTACGCACGGACTCTCGTCACCTAGTGCGTACGTAGCCCCCGCATATAATAGCAATTAATTCAATTATTATACCTATGGGGACAATTCCCTCTTACAAGGTTAGAAAGGAGACTCACCTCGCTTCAAAGTGCACTTCCAATACCAAAAACGAGTCCAAGCCCTCAATTCGGAACCGAACGATCCCAAACTAGTTAAATGAGGTAAGAACTAGTCAATATACGTTCACAAGATCGAATTATAGCTATTTAATCAATTTCCCAACCTTTAACACAAGTTTCCTAAAATTCGACCACGGGACCGGATTCCAAATTTTTTCAAAAGAAGTTGTTCTCTATAACCTAAGGATCGATAATATATGGTTTCTAATTTATTCCATAGCAAATTTTATGGTTAAATCTAACTTTTACTAAAACCCTAGGTTTTTGTTGTAACCCCATGATTTCACCTTAATACTAGTGTTTAATCTACTAAGACATGATTATTAAACTAGGAATAGGTATAACAAACTTACCTCAAGATACTAGGTGAAGATCTTCTCTCAAAAGCTCTAAAATCGCCAATGGAGGAGTGGAAAAGTGATAAAAATGACTTAGAACGCGTATTAAATGAACCTCGTTGCCTCAGCGATTTCCGCATTTGCGGTCTGGGGACCGCATCTGCAAGAAGAGGACCGCATCTGCAAAAGGGGTTAAAATGGCTGGGACCGCTTCTGCGGTCTTGAGGCCGCATCTGCGGCTTGGGAGTCGCTTCTGCGGTACTTGGCCTGGCCTGCCCTGGGCCGTATTTGCGATGAAAGGACTGCTTCTGCAGTTTCGCACTTGCGTTCCACCAACCGCATGTGCGGTTATGACAGAAGCAACAGCTTCAGCTCTTCTAAAAAGTTTCTACTTCACTCGAGCCTCGTCCGATTGATGCTCGGGGCTCCCGGGCCCTGCCCGAACATACCGACAAGTCTGCAATCACTGGATGGACCAACTCGAACCTTCAGAACACTAGAAACAATGCTAAATCTAAGAATCACCCCCTAAAACCAAATGAATCAAACTTATGAACTTCAAGTTCTTAATTTTCCTCTAACGGGCTAAAACACCCTTAAACTACTCGGATTGACTCCAAATTTTACAGGTAAGTCTTAAATTACGTTTTTGACCTGTACCGAGCTTCAGAACCAACATACGAGCCTGATACCTATGAAATCAATCATTAATTATTTCTTTTAAATCCTTAGAACTTCAAATTAACAATTTCTAATAAAAATTCATTACTCGAGCTAGGGACCTCAGAATTCGATTCCGGGAATACGCCCAGGTCCCATATGTTTCCACGGACCCTCGAGACCATCAAATTATGAATCCGGGTCCGTTTGCTCAAAATGTTGACCAAAGTCAAACTTAGTCTTTTAAGAAATCCTAAGGAATCAAATGGGCATATTTCACTCCAAACTCTTCCAAATCCCGAACCAACCGTCCCCGCAAGTCAAAAATTAGCTAAAGCAAGAATGGGGAGTTATATTAAAGGGAACGGGGTTCTAAAAAGTAAAACGATCGGGCGGGTCGTTACATCTTATCACTTGTAAGGTCGGCATCTGAAAAACCTTCTAATTTAAACGAGTTAGAGCAAGGATACGATAGTCCATGAGAGACAGTTCCAGTGAGATATCGAATGATTCTTTTTACTGCAGTCAAATTAGATTTCTTAGGAGCTAACTGAAACCTGGCACATTTACAGACACTAAACATAATATCTGATCGACTTGCAGTCAGATAAAGCAGTGAGCCAATCATTCCACAATACTTAGTTTCATCAATAGGGATTCCTTGTTCATCTTTGTCTAGACTTGTTAAAGGACTCATTGGTGTGCCAATAGATTTAGCATTGCTCATGCCAAATTTTTGAATCAGTTTCTTTGTGTATTTGGTCTGACATATAAATGTTCATTCTTCAGATTGTTGAATTTGAAGTCCAAGGAAGAATGTTAGCTCTCCCATCATGCTCATTTCGAATTCATTTTGCATAAGATTTGAAAATTCCTTGCACATAAGAGAGTTAGCACTACCAAATATAATATCATTAATATAAATCTGAATAATGAGAGTGCATTATGATGATCTTTTAATAAATAAGGTAGTGTCTACTTTACTTTTTGTAAAGCCATGATCAATAAAAAATGAACTAAGTCAATCATACCATGCTCATGGAGCTTGCTTTAGTCCATATAGTGCTTTGGTTAGCTTATATACATGGTAGGGAAACTTTGAATCTACAAACCCAGGAGGTTGCTTCACGTATACTTCTTCCTCAATAAATCCATTCAAGAAAGCACTTTTGACATTCATTTGAAACAACCTGAATCCCTTAAACGATGCATATGCCAGAAGGATTCGTATAGACTCTAGACGAGCTACTAATGCGAAAGTTTCGTCATAGTCGACTCCTTCCTGTTATGAATATCCCTGAGCAACTAATCTGGTTTTGTTCTTTACAACCTTTCCATCCTCATTCAATTTATTTCTGAAAACCCATTTTGTTCCAATTACAGAAACATTTTCAGGTTTGGGTATCAGTTTCCACACTTGATTTTTGCCAAATTGATCTAACTCTTCCTGCATTGCTTGTACCCAACTTGAGTCTTTTAGAACTTCCTCTATCTTCTTTGGTTCAACCTGAGAGATTAATGCTATGTTTGCTTTCTTTTTGAGAGTTCCCCTGGTTTTCATTCCTTCATTTGGATCCTCTATGATGAATTTTTGACGATATTCAGGTTCGCTTCTCTATTTATTTGGACGAACTACATTAGTAGTCGACTCCTTCGGTTGATTTGGCACACTACTGCTGATTTCATTATTTGACTCTATCATAGCATCAGATTATCAGTTAACTCTTGAGATTTACTTGTCTCCTGAATTTTTTGAGCTTGATCTGCATCACCTGCAGTAATTCCTTTCTCGACCGGGGGTTATTTTCATTGAATATAATATGTACAGATTCTTCCATACATAATGTGCATTTATTATAGACTCTAAAAGATCTACTATTTAATGAGTAGCCCAGAAAAATACCTTCATCACTTCTTGGATCGAATTTTCCAAGGTTGTCCTTACCTTTATTGTGAATAAAACACTTACTTCCGAAGGGATGAAAGTAACTGATATTAGGAAATTTACATTTCCATAGTTCATAAGGAGTCTTCTTCAGAATGGGCCTTATGAGACATCGGTTGAGAATGTGACATGTTGTACTTACACCTTTTGCCTAGAAGTGATTTGGCAGTGAATGATCTAGTAACATGGTTCTTGCCATGTCTTGGAGGGTTTTGTTTTTCCTCTCAACAACTCCATTTTGTTGAGGTAATCGTGATGCAGAGAAGTTATTAGTGTATCCCTGATCATTACAGAAGTCTTTAAATGCTCTGCTTTCAAATTCTCCTCCATGATCACTCTGGATTGTTGTAATCAGATATCCCTTTTCTCTTTCAACCTTTTTGCAGAAGATCTCAAAAATTTTCAATGCTTCATCTTTATGAGATAAGAAAATCACCCAAGTGAAACGTGAATAATCATCAACAATAACAAAAGCATATCTTTTTCCTCTTATACTAGCAGTTCTAGTAGGCCCAAATAAGTCCATATGAAGCAATTGCAAAGGTTTAGAAGTAGATACAATATCTTTATTTTTGAAAGAGTTTCTGGTTTGTTTACCTGTTTGACAGGCATCACAGATATGTGTTCTAGAAAAATTCAGTTTGGGTAGACCAATAACTAACTCATACTTGGACAATTTTTCTATCAAATGCATGCTTGCATGACCAAGTTTCTTATGCCATAACCATGGATCATCACACATGGATATTAAGCAAATGTGACCATCTATCTTTTCAAAACCATCAAGAATATAAACATTTCCATACCTTTTACCTGGGAGGACTATTTTACCTATCTCATCTTCAATAGAACATCCTGTTTTCTTAAAATTTACCTCATATCCTGAGTCGCATAGTTGACTTATGCTCAGGAGATTGTAGTTAAGTCCATCAACGAGATAAACTTCAGTGATATCGCAATTGTTATTGAAGGGAATTGTTCTAGTAGTGATTATCTTTCCTTCTGAGTCATCTTCAAACTTAACGCCTCCTTCATCAATTTTTGTAACTTCTTTGAATAGGTTTTTATCACCTATCATGTGACTGGAACACACACTGTCTAAGTACCATTTTCCTTTGCGGCTTATTCTGTGGTGTTCCTGCAAAATATAGCGATTACTTTCTTTTAGGTACGCAAGCTTGCTTGGGTCTTGGAGGGTTAGTATTACTAGGTTCAAAAAAAAAATTGGTGTCTAGACCCCTCCTGAAACATTTGCTTTACGAAAGCGACAAAAAGAATATTTATGTCCATTTTTGGTGCAGTAGTGACACGTAGCTCCTGACCCATTTTTAGGTCTTTCATAGGTGTTAGTGCTAGTGAACTCTGTTCTAGCTGGTCCTTTTCCAGTTGACTTGTAAGTCCATTGGTTTGACCTAACAGAACTATGACTAGTGGACTTGCACATGCCATTGAGTTGCATTTGCAATTCCTCAAACGCTTCTTGAAGTACTTCTTTTTCAATTTCATATACTTCATGTTTGAGCTTCTAGTCTTTTACTTCTTTATTAAGTCTCTTAAGCTCATTCATCATTTTTTGAGACTCTTTCAAAGTTAAATCAAGAATATCCTGCAATTCATTGCATCTTTCATATTTATAAGATCTTACCTTGCTTGTTTCACCTCGTGCCATGAAACAATTCTCATTGTTATCTTTGCATTCGTCATCTGAAGTGTCATCGTCCGTCCAGCATCCTGAGGATTTGTTCATCTCATTTTCCAAAATCATCATAAAGCAAATATTTGCTATCTCTTCGTGTTCTGAACTGTCTTCATCACTCCAACTTCCAAAGGATTTGTTCTTGTTAAAGCCTCTGGAAATTTTTTTTTTAGATCTGGGCACTCAGCTTGAATGTGTCCAAATCTTCCACACTCATAGCATTTTCCATCATTCTTGTCCTATTCATTGTATTGCCTGGATCGCCTAGGTGGAATTCTTCCTCTCCTTGTATTCCTGAATCTTCTCATTAAATCATCCATGTTTCTTGACAGCATAGCAATCTCTTCTTGAAGAGCTTCAGGATCATCATCGATATTATTTCAGCTATTTCAGTAGAGGTCGTGAATGCGACTATTTTCTTTTTTTCTTCTTGACTAGTCTTCTTGAGATGTGTCTTTTCAAAGGCTATGAGTTCTCCTCGTAGTTCATCATACGATAACTTATTTAGATCCTAAGATTCAAGTGTGACCACTTTGGTCTGCCAAGTAGTTGGTAGGCTTCTGAGAATTTTACTGACTTGATCACTACTTGTATATGGTTTGTCGAAGGCTTTTAGATTGCTAATTATTTTGCTGAATCTGGCAAACATCTCTTCGATAGACTCTCCTTCTTTCATTGAAAATAGTTTGTAATCATAAACCAACATGTTGATATGTGTTTCCTTTACCTTGATGGTTCCTTCGTATGTAACTTCAAGCTTGTCTCACATCTCTTTGGTTGTGTCACAACTAGAGATTTTCTCATACTCTTCACCACTTATGGCATTATAAAAGAGGTTTCTCTATTTATTGTTAACTTGTACCACTGCCATTTGCTTGTTTGTATATGAATCTATATCTTCAGGATTAGCAAGTGATTGAGCGGCGGTTGGTAGGGGATAATTCCCCTTTTTGATGACTCTCCAAACTTTAACGTCATATGCCTTGGCATAGATCTCCATACGCACTTTCTAGTGGGAGAAATATTGTCCGTTGAAGTATGGTGGCCTAACTTGTGAAGTTCCTTCCTGGAAGAGAGCTCCTACGATAACTTGATTTGCTATGATCTTTTCTCACGAGCTGTTAAGCAAAAGAAAAATGTGAGCCTTTCTCTGATATCAATTGAAAGTACAAGAGGGGGTGAATTGTTTATTTTTAAACTTAATTGCTGTTAGTTGACTAGTTTTTCAATTAGTCGACTAGATGTAATAAACTGACAGTAGTAATAACAGAATATAAGGTGCTAAAATTAAATGCAGGAACTAAAGACACCAGAATTTTCATACTGGTTCGGATTCAATGTGAATCCTAGTCCAGTCCCCTTAGGTTGCAAGGGAGTTTTATTTAGTGAATGAGTTTCTTCGAGTACAAGGAAAATGATGTGATAGCTCCGTTCCTATATCACTCGTCTCTTTTGATACAATGCCTTACCAGTGTTGTTCTCTCTTTCTTCTCTAACTTGTTACACAGCAGGTCTTAGAGAGCTACAATGTTTGTTTGCAATAGAATAAAGAGAGGGTGTTTGGTTCGATCAAAGTATATTTTGCTAAGGTGTGATTACAGGTTTACATACTTTGAGAGAGGCTTGAATTCTGGAAAGATTTTCCAACCCAAGAGATTTGATCATTGGAAAGAGATTGATTCTTTCTAAGAATAAAGTTGTTCTGCAATGGATCTTGTGAACCCAAAATCTTGATCCTCCATAATTAGACACTTGATTGAATATTCAGCGAGATATTGATTTATTTGATTCCTTTAGTTTAGCCTTGATTGATCTCGTCAGTATCTTCTGATTGATATCTTCTTCCTTTAATCATGTCTCTTGATCTTGTCAGTATCTTCTGATTTATTCCGTCAATCTTGCATATCAATCCATATGTTCCTTGATCATTGCTGATTGATTTCGCCAATCTTGACAGCTATCCAAGAGTTCCTATACAAAGAGTAAATATATTATTTTCATCATTAAAATTAGATCTAACACACATTACATGCCATAGAGATGCCACTTACGGCATTATGATTGCCAAGTTCAGCCAACTTAGTACATATATTATTCAAAAGTAGTCTGACAAAGGAAGTTCCATCTCTATCTGCTAAAAACTGAGTTGCAACAAAGGGAGGAGGAAGATCAAAATTCTTGACTTGGTTTAGGTTGGACTGCTTGGAAGCTTCCTTTGCTAAAAGGCGCGACACTTGGTTTGCTTCCCTGAAATTATGCCTGACTATTACCTTCTCCAGTTGGCAAATCAACCACTTGGAATCACAAATTATTGTATGTTGGATAACCATGATCAAGGAATTTGAGCACATCAGTTGAGTCTGTTTCAATTTCCAAAGGTTTCAGCTTGAGATCCCATGCTATTTGAAGGCCATGTTTTAGAGCCATTAGTTCTGCCTGGAGAGGGGTTGTTGCATGTGTGTAATTATAGAAACCAACAACCCAACCCCCCAAGCTATTACGAATTACTCCACCTAGATCATAATGCAACTTCTTAGCTTTAAATGCCCCATCTATGTTAAGTTTGTACCAACCACATGGGGCATATGCCATCTTATTCTGATGGCCTTCTTTATATTTGGGTTTGACTCCTTGATTGTAAGGAGTTTGTATTCCATAGCTTGTTGAAAAATAATCTTAGAGGATAGAACATGGTTAGTATTGTTATGATTGTTATTGTTTCTATTCATCCGGATATTCCAGATAACAAAAGGAAAAAGATCCTCCCAGTCAAGGTATTTATGCTTTAACATAAAATTCAAGTTTTTAATTACAAGAAGCCTGTAAGTTATACCATTGAAAGAGAGGTGAGTAATGCCTAAATTCTTCTAGAATGCATTAGCTATAGGACAATTAAGGAAAATGTGTATAATGGTCTCATCCTCAATCTTGCACATTGGACAAGTAGCGTCAATATTCATACCAATATGCCTAAAATAAGATCTGCATGGTTGTTTATCATGAAAAAAATCTCCACATGAGAAATTTTATCTTGTTAGGACAGTTTGAGATGCCAAATCCAAGTGAAATCCTTGTCAGTTTCCTCATGATCGTCAATGAGAGTGTAACATGATTTTATAGTAAACCTGCCATTACTACAAAGTGACCAAATAGGAATGCCATGAGTATTATCATATTGGGGGAGATTTAAGGTCATAATGTTATCAGTAATACAATTGGGGAGGCCAAAGGACAACTTAGCAAAATTTCATAAATTCTTCTTCCTTCGATCTCTAATTTTTAAATTGTAATCACTCTTGTTAACAGACCCTTGAATGGAAATTCTTAGACAAGGAGTGTTAGGAATTCATTTGGAATTCCAAATGTCAATAACAAACCTTTCATTGATAGTCCAAAGGATACCTTTATTATAGTAGTGCCAACCTTTTATGACAGCACTCCAAATAAAAGAAGTGTTAGCCTTCCTGGCCTTCGTAGCATGATTAGCAATAAGGAGCTTGGACCTAGGAGAATTAGGAAAGTTTAGTAGTCTCCATGTAAGACCTGTAAGGAGGGACAAATTTTTTGACTTAGCCTTCTTGATTCCTAGACCCCCATTGGATTTACTACTAGTAACTACCTTCCAACTCAGCAAGTGGAGTTTCTTATTACTATCAGTGCTACCTCATATAAAATTTCTTTGGATTGGATCAATAATATTCAAAAAAAATTGTGGGAGAAGAGTATATTGCATGGCATTATTGGGGATAGTATTGAGAGTCGTGGAGACAATAGTAGTTCTACCGGCCATACTTAAACAATTTGATTTCCAATTAGATAATTTGTTACGCATATTGTCAAGAATGAATTGATAATCAGCGGCTTTTGGCTTCCGTCGCAAAATAGGAAAACCATGATATTTACCAAAGTTATCACTGATTCTCATATTGAACAAATTAGAAATATGCTTGGCAATGTCGTTCGGACAATTTGTTGAGAAAATAATTTTGGATTTGGAATAGTTAATCTTATGGTCTGATAAGTCACAGAATCTATTGAGACAACTAAGGATAGTGGTGCATGAGGTATTATTGACTTTAGCCATAAGGGTAAGGTCATCTGCAAATAAGAGGTGGGAAAAAGAAGGACTTCTATTATGGAGGCAAATAGGGTTCCAATTCCTATTATCTACTTGATGACTAATGTATCTAGACAATATTTTCATGCATAGTATAAAGATATATGAAGACATAGGAACGCCCTGCCTTAAACCTCTGTCAAGACTAAAAAAGTTAGTCTTGGATCCATTTACTAGGATTTATATATTACTAGTAGTAATACATGGCATGATCAACTTTGTAATCTTAGGGGGGAACATGAAATGTCTAAGGGTTCGATAAACAAAAGACCACTCAAGTCGATCAAAAACTTTTTCTAAATCAATTTTAAAGATCATAAAAGCTTTGGATGCCTTAAAGTAATTGAATTTCGAAAGAATTTCTTGAATAATGATAGCATTGTCACAAGCCCTTCTATTTGTCAAAAAACTGGTTTGGAAGGGACTAATGATATTATCTAGAAAAGGTCCGATCCTATTCGAAATGATCTTAGTAATAATTTTGTAAATAGTATTACATAAGCCTATGGGTCTAAAGTTTTTTAGGTTGTTAGTATTATGAATTTTAGGAACGAGACATAAGTAGGTATTGTTGATAGATTCAGGAAAGGATTGCGTAGCGAAAACATTATGGCAAAATTGTAGAACTGATTGTCCCACCACTTTTCAATATTTTTGAAAGAAGAATGGGCGAAAGTCATTAGGTCCTGGAGCTTTCAGAGGTTTAAAGGAAAAAACAACCCTAATAACTTCATTATCCAGTAGGGGATAGTCTAGTGAGGACAGATCTAGATTATTGAAAGAGACTGGGTCATTAAGGATTTGAGACCAATTTATTTGAAGATGAGAGGTTGTGAATATTTCTGAAAAGTAATTCAAAGCGTGATCCTTCAAGGAGTTATGATCATCAATCCATTGACCTTAGTCTTTTTTAAAACAAGTAATATGGTTTCTTCGTCTCCTATTAGTGGCGATGATATGAAAAAATTTAGTTTTAGCATCACCTTCATTAATCCACACATAATTCTAGATCTAAGTTTCCAGTAATCTTCTTCTAACTTAAGGATATTATTGTAGTCATACATTATTGAAGAAATCTACTAGTAGGAAATTTGGAAAAATTTTGGATACCGTTAAGTCTAGCCAAAAGTCTTTTTTTTTCTGTGAAAGAGATCACCAAAAGTTTTTCTTTTCCATTCCAAAATATCATTTCTAAAAGATCGAACCACATTACACCAGTCATTATCTTTCCAACTAGAATTAACCACATTAATGAAGTCAGGATGTGAGCACCAAATTGTCTCTAACCTAAAAGATTTCTCGTAGTTCTCATTAGGCATAGAGTTCAACTTGATCAACAAAGGTCTATGGTCTGAGTGGGTTTTGGGCAGGTGAGTAATTGAGACCTCAGGAAAAAGAGTAGCCCATTTATCATTACAGAACACTCTATCTAATCGTTCCATAATTAGACTTTTCCTCCTTTTCCTATGATTTGACCAAGTGAATTTACTTTCTTTAAATCCCAATTCAAAGAGGTTACAATAATTTATGTTGGACCATAGTTTGCATGATCTATTGAGACTAACAGGTTTACCACCAAATTTCTCCTCAGCCATTAAAATATTATTAAAATCACCCCTACTAGCCATGGGCCTTTATAGGAGTCATAAATATTTTTCAAGTTCTTCTAGAGTAGATTTCTAATAGTCTTACTAGTAATAGCGTAAATAGAAGAAAAAAGCCAAGAGTAACATTTAGGAAGTATCTCAACTATAGCATGGATTTCCTGATCTTGCTTAATTGAGTTTTGGAAAGTGACCATATCGTGATCCCATAGAATAACCATTCCTCCAGATCTTTCCTGTGCAGGGACCTTGATCATATCTGTAAAATTAAAATCTTTAAGAAAGGAGAAGTGAGTAGACATATTAGTTTCAAGTAAAGTAACCATGAAAGGTCTATGGGTGTCTATCATATCTCTAAAGCTCCTACGGGACTTCTCATTGGTAGCACCCCTAGTATTCCAAATGATAATAGTTGTAGCTCTATTCATCATGGGATTTGGGTTCTGTAGGTTGACACTACTCACCTCCCCCATAGGAGAAGATAGGTTTCTCTATACGCATGTGATCGCTACCAACTCGACGCTACACTAAGGTAGGAAGAGCGGGTCGCAATAGATTTTACCCGATATGAGGGTCGGGATCGATTTCCTCAGGGAGCTAGTAGTGGAGTTGGATTGTCTGTCTATCCTAGAGATGTGTTTGTACTCCTAATATCACTTCAAATATTTTTGGGTTTTCAAATTATAACTATTTTTGTAAAACTACTGATTAACACTAAATTAAGCTACGAGAATATTGCTAAGTTGTATCTAATGGGAAGACGGATACTAGGGTCGTGACACTACCTAGGTGGCTAATTGACGGGTAGATGTTACCTAGGTTCGATTGACATAATTGGGGCTTATGCTATAACCGTTGCACAATTTTACCCACTCTCACACCTCTCGGTAGAGAGAGTGATTTTGCCCAGTTGACTCTCTCGAGACCAAATGGGTAGGAAAATTAGACCAAGCAACTAGGATTCAAGTAGGGTAATTACTCTTTCGAGGTTTAACCCGTTAATTGGGACTATCATTTCTCATGAGTCCATCCCAATTCCTTGTTGGGTCAATTTTTGGAGTCATATGCTCTCTTTCTCAAGAAAAGTTAAACCCACAAAGCTTGAATCAGTGTTTGAAACCACCAATTCTAGATTAAAACATAAAATCAACCCAAATAACAAACACCGATAGTCAATCTAGCACTAAATGGCAACACCCATCAATTACCGACACTAGGGTTGAGCCACAACCCTAGCTAATGGGTTTAGCTACTCATGCTGGATAAAGAAATTAAAGAAATAGATGAAGAACTAAGCATATTAATTAATTGCTTAAATTAAATTACAAGAAACTATCGTAAATGTAAAGTAAAAGTGCCAAAAATGGCTACAAAATACGTTCTCACGAGCGCAACTCTCCACTGATGTATCTGATAACCTAAAAAATGGTAAAATATTCTATTTATACTAGGCTGGAAAAACTGGACAAAAATACCCCTACGGGGTCAGTGTGGGCCGCATTAAATGGACCGCGGTTGCACTGGGCTCACTTCTGCTTCTCTGAACTTGGACTCCGCAGACCGCGTAGAATGGACCGCGGCCGCGGAGGGAGCTAGCGCGGTCCGCGCAACCACGACCGCGGACCGCATGGCACTGGCTTTGCAAACTTCATCTCTTTGAACTGCATGACCGCGGACCGCACAAAAGAGTAGTGCGACCGCGGAGCCTTCACCGAGGACTGGGGAAACCTACGGTGGGTCCGCCAACTGGATGATTGCCTCATCTGCACTAGGGAGCTTCCTCTTCTTCTTTGGAAGCCTCTGTATCTACTCCTGCTGTGGCTCTGCTACTAGTGTTGTTGCTGGGGTTGGATCCTCAAAAAGCAAGTCTAAAGGCAGCTGATCTGCCTTCAGTTTGTCAACATCCTCCCTCAACGCCTTCATAGACTCCTTGGAAGCCCGTGTTTTGCACAGCTTCGTGTGCTCCCTAGCAAGCTCCTTCAGGGCCTTGCCATGTGAATCCATTGCCTTAGCCAAGGCAGCTTGAGAATCGAGGATCTTTTTCTGGTTGGCAAGAATCTCCTTAAGTGAATCCTCGATAGAATGGGGCACCTGCATTGGCTGTAGTGCCGACTGAGCCGCAATGGTAGAAGTCAAGGTGGACAACTTGGATGAAGCAGTCGCCATCCAGTTGTTCAAGCTATAAAGTGTCTGGATCAGCTAGTGGGCGGTGATAGGATGGGCCCGGGAAGATGGAATCCCCGGGCCAGCTGAAGTCGAGGGACCAGCAGAAGTGGAAGGTTCAGGAGGCATGTCAGCAACTTTGAAAGTAGGCTCAGTGGAGGGCTCTAGCGCAACCGGCTCTCCAGACTAGCGGTTGGGGTAGAAGCAGGCGGCTTGTAATTTTTGTCCTTGAGGTTGTCTGAACCCTTCAAACTGTACCATGAAAACGGAGCCACGGGTTTGACCTTTACGTCAAAAGGTCTCTTCTCCACCTCCAGGTCCCGAAAATACATAGTGAGGGTGATGGAAAAAGGGTAGTTCCGGTCATGCTCAACCCCCACTGCAGAAATGATGCAGGACATCACATTGCCCATGTTGATAGGATATCCTGTCATAATAGAAGCAACAAGAATAGCCGGACAAGTGGAATAGTCCGATCATGGGTAGTGGGGTCGAGCCGACTACACACAAAAGTCAACCACCCTCTAGCCTCAAAGTTCAAAGTTCTCCGAAGTATTTTGGCCCCTGCTTGCAACCACTCTGTAACCGTACCCGGGATTTCCAGGTATGAAGCTAACCATGGATGAACCTCCTTGCCCATTGCCAATTTTTCATTGTAAAGGGACTCATTTTCATCATTGAACCCCAGGTATTCATTTAGTGCCTTCCCGGTAAATACCACATTTTTGTTTCTCACTTTGGTCACCTTAGTGCCCTTCAAGATATGGGCCACATTGCTATAGAACTCCTTGACCATATGCTCATTCACCTTCACACAATTATCTTTAAAGAACTCCCAACCCACCTGAGCCTGAAATTGTCTATGTACATTGGGGTGTAGGGGTAGGAGGTCTCTATCAATGAAACTCCTCTCAAGAATCAATTTATGTGTCGGCCACCATTCCCTAAACTTGTGGAACGCCACCTGGCTGACGAATATATCTTCCCACATAGCGGGATTCCTAGTCCAGTCAACACCCCCAACCTACGGCACACCACCCCCCGGTAACTCCCCATATCCCTCATCACCTCTAGCACCCTCTCTAGATATTGATGTTATGGGAGAGCTAGAGTATTCATCCCCACTACCTGCCGCTGAACCCTCAGAGGACCCAGAAGAAATGTTGATTGAAGCTCGAGCATCGGGGGGAAGATGGAGGAGTGTCTCTATGTATGGCGTTCTCCGGATACGGGATGTAAAGAGGGACTGAATCTGAAGAGATCTCCCGGGAGGGCTCGTACTCACTCCCCGAGTTGTCAATGGCTCTATCAGCTGCTTTGATTGCTTTCCTCATTTCTTTTATGTTTTTTCTAGCCTGGGGAGTGAGTTTTACCATCCTTTTCTTCCCTCTCCGGGAGGAACTACCTCGCCCGGGTTGTTTGGCACCTCCACCTGGTTGTTTAACCATTATCTGCAAGCATACACATCTAACATGGTTAGTATCAACACAGGCAGTGAAACAAGGGCAGAAAATGAATTGTAGACAGCAGATTATAGGTTGTAGAAACAGTACAAAATAGAACACCGTGGCCCAGACAAACAGGAGTGCAGCCGCACTGGAGGCACCGCGGACCGCTCAAAAGCCGCGGTCCGCATTGGGACAAGGCCCTGGAAAACATCTCTCTGAATCTCCCCACCGCGGTCCGCACAAAAACTACTCTGGCCGCATTGGGGGTACTGCGGACCGCATAAAAGCAACCTATGTCCGCACTAAGGTGAGGTCTGTAACACTACCTCTCTGAATCCAACCATCACGGCCCGCACAAAGAAGCACTGTGGCCGCGATGGGCCAATGCGAACGCATAAAGTGCAATGTGGCCGCGCTAGGCATAGGTTCAATTTCAGTCACTTGGGCACCGCGGTCCGTGCAAAATGGTAATGCGGACCGCATCAGGACACCACGGATTGCACAAAGGCGACCGCGGGCTGCGGAGAGTAATTTGCACAGGCACTAAGTTAGGGTTTTATTTTTTTGCACAATTGTTCAAATTTGTTCACCTACTTTGTCCTTACTAACTTGCCCAACCATTATGCATATTTAGCACACAAATTCAGCATTTAAAACTACCCTAAGCTAACAACTAAAATAAAGAAGAAGAAACTAACGAGAAGAAAAAGACGTTATGAGCTAATGATAATAAAATAAAACAAAATTAATCAAGTAAATGTACAAGGACTGAGTGAAACATTACTAGATGAGAAATTGAAATGTAATTAGTTAATCTTAAGCAAGAATCACGGTCAAGAGAGGTTATGAACAATACTTTTATTTCTCTGAGTGTAAAAAGTTCAAAAAAAGGTAAATAGTGACCCATGAGTTCTATTTATAGAAAACAATGGGACCCAGCCTTACCTACCAGTGCGGCCGCACAAAACCGATCGCGGACCGCACTGGGTTTGTTCAAAATGAAGCTTGAGTAGGCAACCTCCGCGGTCCGCACAAAATAGACCATGGCCGTGGAGGTCCACCGCGGACCGCACTAATTGGAATGCGGCCGCGGTGGCAAACTTCAGAGAGCACCACTTTTGACCATCACCAGTGCGGACTGCACAAAAGCAATCGCGATCACAGTGGCAATCTTCAGAGACTGTTCAACTCTTTTTTTCAAACTATTTTGCACTGCATCAACTCAATCCCTGCAACATCTCACAATTAGTTAGCTCAAAAATCAAACCTACACTACCAAGAAAACACAGAAAACAACAAAAAGGAAAAAAGACATGGGTTGCCTCCCAAGCAGTGCCTGATTTAACGTCGCGGAACGACGCATGTTACTAGCACATCACTTTAGATGGAGAAGTGCCACCACATGGCTATCATCAAATTTCCTAAGATAATGCTTGACCCGATGTCCATTGACTCTGAATATTTCACCATTCTTGTTCCTTAGATCAAGAGCACCAAATGGGGTCACGAACACAACTTCGAACGGCCCACTCCATTTTGACTTGAGCTTACCCGGAAACAGACGTAACCGGGAATTGAACAACAGAACCATATATCCAACCTTGAACTCCTTGCCCCAAGCATATTTGTCGTGAAGGTACTTCATTTTGTTCTTGTACAAGGAGGAGCTGGAGTAGGCATGGAATCTGAACTCATCAAGCTCATTAAGTTGTTCAACCCGCAGATTTACCGCAACATCCCATTCTAAGTTCAACTTCCTCAAAGCCCACATGGCCTTGTGCTCTAATTCCACCAGAAGATGACAAGCTTTCCCAAACACTAACCGGTACGGTGACATACCAATCAGAGTTTTGTAGGCCGTCTGATAAGCCCAAAGAGCGTCATCCAACTTTTTCGACCAATCGGTCCTATTAGCATTGATAGTTTTAGACAAAATACTCTTAATTTCTCTATTGGAGACTTCCACTTGGCCACTAGCTTGAGGATGATAGGGGGTCGAAACCTTATGATTGACATTGTACTTAGAAAGCAACATGTCAAAAGCCTTGTTGCAAAAGTGAGACCCCCCATCACTAATGATAGCACGTGGAGTGCCAAACCTTGTGAAGATACTCTTTTTCAAAAATGCCACAACACTCTGGGCTTCATTGTTGGGAAAAGCCACAGCTTCAACCCATTTTGAGACATAGTCCATCGCCACGAGAATGTAAGTGTTCCCACAAGATCTCACAAAAGGGCCCATGAAATCGATGCCCCAAACATAAAAAATATCACTTCGAGAATTGTATTGAGGGGCATCTCATCCCTTTTAGAAATTCCGCCAGCTCTTTGGCACTCATCACATCTCTTCACCAAATCGCCTGTATCTTTAAACAGGGTAGGCCAATAAAATTCACAACTAAGCACTTTAGAAGCCGTTCTCGCCCCGACATGATGGCCACCATAGGGAGAGGAATGGCAAGCCTCCAAAATACCCAATTGTTCCTCCTCCGGGACACATTGTCGAATCACACCATCTGTGAAAATCTTGAACAAGTATGGCTCATCCCAATAGAAATCCAAACAATCTCGCTTGAGCTTCTTCCTTTAGTTAGAAGATAGCTCACACGGGATTATTCCGGTCACAAGGTAAGGCAACATCGGCAAACCATGGCATATCCTTCATTGACACCATAAGGAGTTGTTAGTCGGGAAATAAATCATTGATATCAAGGCCGTCACAAGGCCTCCCCTCCTCCTCCAAATGGGACAAGTGGTCTGCCACTTGATTCTCACTACCCTTCTGGTCAACAATTTCTAGATCAAACTCTTGAAGAAGTAACACCCATCTCATCAATATCGCCTTGGAGTCTTTCTTGGTCATCAAATACCTAAGGGCGGCATGATCGGTGTGTACTATAACTTTGGCCCCCATAAGGTAAGGTCGAAACTTTTCCATAGCAAACATAATAGCCAACAATTCTTTCTCGGTGACTGTATAGTTTCTTTGAGCCTCATTCATGGTCTTGCTTGCGTATTACACTGGATGAAACCTCTTATTGATTCTTTGGCTCAAAACAGACCCAACCGCAACGTCACTAGCATCGCACATGAGCTCAAAAGTCAAGCTCCAATTTGGTGCGGTAATGATGGGGGTAGAAGTCAACTTGAGCTTAAGAAGCTCGAATGTGTGCATACAACTCTCATCGAACAAGAACGTTGCATCTTTCTCTAGCAACTTGCACAACGGATGTACCACATTAGAAAAATCTTTTATGAACCTCCAGAAAAAACCCGCGTGAAACTCCTCACCCCTTTGATAGAAGTAGGGGGAGGGAGCCTCGAAATAACCTCAATCTTGGCCTTATCAACTTCAATTCCTCGCTTCGAGATCTTGTGACCCAACATTATACCTTCTTCTACCATAAAATGGCACTTTTCCCAATTGAGAACAAGGTTGGTATCTTCATATCGGGCCAACACTCTATCCAAGTTTACCAAGCACTCCTCAAAATAATCCCCAACCACGCTGAAATCATCCATGAAGACCTCCAATATATCCTTCACCATGTCGGTGAAAATAGCCATCATGCAATGTTGGAAGGTCGCCGGAGCATTACACAATCCAAATGGCATTCTAGAGAAAGCGAATGTGCCATAAGGACATGTAAAGGTAGTCTTCTCTTGGTCCTCCAGGGCAATTAGAATTTGATTGTACCCCGATTAACCACCCAGAAAACAATAGAAAGCCCGGCCCGCAAGACGATCAAACATTTGGTCAAGGAATGGCAATGGAAAATGATCTTTTCTAGTCACCTTGTTCAGCTTCCGGTAATCCATGCAAACTCTCCACCCGGTGACCGTTCTAGTGGGAATGAGCTCATTGTTGTCATTGGTCACCACGGTCATACCACCCTTTTTCAGCACACATTGCACCGGAGAAGTCCACGTACTGCCAGAAATAGGATAAACCACCCCAGCATCTAACCACTTGATAACCTCTTTCTTCACCACCTCTTGCATCGCCTCATTTAGTCTTCTTTGATGCTCCAAGGAAGGATTTGCATCCTCCTCCAATATGATTTTGTGCATGCAAAATGCGGGGCTTATTCCCCGAATATTAGCTAAAGTCCGTCTAATTGCCCTTTTCCGCTTTTGAAGAACCGCCAAGGTGGCCTTAACCTGCATGTTAGTAAGGCAAGAAGAAATAATAACATGTAAATTAGAATTTGAACCCAAGAATTCATACCTGAGGTGTGGAGGAAGTGGCTTCAACTCCAACACCGGTGGCTCCTCAATCGATGGCTTTATTGCTGGAGTTTTGCTGTTTTCAAGATCCAAGGATAGCCTCCTAGGCTCATATGAATATGAACCCATACCATGTAATTCATTCATGCATTCCACTCTACTAGCATCATCATTGACATCCATATTAAGAATCACGACCTCAAGGAGATCTTCAACATGGATCATGGAACTTGTGTCATCCATTATCACAGCTGTTACAATGTCCACAAATGAACACACCTCCGTGCTATTGGGTTGTCAAATATGGAATACCACCTTCTTATTCTCCACTCGTAAAGTCAACTCACCTGATTCAACATCAACCAATGCCTTCCCCGTATCTAGGAAAGGCCTGCCAAGAATAATCAGCACTTCAAAGTCCACCTCACAATCCAATATGACAAAGTCAGCCGGCAGTATAAACTTATCCACCTGGACAAGTACATCATCGATTATGCCCAAAGGTCGTTTCATCGATCGATCCTCCATTTGAAATCTCATTGAGGTGGGTCGAGGGTGTCCAATTCCCAAAGTCTTGAAGACCGAGTACGGCATCAAATTTATGCTAGCCCCTAAGTCACAAAGGGCCTTGGCAAAATCCGCACTTCCGATAGTACAAGGATAGTAAAAGCTCCGGGGTCCTCAAGCTTGGGTGCCATTGAATGCACTATGGAACTCACTTGATGAGTCATTTTAATTGTTTCACACTCCATCGACCTCTTCTTTGTTACCAAATCTTTCATGAACTTAGCGTACCCCGGCATTTGCTCAAGCGCCTCCACCAAAGGCACATTGATTGTGAGGCTTTTCATCATGTCAATGAACTTTTTGAATTGATTGTCACTCTTTTGCTTTGCTAACCGTTGAGGATAAGGTGGAGGTGACCTAGGCAAAGGTGCCTTGGCCTTTGGTACAACCGGCTCGGGCATGTCAATCACATGTTCCCTAGACGGGTTCACGACATTTTGAGTCTCTAACTCGGATTCATCATCAATATCAATATGCACATCATTGTTCACATTTTGATTAACCATATCATCAACAATCAAAGGTATATCATTATCCCGCAACTCAACATCTTCATCCATAACTTGCTTTTGCTTTGAGGCATTCACATCACCGCCTCTCCCACTTCTTGTTGTAACCGCGATCACATGATTATTATTCCCACCCTTCAGATTCACTACCGTATCACTTGGTAGCGCACCCTTGGGACGAGTATTCAACGCTTGAGAGATTTGTCCTAATTGCACCTCCAAGTTCCGGATAGATGTATTATGAGAAGCTAATTGGGCATCGGAATCTTGGTTCTTTTTCATCATTTGCTCGAACATGCTTTCAATTCTCCCCATATCACTCCCGGAAGAACTCGAACCTTGAGAAAGAAAGGGGGTGGATTGTTCGGTTGTTGGTACATGGGGGGCCTTAGAAAGCCTTGCCCTCGGTTGCCTTGGTTCCCGCTATTGTTCCACCCTACTTGATTGTTGTTGTTGCCCCAATTATTGTTATTACTATTCCAATTCCCTTGGTTGCTTTGATTACCCCAATTGTTGTTTTGGTTGTTATTATTCCAATTGCCACCACCTTGTTGTTGATTGTTGTTATTCCAATTACCTCCGCCTTATTGTTGATTGCCCCAATTTCCTTGAGGACGCCATTGTTGATTCGAAGAGTTGCCTCTATTCCCTTGGTAGTTATTGACATATTGGACCTCTTCGCTTTGGTCATCATAGCACTCATTTGAATAACCACCACCATCATTATTATTGTAATATTGTTCACAATTACCTTAAGGATGTTGCCCTCTTTGCCTCATTTTCAACATAGAAACACCTTCCATTGCAATGACTTGGCACAGGTTTTAGACTTGTTGCAATTGTGCCTTTGCCAATTGATTCATAGTTGTTGTAAGCTCGACAATAGTTTGGCCATGATCGTGCAATTCCTTGTGCAAATGGATGACCGTAGGGTCACCTTGGGGCACATTTTCTTGGCTTTGCCATGCCGAAGAGGTGTTGGCCATTTCATCAAGTACATCACACGCCTCTTGGTAAGAAAGTTTCATAAAGTTCCCTCCGGCCAATTGGTTCACAATGCATTGATTCGTGGTGTTGATGCCCCAATAAAAGGTTTGTTGAATCATAGCCTCGGTGATGTCGTTATTAGGGCACTCTTTCACCATTGTTCTATATCTTTCCCATATCTCGTGCATAGGTTCTGTTGGTTCTTGCTTGAAGGCTAGAATTTCATCCCGAAGAGTCGCCATTTGACTTGGAGAAAAGAACTTGGCAATAAATTTGTTCGCCAATTCATCCCATGTTGTAATAGAATGGTTGGGGAGCCTTTCTAACCAATCCAATGCTTTACCCCGAAGAGAGAATGGGAAAAGACTCAATCTCAACGCATCCTCGGACACGTTTGTCTTCTTACTACCCCAGCATGTATCCACAAATCCCTTCAAGTGCTTGTAGGCATTTTGATCGGAGGCGCCCATGAAATACCCTCTTTGCTCGAGCAAGGTCAACATAACATTTGTGATTTAAAAGTTCCCCGCCCGGATTCGGGGAGGAACAATAGCATTGGCGTATCCTTGATTTGGTAAAACTCTGGGAGCCACTCTCGGCAGTGCCGGAGGAGGGTCTGGAATATTGTTGTTCTCATTTGCATTTATATTGGCATTTCGGCCTTTCCGTGGAACTTGAGGTAAGACCTCATCTTGTTCTAAATCCTCTACCTCCTCCCCCGCTATCACGTTGCCGAGATGGTCATTTGCATTAAGATCCATTTGTACCTAATTGATCGACACAAACAAAATTAGTAAACAAGAAGGAAAGAGAAGCAAAACACAAAACTAAATAACAGATAGTCAACACCATAAGCTCCCCGACAACAGTGCCAAAATGTGATCACTACCAACTCGACGCTACACTAAGGTAGGAAGAGTGGGTCACAATAGCTTTTACCCGATATGAGGGTCGGGATCGATTTCCTCAGGGAGCTAGTAGTGGAGTTGGATTGTCTGTCTATCCTAGAGATGTGTTTGTACTCCTAATATCACTTCAAATATTTTTGGGTTTTCAAATTATAACTATTTTTGTAAAACTACTAATTAACACTAAATTAAGCTACGAGAATATTGCTAAGTTGTATCTAATGGGAAGACGGATACTAGGGTCGTGACACTACCTAGGTGGCTAATTGACGGGTAGATGTTACCTAGGTTCGATTGACATAATTGGGGCTTATGATATAACCGTTGCACAATTTACCCACTCTCACACCTCTCAGTAGAGAGAGTGATTTTTCCCAATTGACTCTCTCAAGACCAAATGGGTAGGCAAATTAGACCAAGCAACTAGGGTTCAAGTAGGGTAATTACTCTCTCGAGGTTTAACCCATTAATTGGGACTATCATTTCTCATGAGTCCATCCCAATTCCTTGTTGGGTCGATTTTTGGGGTCATAGGCTCTCTTTCTCAAGAAGAGTTAAACCCACAAAGCTTGAATCAGTGTTTGCAACCACCAATTCTAGATTAAAACATAAAATCAACCCAAATAGCAAACACCCATAGTCAATCTAACACTAGATGACAACACTCATCAATTATCCATACTAGGGTTGAGCCACAACCCTAGCTAATGGGTTTAGCTACTCATGCTAGATAAAGAAATTGAAGAAATAGATGAAGAAATAAGCATATTAATTAATTGCTAAAATTAAATTACAAGAATCTATCGTAAATGTAAAGCAAAAGTGCCAAAAATAGCTACAAAATGTGTTCTCACGAGCGCAGCTCTCCACTGATGTATCTGATAACGTAAAAATGGTAAAATATTATATTTATACTAGACTGGAAAAACTGGACAAAAATACCCCTGCGGGGTCAGTGCCGGCCGCATTAAATGGACTGCAGCCGCACTGGGCTCACTTCTTCTTCTCTGAACTTGGACTCCGCAGACCGCGTAGAACGGACCGCGGCCGCAAAGGGAGCTGGCGCGATCCGTGCAACCACAACCGCGGACCACATGGCACTGGCTTTGCAAACTTCATCTCTCTGAACCTCATGACTGCGGACCGCATAAAAGAGTAGTGCGGCCGCGGAGCCTTCACCGCGGACTGCGAGATGTGTACCGAGGCCGCACTTCTTCTAGCCTGATTCACCAACTCTCTGAACCACCTAGTGCGTCCGCATTCCACTTTGCGTGGTCTGCACTAGGCCTTCTTTTCTTAAATTTCTTGGTCTTTGATACTTGAGCAGGTTTCACTCCTTTTTTGAGCCGATCATTCACATTTCGTCACTTTGTCGATCAAACCTGCGATCAAGCACAACTTGTGAGCCTTTTAGGACTATTTTGTAACAATATATGATCAAAGCATAGGCAAGTAGGGGCATAAAATATGTTAAAATCCTAACTTATCAGCATGGTGTTATGATTATTGTTAACTTTCCTACTGTTAGATCTTGTGGTGTCTTTATGTTTATTGTGCACCCATATAGTTCAATTGGACAACTGAAGACATGCCTCAGGTCGTGCCTCACCTTGAAGAGTGAGACTTTGACTTCATTTATATTTGAAAACTCGATTCGCAACCCCCTGTTTGGAGTAGGTATCTTCTCCAGTTCCTCCATTGCATTTTCTCTTGGTTATTGAGCATTGGGTGGTAGAGGGGGTTGCCTTTTCATGGGGGTTGGGTTGCTGTTTTGTTTTTGAGGTTATTCCAGGTTGTTCTAAGCATCCCAAGGTATGAGAAGTAGGAATATATTGGCGGGTTCCTTCGATCATAATGGATTGGGGTCCTTCGGTAAGAATGGATTGAAGAGAGCGGGAAGGTTCCAAAGGTTTTGTATATTCTGGATTAGAATTGTATTCATGTTCATGGCTAGAGGACTCAAAAAAGTGTTCAGCCATTGTACTAGACACTTGGTTAAAATCAACCAACACTTGTTCATTGCTAGGACTATGAAGAGATAAGTGTAGTAGAGTTAGAGGGATATTAGCCTTGTAGGAAGTAGCGTCCATAATAATAATAATAATAATAATAATAATAATAATAATAATAATAATAATAATAATAATATTAAGACTAATAGTCACGTTGTTGTTCCTACTTTGAGAAGCATCATTGGTTTGGTTTAAATGATTTTTTATCTCTATTAACATTAAGCGTAGTATTTGCATTAGTAGTAGGAGAAGTTTGTCATTATAGGATCTAGCCACATGGTTGTTATTCTTATCATGTGTGTCCTGCCAACTTGACATGCATTGGTTGGTTTCATTAAGTGGATTTGCCTTATGAGTGGTATTTTCCAAAATAGTAGGTTGGTTATTAGAAGATAATTTAAAATTATTATTTATATGAATATGATCAGAACTAGGTGAACTAGAAATATTAGCAGGGATTGAATGAGATGTCCTTATGCATGTGTCATGTGCTGGGAGAGGATTTTTTCCTTTGTATTTTAGTTTTTGAGTATTAAGATACTTACCTGTAGTAGAATCAAAGATTTTGATATTAATACCTGCATCATGTGTGTTTCGGATTGATTCAGACTTTGTTCTTGGAGGATTCTTCTCTCTTTTCGAGAACACCACTGTCTGCATTTTCACTATCAGTTTCTTTTGACATTTGTGAAGAGCTTTGTTGCAAAGTATTATTTCTTGATTTTTCTGGAATATAATAGGGACACCGTAGGGATGAATGACCTAATCTTCCGCATAGTTTGCATAAGAAATTGACACCCTCATATAATATTTGTTGTTTATGAGAACAAATAAAAATATATGACTTCACTAGCTGATTAAAGAGACTTTCATACAAAGTCTTGCATAGCGTCCTCACAAGGTTGTTGATGTAAATGCATCAACTTTTAACAAACGCCCAATTTTGTTGCCAATTTTCTTTAATATAATGGTATCATAAAACTTTGTTGGTAACTGTGGGAGACGCAGCCATACAACGACAACTTGTTGTTTTACCTAAGAAGCAACAAAGTTTGATATCCATTTTTGTACCGAGAGAAAATGCCCATTTATGAACCAGGGGCCATCATGTAATGCTTTGTTCATATTTTCCTCTGTACCAAACTTTACTATGTAATAATCAACACCCAAGTCAATTAATGGAATATTTCAACAATCCTCCACAAGTCTTGAATTTTCTTGCGAAGATAGTTATGGAGGACCTGCTTACCCATTAATTTGATAATTACTGAGTACCTCCAAGGATGGTAGATCCTATGCATATCCTCGACAGATAGGGTGATCATGTGATCTATATTTTTTGATTCATCTCCGTCAATACCTGTGTCATCTAGCTGATGTATCTCCATAGGTGCAATTAGATCCTCAAAGCATTCCATAGAGATAAAGTTCGAGTGCATATCTGATAGTAGCTTGTCTTTAAAAATTGGAGTAGAGTTGTGTGTAGACATGGGGCTATTATTGGAGGGTATATTATTGTTAATATCCAGCGGTTTTGGAGGGATTTGAGTTGTTTGTTGCAAAAATGGTTGATGATTTTGCATTCTTCAAGTATATAATGGAGGAATGATAGTAAGATTTTAGAGAGAAGGTAGGAAAAGGTGGATATTCCAAGTCTATGAACTGCTACTAGATAGGAGTACAAAATTCCACTTTTTTTTTCTTTTTTCTTCTTTTTATCTCTCTCTCCATTAACTTGCAAATAACCATCGAAATTAACTAAAAGTATATTTTCTTCTTAGAAGTTTAATTCATTGACAATACTCAAATTCGTAGAAGATATCAATAATTAATTAATTTAAATCTCGTTCATTATGGATATATCTGTTACCCTTAAAACGGATAACAATTGAATGTATACGCAATTTTAAAGATACATGGATTGATTCAACAAAAATAATCAAGAACGTTAAATAAATGAGTTAAAGGTACTATGAACAACCAAACCAGTCGTAACGTTATGGCCTAGCTTGAACCTGGATTGGGCAATAGCTTCTGAGTCTTGGGTTCGAGGCCAATCAAGAACAAATAACAAAAATAGAGTAGAGACTTTTCAATAGCTGAAAAGCAGAGAAACAATTTTGTATTACTTTGGTATGCGTGTTACAATGTCCCTATTGAATAAAAAACATCCCCTTTATATAGTAGGGGAGTTTTACCCCTAGTACAATTCTAAAAGGTGAAAAATCCTCCTTGTACGCTAATTACTGATACGCTATCAACATCGGGGGGTGTTGCACCATCAGGTCCAGCGGGAAGTACCCCGTTTCAGCCTCGATTCAATGATTTCTCGAATTCAGTCTCTATCTCATACATTCATACTCCTTACTTCGTTTGTCTTATCGAGAACTCGGGGTGTGTGCTGACCCCGAGTTTACACCGTATAGAGATAGTCCCCTAATTTCTCAGAGAGTAGGTTCTCCGAAATGATACTTCCCCTTTATATAATAGGGGAGTTATATCCCTAGTACAATTCTAAAAGGTCAAAAATCCTCCTTGTACGCTAATTATTGATACACTGTCGACATCGGGGGTGTTGCAACATCAGGCCCAGTGGCAAGTACCCCGTTTCAGCCTCGATTCAACGAGTTCTCGAATTCGGTCTCTATCTCATACATTCATACTCCTTACTTCGTTTGTCTTATCGAGAACTCGGGGTGTGTGCTGACCCCGAGTTTACCCGTATAGAGATAGTCCCCTCGTTTCTCAAAGAGTAGGTTCGCCAAAATTATGGAAAATAATAGATAAGCCTCGGTTCCTTCCTCATATGTTACAATCGAGATGGCGAATAAACCAAAACGTCACATTAGTCGCATCATTCTGACTTCGGACACGTGTCAATCATCGACTGGTTGCCTCCGAATGTGAAATGTCGCATATTGATTATATTTCCTCCTATAAAATCTTTGACCCTTTGTACTTCTTCTACTTTCTAATCCTATCATTTGCCTTCGAACACTCTAGCGACTTTCAACTCTTTCAAATCTTCGTATCTTCATCTTTGATCTTTAAATCTTCATTATTGTTCTTAGGTTTCTACCCAGATCTTCATCTTACCTTCAAATCTTCATACTCTTTTCTTGAACCTTCATACTTGTTCCTTCAAACCTTCATACTTTTTCTTTAAGCTTTCATATTTTCCCTGATTGTTCCCAGATTGTAATTGCTATATCTTCCAAATTAGTTCTTCAACAGGTTGCCTCTTCATCTTCCTACTCGGACACAGATGCCAATGTGGCTACTTCCAAGGCGGCTACTCCCAAGGCGGACCCCTCCCCCTCCCCCTCCCCCCATGAAAATATTTATACCCTGGGGTTGTTCAATCGCAGATGACTTCAAAGTCGAGAAGGCCTCATCTAAACAGGACTAGGGTGAAGGAGCACGGAGATTCATACGCTCCATCACTGAGGATACCCTTCCCATAGTCCGAGATAACTGTGAATGGAAGGCAAAGACGTGGTTTTCCCCAGTCCTGAGGATGTTATTACTACTCATGTGGATGGGTATTTAAATGTTTACACTTACCCCTTCACCTTGGGCCCGGTAGACCCAGTAATTTTGGCCTTTTGTAAGAGATACGAGGTCTACCTTGGGTAAACCCACATGTCTCTTTGGAGGATCATGATCCTCCTATGTTATTTTGCGAACAACACCAATTCTCCTTGGTTCACCCTCGACCATCTACTCTGCCTGTACAGTCCCCAGATTTTCCAAGGGGGACTAATCAAGCTTACTCACCGGGCAAGCAAGACCCCTATTCGAGCATCGACGAGGATCGAGACCAAGGCTGGCATAGGCTCTTTGTTCTGGTGAAAATTGAAGATTTTATCTCTCCCGGGATGAGAAGGGCCCGAGCTGAAGATAAAATAGAGGACAGCCAATCGAGCTTGCAAGCCCAATAAGAATATAAAGTCCCGGGTACCGAACTGTAATTTGCCTTACTAGCTCAAGGATGAGCCTGAAGAAGACGATATTTTTGTCGCTCATGGATCGACCCCTGCCGGGGAGTAAGTAGAAATCGAGGAAAATATCCATGAAGCCGATCTCTTTACAACTCGGGAGGCCAAGATAGAGACGGGTTAAGACCTCCCGAGAAGCTGCTTCCGTTTTGAAGGAGGCGACCGGTGTAATAAACATCGTCTAGACGCCCTCCTACACCTAGTCCATACTTGAAGAGGCCGAAGCAGGAAAGGAAAAGTCAATTGAAGGAGTTCACGGCGTAGACGACCTTCTCCGCTCCTTCTTTGATGGCGTGGACACATCCACTTTGGAAGAATTTTTCGGTTGAGAGACATGGAGATGTCACGACCCAAATTTCCCTCCGTAGGATATTGTGACGGCAACTAGTCTCTAAGACTGGGTAAGCCTATCAACATGCGAAATAATTAAAATAATAGTAAATACCTTTTAAACTTCAACACATGTAAAAATTCCCCAAACCCGGTGAATTACAACTCAGAAGCTCTAAAGAAATAATATTGAATATCTCTATATATCATAGTCTAATGGGAATACGGAAAACAACATAATAAGATAGAGGGGAACTCCGAGGTCTGTGGACGCTGGCGGATATACCTTGAAGTCTCCATATATGATCTAGCTCATTGATACTTGGGCTGATAGGAAGTACCTGGATCTACACAAAAAGATGTGCAGAAGCGTAGCATGAGTACACCACAGCGGTACACAGTAAGTGTCAAGCCTAACCTCGATAGAGTAGTAATGAGGTCAGGTCAGGACCCTACTGGAATAATAAGAAACAAGGCGGAAGATATAATAATATAATGAAAGGACTGAGAATTTAACGGTGAGAAATTATAGAAAAGAAACAACACCACATATAGGAGTAAACAACATGGGGCACTCCCGAGATACCGTCTCGTAGTCCCAAAAGTAAATGCTCGACAGGGGATCTCCGAGGTACAGCCTCGTAGTCCCAAAAGTAAATATGCAACAGGGTATCTCCCGAGGTACCGCCTCATAGTCCCAAAAGTAAATATGCAATAAGGGATCTCCCGAGATACCACCTCATAGTCTCAAAAGTAAATATGCAACAGGGGATCACCCAAGGTACCGTCTCGTAGTCCCAAAAGTAAATATGCAACAGGGGATCTCCCGAGGTACCGCCTCGTACCCAAAAGTAAATATGCAATAGGGGATCTCCCGAGGTACCGCCTCATAGTCCCAAAAGTAAATATGCAATAAGGGATCTCCGAAAATTGCCTCTCCCCGAGCTCCAAATCATCAAAAATGGAAAAATAGGACGAAGTCCCATTTTTAGAAATTAAACTCTCGGCCTAGACATTTCTCTATGCGATCACGGATCAAGTCCCGCGATCACGAAGAACAAAACTCCTCAGCCCAAAATAACCCTACACGATCACGGATTCCTTCACTCGATCACGAAGCACATGTACCTCAGGCCTACGCGATTGTATAGACCAAACACGTGCTCCAATTTCTGCCTCACTTCCTTTTCATGAACGTGGCATTGCCCACATGTTCACGATGTTTTGCCTGGCCAACCTACGCGATCGCGGACTTGCCCATGTGATCGCATAGCATAAATTCTCAGCTTCCCAACTAAGCCTACGCGATCGCAGACCTTTTCACGCGATCGCATAGAAAGAAACCAGACAGTGCACCAGAAAAATTTCAGCACAACTTCAAGTTCAAAATTTGATCTGTTAACCATCTGAAACTCACCCGAGGCCCCCGGGACCTTAACCAAATACACCAACAAGTCCTAAAAAATTATACGAACTTTGTAAAAATCTCAAATCACATCAAATAACGCTAAAAACATGAATCACACCCCAATTCAAGCTTATTGAAACTAAGAAATTCCAACTTGTACATTTAATGCCGAAACCTATCAAGTCAATTCCGATTGACCTCAAATTTTGCACACAAGTCATAAATAACATAATGGAGCTATTCAAATTTCTAGAATAGGATTTCGATCCCGATATCAAAAGTCAACTCTGCGGTCTAACTTCCAAGCTTAAATTTCTGCTTTAGCCATTTCAAACCTAATTTAACTACGGGCTTTCAAATAATTTTTCGGACACGCTCCAAATTCCAAAATCACTATACGGAGCTATTAGAATCATCAAAATTCTATTTCGGGGTTATTTACACATAAGCAAATATCCGATCAACTTTTTCAACTTAAGTTTTCATCTTAGAGACTAAATGTCTCAATTCATTTCAAAACCTCACCGGATCTGAACTAATTACCCCAGCAAGTCATATAATAACTGTAAAGCACAAAATGAGCAGTAATTGGGGGAACGGGGATGGTAATATTCAAAATGAGCGATCGGGTCGTTACATGAGATCCCGAAGAATGACACGACTTCGGAAGTTGACGGGCCGAGTTCGAGTGTTTATCTCGGCCACAAGAGAACAATCATTATTACGGTCCCGAAGGATGCTCGATTTCTATCTGCTCTAGTGGGCATAGCCAGCTACCTCCGATATCCGGTGACCAAGGAGGACTAGGCAAAGATAAACAAGATGGGTGTATTGAGTCTCTTCGCTAAGGCGCAATAGGAGCTGAATTGGGTATGACATCATCACTCTTCCATGAATTATAATTAGTTTTCAATACATCTCATTGTTTTCATCTCTTTGCAGGCCTCGATGCTTACAAGAGCTTATTCTGGTATCGCTTTGAAATTAACCAGCTCGAGTTTGAGCTTAAAGAGTAGGTTCAGAAGAAAGACATATACAGGATTCTTAGTGAGCAGGATGACGGGGCCGTCAAGGAACTTCAGGCCAAACTGGATAGGGCTCAAAAGGAAGCTTCGACCCTGAAGAGGCACATGCCGATCTGGTCGAAAAGGTAAAGGTCTTTAAAATTAAAAATAAGGAGCTGGTCATGGTGGCTAACAACACAACCTTACAAGTCTAATAGAAGATCGACCTGATCGACTAACTCTGAGCTAAGATGATAGGGGTCCAATCCACGGCTGACCGGTGGAAAAGTAAAATGGAATTTCTAGCTTCAGATAAGGAAACTGTTAAGGTGGAACTGGCATCGGTTGAGGACCAACTCTGAGTGGTGAAAGACAAAGCTGACAAGTAGTCTCAGCTGAACGATAGTCTTCGAGCATAGCTGAGCTCGACTGTCGCAGAGCGGGATACCCTTAGTAGGGAATATGAGGCATGGAAGTCGAAGTTGCACATAACCTCCAATGATGTCGAATAAATGGTGGCCCAATCCAAGACTAATGTGGAGGTAGCTGAGATCCACCTAAAGTCGAAGGTTGAATATATGAGGTAGTTGTCCTGAAGGGAGACCCTCGAAGAGATCCACGCTCGAGGATTCGACTTATCGGTCGAGATTGAGTAAGAAAAGACACTTGAGGCCTAGGTGAAGGAGCTCTATGAGCCTGAAGATGTCAAAGGTTCTGAAAAATCCGAGGGTAACCCTTTTGCAAGTTTCAAGTTTTTATAAAGGTCTTACTTTTTTAGTATGAGCTTCAGACATCTCCGAGATGCTTTCAGGGTAGCCATAGGCTTTTATATTTAGGCACCGCCTAATAGGTTTGGTGTCTCCGGGCCTTGATAACCCGAGTTGTCTGAACTTTTTTCTTTGGACGACAGTCCCCGAGTAGGGGTAGCCCTTGGGCTATTAGGATCCAGAATTTAAGAGGCAAGAAAATATGTAATAGAAAGGGATAACTTTCTTATATTTCTGTGTGTAAAGTATATGAATGAAAATGCGTAACAGCTTGTATCATGGCTAAAGTGGGCTATGTGGCCACGGTTTACATGACTGTTTGTCTTTTACAATGAATCCTAACCACTGAGTCTTAGCTTCTAACATACAAGGATTTCTTTTTTTCTTGCTAAATTTTTCCTTTCTAAAAACCTTAACTTGGGAGTAATGGCCCCAATATTCGAGGTCGAGTTTGAGAGGGCTCAGATACTATTGATGTGAAAAGAACGCCCATTGACTCCGATTTGAGACCGACCTTCGAATAAAAGTTAGCATATTTTACTATTCCTTCGTTAAAAACATTGCCTAAAAACCCATTTAGGGACAAAATTGGTTCAAGGAAAAAAGAGTGTTACGTGTGCTTTCAGACCTAATAGCCACATTCATTCTTGTTTGTTGCTTGCAAGTGTTAGTATGACTTATGATATTATCAAAGAGTAATCGAGATTGTACCTTAGCAGTAATACCGCTTTAAGTGTGTCACATTCCACTTGTTCGGTAGTTGCACATCGTTTCCTACTTCGAGTTTGTATGAGCCTTTGCCGGTAATTCTGAAGACTCAGTATGGTTCTTCCTAATTCGGTCCCAACTTTCCCTCGTTTGAGTTCTGGGTGTGTAATGTTACTTTCCTCAACACTGAGTCCCCAATCTTGAAGTGTCGGATGTTGGCTCTTCGGTTGTAGTATCTTTCTATCTGTTACTTCTAGGCAGCCAACTGGACTAGGGTGGCCTCGCGCCTTTCATCCAATAATTTCAGGTTCATGATCATGGTCTCGCCATTAGAATCTTCGGTCACATATTATAACCCGATGCTCGGTTCTCCCTCTTTGACTAGTATTAAGGCTTCAACACCATAGATCAATGAAAATAGGGTGGCCCTGTTACTAGACTTCGAGGTCATTCGGTATGCCCACAGGACTTCGGGCAGGATTTCCTTCCATTTCCCTTTGGCATTGGTCAACCTCTTTTTTAGGTTTTGGTGTATGGTCTTGTTCGTTGATTTTATTTGTCCATTTCCACTCGGGTGGTAAGGTATTGATAGTATTTTCTTAATCTTGGAATCTTCGAAAAACTTATTTACCTTGTTGCCGATAAATTGTTTTCTATTATCGCAAACAATTTCGGATGATGCACCAAATCGGCATATTATGTGGTACCAGATGAAGTCAATAACCTCTTTTTCCTGGACTTTCTCGAATGCTTGCCTTTCGACCCATTTGAAAAAATAATCGGTCATGAATAGTATGAATTGAGCCTTACCGGGTGCCCACTACAAGGGACCGATGATGTTCATTCCCCATTTCATAAATGACATTGGGGACAAGACCGAATGAAGTATCTCTCCTGG